>NC_137969.1:45341901-45941901 GCF_963924665.1 Micromys minutus
GGTCTTAAAAGGCTCAAAAAAGTAAATTGACACAAAGCTTTTGCATAGCAGAATAGGCCAGGAAGCAGAACGGGTGAACCAAACAGGGCAGTTCACCTACGATGTCTCAGTGCTGGTTCGGATAACCCAAAGTGTTAGGTTTCAGTTCGGAGAAAACTGTGCCACTGTGTTTGATGAGTTTATTTAACCTAACTTGTTGTTGGTGTGAACCTTCATTCTAGGTCTAAAGGACTCTCATTTGGAGACTTTATGCTATAGAAAACAAAATTTTTGCTGGGCATTATAAAAATCATTTCAAGCACATACTCTACCTCCAACTTTAAGCCTTTAAAATACATAGGTCCTAGAAGACCATTGAAATACACATAAAACCATGCAGTTTAAATTTTGGCACATGAATTTTAATGTTCCTGAAAATGAAGTTAGGCATCAGCATCTGATCACAAGGAACCAAAGACAAGAAAGGAAAGATAAAACCAAACGAGAGAATGGCATGGAGCACATGTTCTGTGAAAAGCCAGCCACCGGAAGTTGT
This sequence comes from Micromys minutus, assembly GCF_963924665.1. NCBI lineage: Eukaryota > Metazoa > Chordata > Mammalia > Rodentia > Muridae > Micromys > Micromys minutus. Next base: position 45,342,437 of record NC_137969.1, read on the forward strand.
TCTTGGCAAAATGCCCAAGGTAAAGCAGGCACACCACAGCCGAAGCCCTTGTCTGGAGGGCCTTCCAAACTGTGACCCACACAGTCACGAGGTCCTTTCTCCATGTAGACACCCAGACTACTACCCAAAGACATTAAAAATGTAGACGTCTAAAAGCAGTAATGAGCCAAGAGTGGCCTTGTCTTTAATTTTTCAGAACTGCAATAGCCCTGCATTTGACTAATAGAAGCGTGGTATTATCGACTCGTCTTTAAAGGCTTTTTAGTCCCTGGTCTTGCGTTATTTATATTCTAATTGGAAGAGATCAGACGCATTGTTCAGTAGTGCAGCTCGAAGGGAAGAATGCTTGGTATTTAACTTACACACACATTTGATAATTATTTTATTAACGCTCGACTCATAAGTGCCTAAGAGTATCAAAATGGTCAGCCACAGGAGTGGATGTTTAGGACCTTAATAGTTTTTCCACAAGGAACAAGAGCTTATTGTGCAGAGACTGGCCACACTCCAGAAGAGTCATGAGTTCAAGGCTACCTGGGATACATAGTGATTTCCATGCCAGCCTGGGCTATGTAGTGAGTCCCTTTCTCAAAACAAACAAACAAAAAACAAAACAAAAATATTAAGATTTTTTGCTATTCTAAAATTTTTATGCCCAAAAGGTCTATAAATTTTGGCACACAGTTTACATTTTTCTGAAGCCACGGTTGGGTTCTGCTGTGTCACTGCAGTAAGGGCAGAACACTGACTGCTGCTCAAAAGTCAAACCCGAGCAGCTAGAGATTCATATTTCACTCTGATGCAGCATTTGTTCTGCAAAGTAAACTTCGATGTATCCATAACCACACCCCAGCCTGAAAACAATGAATAGGATCAAGCGTTTGTTCTTCAAGTTAAAAGCTATCAGAAAGAGACGTATTAATGTAAAATGTCATAAATTTCATAGCAAGGTTTATATTTGGTTTTAACAGGGTCACTATGTTGCCCAGGCTGGCCTTGAACCCTCAAACTCAAGACCCTTCTCCCTTTATCTCCCAGGTGCTGGGCTTATGGGGAAAAGCTGTTGTACCTAGTGTTTTGGAAAGACACTGTAATTGGAGGAATGAAAGAGCCTGTTGAGGCCAGGACAAACTTCTGTTCAGGCTAGGCAAAAGTACAGGCATTTGAAACTAAAATGCCAGCAGAAGACAGAAAGGAATTTTGTGAAAGCTCTACAGATGTGCAGAGCAGCCAGAGCTAAAACAAGCTCAGAGGGTTGGCATCAGTCATACAGTTCACTATATCATTTGAACAAAAGCAGTGGACAGGAGATCTACACTTCAGCAGAGTTAGGTAGACAGTGCGAGCCCACAGTCCCACAGCTGGGAGGCAGAGCAGACACAGGTAGATCCCCTGGCCAGCCAGTTTAGTTAAAACAGTAAAGCCCAGGTTCAACCGGAGACCCAACCTCAAAAAATAAGGTAGAGAACAAGAAAGAAGATAGTGGACTTTAATCTCTGGCCTCAATACACACACACACACACACACACACACACACACACACACACAAACATACATACACAAACACAACACATATACAAACACACACACACACTGTCTCAGAAACACCTAAACTGCTAAACCCAAATGAACATACATACATGTATGCACATGTTCTTGCTCTCTCCACATGCATACTTTTCAAATAGTTTATTATTACATAATTCTGGGACTCCCTCACTAAGAGCAACCTCTGAGCAGTGTGTGGAGATCACACGCACTACTGACAGACGTGTAAGCATCAGGTAATAGTGAACAGCCTCTCGCTGTAAGGAGTGTCTCAGATTCCCGATGTCATTATCACAGCCGCTAAGACCAAACCTGGTCTGAAGATTGCGCCCCTAGAAGCCTGTCAAGGCTTCCTTCCTATTGGGTAAGAACGGGGGTCCCCAGCAGGGTGTGCAAGGCCTCTGCCCACCTGGCACCCTCTTGCTTTCACTGCCCCTCCAATGCTGCGCCCTTCCCCTTACTGAACTGCATTCTAGCTTCCCCAAGATTCTCTCTTCCACTGCAGATAATCCCGCTTCCTGGTAAGACTGCTTGTTCTGTCCGAGTCAGCCCAGCAGACATTACCCATTACCCCTATGAAAGAAACTCATTATCTCCTACATCTGGGTGAACTTAGACTCTTCACTTTCTCTGAACATACCCATTGCCGCCCCTAAAACAGTTTGTTATACTTGTTTTATGAATATGAATATATATGAATTTATGAGGGACTCCTCCTACTAAATTATAAGTCCTTCATGGCCAACATCTCACGTATATGTCTAGTGCTTGACATGCAGTAACTGGTTAATTTGGGGTGAATAAATGAATTTTATTAAAATGAGTCTCTACATTACAATGAACTACAGTATATGGATTTTGGAGGCAGATAGACCTACTTCCAAACACTATTATCATCTTGGTCAAATTACTTAATCCTTACTTTCTCATCCTTAAAGTTGGGTGCCAGCACAGCTTTCTTTGTAGGAATGAAGTGAGGTCAGTGTGGGACGGTGGACATTCATAAGTGATACTCTTATTACAATTGTATATCCTGGAATTTCCACACAATTCAGCTCCTTCTGAGTCTTTCAACTTACCTTTGGTTTTGGGGGCTCAGAAACTTTCTTGGTTTCGTCAAATGGCTAGAGACTCACTCCGCAAAAGAGCAGCCACTGCTGGTGGAGGACCCTGGCAAAAGGCATGGGTGGGACATTTGCAGTTCCAAGGGACCAGGTCCACTTTGGAGATCAAGATATGACTACAAAAAAAGTCAAAGCTTCAGAACAAGTAAATTAGGTATTGGTGTGAGGGTTTTAAACAAACTAAACAAAAATAAATAAGCACTGGGAACATTTCCTTCTAGGGTGTAGCACATCGAAGTTGACCCCATTTTCTTAAGAGTCTTGATCCTCAAATCTGTAAAACCTTGGGAAATCATTACTGATGTAGGAAAGAGATTTGAGAATACGTATCAAAGGCCAGCTAATTGCTCTGGTTTTGTCTACATAGCTTTAATACAGTTTGGTTCTTAGCTTTTCTATCCAGTAACTTAATCTTGCCTGTGTGCCATGCTGCACACACAGAGTCAACAAGAATGACTGTAGTGACTCACAAAGGATCCACCTGCAGTCCAAAGGCAAATGGATCATTTATAATCCAAAATACAATGGTCTTTCCACATTCTTATAAGAAGTCTACTTTAAAAGGAAAACTATCATTGAAAATGCTTAGTATGATCAAAGATATGGACTCTTGCCATCAACCTAAGGGAACTTGAGCCACCCCTCTCCACTCTAGAAGTGTCTTCTAAGAAACAGGCTACTGGGGGCTGGAGAGATAGCTTTGTAGTAAAGAGCACTGATTATCCTTCCAGAGGACCCAGGTTCAAATCCCAGCACCCACATGGCAACTCACAACTGTCAGTAAGTCCAAGATCTAACATCCTTGCATAAACATACATGCAGACAAAACACCAATGCACATCAAATTTTTAAAAAGGAAAAAAAAAAAAAAAACTGGCTGTTGGAACCTATACTGAGGCAACTCAGTCTCCCTAAGACCAAGGGAATGCAGTGAAACACTTCGGGAAGGCCAAAAATGTGTGTGGCCAGAATCTCAGCCGTGTGTGCTATGCTCAGGTGCAGACAGGAAGAGAATGGAGTTTGAAGCTAAAGAGGTATGAAAGCCGGGTCATGGGTTATGAAGAAGGGAGGGTGAGCCGGGATAGGCAAAGAATTACTAAGAGGTATTGTAAGCACTGAACTAAAGAACAAGAATGTAGCAACACTTCCACTCTGAGCAGCTGAATAACTTCCTCTACAGGTCTGGAGACTCTCAGGCAAACGATAATTGTTATTCCAAATTGGGAACCTCATAAGGTGAGGGAACAATATGGATGGTTCAGGAGTTGTCAACAGAGCAATGAGCCATGGGAAACTAAAGGACAGAAGGAAAAGTGAAGTCACGGTGGGTAGTCAGCTGCAGGGTGGGCTGACATCCAGATGAAGTAGCCAAGTTGGGGTCACTATCTTCCCTGCAGTCCTTCGTGCCCGATATCCCCAGCATGGAAGGCAGTGCTTATGTGCTCCGCCATATTGACATTTAAACACTAATACTGTTGACTGGGTGCACAGAGGAAGGAATAGGCGTGTGGCTAGAACTCTACTCATTTGTCCGTGAATCTTCTGTGGAACAAAAAGGAAGCCTAAGAGCTCCTCTGATACCAAGTATAGCATTCCAGACTTGACTGTGCGCCCCACACCAGTATAAATAACAGCCGCCACTTAGTCGAGCGCCTGTAGTATACCAGATGTTGTGCTGGGGCTTTGACAGCTCTGTGAGTGCACACCATTTCCATCTTTTAAAGCCAAAACTAGGACTCAGGCTAGGACTGTCCATAGTCACACAGAAGTAAACGGGATTTAAACCTAGCCTATGTTGCTCTAGGATGCTTCTTTACCCTGCCCTGTTCACTGGCCCCAAACACATGCCCTCACAATGTATTTAGGTTGATGTCCAATCCAAAAGCCGAAGCAAGTGGATCGAAATGCTTTCTCAAGCTTGGACTCCCAATGAAAGAAATAAAAATGGCTCACGTGCCGCTGTTGTTGTTGAGATCTCTGTTCTTAGTCTAAGAACACATCTGTCCAAGTGCTTTGCTACAGGTTAGAATTAAAATAACTCAGCAGTGTCCTGGGCCACTGTATATTGATCAAAGTAGATTGGCAGTTAGAGATATGTATTTGATTAATTTTTACTAATGGAAAAACCCCTTGGTAGACTGATTAAAGGGACTTCTCTTTGCAGTAGGTGCTTGTAAAATGTTATGTGCTCTTATTCTTGCCTTATTTGCTGCTCCAAATTGTTATAAGGGAAGATGTTCTGAAAATGCTACTTCACCAGCATGTAAGCACCATAGAATTCGCCTATGCAAACTAAGACAGCCAAACATCACTAGGTGGTACAACCTATGTCCTGAGGTGGAAGAACCTGGTGGAAAGAGAAGTCCAGAAGGCCTTTCATAAAGCCTAACAAAATGAGCATATTTACAAAAAAAAAAAAAAAAATCCCACATTGACAAAGAAGGCTGGAAAATCCTTGGCAAGGCTGACTAAAACCAGCCATTGGTAAACAAAGAGGCACTGAAGAGTGTGCAAAGGTGACCTATGGCTCTCTATAATAATAAACAGGGAGCTCAGGAGATGCATGTTCAGCAGTTAAGAACATTTGCTGCTCTTGCAGAGGATGAGCGAACTGTCTGTCTCTGCTCAGTTCTCTGAGGAAAAAACCTGAAACCCCTCCCTCCAGCCCTCCCAATAGCAGCTGCATCAGGATCTCTTTTGTATGTCTGTCTGTCTGTCTGCAGCTGGCTGAAATGCCGTTGCACAACACATGACTGGTTGTATTGTTGTTGTATTATGTTACTGTTGTAATTACATTCACATTCCCTGCTTTGCAAATGGGCACTGTGTATGAGAAGTGGTCTAAAAAGACCCAGAATTCCTACTTGAACTGGGGTTCAAACTGAGGCATTCAGTAGCTTGCCTATAGCTCTGTTCTACGGATTCATTGAAGTCCTATGCCCTGGCAGGCCCAGGAGATTCTAGGATGCCCTCATGAGACTTACAGCCAAACTTGGAATGCAGAACAAATGAAAAATGCCAGGTGGGGTAACTCCGGGGCTCCCAGGACCAACCTCTTTTCTATTCGAGTAGCCAAGAGCCCTGGAGCAAGAAGCCACTGATGAAGCTGGGAAGCAGATGGGTTTTTGCAATAAGTTGGCATGCACACCTGCCCCCACCTCCCCTTGGAATAAAACTGAAAGCTGGTTTTTATAAAGCAGAAATCTGGCAGATGCAAGCTGAGAAGCCACAGAGAGCAGGCACCACTGGGCCAGGCCAGTAGGGCGGTAAGACAGCAGTTTTGAAGAAGGCTATTTGCATCCTCCCTGGCTCTGAGTCGGCCAAGGTGCCCACACACTGCCCTATTTCTCCAGAAAGGGACTGGATTGGAACGTTCAGAATGAGAGAGTTGCTTGTTAGCACACATTCCCAGCTTCTCCAGTCTTCTGCAGCTCTGTGCAGCTTTGAGTCAGGGCTTCTACTTTTGTAAAGCTTAGATGAGAAGCTGCCAGGTCCTCTTCAGCATCTATGATAAGGTTTTACAAAATACCAGGCAAATGTCATTTGAAGTAAGTCTTTGGTCCTGGAGAAACAAAGATAAGCTCACTGATTCAGCAGTTCATGGATGAGGAAACCACAGGGCTCAAATGTACAGGCTACTCAGTAGTAACGAGAGAGAGAGAGAGAGAGAGAGAGAGAGAGAGAGAGAGAAAGAGAGAGAGAGAGAGACTGTGTGTCTGTGTGTGTGAATGTGTCTATGTGTCTGTGTCTGTGTGCATGTGTATGGATGTGTGCCTGTATTTGTCTGTATATACACATGCATGCATGTATTTTGAGTCTGTGTATGTTTGTGTGTGCATGTGTGTGTGCATGTGTGTTGTGCATGTGTGTGTGTGCTCATACAGGAATGCTTGAGTATACTGTATATGCCTGTGTGTATGCTGATGCATGAACTTGTGTGTACACTCAGAAAGGTCAGAGAAAGAAATTAGGTTTCCTGCCTGCCTTGTTCTTTTGAGACAGGATCTCTCGCTCAACTTGGAGCTAAGTTAGTAACCAAAAAGCCTCAATCCTGTCTCTGTCCTATTTACTGCTCCTGCAGCCATGCCAGGTTTTAAAAATAATTATATAATAATAATTATAACAATTTATTGTTACTATTATTATTAGTGCTAAGATCTGAACCCTGTTCTCTCTGCCTGCAGAGCAAGCAGTCTTGCCCTCTGTGCCTGCCATTTTTCTGTCCATTAGCAACACCTGAATGCAACTTTTGACTTGTTTTCTTTCCATTCCTGATTTTTGTTTATGAGGTAAACACACACACACACACACACTTGAAGTATTATTGTATGACTCCTCACACAAAACTTCAGTATCCACAAAGGCATGGCAGGCTTGTTTTGAAAACTTGAATCTCCAAAGCTCCGAAAACAGCTCCCTGGGTGGTAAAACAGCGTGTTCTACATGAGATGGAATAAGCCCTTTACAAATAAGCTCAAAACAACAAATAGATTGAAAAGTAATACACACACACACACACACACACACACACATGCACACACACACACTCCGAAAGCATAAGACCTCTCAAGCCATTGCCACAATTCTCCCCCAACTCATGGAGGCCAAGCAACCAGGAGTCCACAAAAGTCCTTGCCAAAGATAAAAAAAAACTTTGCTCCCAGCAAACCTCACTGTAGTTAATAACACACACAGTATCGGGCACAGATCTGCGTAAGCGCATGCCAGGAAAGAGATTTTTATGATTTTAGTGGAGAACACTCCACCTTCTGCTCTACTCCGGGCCAAAAGCAAAGTTATGCAAGTGGAAAAAACGCTGGAAACAGTGTTGGGCTCTCCAACAAAAACATTCCTGCCTTGTCATTCTGATCATTTGAGGCAGCGATGCTTAGGGGCTGGAACGTGAAGAATCAGTCATCACTCATCCTGAGAGAAACCTGCCCCAGTGTATTTACTTTAGTTGCTTTCCTGGAGGCCAATCTACTCCAGGATACCTGGGCACAGGGCTGGGGTGGGGGTGGGGCTGGAGTTTGTGCTGTCAACCACAAGTCTCCTGGTAAATGTACAATGGAAAACGTTGTTATTTTTCATTCTTTACTGATTTAAGAGCCCACTCCTGCTATTACTGACTGAAAGATAATCAGATGCCCCAATAGGGCATCCTACTATATCCATATCCATGCATGTACACATGCACACACACACACACACACACACACACACACACACGAGCGCGCGCACACACACACTCATTCATTGTGTTTTGTGAGTTAAAATCTGGCCTCTGAGCAGGGAAGTTATGCTAAGGTTGAAGAGTCTTTAATTCTTTAACAACAAACAAAACAAGAACCAAACTAGAAATACTTGCACACAGCGGCAGAGTGAAGGATATGGTTTGTGGGCTCCTGTGTGTGCTGCTGAGTCATGAACCCAGTTATCACCGAGTTAATCACTGGACACAAAATACACTTTTGAAACTTAGTAGATTGAGGATTTTATTTCTTGCATCCTTGATTGGCTTAGCTGAGGACCCAGTTGCTCAGTTCCCTTGTCAAACAGAGGGAACAGAGCTCACTGAGAGAACCACTCTTCGTGTCTGAACCACAGACACCAGATGACAGTCAGAGTTCTTTCTTGTTAGTTGCATGTGTAAATTGTTTGAAATACCATGGGTTTTGAGAATCCTCACCTCAAAAGCTGTCCCTGTCTTTAAAATAGGTTGATCTTTGCCATACACAATCTGCTTCTCCTTCCTGGAAAATCCAGCATTGCTGACGGCAGCACCAGGGTTTTGATTTCACACTTGGCATTTCTTTGTGGAACTGATTTTAGTAAATACAACTAGTTCTGCGTTTGGGTTATACCCTCAGACTGAAGCTATTTGTGGTAAGATTATCAGCGTGGTCATTTTTAACGCCATTGAAAAAGTACACGGTGAGAGAGGATGTAACCTGGCCATTCATGTGAATGTAAACGCAGGGTCAGGGCTAGCCCTACACAAAGCCGCACTCCCCACCCCCACCCCAAATGTCCGCTGTGGCCTCAAGTACGTTCTACCTTTTATTTCAAAGTAGCTCTGGTGAGGCCTGAGCAAGTCCCTACTTCACAGGCACTTTTAGGGCCAGATGAGTTTGCAGAGGGGCTTTAAGGAAGGTGAGCATTTATTATCATGGTAAACCAAAGTATCAATGCCCCAAAGATAGGGGTTCCCAACCCTCAGAGCCAGTGTGTGTCTGGTTAACTGCCAAAGGGGCAGGCCGAGAGCACAGGAAGATTGATGATTTGTAAAGGAAAAGGAAAAGGCCACCTTGGCTCACTTAGACAATCACGGGACCTTAAAGGTGGGAGCCCGAGACAGGAGGGTAGGTGATAAAATAAAGTGTGGAAGGATCAACCAGCTGTGACGGCTTAGAAGCTGAGAGGGGTCACAAGCAAGGAATGCGGCGCCTTTCATCTAAACCAGCGAGAAAGCAAGTTCTCCCACAGCGCTCCACCAGAAGAGGTGGCAGCCACCTAAGTGATTTCCAACCAGACCATTGGTCTCCAGAACTATTACAAGCATGTGTAATGGCTGCACAATCTGCTCATCACTATGGGAACTACAATTACTAAAACGACTGCCGTACAAGAAGTGAAGCAAGCTGTATGTTAATAATGCGACATATGACACTCATTTCCCCAGTATCTGATAAGAAAAATGGGCCAGGCAACAGAGAATCATCTCGCCAGAGGGCACAGCTCCCGATTCCAGGATCCCGGGTAGGGATCATAGGGAGGCGTTCATAGTTACAGTACCTATATCACCAAGATGAGGCCGCTTGCATCCCGTCTCCTCCGTCTCCTCCGCTCAAGAGGCACCCACTTTGTCTCTCTGGGTGACTTCTGCCTTCTCTTCCTGCGGGCTTTCAAGGTCGTTCTCCTGGTGACGAGGCCTGCAGCTCACCGAGAGGGCTGTGCCGTCTCCAGCCTGGGAAAATCTCTAGACTCACCTCAAGCTCTGAGGCTCCGGATTCATGAACAGCAGAGAGGAACCGAACAACTTTGCCTTTCCTCTTCCCTGCTGGGAGATCGTCAGAGGGCCTCCCAGAAGAGAGGCAGGGAAAGACCAGGTCTTAAAATTGTTTTTCTCTGGCTAATGCATTAAACTTTTATTTCAGTCTTGACTCAAAGTCCGTTCGAGATGAAAAACGCAGAGTCAAAGCCAAGCTGATTTTTGACCGTGTTTCCAGGTCCCGGCTCCGTTCTTCCTCCGCCGGCAGCCATGCAGAGTCCGCTTTCTTGCAGTTTCTTGCTCCCTGAAGTGCCCCAGCCAGGCCCGTAGGATCATTCCTGAGCAATTCAGCTTCCACGGGCCTGTTGTTCTGACCCACACCCTGGAACACTTCCTTTCAAAAATCAGCAGGTTTTAAACTAACGAGGGCACATTCAGGACACTGAACTATGTAATTATCTGGGGTGAGTTTGGAGATGCAGTGGGTTTGGTCACCCCAAATAAAAGGAAGTAGAGAAAAATGGAAGATTAAACACTAGCTTGGTAGGATAATTTCATGCAGATCCATTGTGGGTGGCAGGGAGGGACTGGCCCTCAAGGATGGAGTGTGGGATGCAGTGGGGATGTTTCAGAGGACCAACCCCTAACAGGGCAGAAGGGAGACACACACAGACAGTTCCCTCTCATTGGCAATCTCAGCAGCTCTTTACATTTTATTTTAAACATTAAAACTGTTAGAAGGAGCACTTTTCTGTGTTTCATAAGCACAGGCCAAGGACAGATGGAAGGGGGGAGGGCTGTAGTGACAAATGGGAAGCAAGACCCTTCCAGATACTTCCGTTTCGTGGGGCTAGTTGTTGGAGTCTTGTAACCTGCATATGAGAACCACAAACTCCAGTTTGATAGATTTTTCCAGACCGTGGAATAAGATGTTGCACCCAAAGCAGAAAGATCAGTCAAATCGTTTCTCAAGAGAAGAAAGTAGGAAATCAGTCTCTGCCATCAGTTCCCATGGCTACAGCAAAGGCCAGCCCCCGGGTGACAGAAGCTAGGGCTCATCAAGACAAATCCTGACTGTTCTGTATACTTTTTTTTCTATTTCTCCTATGTAATTCTCTATCAGTTGGTTTTGTGGCGTGGTCATCCCTTTAAAGTCATACTGGTCTAAACAGTGTGGCAAATGGAAGTAAACAGGATTTCAAGAGTGATGGGCACAGAATCAGACACATGAAAAATATCAAAGGCACCAAGCAGAGACTGGGAAGTACAATGAGTTATGCAAGATAAATGGTATAGTAGGCACACACACATGTACACGCTCACACACACACACACACACACACACACACACACACTCACTAGAGTGAGGGTGCACACACACACAAACAGTTAACACATCTGTAAAGAGCAAAGAACATACACTGCTCTTTCCAAGGACCACAGTTCAGCTCCCAGCACCTACGGGTTTCTGTAACTCCAACTCTGTGAAATCTGATGCCTTCTTGTCTTTTCAGGTACCTGAACTCTTGTGCATTCGGGCACACACACATACACACACATACACACACAGAAAAAGAGAAACAGAGATACAAACAAAAAGACGGAGAGAGAGAGAATTTAAAAATAAATCATGAAAGAGAGAAAGAGAATCTAGAAACAAAACTAGAGCTTGGATTCTCTACACCGCCATCGGAGTTAGCTGCTAGCTCCACCTTGTTAGAATTAGCAGGTTTGAAAGCCACTGGGTATAGACAGTGTGACCCCTTGTAATCAGCCTCAGGCCCTACTTTCTCTCTCCCTACTTAACATATTAATTTTACAAGTGAAAAACAGTGATGGGTAAAGGTAGGCAGAAACTTCATAAGAGCCCCTATATCTAGAATTTAAAATACCAAAAGAATAGAGAAAGCATCCCAAAAGGAAAAGGAGGAATTTGGAATTTGGAAATCTTTGTTGGAGCCTTGGTGAGAAGGTGGTCTGGAGGTGGGGAAATGGCTCAGTGGGTGAAGTCCTTGTCCTGAAAACGTAGAGAGTTGAGCTTGAACCTTTGAAAGACCCCCGAAGGGAGACCCTCACTCAAATCTCAGGAGAGGCGCGCACCCAGCGAGGCACCGAGACCAGACTTGCTGCAATCGCACGAGGAAGTTTATTGAAAGTGAAACAGAGTGAGATCTCAGGCCAGCATGCTGGGGTCGAGACTCATACACCACGCAGGGGTAGAGGAGTTCAACCCCGGCCTGAACTTGTAACGGGCTTATAAAGGCAAAAACCACAAAAGAGGGGGAGGACAGGGGTAATGAGGAAATTCAAAGGGGACAATGAGGAAATTCAAAGAGGAAGAATCATACATTTTTTATCAGTACACCCGGGGCACACCTAGGGCATTGAAACATTCCACAGAGGTCATTGGGACCTTCTGTGGTTATTTTGGGAACTCAAATCTCAAGAAACTTCTGGGAGCGATTTCCTGCAGAGGAGAGGGCCCTAGGGCAAGGAATCAGTGTCCTTTGACAACCTTTTACTCTTCACCTTCAGATCCGACAGAGCCTGCACCGCCAATCGGGCAAAGGGTTTGAAGAAAGACACAACTCCTGTTACCAGAAAAGGCTGCTTTACTCTCTGAATCCAGCTCTCAAGAAATACAGCTACAAAGGCAGTATGCAAATTCTATAGCTGTTTGGTGGAAGCCACACCTCCTGGGGTGAGTCTGTTACCTGAGAAACATAGGTGTGAATCAACTTGTGACTGGACCCATCTAAACTTCAAAGGAGGGTGTGTCATATTCCCAAAGTCTAGGCACACAAGCAGGCAGTTCAGCTAACCCTTGAGGGGGGATGGGCATCGGCCCCAACCCAGAGCCACATAAAAGCCAGGTGTGCCAGCACATACCCCAGCACTACAAGAGGGTGCAGAGACAGGGGGTCCCAAAGGCTCAGTGGCCAGCCAGCCCAACCAAAACAGTAAGTTCAGTGAAAGATCCTGTCAAAAACTGGACAGACAGCAAGATGGCTCAGGGTCCAAGGTTGACCACCTGTGTCAGTCAGGATTCTCTAAAGAAACAGAACTGATGGAACATGTGAGTGTGTGTGTGTGTGTGTGTGTGTGTGTGTGTGTGTGTGTAAAATATATATAAATAAAGTATGCATATATGTGTAAAATTGTGTGTGTGTATGCGTATATGTATGGGATTTGTTAATATGGCTTATAGGCTGTTGTCCATAGTCCAACAATGACTGTCTTCAATGGAAAAATCTAAGAATCCAGTAGTTGTCCATGAGACTGGATGTTTCAGATGGTCTTCAGTATTCATCAGAATGCCAGAGAAGTTGGCTCTAATGCTGTGAAGGAATGCCCCAGCAGTAGACGCATGAATAGAAAATGAGAGAGAAGGGAGGCAGGAAAGGTAAAAGCTCATTTCTTCTGTGTCCTTTACAGCAGGTGCCAAACTTATGATAGGCCTTCTACCTCAAGTGACCAATTAACTAAACCTTTCTCACAGGTGTGCCCAGATGTTTGGGTTTTCAGTTAATTTCAGACATGGTCAAGCTCACAAAAAAAGAATAGCTATCACGCCACCAGGGTGCAATCTCTAGGTCCTACATGGTAGGAAAGCTGTCTTAGTGAGTTTTCTACTGCTGTGAAGAGACACCATGACCAAGGCAACATTGATAAAGGAAAGCATTTAATTGGGGCTGGCTTACAGTTTCAGAGGTTCAGTCCATTACTGTCATGGTAGGAAGCATGGTGGAATGCAGGCAGACATGGTGCTGGAGAAGCCACTGAAAGCTACATCATGACCTACTGAAAGACAGAGACTCTGGACTTGACATGGGCTTTTGAAAACCTCAAGACCCAGCTCCAGTGACACACTTTCTCCAGTAAGACTATATATACCTCCTACACCTTTTGTGCTCAGGCACCAAGGGCCCTGTACCCACAAAGCACCAGATATCCAGGAACCTTAAATGTATAGGGGCTTCTTCTCAAAGGAGGATATACCTTCTGCCCAGAGGCTGGGAATAGTCATTGTTAAAACCTGGTGATCTTTTTGCTAACTGTGGAGGCAGATCTCACCCAGAATGCTTATTTCAGACTCTCCCTAGACCTTCATCTTTAGCTCCCAGGTAACAGACTCATCTTTAAGGGAGATGTCAGCTCTCCTGCTGACCTCTATAGGAATGATGTTTTTGTAGGTGTGTAAAGATTATCCTTGTGTTATACAAATGCTGATTTCTCCTCCCTCATATCTGGTTTCAATTCAGACACAGCATTGTAATGCCTATGTCAAGAGTCTCAAGTTTGTGTAAGCAATGCTTACCTTTTGTTCTCTGCCTTGTCAATAAAAGCTGATCAGCCAATGGCATGGCAGAAGAGAGAATAGGGTAAAACTTCCACCAGCCAGAGAAGAGGGAGAGAGAGAAAAGAGTAAGGCAGATTCAGCCATGAAGAGGGTGAGAGGAGACATCTTGGGAAAATTCATCTGAAGCCCAGAGAGCCAGACCAATACTAAAATGCAAGTATCTTGGGGATCTGGGTTTCGAGGTAGCCAGATTAGCTTAGAGGATTAAAAAGATTGATAACTGCCCAGGTATTGCAGTAAAGCTTAATTAAATAAATCTGGGTCTCTTGGTGTTGTTATTGGGGAGCTAGCTAGGACAAATAAAAGCAGCTATTGTATTGATTTACTGCTTGTTTATATTAATTGTTGCAAAACTCTATGCTGTCTCAATCAGAAGACCACACTAGATTCTAGGCCTCTTAGCTACAGAACCCACCCTGATGGTGACATGCAACAGAGGTCTATGTAGCTGTACCTTAAGTTTTATTGTGCACCTAGAATTGGGATGGTTGTTACCTGCAAACCTTTTCCCAAATGCACTGTGTTCAGATGTGCTGGTAATAAACTGCCTGCCATCAGACTCCCCAAGTTTGATCCAGGTTGATGAAGTCAGTCTGAACCAAGTTTTCATTCTTCTTTGTGGTTCATTTCCCTGTCTTGACACCTGCACAGTCCCCCTCACTTTCAAACTGTGCCACTCCCTGGTGACAAAGAATTCAGATCTATGAGCCTATGAGGGCCCATGATGGTTTGTACATGCTCAGCCCAGAGAGTGGCACTATTAGAAGCTGTGGTCCTGTTGTAGTAGGTTTGACACTGTGGGTGTGGGCTTTGAGACCCTCACCCTAGCTGCCTGGAAGTCAGTCTTCTGCTAGCAGCCTTCAGATAAAGATGTAGAACTCTCAGCTCCTCTGGCACCATGCCTGCCTGGATGCCACCATGTTCCCACCTTGATGATAATGGACTGAAACTCTGAATCTGTAAGCCAGCCCCAATTAAATGTCCATATAAGAGTTGCCTTGGTCATGGTGTCTGTTCATAGCAGTAAAACCATAACTAGGACTGGGCCATTATCACTCAAATCGCCACACGGACCACAAGTTATCCTCTAAATTCTACATGGGTACTCAACTCTAAATAAGCCGGGGTGGGGGGAGATGCTCTTGGTAAATTATGGCTATTTTTATTGATTTTAAATTATTTAGACTATTTTAAATCTGCTCTGTTAGATGACTTTTAGTCAGAAGAATAGGATTTGAGTTCTATCTCTGGACTTGGATGGAGACACGGCATTCTAAACTACCAGAAAGGTTATGAGGCTAAAACAGAAGGCTTCTGGGAAAGAATGAAGATGAACCATTGTGCTCTCTTAGGATGACATCCAAATGTCCTGTCAATCACCTCGATGGGAAAACACCTCTCAGCAAGCTTGTTTATTCCGGAGACTTTAGAAGTAATCATTTATCACTGTCCCTTACTACCCTAGGAGAGGGGCTTTCTTCACAGGGGTGTCTCCATCCAGCATCACTCCCATCTCATTAGAGTGGATTCTTCTGCAATGACCCCTCTGATCACCGCGCCTCTCATCTTTGAGAGTACCTCGTGTTATAATCAACTTAGTCTTTTACACCAAATTCTGTGTCTCATCTAAGCTCAAGATGACAAACACTGAGGATCCAAGGGAAGCCAGAGTGAAATCCAGTAACTTGAATTATTTTAAATTTAAATTCAATGAATGTAAATGAAATTGAAATGCCAATCATATTTCAAGCCCAACATCCCCTGTGGCTGCTAGTGTGGTTCCACCATTGTACACAGCTCTATTGCATGGTTCTGCCCATCCTCCAACTGTCTCCAGAGGTATTCATAGAATCATTGCAGAATGGAACCTTTGAAGAAGGCCAGAGTTTAACTAAGTTTACTAGTTGCTTTCCTCATTGCTGTTACAAAATACATGATAAAATCAACTTGAGGGAGAAAGGGAAGATTTAATATGACTCACAATTTCACTCTGTCATTGCAGAAAGGAAATGGTAGGTGGGGAAGATTGGGTCTGTGGTATTGTGCCTTTGAGTATCAGGAAGCAAAAAGAAATTCCAAGTATAATCAATATAACCCTCGTGCCTGCTCTTATGGTTTTACCTATTCAAGCCACGCTCCAAAGGTTCAATGCCATCCCAAAGCAATGTCACCAGCCAGGGGCCAACAGGAGTCTGTGGAGGCTATTTCCCACTCAAACCATAACATTAAGCTTAGAAAGGGGTGGAGAGTGGTTTTAGAGTGATAACTTTAGGGTATGGCACTCTGCACTCCAGAGGCAGGAGGACTGGGATCTCAAGACAAGCCTGGAATAGATAGAAAGTTTTGGGAGAGCCTTGGCTACATAGAAAGACTATCTCAAAACAAAACAATGATATCAGCTAGGTAAAGTCTAGCAGTTTTGTCTTTGCTAAAAAGACAAAACCAGATGCTTATAAGTAGGCAACAGGGCTCTTTCATTTTAGATTGGCTGTACTGAAACAGGAAAAATATATAGTCAAATTCGCTTGCTGACAGTTTGTAAATCATGTATGTCTTAGTTGTTTTCCTATTGCTATGATAAAATACTACGATCAAGGCAAGTTATAAAAGGTGTTTAATTTTTGCTTATGGTTTTAGAGGGTCATGTTAAAGAAAAAACTAAGAGTTTACATCTTGATCCACAACCGTGAGATAGTGTTGCAGTAAATATTAAAAAATAAAAATTGGTTTATTTCTTTGTTGGCCGTGAGGTCTCACTCCTAAGGCCCGACCCTGATACGGAGCCACGAGCACCCAGTTCAAGCCACCAACTGGATCTCACTCTGTTCACACAACTCCCTTCTCTTGGCGGTTTACTATAACCTGTTCTTTGCCTCTGTTCCGGGGTGTTTCTGTACCCCAAAGTCCCACATAAATACAACTCTACAGCCCAATAGCTTTTTACTCTGGTTTATATACTCAACTCTCAATCCACAAACCCTCTACACAACAAGATTACATCAAATAGACAAAGATACAAACTGACCTTCTACATGAGATTCTAGGTCTGTAAAATCCTTAATGTTCATAGCTATTTAATGTCAATTAATAGCACCTGGGTCTAGCTGGTCCTTGA
Organism: Micromys minutus; assembly: GCF_963924665.1. Taxonomy (NCBI): domain Eukaryota; kingdom Metazoa; phylum Chordata; class Mammalia; order Rodentia; family Muridae; genus Micromys; species Micromys minutus. The sequence continues at coordinate 45,359,575 of NC_137969.1, forward strand.
GAACCTCCATATTGTCACAACATTAACCCTTCATCCTCTGACCTCCTCTGACCTCTCAGCCCTCTCCACCTCCCCCGCCCCACCCAGTCACTAGCTTTCTTTTATTTTACTAATTAAAATGGGAAGGTTCAGTTAGAGTCACATGACTAGGCAGCCCTTCTTGGGGAAGTGGAATTAACATTAAAATAAAAACAGCTTCGGGACAATCTACATTTCCTCCTTTTTGTCCAGTTAAAAAGCCTTTTTTTCTCAACTATAAGATGAATTAAACTATTACCATTTTACAATTTATAAAGTATAAGACAGCCTTAACATCTGGCCTACCAATTTTGTCTATTAAATAAAGCACCCATTTATCTATCTTGAAAGACTATAATTTTATATCTGACTTATATTTCAGTTTTAGATTGTATGTCATCTGAAAATCACCTTTTGAGATCTATATTAACTTTCTTAATGCCAAACAGCTGGTCCAGCTAAGAGGCTACCAGTCTTCAACAACTTCAAAAATCACAGAATGACGAATATTACCTGATAATGAGAAGCACAAATCAGAGCTTCAAAAACTAGCCAATATATAGAGACTGCTGCTGATCACTTGGACAGTCCTACATTTCTCAAAACCTTGGAGCATCAGTCTTCAGCCTTCTGGCCCAGGATTATGTCTGACAGACATTTTTAATGCAGAAATCTGAAGGGCTGATAATTTTGGCTTGGCAAAGATTATTAGTCGACTATTCCAAAATAGTGTCCTTTTCTGGACAGTATTGTCTGTAGATGAATGAGGCAATTCTTGCCAAGTGGCTGTCTCTCACCACAACTGGAGCAACTCTATTGATGCTCAATTTCTTCTTAGAATCTAAGAAGGGGTGCTGTCAGGAGCAGACAGGTCTCTAGCCAAATGATCTTTAATTTTAAAAATGTCTATAAATATCATATTCTGGGGACTTCTGACACCTTTGAAGATTATCTATCTACATAAAGCATCTCTAAACTGTTAGACCTTGACTACTCTTGGCTATCTTAAAATGAAATTATTTTTTAAAGCACCCTTTTAATGACTCAGAACTAGTATTGTTTAACCAACTAAACACAATGTTTAAACTTTAAATCTGTATCAAATCAACTTTTAGTATCGTAAGAATTATAACCTTAACTTTATATCAATTAAACTCTTACCAATGAAGATATGACTTTAGCTTGGTTACCAAAATAGGATTATGACTGTATAATCAAATTTGGCTAATTACTCCCTGTATGATTATGACCATTCCTAAATTTTTTATAAAAACAACCTTACAATAACCACTTTCACACACCCAAAGTCTAGGGAATTGGGTGACAACTCATCTTAAGCTTCTTCAAGCTGAATATATGGGTGTTGACAGTTTAGAAGGAGAGAGGGGAATAAAGAAGCTGGACAGGCCTCAAGAGAAGAAGCCACACTGATGGTTGTTGTAGTCTCTGATATCTGGAATCAGGCCAGTTCAGCATTCTGATGACAAGAAAAAGAACTGAAATCAGGAGTCTTTTGAATGTTCAAACCCTATAATAGCCAGAAGCTGGAAAGAACCCAGATGTCCTTCAACAAGAAATGGTTTCAGACATTGTGGTACATATACACAATGGAGTACTACTCAGCTATTAAAAACAATGAGTTAATGAAATTCCTAGGCAAATGGATGGAACTTGAAGCTATCATCCTGAGTTAGGTAACCCAGTCACAAAATAACACTCATGTATGTACTCACTTATATTAGCCCAAAAAGCTCAGAATACCCAAGAAACAATTCACACAACTTATGGAGCTCAAAGAGAAGAAATGCCAGAATGTGGATGCCTCAGTTCTTCTTAGAAGGGAGAGCAAAACACTCATGGGAGAAGATAAACGGACAAATAGAGGATCAGGGATTGGAATCAGACTGGTTTCCTAGATTTGAGTTCTAGTACTTCCTCCCATGAGTTGAAACCCCTCAGGAAAGTCATTTGATCTTTGGTTAGGTATAACTCATTTCATTGCAAGGAACATTTTTTAGAGAAATTGAAAATTTACTTATATAATTAAATATTTAATGAATCTACTCCCCATGTATAAGAAGCCCATGAGGTTCTCTCAACACACTGTTCCAACACAAATTTGTTTCTTAGTTTCTTTTGGTGGCAACTAACAAAACCCCAAACCAAACACACTTAACCATGCCGGGGGTTAATAGGTTCACACAACCTGGATGGCTAGTAAACATTGGGTAAGGTTGAATCCAGAGACTCAAAATATCATGTTCTTTGCTTCTCAGAATAAGCCTGCTCTATGGGGCAAGATGAAGACCAAAAGTCCCAGTTTTCACTACTCCCAGGAGATGAAGGCCACAGTTTCTCTAATAGCAAAGTCTGAGAAGTTTCTGAATGACCTGGTTCTGTGTGACTTGGTGGCATTTATGAACTAGTCTTTGTGAATGAGAGGTGTAGATTGTCCTGAAGATGTTTGTATTTTAATGTTAATTCCACTTCCGGAAGAAGGGCTGCCCAGTTGTGTAGTCAAGAGGTGATGTCATCTGAACCTTCCCATTTTAATTAGTAAAATAAAGGAAAGCCAGTGACTGGGCGGGGCAAGGGAGGTGGAGAGAAGGCAGAGGTGTCAGAGGATGAGGAGAGTTTGTGGCAACATGGAGGTTCCCAAAGACCAGCTAGACCCAGGTGATATTAATTGGTGTTAAATAGCTATGAACATTAAGGATTTTATAGATCTAATATCTCATATAGAAAGGCAGTTTGTATCTTTGTCTATTTGATGTAATCTTGTGTGTAGAGGGTTTGTGGATTGAGAGTTGAACATATAAACCTGTATGAAAAGCTATTGGGCTGTAGAGTTGTATTTATGTGGGATTTGGGGGTAGAGAAACACCCCAGGACAGAGGCAGAGAACAAGCGGTAGAAAACTGCCAGGGAAGGGAGTTTCACAGACAATTGGGCTCCAGAGGTACATGTGGCTCAGTATCAAGGTCAGGCCTGAAGAGTGAGACCTCAGGGCTGGAAAAGAGATAAACCTTTATTATTTTTTAATATTTACTGCAACATAGAGGATTGTGTGTGGTGGTGGTTTGAATATGCTTGGCCCAGCAAGTGGCACTATTAGGAAGTATGGCCTTGGAGTAAGCATAGCTTTGTTGGAGGAAGTGTGCCACCGTGGGAATGGGCTTTGAGACCCTCCTCCTAGCCATGTGGGAGACAGTCTTCTCTTGGGTGGCTTCCAATCAAGATGTAGAACTCCAATCAAGAAGGCTCCTCCCACACCATGACTGCCTAGACACTGCCATGTTTTCTGCCTTGATGATAATGGACTGAACCAGTAAGCCAACCCCTTTAACTTTTATATTGTCCTTTAAAAGAGTTGCCTTGGTCATGGTGTCTGTTCACAGCAGTAAAACCCTAACTAAAACAGTGTGTGTCCTGACTGGCCACCTCTGGGTATTTTTCTCTTTGACTGATGGAAGGCTGCATAGCACACTGAACAGAATGCATCCCCATACAAAGAGGGTGCTCAGGTTGCATACTTCCCCATTCCCCCAAACCCTAACTCCATCATGCTCACTGCAGTGGCTCTGTTTGGTTTTGCTCATATGTAAAAATGGAGATTATTGTGAGAATATATAATTTACTAATGCCTCTAGTATACTGCTCAAATCACAGACTTTTGAAAAGTGTCAGTTTAGCTAAGTGTCAATTTAACTAAATCTCCCAGCAGTCCATTTCTTAGGCATATCTTGTTTGACCCTGTCAAAGCAGATTCTTGTGAGTGGTCTGAAAGGAGGGTGTGAAACAGAAGCTCTCTTGTCATAAAGGCTCATCATTTTTTTTTTTTTTTTTTTTTTTTTTTTTTTTTTTTGGAGGTAGGAAAAGGGGCAATAGGGAAGCCCATAACAATTCTACCTTCCCTTGATTTTCCCCAGCCTTTCCAGCTTTCCAATAGACAAGGGTTAAATTCCATGGCAAGAGGAAGGAACTCCTGCAGGTCACTGACACCATCTACAGGAACAATGAAGACAAACACTGGTTTCCTCACAAATGACCTTCTCCTCTTTTATCTGCCTTTTCAACCTTCTTCCCTGAGGCACTAGACACAAACAGAACAGCTTCACAGAGGTTCCCAACCAGGCCCCACAACTGTGGGAGAGGAACACTCTCTCTCTCTCTCTCTCTCTCTCTCTCTCTCTCTCTCTCTCCCTACTCCCTCACACAAGGAGAAATAGAAAGACAAAGGGAGTTGGGCAAAAGATCTTTAAGTTGTTCTATTTCTCTTTTGAGTCCCAAGCTGATAAAAAAAAATTCTTTTTTCCCCCATAAATTCCCCACAGAATGTGGGCTTCTTTTTGAACAAAATGTGCCTTTAGAAATTGTTTCAGGATAAGTACGAAGTAGGATAAAGCCAGAGTTGACAGTCAAAGCACCCTTCCAATTAATAATTTCTTTAAAAAGAAAACAAAGTGGAAAGGGCACAATAATTTGAATGTATGTTATAGGTATATGAAACTGTCAAAGAACAAACTCAATAAAAATTTGAAAATAATAATAATAAAGCAAGGGGGTAAAGCCTATAGCCTAAACTATTTCTGTCTCTCCTGCCAGAGGTACAGGAAATGGACTACATGGGTCCAGCCTCTCCTGCTATTGAGCCAGAACTGGCTCACACTTGCTCAGGTCAGTGCAAGAGGCAAACACGATACTTGTGCCCAGGGGGAAACTATAAGTGCTTGAATCAAGCACTCATACTTTTCACCCTGGTCAGGCATCCACTAAAAGGTAAAGAATGCTCATATCCACCCCACCCATAGATGCACAGAATGTGCCATGTGCTCAGAGGGTCTTGGCTGGAACACCAGTGACAGCTGCCAGAGTCACGCTCTCTGGATTTCCTTCTTCCTGCTCCTTCCATTCAGGAAATCAGGAAGCAGTACATGCTGCTCTCTCCAGCTGAAGGGAACGAACAGGCAACACTGCTAAGAAAGAGTTCCCATCCTGTCATATGATCTGGGATGGATTTAGGAGAAAATATCAGTCTAATTTGGGCCCCATCAAGGTGCCTGTCAGGTTAGGAAGCTCACCGGCTTTCTGAGCCTCCTCCTAGATCTTGCTACAAACCTCTCCCCACTGGAATCTGAGCATCTGAAATTTTACCACCAGAGACACTTACCTGGAGCCCAAGCAACAGTCATGCCAATAGTTTAATCTATTTTTGCCTTGTAACTATAAGTAGAAGTCTTCCCAGGAAGAATGAGAGGTTTAATAGGAGTTGGTAGGACTACCAGAGAAGGAGAGGCCTAAGCAGAAGGACCGTAAGTACTGCCTCCACATGGACCCAACTGCTCCAGTGAGCATGTGGAGTGTCTATCAATCAGGAGGCTCCTTGAAGTCAGAGACCCCCTCACCTTAACAGACTCTCGCCTCAAAACCAGACCCCTGCCCTGTGTTCACTGTTGTTTCTACAATGGCATTGCAGAAAGGGTCACCCACTCAGGACTCAAGTAAATATAGCCCTAAAACAACGGGAGATAGGAGCTGATGGTGCCTCTGCTGGCTGCTTATCAGGACAATACAGAGACTTTTTTTCTTTTCAAGAAATCCTGAGTGGGCATAAGCACCAACTGCTCAGAAATGACTTCATTAAGGTACTTGGGTGGACTCTCTTTCCCTCTTCTCCCTGTGCCTTGCTTCTGTATTCTAGAATCTCCTGAACAAAATTATGACAGACAGTCCCTTACCTGAGTTGCACCTTCCAGGGAGGACCATGATGAGAAAAGAAACATTTTTGTTTAACACAAATAAACCTTCAGGCCCTTCAAGGCTCAGTTTTTACAAAATGTCCAGCAAACAGCATCGAAAAAAGATTTCTAGTCTCCTAAATTTATAAAGATGTATCACCCACTGTCCAGTACTTTCTCAGTTCAACACTTTCCACTGTCTGCATCCTGCTGGTACCAGGAGTGGAGTATTGCTATGACAGGCCTGGCCATGTTGCTTGTTGGTGGAATGTGAACTCTAGGATTTGGGATTAGGAAAGCAGATGGATGCTTTAAGCAGGAGTTAATGGGCCATTTCGCATGGGAAAAGGCGGTGCTAAGAGCAATGTAGATTAGGATGACCTGGGTCAAGAGATTTCAGAGAAGAATTTTAGTAGGTGGATTACAAAACCTTCTTGTGATATTTTAGTGAAGAATGTGGCTGCCTTTTGCCCTTGTCCAAAAAATTCTGCTTAAACTAAATTGGAAAGTTTTGTATTGATGGTATTGGCAGAGGAGATTTCAAGACAGCTTACTGTTGCATCATGTAATTATCAGATCCATTATGCAGATCTATGCTGAAAGGGGGCAAGCTGGGCAAGGTGGCCTGAGTCTGTATCACAGAAGAGCCTGCAGTCTTATTTAACTCCAGAATAGGAAAGGGATTGGGGAATTCTTGACCCCTAATATAATTTTTTGTGATTTAGGGAAAAGAGTTAGGTTCCAGACATAAATATAGAGGTTGCAGCTGGGGAGATAACTCTATCAATGAGCAATGAAGATCCTGATTTTGTTTCTCATTGCTGGAGAGGCGCAAACTGGAAGATCTCTGAGGTTTGCTGGTGAGCTCGTCTGTTATGGAATGTTCTTTGGAACTACTAGTTCCCGAATAATGGCATGGAGATATATTTATTATAAATGCCTAGACCTTATCCCTAGGCTTGTTCCCAACTAGCTCAGAACTTATTCTAAATTCTGCCACATGGCTAATTAGTTTCCATTCCACCTTAGTCCCAGTCTGCTCCCTTCTCAGTGTCTCCCTGGCTAATCTGACTCTCTCCCAGAGTTCTGATCTCTTCCTGCCTTTGCTATAAGCCCTCAGCTTTTTACTAAACCAATCAGAAGGAGAGCATGGGAGAGTTTAGAAAACACTGAGCCGGCGATGCTTAACAATACCACAGTCCAGCCTGTCATTGGATTTCTGCAGGTTCAGAAATTGTCTAATACAGAGACAATCTTTACACAATGCGTAAAAACATCACTCCAGCACAAGTCTACTAAGACATGTCTCAGAGGAGGTGGATGATATTGAGAATAACAGCCAAAGTTGTCCTTTGGCTTTCACACACACAGGTGCGCCCATGCACCAACACACACTCATCTCCTGCGTATGAGTATGTGGATCTGTGAGCACATGCATACACACACTTTTAAAAAAAAAGTTGCTATTGCAAAGAACCTGGGTCTGGTCTCCAATGCCTACGTGGTGGTTCACAGCCATCTTTAACTCCAGTTCCAGGGGATGGTATAACACCTTCTGACCTTCACTGGTACCACGATTCCACTCATACATGCAAACAAAATACACATATAAAATAAAATAAATGAGAAAGCAGACTCTGGCCTGTCTGTTATCTAGACAGACCACAGCTAACCTTGGAGGGGCAGCCCTTCTTCATGCTTCAACCTGCAGAGAAAGTGAGCATCCTTTGCACAGTAGTTTCTAGTGAAGGGATGAATCTGCCAAAGCTGAGAGGCCCCCTGCCTTGCCCACAGTGTGGGACCCATCTGCAGCTCATCCGCATGCCAGACCACCCCAGTTGAGATGGCTGTTGACCCTGCAGGAGGTGACCCGGCCTCTGTGACCATGGAGGTCTTGGGGACCTATAGGGAGCAGGCTTCTAATGAGCACAAGCCTTGTTTGACATTTCCCTGCATTCTTACATTTCCCAACTGCCTTCCCGACCCCACGCACACATCCCATGACATGGCAATTAATTGTTCTCCACAGCTCAACAGCACTGGTGTGCACAGCCACCCCTGTAGTAGTGCTTTGTTTCTGATTTAATCAGCAGCCAGCCCCCCAACAACAACAACAAAAATAGGTGAAGCCAGCCAGCTGCAGACTCAGCTGTCAGCTTCCCACCCCGCCCTCTCCCCCACGCCCATGGAATCCAGCATTCAACTGATTGCTAGGAAGCCCAGCCAGCGTCCAGAAAAAGCTGTCACATCTCTTACTTTTCTCCCCCTCACAGTTGATGGGCTCAGGAGGGGAGGACACTGAGCTTGGGCTTGGCAGCAGGGTAGGAGGCTCCCCTTAACAGCTTACTTTCTTGTTTATATGCGGACTGGCAAACTGTTAATTTCTCTGATGGGGATGACAAACGGGAAACCTACGACTGCTGAAGAGTTGCAGCCTGGAAACAGCCCAGGCACTGTTGAAGCTGGGCCAGGAGGCTGGACATGGGCAGGCAGGGAGCCCTTGCTGCCCTCAGGCCCACCATAGAGGATCTCTGTCCTTGGCTATCCATGCCTCCCCTGCTATGCTGTCCTCCATCATAGTGCCCTTGGAGGCAGGCTGTGAAGTCCCATGGGACTTCATAGAGAGCATCTGCTTAGGACCTGTGTGATCCTGTCATCTGCTAGGTACAAGTCCTTGTCTGGCTACCTGCAGAAATCATTGAGGAGCTACACTCCGCTCAGCAGCCCCTTCCCATTCTTCCCCCTGACATCCTCAATGCCTACGCAGTGGCTCTCCATCTGTTGCACAGGGCAAACACTCGTGGGACATCAGTCAGACTTCATTACCGTAGATGGGACTGGGGCACTGATCTTTTTATTTTTTATTTTTTTTTAATTTCCAGATTATTTGGATGAGCAGCAGGGTAGAGAGGGGATATAAAGATAGGTTCTGTCATTTGTCTTCTTATCATTTCATAGTGCACAGATGGTTTCAAAGGCTAGCTGGGAAGTGAGTGAAGGCCAGGGATGAGAAGAGGAGGGAAGAAATCCCCAGTCAGAGCCTCCTGCTCAGCTGAATGGCCAGGGTCTCCCTGTCAGCCTGTAGGCGTAGGGGAGTGTTCCTGCAGTGATGTGGGACTTGCAGTCCTACTCTGAGCAAAACCAGCCCCAGAGCACTCCAATCTGCCCTCAGTCCGGGTTCCCAGGACCATGGGGCTTCTTAGAGGCAGGGACAGGGACCTTACCCCCCTGTCCCACCATCTAGCTCCAGATTTATCGTCTCTTGTTTAATTCAGCTAAGGCCCTGCCTGCTCCGTCTCTGCAGGAATGTCAGCAAACCTCCGGGCCTGAAGAAAGACCTAGAGAGAAAGGCAGGCTGTGGGCTAGCCCTGGGAGAGACGTCACAAGGCTGTGGACATAGGACACTGTGGCTGTAAACATTTAGGTCACATTTAAATATCCCTATACACATAAGTTTATTATTAAAGAAACTGGGTTTTTAAAAACAACTATCTTGGAAGTTTTGACTTTTATTACAAGAGAATAAGGATTTCCTTCTTTCGGTTTCACATGCAGGAAGCAAGGATCTGTCGAAGCACAGCATTCATGCTCTTTCTGAGGGTTCCTGAGATCTGACAGGTGGCTCCTCCAAAAGCCACCAATGAAGGCCATCCCTTTCCATCAGCCCCTCTCTATCTTCAGCATGGCCATGGCAGGTCACTGAACTGCCCATGGGGTGTCCACGCCCACCTCCACCCCCACTTGTACACTTTCTGGAGTGAACAACCTAAGTCTAGACCCTTCCTTTAGTAGAAGTTTATAAAGCAAGCAGAATGCTTCCCACACAGCCAAGCATGCCTCTCTGATCCCTTTTGGCTGTTGCCAGTTATCTAAATCTGTTCTCTGTCTACCAGCCTCAGGCCCTTGCTTCCCAAAAATTGTCTGAAAATGTGTGGTCATTGTCTGTCCACCGGCTCATCACCACAGACCCTCACTAGGTGTGCCTAGTGTGTGTGCTGTGATGGGTATGGGACAGACAGCTCCCAGCAGCTGGTGGGGATGGGTGGAGTAAGCTTGGTTCTCTGACATGGCTGCTGTCCCTGGTGCTGTGTCGGGTGACTGGAGCTCTCAGGAGCGAAGGCTGTCTGTCACCCATGCTGCCAGCTCTGCTATATTTGCAGCTTGGTCGGCTCCGTGTTCAGGCAGAACCTGGAGTCTGCTTCCTGGGTCTGGCTGTGAGGTAGATCTTGCCAGTGCTTGGTTTTTCATCCAGAAAAGGAACTTGGTATAGCATCTCAGCTCAGCAAGGGGCTCCTGTTAAAGCAGTTAGTGTAGCATAATGATATTCATTTCGTCTAATGTCCTTTGGATGGAGAAGGCAGGTCTGCAAAGGTTGACTTACACACACACACACACACACACACACACACACACACACACACACACAGGAAAGCAATTCTGAGTTGAGGCTCAGTGCTCCATTCACACAGCATCCTTATCCCCAGTGCAGCAGCCAAGGACTCCATCTTAAAGGTCTGAGGCCAACCCTCTGGTAAGCAGAAGCTGTTAACACAATACCAGGAATTCCAGGAATGCGAAAGACCCTGGATGTTACCTCCCACCTGCTGAAGTGCACCTCCTCCACAAAAAAGTGGGGTTTTTTGTCTTTAAAAACTGCTCCCCCTTTAAGCTGAACCTCAGTTTCAAATCCAAACAAGACTGGTCAGCTGCAGCTTAAATAAAATTTAGCCAAATAAAACTCAATAAAAGTGGGCACATACCTTTAAAGAACTTGGGAGGCAGAGGCAGGCAGATCCTGAGTTCGAGGCCAGCCTGGTCTACAGGGTGACTTCTAGGATAGCTGAGGCTACACAGACAGACCCAGAACTGCAAACAGATTGTTACCCTCGACAGCCTGCTTAACATTTTGAATGGGTTTTAATATGTCAGTCTAGGTACCTCTGAGTGCTTCTTGTCAGGGTCTTGACCACAGCAATTCTGTTGTGAGCATTTTCTCTATTTGCCAATGATGTCTAACGTAATTCTTGGCATCCATTGAGTGACACATTTGAAATCGGGAAAACCAAATTGCCCAGTGCCCAGAAATAACACCTAAGAGTCCCCGATGGTCCTGGAATTTTGGCCAATGGGGAAAGGAGGTTGTCAACCAGCAGATCTTCCAGCCTTAAGCTCAGTCGGCCCTGTGAGGCTTGAAGTAAATCCAAACAGCTTTAATTAGGAGGCAGACAGGAAGGGCCCAATGAGTAAACATCCTTCAGTCTCTTGGGGGGAGAGGGGTAGGGCAAGCCCTGAAGCTCTGCTGAGGCTTTCTTTTTACCAAAGAGGACTGTTCTGGAATCATTTGGGTCCCACTGACAATTTGATGCCTTTGCTAGAAAATGTAGTGTTCGTTTTGAGACCGGGTCTTGACATGGCCCTGACTGGACTGGAACCTCTTGTGTGGAGAGGCTGGATTCAAGCTTGTGGCAGTTTTCCTACCTCTGCCTCCCAAATGCTGTGATTACAAGGCACACCACACCTACCAGCCCTGTAAAAAACCTAACAGGTTATATCTTTTTCTGTGTTAACCCTTGAAAAGCCTGCATAAGTAACCAAAAAGCCAAGATACCCTGCATTCCATAAAGAACTCTAAATTCTTCCCACCTTCCTGGGAAAAAAAAAAAAATCTGTATTCATTCCATATCCTCTCTTACCTGATGCTGGGGCTAAAACCTCACCAAGGTTTTAGTTTCGATGCCTGGGGCTCCAGGCTGCTCACCCACACCCTCACCCCCACCTCCACTCCTTCACTCCTTGTCCCTCCCATCTCTGCGATACACCAAGGTCCTGGACTGTGTCCTGATAATGGCATGTTAAGAGTCCCCCTGCCAAATGGGCTGACCACAATCAGCACTTGGAAAAGGAGCCCAGCCATTAAATGCTTTGCTGCAAGTACGATGTCAGTGAACAGCAGGAAGCTATGCCCCCATGAGCCGGGGGTGCTTCATTCAGGTCTTGAAGGACCTCCCTTCCCAGCCACGGGACAAGTCCTGTCTTTCCAGACTCAGCCCAGCTGCATGACCAAATGAATTTATTGAATGACTCTCGGTTAGGTTTCAAACCAGGACAAATGGCTGAGGAGCCTATTTACATAGCAAATCGGACTGGCCTTCAGGTTCTTCCAGCATCCCTCAGCCCCTACCTGTTACAGGGTATGGCTGGCCCACCCCACCCTTTACCCCCCCCCCCCAATTCTCCAGAGGCTGGGCTGCCCTTCCCCCAGAAGTGTTTACCTATATAATCCAGCCACTTAGACTACCAGCCTCTTTTGCATCTTTGGCCTCCTGGCTGCTGCACCTGGTCCCCCCATCTCCCCACATGGCCCAACTCAGTTCACTCTGGGTTCTCACAGCTGTGTCAACCTCTAAATATACTCTCTGCTTTATCTACAATAAACTTTCTTCCACCTACCTCTCCGTCTTTTCTATTCCCCCCCACACACACCCACATTGACTCCTGAAGTCCAGGAATTGGGTAGGAATGAAAATACAGAGTTAGACTCCCTATTTGCAGGGGCCTCCCAGTCACAGAAACTTCCTCTAACCTCTCTAACCCACAAGCAGTGAACACCAACTAGGGCACAGGGCCACACAGACTTTCCTTCTTTAAATGACCCTCCACTCACAGGGCTACAGAGGTTACAGGCACTGTCTGAAGTCATAGAGAGTTGGCAGGCCTTAAATGTTCTTGCCATAATCTGAATTGGTCTTATTCCCACAGTCAATCTCTAGGTCCTCGAGAGGGGACCATAACACACTAGCTTTCCCACTGATAGCCTTCTTGTCAACAGTCAGGTCCCAAAGAAACTGGGGCAAGGTTCACTTGGTACAATGGCTCCCCCGAAACGAAACACTTCTCACCCCACCCCTACCCTAAGTCCCTCCTTCACAGGGGCTGGGTTCTCTCTCTCTCTCTCTCTCTCTCTCTCTCTCTCTCTCTCTCTCTCTCTCTCTCTCTCTCCTTCCCTTGGCCCTTGGCTCCTTTCTTGGTATGCTTGTACTTTCTCTTCCTTTCTCACTTTCCTCCCTCTCTTCTCTCAATATCCAGTTCAATCTGGATCCTTCCAGATGCATCTGGCTGAATTCTCCTTCATATTTACAAAAAACTTCCTCAGCCACACCTTGGAATGGTCATATCCTCATTTTCATTCTACAACACCTTTGCACACATTATGACTCACTATTTTTTCCTTTATTTTCTCTCCCTGCACCCCTGACCACCCCACCCACTTCATCCCCACCCCCAAGACAGAGTTTCTCTGTGTAGCACTGGTGTCCTAGAACTCACTCTGTAGACTAGGCTGGCCTTGAACTCGGAGATCTGCCTGTCTATATCTCTTAAGTCCTGGAATTACCATTGTCTGGCTCACTAAGCCTCTCTCAATGACAGGCTAGGGTCTCTGCTCTGGGACATTTCAGTACAGGGTCCTTTTCTCTATTGCTCTGACCTCACACCTACCACCTTGATGTGGCCTCTGAAGAGTGGTAACTTGCAGCAAGAGAAAGGGACAAGAATATCCGTGTTTGGAAACTTGTTCCCCCCCCCCCTTGGGCTCTGGCCCTAAGACAGGCCCTAGTGAGGAGATCTTGAGACAGGAGAGGCTTTTTTAATATGGACCTGGGCTTCAATGCCCTCCCTAAGAACTCTTTGATCCTTTTTTAGTGAGAGTTTGAAGAACAGAATCTCCACCTCCACCCCTCCTCTCCAAGTTCTCAAGGTCTTGCCAGAAGATGACAGTGTAACTGTGTAGGAACCAAGGAGGCAGCTGTCCCCCAGGACCACACAGCAGGTGTGGTAGCTCATTGTGGGATTCATAAGTAAGTATGTGTTGTTGACAAAGGCGCAGCCATGTCAGGACCCCAGTGTCAGTCCCATGGAAAGAGGTAAAGACTTCTCCAGGTGAGGCTTAGAGGGATGGCAAAGCCTTCCTCAGGTCTGAGGGTGAATGTTGGCAGTGTGTGCAGAAACTGTCCACCATAGCTTTTCTCCCACGGACATTGACAGCTTGATAACCATTTCCCTACAGAAACTGCTCTTATCAAGATTAGCTAAACCAGACTCCTTGTTCAACTGTATGAAGCAAGTGTTAAGAGTCAGGCACATCCACAAACAGCCAAAAGGGACTCTGCCACAATGTTGACAATCAGGCATCTTCACAGCCAATTTCCAGGGACCCACAAGACCCTCCATCATTAGCTGCTCAGAGGAGACACATTGTCCCCCACTTGTCACATGACCTTCATAAAAGCCATGTTTCCCTTCCCGCTCTCTTTTTCCTTCCCTTCATTCTAGAGGCAGCCTCTGTGCCCCTCTCCTTAGTAAACCTCCCATGTGAGACCTGTTGTAGTGTGATCTTTGTCAGAAGCTGCCACTGAGTTCCATAAGTGGTGCCGTGACTCATTCACAGGTTCGTGGCCCTGCCATGTGCACCGGCCATGTGGGGTATGCCCACAGGGCAGGACCATATCCCAACAAGCCCTCCTGCTACTCCAGCTTGTTCTTGGCCGTCTGATCGCTAGATCTCTGCATGCAAACACAGGCAGGTTGGTGAGGTTTCCCTGCTGGTCAGTGTAAATGACCCCCTGGACCTGAGGGAATGGCTATTGAGCTCCCAGTACCTCGCTGGTGTCCTTGGGAACAGACCCTGCCACTGTCTTGACAGCTACAGGAATGGTTGGCCCTTCTTGCTAACCCTCCACCTTAGAACCTCTTGCTTTGGGTGAGATTTCTCTCTTCTCAAGACACAGCTCCTCCCTTTTCTCTCAAAACTCCCAGCTGGGTGTTCCAGGCATACACCCCATTGGTTCCCTGGTTACCACGTGACAATCTGGGAAGCCAGTTTGTGCCACACACGTTCTGTTATTGTTTCTATCTTCTACATGCCACAGGTGATAGAAAATAATAACCTTTTTTCTCACCTATGGAAACTGTCTGTCCATACCTCCAGGCTCCCCTCTGAGATGCCTCCTGGAAAACCTCAAACCTCTGAAACCTTATCTAAAGGCTTCCAGACTCATACACCTTTGCAATCAGATTTGGCTCCAATATCCACTAGATAATGACTCTATCTGGATGCCTAACAACACTTGATTCTATTATTATAAGGGATCATTACAACTATTGCAGCAATCCGAAAAATGGAAAGAAGGTTCCTATAATCAGGCTTCTCCTTACCTCTGTTCTTCTTGTTCCCCAACTCAGCTTCTTCTAGCTATGAAGTCTCAACCAGACAAGTCCACTCTCCTCGATCCTTCTTACCGCCCTCTGACTGTTCTCTTCAGCCTCCCCTACTCCCACCTCCTCAGCTTGCTCTCCTCACCCAGCTTTCCAGACTTCCCCTTTTCCTTGCCATCTATAGGCCATTCTAACCATTCCACACTAACACCAACTTTCCAACTACTGGCTCTTGCTCTGAAGCCCATCCCTGTTGCAGTAATTATTAAAATTGAGTGGCTAGTACCAGTATCTACAGTCTTGGCACCATGTGCCCAATCTCTTTCTCTACCATGTGATTCACCAACCAACCTCTCCCAGCTGTCTCCCTATCAGCTAGGAACTTTGCCGACATTCCCCACAGTCCAGTAAAATCATGACTCAATAATCAACAATTTATCAATCAGATTTATATGTTAAATTCTCAACCCACAATCCATCCACACAATAATCTTACAACCAATTGACAAAGATATAAACTACCCACCTAGATAAGATAAACTGACCTATAGAAATCCATCCCTTAGAAAGTACATATAACTACCTATGGCTACTCAGAGACATGTGGACGGAGATGGGTCATCTTCATCTTCCATATTGATTCTCCTCCTTCTTCCTCTTTCCTGCCTTACAAAAACTTTGTCCCCAGCCCACTTTCTACTGTCCAATCATATATCGTCTTGACGTCAACCTGTACATCCCCTCCTGCTTCCCCTACCCAGCCTAATCCAGCTTTGGTTCTTCCTTTGTGGGAAATTCCTGGGGTAGATGGTCTAGTTAGGAGCATGTCCCCTTTTCATTATGTGAAGTCTCTCAGATAGAAAAAAGACTGGGATCTTATAACTCTAATTCCTCTACCTTTATTAAAGAATTGCAGTATATTGCTGAATTTTATTGTCTGAATTTTCACAATATATACATTATTCTCATCACAGGTGAGTTTGGGAGCAGGCTAGAGTACATGCAGATGAGATGCACCAAACCAACACAGTATACCTGATTGGTCTGAGGCAGAGCCATTTTTGCTAGAGACCAATTTATAACTTGCCTCTTGGTGGGTCTCTGTAATGCTGCCCTTAAGCCAGTAAATTATGAAAAACTACAAGAGGTCATCTAGAACAAACAGAAAAATACACCTCAATTTTTAGAATGCCTTACAAAGGCCCTTTTATACTATACTAATATAGACCTTGAAAATCCAGAAGGTAATCAACTCCTGAGGACCTACTTTTCCCCCAAAGCTCCCCTAATATTAGGACCAAGCATAAATGCTTGGAGAGAGAATCCCTAACTCCACAGGCAGAAGTCTTGTCACTGGTCCTTAAAGTGTACCATGCAAGAAATGAGAAGTCCTGCAAACAAAAGTATCATACACTGGATAAGGCTGTTCAACAGGCTTTGGTGACTGCCCAGGCTCCCTGGTCTCCTAAAACTTGGGAATCACTAGATCCCTGTCTCAAATGTGGTCAGCAGGGTCACTGGTCAAAGGCCTGTCCCAATTCCTGCAAACCACGAGGGCCATGTCCAAAGTGCCATCAAGAAGGATACTGGGTTGTTGATTACCCTGTGTCACCTGTGGCACAGGGTATCACTCCCAGATGGCCCTACAGTCTCCTAGGCCTGGTTATGAGCAAATGAAGGGGCCAGAGGGTTTCCTTGACCTGATCATTACCATCACCTGACTCCAAGTTTTTGGGACCCACCTCTGCTTCTCATTTCCTTATTGTTGGGGTGGGGGGTTGTAGATTGTCCCAAAGCTATTTGTATTTTAATGTTGATTCCACTTCCCCAAGAAGGACTTCCTAGTCACCTGACTCCAACTGAACCTTCCCATTTTAATTAGTAAAATAAAGGGAAGCCCATGATTAGGCATGGCAAAAGGGGTGGAAAGAAGGGAGGTCTAAGAGGTCAAAGGATGAGAGGTCAGAGGTTGGAGAGGGGAGGAGGAGAGACAACAGAAGGGAAAGATCGTGGCAACATGGATTTTCCCAAGGACCAGCTAGACCCAGGTGATAGTTATTGGTGTTTAAAAGCTATGACCATTAAAGATTCTATAGGTCTAGCATCTTATATGAAGAGCAGTTTGTATCTTTGTTTATTTGATGTAATCTTGTGTGTAGAGGGTTTGTAGATTAAGAGTTGAACATATAAACCTGTATGACAAGCTGTTGGGCTATAGAGTTGTGTTTGTGTGGGATTTGGAGTACAGAAATACCCCAGGACAGAGGCAGAGAACAGGCGGTAGTTAACTGTCAAGGGAAGAGGGTTGAGCAGACAAGTTGGGCTGGTGGCGGCTCAGACTGGACGCTAGAGGAGCACGTGGCTCCAAACTAAAACCCGGTCTGAGTGAGACCTCAGGGCCGGTAAAGAGACAAACCGTTTTTTATTTTTTAAATATTATTGCAACAGGGGGTAGCCTAACAACCTCACCAGAGCATACCACTTAGTTTCATTTTTAGAGGTGTTCCTTTTACCCATTCATTTTTGGTGGTATCGGTGTGTCCCATCCCCTTATTAAGAAGGGATCTTCTAGCCAAAGTAGGAACCTGTATTTCTTTTGCACCCCCATTCACCTGAACTCAAAGTCACCAACAGTCACTCTCCTCCATCTTTCAGCTACCCAACCTGCTGGCTCTAACACACCATTGCCTTTGCCAGACCCAGGAGGACCTCAAGTCTGGAACATCCAAGGCATGTTCTGCTCTGAAGGCCAGGCCCAGTATGGCTGGAGGTATGGATTTGCTTCCCGGCTAATGAAGCCACATTCAGCCAGAGTTTTCTTCTCATCAAGGAGCAGGTTGTTCTTGAACTGCAGCTGTGCATCAGGAGGCCTCTTCAGGATGCCCTCAACTATGCACCTGAACTCCAAGACCATGTTTGACACCCTTGACCTCAGCAAAGATGGTGGTCTTTTAGTGCCGGATCATAAGAAACACTTCCATCCCTGTGGCTGCTTCTGCCTTGATGCACTGGACCAAATCTGATGGCTTCTCAGGTTGTCCTTAGTGGGAGCAATCTCTCAGCATCTTTGGGGCCTGGGCACAAGTTGGAGAGTCAAAATGTTGTTTTAAAACCAAAAAGCCCAGCTGTTCAATTTGACCAATGAAGACTCAGAAGCCAGATGCTGGGATGGAAGCCTGCTGGCTCAGAGAGGCAGAGAAAGCACTTAGCTGACCTCCTACTCCACTGATGTCCCTGAAGCAAACATCTAGGAACCCCTTCTCAAACCTGTTACTAAGCCCTTTCAAAGGCTCCAACTGGCCTTTCTTCAGGCTCCAGCCTTACACCTTTTAGACCTAACCTGTTTCTTCTTCCCTGTGTAACAAAAAAGAAAGGATATGCCCTCGAAGTCCTAGGTCACCATCCAGGGCCCTCCTTTGCACAAGTAGCATACTTGTCAAAAAACACTCGACCTGACCACCCAGGGATGGACACCCTGTATATGTGCTTTAGCAGATACTGAGCTCCTGATTCAAGAATCTAAAAACCTAACCTTTGGGTCACCCATCACCATCTTCTCCTCTTATTACCTGCCCCAGGTTTTATACAAAGGCTTATAAACTACCACACCCCTGAAGAAAATGTGCTTTCCCTTTGGGTAGTACTAATAGACTACTAATAGACTCTACACTTACTTTCCAGTCATGCCCACCTCTTAGTATTTTCAGTTTTCCTCTTCAACAAAATGCTGCCCAGAAACCTTAGAGGAACTACTACCTCATCCTTCACCCACACGGGAGGGGGCATTGTCTCAGGCCATCTATACCTGGTATACAGATGGCAACTCCTTTTTATATAAAGAAGCCCAAAGAGCTGGCTATGTTATAGTGTTAGATACCGAGGTGGTTGAGCCATGGACTCATGCCTCACACCTGCCCACACTACTGAACTAATAACACTTACCCATGCCTTCCAATTGGCATAGGGACAATCCCTCAACATCTACAAAGACTTTAAATGTGCCTTCCATATCCTCTTGCCCCACACTGCCATCTGGAAAGAGCTCAGACTACTTACAACAAACAGAGGATCAATAACTAATTTGGACCAAATTGTGGCCATGCTAAAAGCCTTCCATTTCCCCACAGCTATTGGAATTGTCCACTGCTGGTCCCACCAGACATCCAACTCTGTTATCTCTAAGGGAAACAAGCAGTCTGATGAGGCAGCTACAGCTTTGGGGACCTAGACTTGCTTTACACACCACAGGACATTCTCACACTACAACCCACTACAACAGGGGTAAGTCCTGTCATCCCCTGATGCTCATCAAACTCTTCCCTATCTACACCAACTCTTTCACCCTGTTTTGTTAGAATCATCTGGCGTACGGACAGACCACACCAGGCCAGTGCAGTTCCATGTGAGAGAGGTTTATTATTGTGGGGGAAGGGGAAAGGGGAGCAACAGAGACAAAGAGATAAAAGAGAAAAGGGTGAAGGTCCCTGTTGCCTATGGATGATGTCGCCATCATCACTGGATTCGGAGGTGACCTGCATTATAAAGCCAGTTTCTGATTGTAAAGCCAGTCCTTGATGCCCACACACCCTAACAAAAAAGCCTCCTAAAAAATTTGTCAGATGTTAGACCCCCAACTCCAAGTATTGTAGTCACCCACACACACCCCATTCCCTCCATCTTGCTAAGAAGATATTAGATTACATTCCTAAAGCTAACTACCAAGGTCCACTTCCTTATTTGGCACTGGGAGAGAGAGGCAAAGAGATTTCTGAGTTTGAACTTGAGGTCAGCCTGGTCTACATATTGTGTTCAATGCCAGCTAGGGCTACTTAATGAGACAATGTCTCAGAAAAAAAAAAAAAAAGAAAGAAAAAAAAAGAAAACCAAAACCACAACAAAACCAAAGTAAGCAACCAAAAGCTACCTGGGTTTTCCTTACAGACTTTCCTCCTCCAGGGCCAGAAATGTGCCACCTTCCATCCACTGTCTTCCTCCTTTATTACAGACTCTGGGCTGCTACTGGCCTCTCATCACCTGATGACTGACTGGCAGACTAGCTGTCACCTTTAAAGGTTTTGTTTTCTTCCCACCAGATTCTCTGGGACGAATCCTGAAAGCAAGGAGAAAAGATCCCACTCTAGGAACACACTCTCACAGACAATCCTTCCTTTCTCCCACATACATACATATACATATATATTACATGTACATTATACACATACACATATACATCTTAATGAGTCTGTGCAGCTTGAAACCGCACATAAAAAACAAAACTTATTTGAGAGAGCTTAGCCATCTGTATGAGTCTAAGAATAGGATCTGCCGGTGACAGGGACTCTCCTAAACTAAGGTGCCTATAGAGCATAAATGTAGGCAATATAAAAATTACATGTGTGACTAAAATAAAATAAAATGTGCTGTGCACTTCCTGGTGAGAGAGAGGTGTTGTTCAGCTTGGTCGTTTAGGAAGCTAATGACAGAAGGTAGAGGTGACCACTGCCTGCCATGGCTGAGCCTTCCAGGACGCAGAACTCTGCAACCCCCACGGTTTTTATCAGAGAGGTTGCAGGGGGAACCTAGTTTCGCATTCCTTCTGTTTCAAGGACAAGACTTAGCTCTGCCATGCTCTCCTATGGCTTCAAATGAGTTCCCCCCCCTGCTCCCCCCTCCATGGCTCCATTTTCTTGTACTCTTACAGTCACTTAGCAGGCACTGGGCCCCCATCATGACTACTAGCATTTGGGAGTAGAGGCTCCCATGTTCTTCAGCCCTGCAGCTGAGGCCCAGAATTCCATTCTCCACTTTTCCCTGAGATTTCAGAATTTGTCTGTAATGCTCACGAAGTCCTCTCTGAGAACACTGACATCACCTCCACCCCACCCCACCCCACCCCCACCCCACACATACCTAGTTCTATCTAGAAGTGTAGTTTAAACATGGATGGGACAAAAGCAGCAATAGCCCAAAACAGGGCTCATTTGTAATCCTACTGGAAGGCTTTTTTTTCTTTTTCTTTTTTTAAATGACAAATGTTACTGTCTCAGGCTGGAGAGACAGAGACAGCTCAGTGGTTAAGAGCACTGGTTGCTCTTCCAGAGATTCTGAGCTCAATTTCCAGCAACCACATGGTGGCTCACAACCATCTGTAATGGGATCTAATGCCCTCTTCTGGTGTGTCTGAAAACAGCTGCAGTGTACTCATTTACATAAAATAAATCTTTTTAAAAATGTTACTGTCTCTCGATTTAAAGCTACTTATCAAATGAAGATGTGGAGTCTCTGGTGTTTTAATTTCAGCCAGCACTCACCACCATCAGGATGGAAACTCTGGCTGGGAAATCCCAAGACATGCCAGCATCCCACATGTCCACCCTCCCAAGGTCAGAGGTCACACAGGACAGGGTCTTCTCTGTTCACTCAGCCTGTTCCCAGCTATAGCCTCTTCAAGAGCTTGGGAGTTTGTTTCTTTAGGGTCATGTGGAAGAATGCCAGGATGAGGTGGAAAGGAACCTCAAGGGAAGAAAGAAATCCTCCAGCCTCCTGCTCACTTGTAAAGCCACAGGAGTCCCAGGCTCTCCTTCAGCTCTGGGGTGGTGTTAGAAGAACTTCCCAGCCACTAATCTTCTCAGCCATGTCTCTAGAACAGTACTGGGATGCTGAGGCAAGAGCATCTGGCTTCATAACCAGCCTTTCTTCTCAGACTCAAGAAGAAGAAAGGCTTTGTGATATGTTTCATAATTCGGTAGCATGATTCGACAGGAGGAGATGCCTTAGAGAGCACATGCTTTGGCACACTCCCCCCATATACCTTTAATGATCAATCAAAATGGCCACCCAGAGCCCCCCAGATCCTGATATTATCAAGGACCTCTACAGCCATTGCCAGCGATCATGGGAATAGAGAGAGGTTTCCTATGTCCATGCCTTCCCTTATCTTTACTCCAAGCCTTCCTTCTGTTTTTCCTGCTCCCCCTGACCCCCACTCAGCTCCTCTAGCTATGAGGTCTAAACAAGAGGGATCTTCCATGACTCTTGATCCTGATAAATCTCCCTTACCAGCCTCAGGCCACAGGTCCTTCTCCTCCTCCTTCTCCTTTGGTTTCCTCTTCTCCCCCTCCAGCAATCGGTTGCTCTAACCATCCCATCCTGCCACCCAGTTCATCCCAACAGCAGCCTTCGATACCCCATACTCACTCCTGCTCCATAGTGGGACACCTTCTCTATCTTTCCCCACCTAGCCTAACCCAGCTCCAGTTTTCCCTTTGCAGGGCATTGCCGGAGTGGACAGCCTGGTCTAGATACATGTCTCCATTTCATTAAGTGAACTCCCCCAAATAGAAAAACTAAAACAAAACAAAACAAAAAACCCTGGGCTCTTACACCTCTAACTCCTCTACTTCCATTGAAGAATTCCATTCTATTCCTGAATCCTACAGTCTTGCCTTCTAGGAGATATATGATTTTAACTAAAAACCTACTTCCTAAGGAGTACAGGTGTGGCTGAGAACAAGCTAGGTAGAACACATGCAAAGGAAATCTACCAAACAAACACAGCACACCCAACCAGGACTGAAGCATCCGGACCAGGATCCCCAGTGGGATGACGATACCCCAGGGTACATTGTAGCTAGCCATCAATTTATAACTTGCCTCCTGACCAGTCTCCATAAGACTGCTCTTAAACCAGTGAAGTACCAGAAACTCCCAGATGTCATCCAGGACAACTATAAAAACCTGTCTCCATTCTTAGAACACTGCAAAGGCTCTCTTACAGTACACTGATCTAGATCCTGAAAACCCAGAAGGCAAACAACTCCTTATGACTTGTTTTCTCCCCAGTTTCTCTGACATTAGGGTCAAACTTAAGTGCTTGAAGAGAGGGCCCTTAACTCCACAGGCAGAAGTCTTAGCTCTGGATTTTAAGGTATATTATGGCTGAGAGAAAAAAGCCCATAAACAGAAATACCAAATGCTGGCCAAGGCCATTCAACTGACTCTGGTAACTATCCAGGCTATCTTGCCTCCTAAGAATCGAAGGTCATCAAGTCCCTAATTCAGATGTGGTCAAAAGAATCACTGAGCCCAGACCCGCAGGCCACACTGGTCATATCATGTCCAAAGTGCTATTAAGTGGGACATTGGGCTATTGACTGCACCCCCCTAAGTCCCTCATGACCTGGAAACATTAGACCCAGATCACCCTGCAGCTAATCTTTTAGGCCTAGCCAAGGACAACTGAAGGAACTTAGGTTTCCATGGCCCAACCACTGTCATCTCTGACAATGCTCTGAGTAGGCATCATTATATCAGGGTAATCCATCTCTTTCCTCCTGGACACTGGGACCATTTACTCGGTCTTGATGGAGTTTTAGGGAACCCACCCCTCCTTGTTTCCCTATTGTAGGAGTAAGGGGGCAGCCTTACCAACCTTGCCAGAGCACACTACTCAGTTGCATTTGGGGGTATATTCCTCTCACCTATTTCTTCCTGGTACTTCCAACCTGCCCTGTCCCCTTACTAGGAAGGGATCTTACACCTAAAATAGGAGCCTCTAGTTCCTTTACTCCCCCATTTACTGAACCAAAGCTTACCAGCAGCCCCTCTCCTCCTTCTCTTAGCCACCCAACCTACTGGTCCAACACATCATTTCCTGTGAGCCTGCCAGGTAAGTCAGGGATACTCCAAACCCCTTTACTGCCAAACACCTTTCCCCATTATTATCCAGTTATAGAACCCTTCCTAGAATACCAAGCTCAGGACCCACTCATGATCCAGAGCTTCAGGGGACTTAATGATATCATCTCTGACCTTCTAAGAGAAAAAAATACTCTGCTCTACACTTTAACACTCCTATATGTGCAGTTACAAAGCCCTGTGGGACCTATTGCCTGGTTCAACATCTCTGGATCATCAATTCTGCAGCTGTCCTGATTACCTACCTATCATAGCTAACCTTATACACTCCTCTCCCCTCAAGGGCCACCCTGTACACCTGGCCTGGACCTCAAAGGCCTTCTTCTCTATTTTTTTTTTTTGACACCCACTCACAAAACATATTTGCTTTTACCTAGACTGACCCTAATGACCACCCCCTACCTCTACCCAACTTACCTGGACTGTCCTACTCCAGAAGTTTCAAGATATCCCACACCTATTTGGCCGGGCCCTGCCTCTGATCTAGTTTCTTTATTCCTCCATAACTTTAACTTATACAGTATATAGATGACATACTCCTCTCCGGTCCATCTATACAAATTAGCCAAATTGACATATTTGCTCTTCTAAATTTCTTGTTCAGCTAATGCTATAGAGTCTCATCATCTAAGATATGTTTACTCCTCAGGTCACCTATTTGGAACTAACCATCATCACGATTCACAAAGCCATTATTTGGATAGAAAATACCTAATCCAGTCTCTCTCAGGCCATTCTACCAAAGAGGAGATTTTATCATTTCTAGGAATAGCCAGATTCTTATGTTTCTGGATCTCCTCTTATCCTCCTTGTCTGCCCCCATGTATGACGCAGCCCTTGACCCCTCACATGAACCCTTCTCACACCATTACCAAGCCCTTTCATAAGCTCCAATGGGTTCTCCTTCAGGCTACACCTCTCAAACCTAACTGGTCCCTCTCCCTCTATGTAACAGAAAAAGAGGGATACACCCTCCGGGTCCTAGGCTACCAACTGGAAACTTCCTTTGCACCTGTGGCATACCTGTTCAAAAAATTAAACCTTAGCACACAGTGATAGACACCCTGCATATATACTTTATCAGCTGCTGAGCTCCTCATTTTGTGAATTAAAAAAAAACTATATATATAACAACAACAAAAAAAAAACCCCTCTATCTTCCCCCTGGGTGCTTTATCTCTAGGGGGCACTAGAGGAAGACTCTACACTTACTATCCAATTGTGCCCACCACTCAACATCTCAAACCTTCTTTCCCAACCAAACACAGACCACTCCCCATCTCATTCATGCATTGAAACCTTATAGAAGCCACTGCCCTCTCCCTCACACATACAGCAGGGTATATTGCCTTGGGCCGTCTATCTCTAATACATGGATGACAGCTCCTTTTTACACAAGGGGTCCCAGAAAGCAGGCGATACCATAGTGTCAAATACCAAGGTGATTGAGAAACAGGCCCTCCCTGCCCACACCAGTAATCACCAGTCTAAACTAATAGCTCTGACCTGTGCCTTCAAATTTGCACAAGGACAATCCTTAAATGTCCACAGTCAAACTTATTTAGGTACCTCCTGATCTTTGAGGACCCTTTCTCAGGGTAGGTGGCAGCATTTCCCACCACCAACCAAAGGGCTCAGACAGTCTCTGACTTCCTGGTCTTGCAGATCATTCCCCATTTGGAATCCCCATCTCCCCCGTAGACAGATAATAGTCCTGAATTCATCTCCCAAATTTTCAAAATTTTATTCAAAGCCCTCAATATCCCTTGGCATTTCCATGTCTTGCACCATCCCTAGTCCCCAGGAAAGATAGAAAAAACCAACCACTTGCTTAAAAACACCCTTGTCAAAACTGTCACAGGAACTTCACCCCGACTGGGTAAAGTTCTTGCAACGGAAACTTCCCAAGCGATGGGCTCTCCATGTGACCTGTTCTACCTCATCCTTTGAGCTCATGTGTATATGAGCAGTTCTCAGTCCCAGTCCCAAGCCCTCACATCTCTCTGATCACCCACTCATTTCTTTACTCTGTCTTTTCTGCTCCCTCCTATGGAACTTTGCTGTCTACCATGGCCACACACTATCTCCTGTCATCCCTATCAACATCACAAATCAGGTCTTTCTCTCTCCTCCAGACCAACATCCTTAACCCCTTTCCCCTGCATGGTAATTCTTGTAACCCCATAGCTGCTAAGCTTGAAGCTGTCCCTCACCAGATTCACCCATTCCACCTCAAGCCCTTTATTCTTCAGCCTCAAAACAACTTCACTTCCTACATATCAACCTCAACAGAGCCCTGATCCTTTAAATTTCAAAGACACCAAGATCAACTACTTTGTCCCCAGTTCCAGAAGAATAAGGATTTATCCCAGCAGCCATGTTCAACTCTACTGCATTTGACACAGGCTTTTCCTCCTTGCCCTCTTGTCTGCTTCAGTCCAGAGTAATTCTTATGTGAAGATTCAAGGTTCAAAAAACACTCACTAATAACAAACAGCCTACCAAATAGGATTGGGAAATTGTTCCAAAGCAGGCTATCTGGAGTCAATTAAAATTCTCATCACCCCAATATTCATCTCTCATCCTTCATTTATTGAGCTTTTTTACCTGCTTCTTGTATGGTGACCAGGTACTTCTGCTGGTAAATCTTAACAGTATGACCTTGAGTGAAGGTTAGGAACCCTGCCTCATTGTGAATAGACTCCACTGTTCACAAAGCCTGGGCTCAGCCTCAGTCCCTCAGCCCCAACCATCCCTGGAGCCTAAATACAGAACACTGCTCCCATCCACTGTGTCCCAGAGCTCAGACTGTTGATGGGTAGTCTTTTAAGGACACCAGACAGAGCAAAGTGGAACAAAACTAGAAGAAACTTTCATTAGGACCTGAGGCAGAGGACCACACTTCTTTTAGGATCCTTTTGCACAGAAGTATTCATGCTATGATGTTGGGGAAGAGAGTGTAGTGCTTGCAGGTTCTCAGGGGCATAACAGGAAGGCAAGAAGGGACATTTTGTGGAGATTCTGCAAGTCTGGAATTTTCTAAGCCATGATTTGTTTGATCTCTACAATGAAAGGATTGCCCTAGATCCTTGGGTCTCAAGACTTTGTGTACATGAGAACCACTTGAGGATGCTGTTGGGATTCTGTAAACCCCAACCCACTGTTACCTAGCAACAACCAGGTATGTTCCACCCAATTACCTGATACTATAAAGTGAACTACTTGCCCCCGTTTCTCTCTCTCTCTATTCTTCTCTTACCCCCTTTGTCCCTCCTCTCCCCATTCCCTTCCTCCCTCTCTCCACATGCTCATGGACCGCCTCTACTTCTCTACTCCTCTCTCTCTGCCTCTACTACCCTCTTAAGACCTTTCCCCATGCCCTGAATAAACTCTATTCTGTACTACATCATCATGTGGCTGGCCCTTCAGGGGGAAGGGATTCTCAGCATGGACCCACCAGAGTCATCCCCTTTCCCCCACGCCGTACCACACCTGCATAGACCACCCCTCCCACTCTCTTCATTTTTTTTTTCCTAACATGCCATGAGTTTGTGACTGAAACATCTGTAGTGACTTCAGAGTAACCTGTGAGGCACATGGGAGGGACTCAATGGATCAGTTGGTGCTGCAATGGGTTGGACAAAGGGTGGAAAAATTACTGCAGACAATGAGGGTGAAGATGGAACACTTTATTTATTTGTGTTTATTTGGCCTTCAAGATGAAGGTAAAGGGACTGGGGAGGAGGCTCAGCTCATAAAGTGCTTGCTGTGCAGTCATGAGGGCCTGAGTTCAATCCCCAGAACCCACATAAAAATACATTATAGTGCCTGCACTTATAACCAGAGAGTTTGAGAGGCAGAGCCAGGAGAATCACTGGAATTCCCCTGCCAGCCAGCCTAGTTAAATTGTCAAGTCCGAGGCCAATGAGACCCTATCTGAAGACAAACAAACAAAAAATAACAACCAAGGTGGATGGTACCTAAGAAACAATACTCTGAGACAGACTGACTCCATGACAGGCTTCAAATTGGCAGTTAAGGAGACTAGGCCTAAATCTCTGTCTCCAAGAACTGGGCAAGTCCAGGCAAGTCGAGGCCTCAGAAGTTTCCCTGCCACCAGGCCTGAGGTAAAGACAACGGGTCAGCAGCACTTTCCAGACTTCCCCCAGCAATAGTTTCCAGTACCCCACACGCCAGCAATGGTTCTAGAATGTCCCTAGAGATAGAGGGACAGAGATATAACAGATTGAGATAAAGGTCACCTACCCTTCCAGAATTCCCTTAATGTGCTTTAATTCAAGCCTGCAAGCTCACTTTGGGTCTCTATCTTTGTAGATGGTAGACCCCACCATGCTGTACTTTTGCAAAATAAAACATTCTCTGCATTTACATACTATTTGAGTCCAGGGTATCATTCTTCACTGAATCATGGACCCTTACAACCCAAAATTAACCCCTAACCTCCACATATATAAGCTACACACACGATAGTGCACACACACACACACACACACACACACACACACACACTTAACCTAGCTGTTCCTGAGTCTCATATAGAACCGGTTAAAATGCAGTTGAGGTTTTGGTGTTTTAACAAAGGAACCTCCAGGTTACAGCCAGACCTGAGGACATTTTCTGGAAACTCTCATGGGCCCCAAGTGAAAGTACAGTAATTGATCATCCTACATTGGCTACCAAATAAACAGTCACATTCTGATGGCTTTGCCTCTTCCTGTCCTGCATCCTCAGAGAACTGAGGGCATGGCAGTTGAAGGGGCAGGAACCTGCTAGCATTCCACCCTAGTCTCCAGTGGCTCTACACTGTGCTCAGTAGGGGAGTCTGGAGTCAGATCAGGGTTGGAGGGAAGGGGGGCTATGGCTCCAGGTGTATCAGGATGAGCCACCTGGGACCACTGCCCTACAGTGAATTTGCATTTGAGCCTTGCTGGCTGTCCGCTCCCTTCAGGCAGTTCACGGTGAATGTTTGATCTTCCCAGCAGATAACATCCCTGGATGGTTACCAAATGACCTTTTTTCCTAATGTGTTTCGACATCTGGGACCAGCAAGCTGTAAGCAAACCAGCCTTGATGGGCCCTGGGGATGCTCAGCTTCCGGGGGAGGTCCCTCAGAGTTTCCTGCTTTCTCTATGTCATCCCAGAATGCCTGCAGCAGCCCCTCCTCTGCCAGCAGCACGCCTTTCCACCTACTGCGTTTTGCTTCCTGCTCCCTGTGGTGGAAGTTTAACTTTTCACACACCTGGAAAAAATCCTAGAGCTGTCCCTTTTCTTCGGGTCCCCTGTCCTTCACTAATGCCAATGAAATGCAGGAAGTATTTGCGTTCCGTGTCTAGCACACACCTTTCACACAGGCACAACCTGCTGCAGGTGCAGTCCATCCCCCCTGAGAGCCCGAGGCTGCTAAACCGCTAGCAGGGTGCCCAGTGGCTGCGAGGACTGCAGAGAGGTCACGTGTGTCCAGAAGACAGGCAGAACCGAAACAAGGTCTTTCTTTTCTCCTCTCTTCCAGCCGGCAATGTCAGGAGAGAGGATCCCCCCACACACACAGACAATGACCCAGGAGTGGATCTGTCTTCGGGGACCCTCGGGAAGTTAGAGAGGTTTGCAGGGAAGGAAGCTATGACATCCTTCCAGGGCTTCCTTGATTGTTATCAGACTCTGCAGTGCAAAGATTGATTGAAGGAACTGGGCTGGAGTTTATGGACAGAAAGCATAGCCAAGGGCTCTTTTCTGCTCCAGCGCTTCCCTCATTACTGGCATCTCTAAAGTCACACCTAGCCATAATTCAGAGAGTATTTATCAAGTGTCTGCTAGGAGGTGGCATTGTGCCTGCCACAGGGATAAAACTGAGCCAGACCAGGGTACCTTTGGCCAAAGTCTCTCCCCCCTTCCCCTCTCCCTCTTCCCCCTCTTTTCCCTACCCCCTTCTCCCCCTCCTTATCTCCAAAGTGGATGGGTGATGCCACAGACACCTTGCCTTCCTGACACAGCAGGACTGATGCATATATTGTGCTCACTGGGACTCTGGCGCATACATGGGACCTGCACATATCCGGCCAGATGGGGTACCAGCGCTGAGATGAGAAAGTGGACACAGGAGCCCTAACCCAGAAGCTACCTCTATCCAGTAACTCTGCAAAGGGAAAGTTAATTTTCTCAAAGGGTATACAAGTCACACTTGAGGGCAGGCCCCATGCCCAGCAGTTGATGGCTAACACAAAACAAACTCAATGATGTTTTCAGAGAGGGGTTTGTTGTTGTTGTTGTTGTTTGTTTTGCCTCCTATTGCTTTGTGTGGCTTGTGATTTTGTATTTTTATGGTGTTTTGTGAACGTGTTCTCAGAGTTTGTTTGTTTGTTCCTGGTTATTTTGCTTGTTTGCCTCTTATCTAAAGAAGGAAAGAAAGAAGGCATAGAGTTAGAAGATGGAGGAAGTGGAGAAGATCCGGGAGGAGGTGGGGGATGGGAAAGCATGAAAGAATAGATTGTATGAAAAAAAAATCCAATATAAAGAAGAAGAAAAAGAAGCATGTGGTAAGAATCAGACTGGATCTTGAAGCCAAAGGAACAAACACACCCCAGACATTCTGCACACACCAGAGAGGACTAGCAACTTGTCCATTAGCAGAGGACAGAGTTGCCAGAGACTTTCCCATGGTGACACAGGGATGTCAGAAAGACGGGAGAGAGGTGGGGATGATGCCCTAGATGACTATGGGACATCCTGCTTGGGGACACACTTTGACCAACAATGGATTTGGTTACTGTGATGGTTTGTATATGGTTGACCCAGGGGCTGACACTATTAGGAGGTATGGCCTTGTTGGAGTAGGTGTATCACTGTGGGCATGGGCTTAAGACCCTCACCCTAGCTGCCTGGAAGTCAGTATTCTGCTAGCAGCCTTCAGATGAAGATGTAGTACTCTCAGCCCCTTATGCACCATGTGTGTCTGGATGCTGCCATGTTCCTGCCTTGATGATAATGAACTGAACATCTGAACATGTAAGCCAGCCCTAATTAAATGTTGTCCTTTATAAGAGTTGCCTTGGTCATGGTGTCTGCTCACAGCAGTAAACCCTAACTAAGGCGGTCACCTCTGGGGTCTTTTACAGATTGCCTTGATCTAGTAGAGGAGAGATGAGTGATTCTTCACTTAACTCCTGCCTATTTATTATGGGGCAGAAGAGGCTAGGCTGCCTACTCCCATTGGCCAGACACAGGGAGGCAAAGAAGACTTTGGCCTCAGAGAACCAAAACAACCAATGGTGGACACAGACAAAAGACCCAGAGGTGGAGAGCCCCAGTGAACTGTGCTATCTGCTCGCATGTAATGGCTGCTCACCTGGATCTTCACTACCTGGGCCCTGTTCACCTTACCTCCCACCAAACCAAGCATGCTCCTTTGCGCTTGTATCCTCAGAACACTTGGTGTTCTCCCAAACCCCGGTAAATCCAACAGCAAGAGTCCTGATAGGAACTCATGAGGAGGACAGACAGACACTGAGAACCCAGCTCCACTGTGGGAAATCACATTCCTTAACCTTGACTCTGAGTCTTTCTGGACCTACTATGTGGTGCTTTCTTCTCCCAAAGGCACCTTCTGCCTCCACTGCCCTGTTAGCCACTTCAATGTATATTTTCTGTAAGGCAAATACAGGGCTCTTTAGTCTTTGTTCTAAGTGCCTGTAACAGATACTCATTAAATTAAAAGTAAAACTAAATGAGACAACATATCTAGCTCAAAAGGTCTAAAAATTGTGTGGCTCACTGCTTTATATAAGCCACCAATATTCTCCATTGCTGACTGGTGGAGGCCATTAATTATTCTGTAAGTAACACACCACAATATTCTTTTCCGGCAATAGTAAATTATTCACAGACTGGTATTGGGTGGTATCTAAAGGCACGCCAAACATGAAGCATAAGTAGTAACATTTCTAACTGCAGTTAGGCATTCTTACTGATTCCACTTTCCCTGTAAGCTTCAACTTCTGAGTATATTCTCTATTATATAACAAATCTAAGTGGGACTATTATTTTGGTGATCAGAGAAGGAATTTCTCCCCAGAAAGATAGACAAGACCACAATAATTGTGTGCACGGTTGGTAGTCATTAAGGAAGAGTGAGCTAAGAAAGAGTCCCTAGAGGGATTTGTATATCTCACCAAAGAGAGTGCGGACAGGGACCTTGATACACAGCAGAGCAGGTTCAGTGGCTCGTACACTGGGGGAAGTCAGAGCACCCCAGCCTTTGATACTAATGATGCCCACTCAGAATCATTGGTCCTGAGGTGGGTCATCTGCAACCCACACTAACGGGACTTGACCTCAGAATAACACTGTGGAATGACAACCTTCACGTCCACAGTACCCGTTGCTGCTGGACCATCTGCTGAGCTCTAAGCAACGTTTTAGAAGTGAGGGGAATGAAATAAAAGAAGATCGTGTTGTCTCCTGTCTAGGTGAAAAGCCCAGGAGCCTCCAGGAAAGGAAACATAATGAAATCTTCAGTATTAGCCTGGTGTGCTGACACCCCTAGCCTGGTGTGCTGACACTCCTAGCCTGGTGTGCTGACACTCCTAGCCTGGTGTGCTGACACTCCTAACCTGGTGTGCTGACACTCCTAACCTGGTGTGCTGACACTCCTAGCCTGGTGTACTGACACTCCTAGCCTGGTGTACTGACACTCCTAGCCTGGTGTACTGACACTCCTAACCTGGTGTGCTGACACTCCTAGCCTGGTGTACTGATGCACCCCTTTAAGACCCAGCACTCTGGAGGCAGAGGCAGGAAGGTCTTCATGAGTTCAAGAGGGTCTACAGAGTGAGTTCCAGGACAGCCAGAACTACAAAGTAATAGATAGATAGACAGACAGACAGACAGACAGATAGATAGATAGATAGATGCCCTTCCTGAGGCCAAAGTAAACAGTGTTTTGGCCTCGTTAATTACAGGTAATCGTCTATGTTTGGTTGTGACTGACAGCATTGAGTAATTTACCATAACAATCATGATCCCATTGTTGCTGCTTGTTAGTATTTTTGGCTCGAAATGCTGTCCTTGCCTGTCTTAGAGAGTTATTTCATCAGGACTTGTGAAAGTTTAGCATTTAGAAATGCTTATAACGAGGCCACACTTTTAAATGACATGCAACATCACTCATGCTTCCGGAGTGCTCGCCATCCTCTCTGGTCAGGAGCTTTCACAGATGACATAAAAATAAATACATTTAGCATTTCAGTTGATCCTGTGAAATAAATCTGTCTGGCAGTGTAGCGATTACTTGAGGTACTAGAAGGCGTTACTCTGTTACAGAGTTTGGTTTACTCTGTTACAAACACGTCTTGTAAGGTGAAGTAAATGAACTGAAGAACAAAGTCAGCATTTCTAAACTCGGGAGGCCAAGATACAGAGTCAGGGGAATGAGGAACCTTAGCTAGATGCAAGCCATGGCAACCCAGGACAGCTAAGACAGGGCTTGACTCTGCATGGCTTTGATTTGATCATGTCACCACAAAGAAATTCCAAAGAAACAAGACCCCTAGACCAAGCTGATGCAGATTTCAGGCATAGAGTAAGGGGCCATCCACCAAGGGTCTTGCTCACAGATATCTTTGTAGCAGCACAGGATGCCCAACAGAGCAGCATCCCAAAGTCAGGGTGAGATAGAGGACACCCCCACACACACCTCTTTCAAACACATATATTCTGCCTGTTACAAAACACCCAGTCACTCCCAACACCTGCGGGAGTATCTTACGACTATCTTAAAGATTTTCAATCAGAAATTCTACAAGCAAGAAAAACACATGGCATTCCCAGCTATGAAAACGTATCTCCACACCACCACACATGAGTGTTTATAGCTACTTTTTACTCATCATGAATAATGAATCTGCTTCAAAGACAGGCTGTTTAGTTTGAGACCAAAATTTAGTTTTTCCTTGTCTGCAGTGTTCCGTACTGGCATCAAGAAGAGCCTCCTTTAGTTAGAAAGGAGAAAAGAAAGTGACTGGGCTGAGGCTTTAATCCCTGGCCAAGGCTGTCTCACTGCAGACCTGGGCTGCCAAAGAAGGCCCAGCCCAGCCCTAAGCATCCCGCCGGGCTCCACCCAAACCCTCCAGCTGGACAAGGACCCACGGGAAGTTAGAACCAGAGAAACTTTAGCCAGCAATCTGAGACACTAGGCAGAATGTTCACCCTAAGCCTAACAGTTCCCAGCTCTTAGGAAGGCCTCTGGGCTTTGGATGCCTCTGGCTTTCAGGCTACAACCCTGCACACACTTCTTCACAGGTCTTCCTGTGGAGTTAGCTTCCTCCAAACCGACCCCCAGGGAGGCTTCTTCTCTTAAAACGGAAGCGAAGAGAGACTGGTAACGTGTGGGAACACAAATGGCTGTGTTCTCAGGATAGGGAAGCCCCACCCCTTACCAGAAGTGGCAGAAGGATACCACCAAGCCCTGCTCCGTCCGTCGCAGGCTCGAGAGCCTCTGCGCGGGGATGCTGACCCCTGCTGGCCGCCTGAGAGATTGCAACGTGGCCGACTCCCAAGAGGCGGCAAGGGTGAAGGGATGGGGATGGCATGTAATTAATTATGTGTATCATCAAAGGGGAACTGAAGTGAAAGGATATTTATTTCACTACAGAACAAAAGGCAAGCCATCTTACAGGATGACGGGGAAGAGAGAAGGGAAGGGTCGGGAGAGAACGGGTCCCCTCTGCAGTGCCCAGACTCTGCTAACACATTGATTTGGACCCAATGAAACTAATACCAAATTCGGTGTCCAGAACTTTAAAAGAATAACTGTGTGCTGTTTTAAGGTATCAAGTTTGGGGATCTGGAGATGGCTCAGCGGTTAAGAGCATTGACTGCTCTACCAGAGATCCTGAGTTCAATTCCCAGCAACCACATTGTGGCTCACAATCATCTGTGATGGGATCCCCTCTTCTGGTGTTTCTGAAGACAGCTACAGTGTACTCATATAAATATATTTTTAAGGTATCAAGTTTGTAGCTTTTAAAAAAAAACAACAGAAACATTGAACTAATGCATAACTTCCCACTAAGTATTTAGGATTAAGTAGTTAAGGAACAAGATAGACCCCATTTCCATCCCCAGGGAAGTTTATCTGCTGCCTCCTGGGTTTTAAAATATAGCAATTTGTTTTGTTTTGTTTTGTTTTGTTTTTGTTTTGAGGACACTGTTGGAGGGATTTTGCAGTGGTGTATCCAACCTGACATGTAGCCCGGTGATTTCTTTAAAAACTGAGCATAAGTGTCCCTGTGCCTCCAGGGATAAAAGCTATTGAAGCTGTAAAGGGTTAATTTGATCTAAACTCCCCAGCCAATGCACTCCGAGCTACCCACCCAAGTGTTTTGGATTCATGAATGAAACACACACACACACACACACACACACACACAGGCTTATTTTTATTATACCCTAAGCAGCTCAACGGTTGGGCCACTCTCAGCCTTCCAGAATGCTAAGGCCTCCCCTCCGATATTCTGAATTATTAATTACTAAAATTTATATTTCATCTCTGCTACCCGAGAGCCACTCGGGAGTATTCTGCCCCGATTCTTACGTGGCTTGTATGCTTTCTCTCCTGCAGCTCTCAGGACTGATGTTTCTGCTTCCTCTGGTTCCCTTGCCGGGAAATCTAAGGCCCCGCCTCTGTCTCTTTGCCCAACCACTGTCCACCAGCAACTTTATTTACCAATTAGAGTCTTACAGACAGATGCGCAGGTTCCCAAGAGATTTTGGGAGCCAAATTAACACAAGTAGCACCTGACTGTGCATGGTGGCACACACCTGGCACTCAGGAGGCAGAGACCAGAGCATTGTGATTTCAAGGCCATTACCGGCTACATGTGAAAACAGTATCACAGAACAGGCAAATCCACAGAGACAAAAAGATTGGCCAATGCCTGGGGCCAGCAATGAGCCTAGGATCAGGGATCTGCTACGATGGGCAGAGGGTCAGTCTGAGGTGATGCCTTTTAAAAGCAGATTGTGTGGTGATTACACAGTACACTTACAGCAAATAAATCTTATTGTCTGAAAATTATGCCTCAATTTAGAAAAGTTAACAATCCTGGTGTTACTTTAAGAGAGGTTCTTCAAAGAATATTTTAAAGCATTAAGTAGGACAGAAAGCCAAGCAAGATGAATTTCAGGACAACAACCCAACTCTTCTTCAGATGAATGTGGCAATGGTTTCCCCAAATGGGAAAACTACTGGTATAATGTTATCTTCATTTTATTATTTCACTCATTCATTCACTCATTCATTCATTCTATCTTATCTTTTGTGGTACTGGGAATCAGACCAGACCCTCCTACATGTTAGACACAGACCAGACCCTCCTATATGTTAGACAAGCACTCTAGTGTCGACGTACAACCCCAGCATTTTCTTACTTTTTGTTTTGAGACAGGGGTCTCACTATTGAGTTGCCCAGGCTGTGACTGAATTGACTATCCTCCTGCCTCAGCCTCTCATGTGTCAGGGATCACAGGCCTGGGCCACCAGGCTTGCCTCCATACTGTCCTTGATGATCCAGAGAGACAAAGAACAGAACTTCGCACTGTTCACCTCTTACCTTGGCAAGAGCCCCTCCTGGAAGCCAGTACAAGCCTCACAGTGCTGTAAGTTCCTGCAATGCTTTACCTGGCCTGGAGCCGAGCCTTCTTCAAGGCAGGCCTGGAGCCTCATTCTGGTCCACAACAAAGTCTGAGTGTATCCAGCTGGAGCAGTTGAGACACCACCGTGCTTTCTTCTGTGCCAGCCTACCCAGTGTAGTGGGTTGGCCTAAGGTTGCTTATATTGTCATGTTAAGTACGGACCCTCCAAGAATTTCTACAAAAATCCTTAATGACCCCCAAGTAAATTCTTGTTGGTGAATAAAGATGCCAATAGCCAATAGCTGGACAGAAGAGACATAGTGGGTTTAGGATTCGCAGGCTTGGGGGTAAAGAAGAACCATTAAGGATTTAGGGTTTATTGTAATTATAAAGATGGAGTGTGTGCCATTCATTAGGGAACTCGCTGGTTTAAGGTGGGGTAGAAATCATGGGCCGAGATTTTAAATAATTTCCTCTTGCCTAGCTGCAGTCGGCCTTCCTGGCTGCTCCCTGGGGTGCTATGTTTCTGCACAGGAAGTGGCTAGCACAAGTTCACAGTGCAGTCTTATGTTGCCTTATGTCTCCAAGGTCCCGAAGCTTAGATACAGTTCCTAGAGGAAATGTCCCCTCTGCCTCTGAAGGCTTAACACACTGGATTGGCTATGGACAGATGACCAAATAAGCAGACAGACACACATACTGTGCACAGGGGCAGTTTAAGAAGGGGCTCACCCAAGAACACTTCCTCACAGAGGCATGGGAAACCTGGGAGTCTAGCCATCCTGAGAGGCAGTGAATGATTTTTAAGGTAACTGAATGTCCTAAAGACCAGCAATAGTGGTAAATCAGTCTCTCTGGTGAAAGCAATAGCTAGCCTGTAACAAAGTCCCAGTGTGGTGGCGTTCCTGGGCCTTCCCTGGTTGACAGCGCCCATGGGAGGAAATCAAAGGCAGCTGTGCCCTTTGACCAACCTGACCTTTAGGAAGATCAGAGTCTTTCAAAGCTTCTCTCAACCTCTGCTGATCCCCAGGTACCTTCCACAGACAAGTCAACATACCAGGCTGCTACATTTGGGAGGTAGCATTCCTTGGATTCCTTCCACAAGTAAAAGCCTTCTATCTACAAAACAGGCTTCTACCTGTCACTTCAGAAGCGATGGTCCCACTTCCAGAAACTTGGGGCCCTGGATACGTTTTGTTCAATCTACTTCACAATAGTTTTTCCTCCAATAACATTCATAAAACACAGGCCCCTGCAAGCTCCGCTGACTGTCAATCACCCTCCTATTAGCACAACCAAACAGTAGTAAAGATACCACAGCTGGAACCACAGTTCAGACTGCTCACCTCTCCAGTAGTCTCTCACGAAATGCCAAGTATAGGCAGAGAACAGAATCACCCCTTTTAAAACGTTAATGAAACAAGTGGCCGGATTTTAAAAGAAGGTGTGTGTGTGTGTGTGTGTGTGTGTGTGTGTGTGTGTGTTTGTGTATGTGTTCAAAAGTGCACGCATGTATATGTCTGTGCATGTTTGCTTGCATGTGTGTGTGTATGTTTCTTCGGTTTATGGGTAAGGTATACAAGGGAAAAGCACAAACAGTGACCTAAAGAGAATCAAGACAGAATCTCTTCATAACCAAAGAGGCTCAGCCAAATAAGGTGCACCTGGGGATGCAGGGGCTCACAGGGAGCCTCTGGACTGCCCACGGGGAGGGGAGAAAAGTGCTGGGACCAGGGAGTTCTGATCACTGTGAGTTCTGAGATCTAGTCAACACCTCAAGTTCTGGCCCAGTTCTTTTCTTCATGAGATATCATAAGGGGACGGGGGGGGGGGGGGTTCAAGGTCAATGAGACAGTGAGACAGAAAGTAAAAGTCTCCACAGGTGATATCTGCCTTTTGTCACATGGCAGTTTTACACCAGCAGGAGAAGCTGCCTCATGATTAGTAGAAACTTCCAGAAAGGGATGAGGGAACTGTCTATTAGAAGATAAATACATCAATTTTCTGGTGCAAGTCCCTTCTTGATATTGTATTTGATAAAATACTATTAAAAGTGTAGAGTCACAAGAGAACCTGAGGAACAACTGTATGCTCTGACTAACTCCTGTCTGTCTACTGTGATCAACCAAGACCACCGTCCCAAGGACATGCTCTAAAATGATTAATCAGGACCCCCCACCGACACAAAGACATACTCTAAAACTAAGGCTTTCAAAAGAAAATCAGAATGACAAAGTTCTCTAGCACATTATTTTACCATGTGTTCCAAAATCTAGAGCCCTCAGGAAATGTTTGCTTAGGTGTTTGTGGGGCCAAAGACACCAAAGGTCTAGAAGCTGGCCTGCTCATGGCACGGGTGTTGGAGGACAATTCTAGCAACTCCTAAGGGTAAAGGGTCATGCTATCCATGGGTGAGAAGCATACACGACATCCCAGGATGCAACAGTGACTGGTCTCATTCAGAAGAGCTGGGTTTGTTTGCTGCCCGGTCCTACACTATCTCCAGACTATTGCTGAGACTCCTTCTCCGCTCCTGTTGGTCTCTGTGTTAGTCCATGTGCACACCAGGAACAGCCCTACTCTAGGCTTTAGTGTCATCTGGAAGCCTCTCTCCCCATTGACTCTCTCCATGTCTTCTTCCTGAAGCCTTCCCTCACCACCTCTGAAAGTTTGTATGTGGCACCCACATCACAAACAGCTACTCTGAATCTGGCGAAGGCCTGAGGGTTTGAAAAGAAAGACACAACTCAATTATTCATGTTACCAGAAAATGCTGCTTTACTCCAAACCTCAACTCCAACTGACTCCAGCTCTCTAGTATATACACTTGCAAAGGCAGTTACAAAGGCAGTATGCAAAATCCCTAGCTGCTGGGTGAAGGCGTCACCCCCTGGGGTGAAGTCTATATCCTGAGGTAGCCAAAAGCAGGAACAGAAACAGGTGTGAAGTAGGCTTGTAACTGGGCCCATTAATGTTACAAAGGAAGGCATATTGATTTCCAAAAGTCAGGGCATGCAAGTAGACAGTTCAGCTAACCCTTAGTTGATGGGGGTAGAGCATAACTCCCAACATCTCCCCCAAAATTATGTTTTTAATTAGGGATATGTCTTAGGTACCTATGGACGTCAGCACTTGTCTTACCCATCTTTGAGAAGCCCACTCAGGCACCGTGGACTCTCTGTCTTAACAAGCACCCCTCCCCCTCGTGGCTTTTCCCTTCTATGACCACCTAATTTATTCACGCTCCATTGCACTTAAGCTGTAGGGTTGCTTACTGCTAGTCTGTCAGCTGACATCTTGGCTCTGGGCTTGTCTTTTGCCCAAGCGACATAAGGGAGGGTACACACCAAGACTGCTTTAAGGGTTAATATGCCCAAAGCAGGTACTAGCCCAGTCTTATGAGCCTCTGGAACCACGAGTTGTTCCTGTAACAGTACAGAGTCAATTCAAATGTAACATTCCCAATTGAATGCATATCCAATTAAATGAATGATTTCAAATTAGCTTAAGTGAAGAGGGCCTTAGCCACTTCTTCCAAAAATTCCACCGAGAAGCTGTGGCAATAAGGTGGATAAGAGCAATCTGGAAAAAAAAAAAAAAAAAAACAGCTACAAAAGCAGCTACTGAAACAGCACTAATAATGATAGCAGTCAAAATTCTCCTGGGCCAGGCAAGAATCAGTCGATTCTCTCCAGTACTCCACAGGCACAGGTACAGATTCTGGGATCCTCGTCACCACTGCAAGGTCTTCATTCCCCCAGTGGCTTCTCGGATGACATTCCTGTTGAGAACAATTAAGACTATCTCCTTTATTAATATCAATAGTACTACTCTATAATACAACATAGTCAAGAAAAGATGTTTATTTATATTGACTCATTGTTCTGGTCCAAGGTTAAGAGGCTATATCTGGTGATAGTATTCCTCCTGGCAGAGTCCTGAGGTAGTACAGAACATCACAGCTCTAGAGACAGTAAATATGCATCCGTCCATCCTCTACAAGTTCTTCTGCTGATCTCTTGGTCAGGATTCATGGTCTTTGTGAGTTTTCAAAATAAACAAATCATCTCTCCTTTTCAAATGTCTGGGAATTTAGTGGTTCTTGTCATTTTTTTTTCTTTTTTTAGTTTAGTTTTGTTGTTTTGTTTTTGTTTTTCAAAGCAGGACTTCTTGGCTATTTTGGAACTTGATCTTAATCTCTGATATGGCCAGGGCAAGCATGAACTGAAAACAGTCTTAGGTCTCAACCTTCCCACATTGTGTTCAGAGGAGCTTGTCCCAGCCCACTGAAAAGGCTCTCAGTGATTTTTGGTGCCCCAGGAATGGGAGGAAGCATTGTGGATTTGAACCTTGTGTTTTGGCTTTCTTTAATCTCTGGTGTTGGATCAGGGGAATTACCTATAGTCCCAGCGGCTAGTTCTCCCTAATAGGGCTCTTCTGAGAGGTAAGATTAAGGTTACAGTGTCTAGCATGTAGCAAGAGTTCAACTTGACTCTAACATTCCTCACCTTGCTCCAGGGACCTGAAGCCCAGCAGGAGAGGAACTTCATGGTGAGACAGGAACTGTTTGACTTCCATAGTGACCTTTTTCAATCCTCAGGTCCACTACATCCTTCTCTTGGCTAATCTAGAAGATGCTGGCCACAGTACCCTTCTTCACCCTAATGTCTTGAGGACTCCCCAAAGAGCTCAAACATATGCTAACATGAAGACTGGAGTTGGAGGCCAGCCTCCCCTTAGGGGATACTCACTTGTAGTCTCACACACACCTGAGACCCTTACCCAGAGCCTGTGCAACCCTGCATTTTGTTTTGTTCCATGACTAAGAGCCACACCAGATGTGGGGCCTAGCTTACTTAATTTTAAGTAGTCATGACCAACACTTGGCAGAAATAACTAAGGGAGAAAGGATATTTTGGCTCAGGGTCTCAGAGGTTTTGTTTCTGGGCCCATTGTAAAGAAGACACAGTAAAGAACTACTAGACTAGGAATCATGTACCCCTGAAGTTCTCTTTTCTGGACCTTCTGCCATGTATTGTATGTCCTCTTCAGTCCACCTTTTATGAAATATTGGCTCATCCTCTATTCCCACAGGAACCTGTAGGCTTAGATTTTTCAAAACCTACTTTAATAAGGGTTCTCAAATGCTTCAACCTCCCTTCTAGCCCACCACCTACCATTGATGGTAGAAAGAAAAGGTTAATACAGCAAAAGGAGATGTGGACCGGTTTAGAAATCCTTAGGGTAATTCCAATCTTCGTTGTCAGGTTATCAGAAGTTCAGTTCACATGAATCAGCAGCAGCAGCAGCTCGAGCCAATACAAACCACAAGGCTCCGCCAATAACCCCGAGTCCAAGGGAGCAGCAAAGAGCTGATTAAATATCCTGAAAAGTTCTTCGGTGTGTTTCTCTCTACAAAGTCACAAGTGATGATCAGCAAAGAAAGCAAGGCGAACCAATGCAAGAGTGAATGTCGCTCATTTCCTCTCAAGTGTCTGCTCCAGAAAAACATCACGTGCCTTATTTCCAGACAGCTTCCAGAAAAACACCGCATGTCTGTTCGCAGCAAAACATCCTCTCATAAGACAGTTTCCAGAAAAACATCACAAGACAACTTAATCTCCAAAGAAATCAGAAGTTTCCATTTCAGGAACCAGCCAGCAGGACACTGGTACCAGGCACTCCTATTTTTACATTAATTTAGTCCTGACTTGAATTCTACCTTCACAAGCCTCAGAGTGGAACACTGAAGCCTCACAGTGACCATATTTCCAGGCAGAAAAACTTCAAGTTCCAGCAAAGGCTGGTGAGAAACATACAGAGGAATTCCAGGGCATGAAGTTGTTCTGTCCAAAAGAATCTTGCCTCCTTGACCTCTGGCTCTCTGAAAATGTTTGTATGCCTTCATTACTTTGTCAAGCTCACGTCTCTCCTGGTCTTATCTGCGGCGTACAGAGGATATCTACTGCCACCTGTGCCCAGTCACACAATCACAAAAACTATCTACTATCTACAGCTGGCAAAACCAGGCCTCTGCTGGTGCAGGAGGCAAATTATAGTCAGCTGCTGCAGAGCTATATCTGCCCATCCCCTGGGAAAAAACGCACGCTTTTGGCCGAGGCAGCCATCTTCCAGTTAATTCAACAAAATGTCGAACACAAAGGGATAGAAGAGAGGTGCTCCGTATATGTTCTCAAAACCTTTTAGGAAACATGGAGTTGTTCCTTTGACCACATGCATGCGAATCTACAAGGAGGGTGAGGCTGTAGACATCAAGGGAATGGGCACTGTTCAGAAAGAATGCCCCGGAAGTGTTACCACGGAAAAACCGGAAGAGACTACAGCGTCACCCAGGGCGAGATTCTGGCCAAGAGGATCAATGTGCGGATTGAGCACATCAAGCACTCGAAGAGCAGAGACAGCTTCCTGAAGCGGGTGAAGGAGAACTATCAGAAGAAAAAGGAAGCCAAAGAGAAGGGCACCTGGGTTCAGCGGAAGCGCCAGCCTGTGCCACCCAGAGAAGTGCACTTTGTGAGGACTGACGGAAGAGAGCCTGAACTGCTGGAGCCCATTCCCTATGAATTCATGACCTGATGTACAAAAAGAAATAAAGGACCCGAACTACAAAAAAAAAATAAAATAAAATAAAATGAAAGCACATTCTTAAAATGTTTCTGTGTTTTTTAAAGAAACAAAACTTCGAGAATTCTTGCTATACATTAATAATATAAAGAAATATTCATTAATAATAATACCTTATTGACGTCAGCAATAATTATCAGTTTGGGATGTTTTATTTGTCAATATTTTCAGTAAATAAAACTTGTAAAGAGCTAAGGGGTAAACATTTTCGCTTTGTGTTCATCTGTCTTGTATCAGAGATACACACGGGATGGGTATGAGCTATGACTGATTCGCAGTTCTAGTATGACACCAGCCAGGACCTTGGTCCCACAGATAAAGTCCAGACAAGTGCCCATGTCAGCAGATATTGCCAAAGATACCCAGTGTGGTGGTTTGAAAGAATATGGTCCCCACAGGCCCATAGGGAGTGTCACTATTAGGAGGTGTGGCCTTGTTGGAGTAGGCATGGCCTTGTTGGAGTAGGCATGGCCTTGTTTGAGGTAGTGTGTCTTGGTTCACTTCCTGCTGCCTTCGGGTCTAGAGGTAGAACTTTCAGCTCCTTCTTGAGTACCATGTCTACCTGGATGCTGCCATATATCTGATTAGGTGTTGAACAGAGGAAGATACAGTAGCTCCCTCTGTTCTACACATAGACAAGATGGTGGCTAAGTCTCTCCATGAGTCTGCTGTGGTTACCAGTTCCCTCTCCCAGATTGCCCTGCAGAAAGCCAGAGGCTTGTTAAACCAAACCCCGCCCATGGCAGAAAAGTCTCTACATGAAAGTTTGGTTGAGTTGTCGCAGAAGCCAGCCAGGGTAAGGACCAGTGCCTGGGGTAAGTTTCCATAGCTCCCAGTACAGGGAGGGGTACTGGGTGGAAAGTGCCCATCAGACCGTAGTCAAGGACATTTCAATGAAGGAGCCTGTGGGATGGAAGACTTGTATCATTTACCATAACCTACGCTGGCTAAAGAGCAGTGGAAGGAATATCAGTGGGACTGTTTGGGGACAGAGGATCAGAGTGTAAGGGGGAGGCTATCAGTGCCATGCATGTGGGGTCACCACCACCAGAGGGGCCAAGGTGGGATGTGGGGAAAGCCTTAACAGTAGAGTT
Source organism: Micromys minutus (assembly GCF_963924665.1). Lineage (NCBI taxonomy): Eukaryota > Metazoa > Chordata > Mammalia > Rodentia > Muridae > Micromys > Micromys minutus. Next base: position 45,403,625 of record NC_137969.1, read on the forward strand.
TCAAGAACGTGAGCTCCTCCTTTGTCCTCAGAGTAAGGGTCCCTACGTGACCCTTGTAAGTAAGCACAGGAGAACCCTAGGCTGCTTGAGCTCGCCATCTGGGGTGACAGTGTTTGTCACCACCTCAGCCGTAATGATGTAGTGTAGTGCTGAGAGCAAAAGGACAGGCCTCACATGGTGTCCCCCAAGGCAAGTGCCGGGAGACAATGGCCAGCAGCACCCCTAGTCTCTGGATGGGGCTGAGGCTAATGTCTATCAGGATCAGGATTGTGGGTAGAGACGGCCACAGCTTCTAAGACGCAGATTCTTGTGACCCTGAGGTAGCTCAGGGTATAGGCACTTGCTACCAACTGTGACAACCTGAGTTTCATTCCCCAGACACATAAGATAAGGCATCTCTTACAAACTGTTCTCTGCCCTCAGTAGACACACACACACACACGTGTATGTGTTCTTTCTTTCTTTCTTTGTGTGTGTGTGTGTGTGTGTACATGCACGTGTATTCCTTAAAAGTCTATGAAGGTTTGGTGAGTGTTATTTAGGAATGGAAAGGGTGTATTCTTCGGCCCTAAGTGGTTAGCAGCAGTGCTTGGGGTGGGTTGCACACAGCACCCTGGGATCTGTGAAATGCTGCAGGTGTTTACAGCCCCAAGGCTGCACCCAAGAATCCTTCACTAATCCAACGCTGCTGGTCCTGTGCCATGCTATTCTCCCAAGACTCACCTTCCAGAAAGTGAAAAACCTATAGAAGCAGAGACCATGGGAACCCTTGCCGGAGGTTGGCAAGAGGAAAAGACACATCAGTAATTCCATTCCTTGGCTGCCAACGGTTTGACTGTGGGTAAGAATGCTGATCCAGCTACATCCGGCTGGATTCACATCAAGGCTGGTGACCAGCCAACCTTTTTTGCTCACACACAGGCCCAGGCACAGGCCTGGCTAGAAGAACACTCCACATTGCCTCTCCCCAGGCTCAGGCAGTGACACAGTCACATGACTGCATCAGTCAGAACAAGTCCCTCTGGAATAGAGACAGTTCTTCTGCAAGAGCCAAGAGCATACACAGCTGCCTTCAGCTGAAGTTGTCCTACACTGAAGGTTACAAGGAACAAGTTGTCCTCCTCTTCAGATGACTTCCTCTTGGATGGAACATCCCAGCTTCCCCTGTCAGGAACATGCCCAAATAAGGTAGCAGCTGCAGGCAGTAAAGACTTGGATCCACAGAAAAGCCGTGATCTGACAACGCCCACTGGAATTTTCTGGATTTGCTTAATTTCTTTCTCCCTCTTTTTTTCCATTAACGTTATCATTATTAGTTCAGCAGAGGTCATTTGAGTTTGGCTTTCCAGACGCTGTCTGGAAAAAGCTGCCCAGGTTCAGCAGCTCAGGACTAAAATGGGCGTGGTAGATGTAGCCTCGGCTCTCAGATTTTTTTTTTTTTTTTTTTTTTTTTTTTTTTTTTTTTTTTTTGTTGTTGTTGTTGTTGTTGCAGATTTCTCTGACCTTCCGAGTCAAGTAACCTGCACAGACCAGTCCCCTCATTTACCCACAGGCCACGCAGGAAATGCTTAGCTCACACTCCAGAACTCGTGTGCCAAACAGCCGAGATAGAGATCTGGCTCGGAACACGTCCAGCTGTAAGCAACGCACTTCCTGACTGCAGAAGCAGTGCCCTGGGGAAAATGGCACCGCTGTGCTGCAGCCCGCCCCGGTGCGATGCTCCGGGTGATGCCTGGGAAGCAAGCCTGGAGAGTGTGTCTGTTGACAGCAACGAGGAGGAGAGGCGCTGAGTCGCCTGCCAGGAAAAGGAACTGGCCGCTAGCAAGATTTCTACGTGGGATTATATTTTGAAAGGATAGCTTCAAGATTTTTTTTTTTTTTTTAAACTTGGCTGGCTCAGTGAGACATTCAGATGATGATGGGGCCTCCAGTGTAAGCAATAGGCTTGTAAAATGAGCACAGGGCACAGAAGGAAGACCAACAACTGGGGCAGAGAGAATGTTCAGTGAAGTGCATTTGGGTTTCCGGAGTCCAGAGTCAGCGTCAGAGGGTAGTGCGCCAAAGGTCCTGAGAATCCAGAATGACTTCCTATGCTCTGCTAGGGAATTGGGTGTGGGGGATGGGCACTAGTGGCAGAAAGCCTAGCCCCCAGCGCACCTGGTTGGCTGGCTCCTATAGCTGGTAACTACACTGCCCAGAGCTGGGCTGCCCTCCCTCACATGTCCCCTCGGCATGCTCTCTCAGTCTTCTCAGGCCTCTGCACAAATGCCACCTTCTCAGGAAAACCCGTGTTTGATCCATTACTCTGTCTGAAAGGCTCTGGTCCCTGCCTCCAGCATTATACAAGTTATCGCTCCCACTACTGTCTATATCGTCTATATAGTAACCATGCTAACAGGAGCAAAGATTTTGTTTCTTTGTTTGTTTGTTTGTTTGTTTGTTTTGGGACAGGGTCTCATGCATCCCAAGCCCACCTCAAACTCCCTAGTTGAAGACCATCAACTTCTCTGATGATTTTGCCTCCACCTCCAAGGTGCTGGGATTACGGACCCAGGCCATGACATCCTGTTCATAGTTTCTGCAGTGTTCAGGATTCAACCCGTGGCCTCCTGCACGCCACATGAGCACTCTGCAAGCTGAGTTACACCTCTGAACCCCGACAGGTGAAGTTACTCTACACATTTCTGACATACACCCCCAACCATCACACTAGAGAAACAATGGTCCCCTTGAACGTGGAATCTCCCAAGACTGTCATGCAGAAGGAAAGGATGAAGGAGAGAGGAACTTGTGTCCCGGAATTTGGTTTCACACAGCTCTAACAGCTGCAAGCCCACCAGGCGGGACAGACTAAAATGGTGAAGGGTCACACATTGCCCAGGACTGCTCCGAAGTGTGTACCGCTTGACCTCTTATTAATCCCGAGCTTCCTGTCAGGACCCCACAGTGTGCTTGGGAGCTATGGGAGATGTTTGTCCTCTTCCTTGTGCGACCACACCGAGTACATCTTTCTCACCTTTTTGCTGTTATCCGCCTCTCGGATTGGCCTATCGGGAGGGAATGACAATTCCTGGGGTGCTAGGCTGCCAGGCTGTGGCCCAAACAACTCTAGTACGAATACTTGTCTCTCAGGCTAAAATGTCAAGTGCAAAAATGTGTATTTTTACTTACAGTTGGGTCCCAGGGTCTTAGGAAAATTCTTTTACATCATAAAGTCTAGTAAATATTTACTGAACATGTTAAGGAATCTTACATTTAGGATTAACTCGAGTACCAAGCCCTAGCTATTTCCCTGGGATAGTTATGTGAAAGAGCACACCAAGAACGGAGTTATAATCGCCTAGTGTAGAAGCAAGAATGTGTTTCTGTACATTTCCTGTTAAAATAGGCCAGGTCACCACATGGGGGTGGGGAGGCATGGTTGCAATTCCTACTTAGAGCCACATGATGGCACTATTGCTCAGTGTATTGTCCCTGGAAAGCAGGCTGGTAGAAAATTCTTATTTTTCAGCCTTCCTTCGCCTCCTCCTCCTTCTCTTTCCCTCCCTCCTTCTCTCTTCCTCTCTTTCCAGTAGACTTAAGAAACACTGCAAAAATAAGCCTTTCCAAAACTCTGAAAGAGAAGACACCAAGCAGGATACGTTGCTCAAGACATTAACTGACTAAATCCATTAACTGTCTTCCCTCTGGTCCAAAGCCAGAGCCCTGCTGTTCCCAGCTCCCTCCCCTGCCCCTGCCATCCACCTTGTATCCCTATAGACCCATCTCTGCAGCCCCCACCTACCCTTAGTTCTGACTCTTAGAAACCATCAACAGACAGGTCTCTCCTTGGGGTTCTGTGGCCTTTGCTCCCTATTGGCCTAAGGAAAAAAATCATGTGATGCCTTTGAGGCTGTGGGTGGTGCTGATGATATTTCATAGCTGGGGAACAAATTCCCAGGGATGGAGCAGTGTTACTAAAATAAGAAGACAAAAGGAACGTCACAGATTTTGCTAACTTGACTGGTGACCCTACTCAAAGTGAACTGGGGTGGGAGGGTGAGTGGGGGGGCAGGGGGAGGGGAAGCTTCCCTTTCCTGGGTCTGAGTGTCTGAGTCTGAAGGCTGTGGTCTTGTTCTAGACGTTTGCTGGCCTCAGGAGTGGAAACCAGTAACCATCTCCAAACAGAAATGGGGAGAAATAAATAAATAAACCACACCCACAGGAATTGTGGTTGCACCCCCACTTCAGGCTCGTTTCCCCTCTTCTAAGACCCCGTCTAACCCTGACAACATGAGTAGAGCTTGGCCTGGAAGGTCATCCGGGGTAATGATTAAGACAGTCATCAATTCCTGAGGCCGAAGAGTGACTCACTTAGCTCTGACATGCACAGATCAAAGGAGGGCATTGATGGCTGAGACACAAGCCTGCTATTCTTTGCCATAATAAATAATATAAAGTCCTCATTCTGCTGCGTGCCTCTACCACAGCCATCTCTGGACTGAAACGAACACCCTGCTCTCTCCTCTCTACTCTCTTCCATCTTCAAAAATGTCTTTGCTGGCTCTCAGAGACTGGGCTGCCACTGTAGTTAGGATTCCTCCAAACTCCACCCCACAGTTACCTGGGAACAGCCAGGTATGCTCCACCCCACAGTTACCTGGCACTATAAAAGGGGTTGCTTGCCCCCTCCTCACTCTTTTGCTCTATTGTTCTTACCCTCTTTGTCCCTCCTCTCCCCACCCCACCCCCCAGCATGTTCATGGCAGGCCTCCACTCTTCCCCTCTTCTCTCCCTCTGCCCCTACTAACCTCTTAACTCCCCTCCCCGTGCCCTGAATAAACTCTATTCTGTGCTATACCATCTTGTGGCTGGCTCCTCAGGGGTAAGGAATGCCCAACATGGGTCCGCCAGAGGCACCCCATTCCCCCCACACCTCACCACACCTCCATAGAACATACCCCCCTACTCTCTTTATCTTTTACCTAACATTGGTACTGAAACCTGAGACATATCTTTTCTTTATCTTTTTATAAACACATCAGCTGTGCCATGGAGAGGGGTCTCCCATGCCCATGTCCCCAGACAAGAAAACACAGGCAGGTCTAGGGTGGGCTTGGAGCTAGCTCTTCTAAGAACTTACCCTGCTCACTTTGCTTGAATGTGTCTCTCGGTGTTTGGGCATGCTAGGAACCCAGCTTCCATTTAGGAGCCTTGTGACCTCCGGAGAACTGTCAAGCCTCCATTCCCTAGTTTATAAAGTATGGGTAATTAATAGCACAAAGTCTGGCTTGCGAGAATGACAAGATAAAATATGTAAACTGCTCAGCACCAAGCCGGTTACAAAACAATGCCAGTGAGCTCTGTTCATGTCTCGACATTCTTGTGGTATTTCCAAGTACTGTGGAGGCAGTACAAACTGTTCCGTGTAGCCTCCTCAGTGAAGATGTGCACCCCCACACCCCATTCCCAGGACTCAAGATGCTCAGGAACCAAATGGCCCCCTGACTTAGGGGCTGGGGGACTGGGGTTGATACAGGGTTTTTCTGTGTAGCCTTAGATGTCCTGGAACTTGTTCTGTAGACCACGCTGGACTTGAACTCAGGGATCCACCTGCCTCTGCCTCCCTGGTGCTGGGATTATCCTATGTGCCACCATTGCCAGCTTGGTAAATTGCCCTTGCTCAAGTACATAAACCTCAAGTTGTTCTCATAGAGACACAAAACAACCCTAACGAATCACAGTGGACTCTGGGAGTGGAGTGGAGGACAAGAAATGTACATAAAACGTACAAATAGAAGATGGACTTCTGAGGGGGGTGGGGAGGGGTGGGAAGGGGAGTAGATAGGATATAATGGGGGTTGTGATCACTGAAGAATATTGTAAAGGAGGGAAAAGCAGCTGGGGAGGCAGAGATGCCTTGTGTAAGAAGCGCTGGCCTGGGAAGGGAGGATGTGTCAGGTGCTCTGGCTGGGAACCAGCAAAACCTCCAGCAGAGTGGATGTGTCTGTCCCCCATGTCAGAGCTCATGGACTGACAATGACTTCCCAAGCCTTGTCATTTCTCAAGTAATCCTGATTTCCCTTGACCTCTGACCTCTGACAGAGCCAAACAGGCTCTCTTCTTCCAACTCTTCTTTTGTTTTTTGGTTTGGTTTGAGACCGGGTTTCACTATGTAGCCCAAGCTAGCTTGATACTCACTCTGTAGACCAGGCTGGCCTTGGACTCATAGAGATCTACCTGCCCCTACCCCTGAGTGCTGGAATTCAATTTTGTACGCTACTACGACTGGCTTTTATTCCAGTTTTACCTATTAGTATTAGCATCCTGATCACAGATTTTTACCCTACTTAGTAGCAACGTTCCCAGTGTTACAGAATGGCTACCAAAGGGTTAACGAGGCTGCGGTGCTCAGAGGATCCTGAGCGGCTGAGCTGCCACAGATGCAGGGAGAGTTTTGCAGCATTAGATGTTAACACACACAGCTGGAGAACTGACCCACAGGCCCTTCATATGAACTTCAGGACCTTCTGGGTGAGGTGCAGGGCATCGGATCTGAATAGATAGACAGAAAAATAATCAGATGGATATAATCCAAGAAGTCCCCATCATGCACTGGGCAGCATGCAGAGCTGAAGCCATGAGGACAGTTGGGAGTTCTCTCTCAGTCCCTCGATGGTTGGATTCAGGTTACTGGGACTCTCCCTATCTACCACAGTGTTAACTGCCTTTGAATGGGGTCCAAGTGTGTCTTGGTGACTTTTCTATTGCTGTGATAAGACACCATGACCAAGGAAAAAAGGGTTTGTTTGAGGCTTATAGCTTCAGAGAGTGTGGCCAGCATGGCAGGGAGCTTGGCAGAGAGTGTGACCAGCATTGCAGGGAGCTTGGCTGCAGGTGGGCACGCATGGGGCTGGAGCACAGCTGAGAGGACAGATGAGAGTTCTGTCTTGAGACAGAACTGCAAAACGGAGCTAACCGGGAATGGCATGGGTTTCTGAAACCTCAAACCCCAGTGACACACCTCCTCCAGCAAGGCCACACCTCCTAATCCTTTCCAAACAGTTCCACCTACTGAGGACCAAGTATTTAAATATGTGAACTATAAACCTGAGGGCTGTCCTCAGTCAATTCACCTCAAAGTGAGGCCACTGTGAACATGGTGTTGTTCTGATAGGTTCACTAAGTTTTGGGGCCTGGGTTCCGGTTTTAATATACTCATGTGCCCATAGGGTTCCAGTCTACTTAGATGAGCTTATAGTTGGTGCCTTTTTGTTTGTACACATGAACTATTGGTCAGCACTTGAAAGTTGGTTCAAAAAAGGTCTTAGCATTTATGTACACAAGTAAGTGCTATTCAGGAGGACTCTGCCTCTGACTTCACACTCAGAATGGAGTTAACTGTTGCTTTGTAAAATATATTCACTCAAGCAAGGCACACCCCCAAAGGCAACATACAATGTGGATCAGCTATCACTTGATCTCATGACAAATCACTGGAGGGTTCATTCCAGGGGTGACCTGAAAAATGACCCTGAGATCTTCCCTTGGTAAGGATATGGCCTGGCCTTCTTAGGAGGTAATACTCCTTAGATAGGGACCCTTATCCTGAACCTGGAGGCACAGATACTCACCAAACAGGTTCTAGTTCAACCAGGTCACTCCCAGACTGTGTGAGCACCTGAAAATGAAGGCGTTAATAACATCTGATAACATCACTAGGGACATCTTAGGCATTAAATATCTTCATATTGGAAAGGTGCTCAGAGCAGAGCCAGGCACATAGCAAATAAATTCAGCATGGCAGGAGACAGCACCTTCTCCGTGCACAGGTATCTAGTCAGGTCATGAACAAACATCTAGCAGTAGAATTTCCATGGGACTTCGGCCCTGCACAGGAGGGAGGTGGGTTGGGGGATGGGCAGGTATTGTGAGTTTGTGTGTGTGTGTTTGTGTGTGTGTGTGTGTCCTAGGGACTTTCTCAGAAGAGGCTGTTATGAGAACCAGAAAACGCCATGCACAGGCCCTGAGCCTTCCCGTTTTACCCCTTTGGTATTTCTCTCAGTTAAGACGATGGAGGAAGGAAAAATTTCCCTTCCCAATTTAGATTTGAGTAGGAGCCTGTGAACAAACTGGCCTTACATAGACAGCAGGGAAAAAAAAACGTACTCATGTGTGGAAGACCTAAAGGTCTATGTGCAAACTCAACGAAAGAATTGGCTCGGAAAGGTGGAAATGGCACATTTACAAAGTTGGTTTTGGACTGCGGTGGTGCCCAGACCGGGGACCTCTGGGCAGGGAGCAGGTGTGGTGACCCGATTCAGTCAGATAAGCAACGCGCCCTGAGGATTTCTTTCTACTGCTGGGATTTCAGTTTGAGGGAGGAAGAAGTAAGTCTGGGAGCCCTAATATTTCCTTTCCGGCGAGGCAGCAGAACTCTGGCCCAGAAGCCTTCCCAAACACAAAGCTTGGAAGCTGCCGAGCTCTGCCAAACGCCTTGGCTGACTTATCTGCTCTGTGCAATAAATCACCCTCCAACGTAGCAGCTCAAACAAACAAAAACCGAACATTTGTCATCTCCCACAGTTTCTAAGCAGCAAGAATTTGGAAGTAGTTCAGTTGGGTGGTTCCGGCTCAGGGTTCCTCCTGGAGTTGTGGTCAGGATATGGAACGGGCGGCAGCACAGGGTGCATTGTTGGGGCCGAGGGGTCTGCAGCCACACTGATTCCTCAGCACTCACACACAGGCTCTCAAGGTGGCTCTCGCACACCATGAAAGCAGCCACATCCCTCATTTAAGCTGCTTTGGTGGGTATGTGTCCCCGAAGGAGACAGTACAGGAGCTTAGGACTAGGAGACAGGAATCTCGACTCCACGGTGGAGACTGACAGCTACAGGTTCTGCCAAATACACAGTGCACGGGAAGCCTGGGTAGACTGGAACTCAGGGCGCCTCTGCTGCCCCCACCTGCCTCCTCAGGGAACAGCACACCCACTAGACCAGCCATCCTCAATGGTGGGTTGAGGCATTGGTTGGAGCTTAGCTTCTGGGCTGTATATGTATCTTATTTGGCAGAGTGCTTCCTTGTACGCTCAGACTTGATACCCAGCACCACATAAATTGGGCATTGGTGACTCATTCTGCGATCCTAAAACGAGAGATGTGGAGGTAGAGGACCAGAAGTTGGAGGGCATCATCAGCTGTGTTGCCGGTCCAAGGCCATCCGGAACAACAGGAGACGCTGACTCAGAAAAACAAATAAAAATAAAGAGGAGGGTCTGTTCCATTGTCCTGTCTCCATATCAAGACGGGGGCATGAGGCTTCCACACCAAAACCAGGCCAGTCAGGAAATGGTCAGCCGTAAACGGTGGCCCTGGCTTTCTGAGGGAACATTTCTGTTGCCGGCTGTCTCCTCTCTGTTAATGGCAGGTTGGAAGCATTAGGCAGTTCTTCCCCCAGACCCCTGTTGATCCCAAATACAGATGTGTGACTGACTTCTGGCATCCAGTCCCCACTATTCTGGCCCCAGCTGGAATCTGCTCTTGCAGTGGGACCATACCTGTTGTTCCCGTCCTGTTACCTCCAAGAGTCTTCCAGACTTAGCTCTGCACCCTTCAGCCCAAGAAGCACCTTTGATGTTTTCATTTAATGTCATCTCATCTCTGCATCCTGAGGTGTATATAGCCCCACTGTGCCTCACACGTGTGTGCTTTACTCCTCAGAAAAACACCCTCAAGGGCAGGTGGCTGCAGTGTCCAGCACAGTGCCTGGCATGAATTCAGCACTGAGAGCAACATGTTGGCATATAGGTGGAAGGACATATTAAGAAGGCTGGAGAGAGATGGCTCAGTGGTCAAGAGCACTGACTGTTCTTCCAGAGGTCCTGAGTTCCACACGGTGGGTCACAACCATCTGTAATGGGATCTGATGCCCTCTTCTGATGTGTCTGAAGAAACCAAGAAAGTGAGAGTGTATTTACTCACATACATAAAAATAAATAAACAAATACATCGAGGAAGGAAGGAAGGAAAGAAGAAGAAGAAGAGGAGGAAGAGGAGGAGGAGGAGGAGGAGGAGGAGGAGGAGGAGGAGGAGAAGAAGAAGAAGAAGAAGAAGAAGAAGAAGAAGAAGAAGAAGAAGAAGAAGAAGAAGAAGAAGAAGAAGAAGAAGACGAAGAGAACTATCAGCCTAAACATCCCCCTTCCATGAGGAAAATTGGCAAGACGGGCGTGGCATGATAGTGTTTCATGGCCGAGGTGGGATGGGTGTCGCCTGAGAATGCACATGCTGTCTTAGTGGCTCTGACCCTGCTAGAGTTGGGTATAGTTAGTGACAGGTCCAAAGCATCTGGCAGTTACAATCTCTGTGGGAAAATCTTGTCACCCATCAGTTTCTCCAAGAACACTGGACAGGGCTTCAAGGAAGCCAAACATCTGTGATTAAAGCAGGTCAAGGCTAAGGCACAGAGAGACCTCAGAATGAAGCCAGCGATTCGGACAGAACAAGGTAAAGTTACAGGATTCAGGCACAGGCATCCCCTGGAGCTGCCTCCCCCAACCCAGTACCCCAATAGTTTCTCCCAGAGTGACTGTTTCTCTGTCTCCTCTGATCAGGCCCTGGCTGGCGCTTTCTCCTTTTGCCACAGGCATTAAATATTAACTCAGGTTTTGTTTTGGTTTAGTGTTCTGTTTATGCTCCAAGTAACTAACTTGCCCACTGTGTTCAAGGCATACTGGCCTTATCTGAACAGGCAGAACTCATTTTTCCATCCCTCCACTCAACGCCTGATCTCATATTCCCCTTCTTCCCACAGAAGTCATTCCTATGATCTTTGTATCCTACCCACCTGTTTTGCTATTGGCATCCAAGCTTAATGTGGGCATTATGGGGTACAGGTTTAAACAAGTACATAGGGGGCTTTTGCTGAACCCTTCTTACTGTCTCTTAGCTTTCCCCAGCACAGATCATGCTCAGCAAGTGCTCCAGCATCATGTAAGTAAAAGTGTGACTTTTGTCATTTGCAGATAGCATCCACAGATACTCATATTAATACATTTCTAGATGTCACCACTCACATTACACTGACTCTGTATTACAGATTCCCTGTGTCTCACAGAGCCTGGCCAACTCTCAGAGACAGTGCAAGTGCAGCTGGGTGACATGTGTGTACATCACTGGTTCTCAGAGAGGATCTGATCTTCACCTGTGCCAGGGTTTGAGGTCAGCTTTTAAGCATTGGCCAGTGCCCCAGGAATATAGCTGCACCCACATCTTAACCAGTTGCTCCTGAGTTTCCTCCATACGCCCTGCTGTTGCCTTGCTGGTTTGTAGTGGGTCTTGGTTGTGGGTTTTTAATCAGGTTTTTATTGTCAGGTATGGATTCTCTATGGTGAAGCAGGCTTCAAATTCAATCAGGAGATGTTAGCCCACAACCAATCAGGAAGAAATTACCCTTCAACACACTCACCACTATTATGCTAATGTACTCTGCTCATCTTGCCTATCTGGTTAGTATTATTGCACACTGGGTCAACCTGCACTGGGGCGGTCATAAACCCTACTGAAGAAGCTACTGCTGTGGTACTGTCAAGTGGATTTGATGTGCCTGCCTTAGCTTGGGTTCCATTGCTGTGAACAGACACCATGACCGAGGCAACTCTTCTTTTTTTTTAATTCCCTAATCTTTTTTTACAGTCAAGACTTTATTCTCCTCTCAATCTGCCCCCCAACCACTTCCTATCCCATCCCATACCTCTTTCCCCCACCCCCGTACCCAAAAGGATGTCCCCACTCCACCCCCACCCTTACACCACCAGGCTTCGCCACTCCCTGGGGCCTCAAGTCTCTGGAAGGTTAGGTGCATCTTCCCTCAGTGAGCCAGAACAGACAGTCCTCTGCTGTATATGTGTCGGGGCCTCTTACCAGCTGGTGTATGCTGCCTGGTTGGGGGTCCAGGTCAGTTGACACTGCTGGTCTTCCTGTGGGGCCGCCCTCCTCCTCCTCTGCTTCTTCTAGCTTTTCTATAATTTAAACACAGGGGTCCCCGTCTTCTGACCATTGGTTAGGTAGGTAAAGGATCTGCATCTGGCTCCTTCAGCTGTTTGTTGGGCCTCTCAGAGGGCAGCTGTCACGCGCCCATGCTTCCCACCGCTAGGAACAGGCGTGCAACAAAACAAACAGCTTCTTCTGCGGATAACCTTTATTGAACAGCACTTTGAGCGGGGGCTTCATGAGCAGGAAACTTGTCTCTGAGTCGGGGACTCCCTACCGAGTTCTACTGTCTAGACGGCCTCTCACGCGCAGTTCCCCATGAACGATCTCTCTGTCCAGTCTCTGTCCACACGGGACCTCCCGCAATCTCTTTTACCGAGTCTCTCTCCACGTGGTGCCTCTCCGCCATCCCTCCACGTGGGGTCTCCCGCAATCTCCCCACTGTCTACCTCTTTTTCCCACGTGGGGGAGAAAATGCACTGCTATACATGCCTAGGAGACTCGTCTTGCTACCTGATTGGTGCATCCTCCTGTAGCTCAATCACGTGCCCCAAGAGTGGGCTGTGACTTATGTGGTGCATGCGCATTAAGTCTCTTGGCTGGGCAACAGCTCTGTTTGCTGAGTTCTCGGCAGGAAGCCGGCACCATGTTTGGGTGCAGCACAAACGGCTCCCTACAGGCAGCCATGCTAGGCTTTTGTCTGCATGCTGCATACCACTGCATCAGTAATAGTGTCAGGGCCCATGGCCTCTCCTTGAGCTAGATCCTAATTTGGGCCTATCAGTGGATCTCCTTTCCCTCGGTCTCTTCTTCATTTTGTCCCTGCCAGTTCCTTCAGACAGGAAAAATTCTGGGTCAGAGCTTCTGACTGTGGGATGGCAGTCTCATCCCTCCACTTGAAGTCCTGTCCCTCCACTGGAGGTAGACTCTACAAGTTCTCCCTCCCCACTGTAGAACCTTTGAGTCCTGAGAGCCTCTCACCTCCTAGGTCTCTGATACATTCTGGAGGGTTCCCCACCTCCTACCTCCCAAGGTTGCCTGTTTCCATTTTTTCTGCTGGCCCTCGGAACTTCAGTCCTGTCCCTCCCCCATTCCTGATCGTATTTCCTCCCTTCCCCTCCCCGTCACCTCTCCCACCCAGAACCTTCCCTCCATCTCCCCCCACCCCCTGATTGCTTTCTTTTCCCTCCCAAGTGGGTTTGAGGCATCCTCACTTGGGTCCTTTGGCTTATTAACCTTGAGTCATGTGGGTTGTGTCCTGGGTATTCTGTACTTAGCTAATACCCATTTATGAGTGAGTACATACTACGCATGTCCTTCTGGGTCTGAGTTAAGTTGTTTGTATTTTGATGCTAATTCCACTTCCTCATGAAGAGCTGCCTACTCACTACTCAGGACTTCATCAGAACCTTCCCATTTTAATTAGTAAAATAAAGCCAAGAGCCGATGATTGGGCAGGGTAAGAGAGGAGGGGAAAGAGGGTCAGAGGTCAGAGGATGGGAGAGGACCGAGTGAAGTTCCAAGATGGAAGTCAAGAAGAATGAATTGGACCCAGTTGGGCTTTATTGGCATTAAGTAGCTATGAACATTTAAAGATTTTTTTTTTTTTTTTTTTGGTCTAATATCTCATATAGAAGGGCAGTTTGTATCTTCGTCTATTTGATGTAATCTTATTGAGTAGAGGGTTTGTGGATTGAGAGTTTGATATATAAACTTGTATGAAAAGCTATCGGGCCTCAGAATTGTGTTTGTGTGGGGATTTTGGATAAAGAAACACCCCAGGATGGAGGCAGTAGGGCAGGCAGAGCAAACCACCAGGGAAAGGAGTCGTGCAGACAGAGTGAGACAGTGGTGGAGGTTTGAACCGGTGACACAGTCCATGCACGTGGCTCCATACTAGAAGGGAGCCCACGGAGTGAGACAGAAGAGCCGATATAGAGATAAGCCATTTTTATTTTTTAATATTTACTGCAGCTTCACTCAGGATATTTTCTAGTTCCATCCATTTGCCTGCAAAACTCATGGTGTCCTCATTCATAATAGCTGAGTAGTATTCCATAAATGAACCACATTTTCTGTATCTATTCTCCCATTGTGGGACATCTGGGTTGTTTCCAGCTTCTGGCTATTATAAATAAGGCTCCTATGAACATAGTGGAGCATGTGCTCCTATATGGTAGAACATCTTTTGGGTATATGACCAAGAGTGGTATAGCTGGGTCTTCAGGTAGATCTATTTCCAATTTTCTGAGTGGTTGTACCAGTTTGCAAACCCAACAACAATGGAGGAGTGTTCCTCTTTCTCCACATTCTCGCCAGCAGCTTCTGCTGTCACCTGAGTTTTTTATCTTAGCCATTCTGACTAGTGTGAGGTGGAATCTCAGGGTCATTTTAATTTTCATTTGTCTGATCGCTAAGGACTTTGAACGTTTATTGAAGTGCTCCCCAGCCATCCCAGACTCCTACATTGTGAATTCTCTGTTTAGTTCTATACTCCATTTTTTGATTGGGTTGTTTGTTTTTGTTTTGTTTTTTGGGGGGGTGGGTTTTTGTTTGTTTGTTTGTTTGTTTTGTTTTTGGTGGTTAGCTTGAGTTCTTTATCTATTCTGGATATTAATCCTCTATCTGATGTGAGGTTAGTGAAAAAGTTTTTCCCAATCTGTAGGTTGCTGATTTGTCTTATTGACTATCCTTTGCCTTACAGAAGCTTTCCAGTTTTATGAGGTCCCATTTATCAATTCTTGGTCTTAGAACCTGAGCCATTAGAGTTCTGTTTAGTAAATTTCTGCCTGTGGCAACGAATTCAAGGCTCTTCCCCAGTTTATCATCTATTAGATTAAGTGTATTTGGTTTTATTTTGAGGTCCTTGATCCATTTGGGCTTAAGCTTTGTGCACAATAACAAATATGGATCTATTTTCATTTTTCTACATACAGACCAGCACCATTTATTGAAGATGCTTTCTTTTTTCCAATGTATATTTTTAGCTTCTTTGTTAAAGATCAAGTGTTTGTAAGTATATGGTTTTATTTCTGGGTCTTCAATTTTATTCATTGATCAACCTGTCTGTCTCTGTACTAATACCATGCTGTTTTATTCTTTATCTCTATTACACTGTAGTATAGTTTGAGGTCATGGGTGGTGATTCCCCCAGAAGTTCTTTTATTGTTAAGAATTGTTTTTATTATTCTGGGTTTTTTGTTTGTTTGTTTGTTTGTTTGTTTGTTTTTGTTTTTGCCTTTACAGATGAATTCAAGAATTGCTCTTTCCATGTCTTTGAAGAATTGTGTTGGGATTTTGATGGGGAATGTGTTGAATCTGTAGATAATTTTTGGTAGGATGGCCATTTTTACTATGTTAATTCTACCATTCCATGAGCATGGAAGATCATTTTCTAAGGCCTTCTTCGATTTCTTTCTTGAGAGACTTGAAGTTCTTATCATACAGATCTTTCACTTGTTTGGTTAGAGTTATCCCAAGATATTTTATATTATTTATGGCTATTGTAAAGGGAGATGTTTTTCCAATTTATTTCTCACCCTGTTTATCATTTGTATAAAGGAAAAATACTGATTTGTTTGAGTTAATTTTATATCCAACCACTTTGCTGAAGTTGTTTATTAGCTGGAGAAGTTCTCTGGTAGATGTTTTGGGTTTGCTTATGTATACTATCATATTTGCAGAGTGATACCTTGGCTTCTTTGCCAATTTGTTTATCCTTGATCCCCTTTTGTTGTCTTATTGTTCTAGTTAGTACTTTGAGTACTATATTGAATAGATATGGGGAGAGCAGGCATCATTGTCCACAATTTTAGTGGGATTGCTTCAAGTATCTCTCCATTTAATTTGAAATTGGTTGTTGGTTTGCTGTATATTACTTATATTATATATAGGTATGGGCCTTGAGCCTTGAATTCCTGATATCTACAATACTTTTGATATGAAGAGGTGTTATATTTTATTAAATGTTTTTAAGCATTTAGTGAGATAATCATGTAATTTTTTTTCTTTGAGTTTGTTATGGATTTTTGTATATTGAACCAACCTTGCATCCCTGGGATGAAACCTACTTGATCATGGTGGATGATGGTTTTTATGTGTTCTTGGATTCAGTTTGTGAGAATTTTATTGAGTATTTTTTCATTGATATTCATAAGTGAAACTGGTCTGAAATTCTCTCTCTCTCTCTCTCTCTCTCTCTCTCTCTCTCTCTCTCTCTCTGTTAGTTCCTTGTATGGTTTAGGAATTAGTGTAATTGTGACTTCATAGAATGAATTAGATAGTGTTCCTTCTGTTTCTATTTTATGGAACAGTTTGAAGAATATTGGTATTAGCTCTTCTTTGAAGTCTGGTAGAATTTGACACTAAAGTCATCTGATCCTGGGCTTTTTTTAGTTGGGAGGTTTTTTAATGACTTCTATTTTCTTAGAGAATATGGGCCTGTTTAGATAGTTTACCTGCCCTTGACTTAATTTTGCTACCTGGTATATATCTAGAAAATTGTCCATTTCATCTAGATTTTCCAGTTTTGTTGAATATAGGCTTTTGTAGTAGCATCTGATGTTTCATTTTTTTTTTCAGTTTTTGTTGTTATGGCTCCCTTTTTATTTCTGATTTTGTTGATTTGGATACTGCCTCTGGGGCCTTTAGTTAGACTAGAGGTTTTTATATCTTGTTGATTTTCTAAAAAATAAAAAATAAACAGCTTTTGGTTTTGTTGATTCTTTGTATCTTTCTCTTTGTTTCTATTTGGTTGATTTCAGCTCTGAGTTTGACTATTTTCTACTGTCTACTCCTCTTGGATGTGTTTGCTTCCTTTTGTTCTAGAGCTTTTGGGTGTGCTGTTAAATTGCTAGAGTAAGATCTCTCTACCAGGGCGCTTAGTGTTATGAATTTTTCTCTTAGCGCTGCTTTCATTGAGTCCCATAAGTTTGGGTATGCTGTGTCTTCATAGTTATTTCATTAAATTCTAAAAAGTCTTTAATTTCTTTCTTTTTTTTTTTTTTTTGACTGACCAAGTTATCACTGAGTAAAGAGTTGTTCAGCTGCCATATGTATGTGGGCTTTCTGTTGTTTTTACTGTTATTAAAGACCAGCCTTAGTCTGTGGTGATCTGATAGGGTGCATGGGACTATTTCAATTTTCTTGTATCAGTTGAAGCTTGTTTTGTGACTGACTATAGGTCAATTTTGGGTACGGTACCTAGAGGTGCTGAGAAGAAGGTATATTCTTTTGTTTTAGGGTGTTTTAGGTGTTTTGGTTCATAACCTCTGTTAGTTTCACTGTGTCTCTGTTTAGTTTCTGTCTCAATGACCTGTCCATTGGTGAGAGTGGGGTGTTGAAGTCTCCCACTATTATTGTATGAAGTTCAATGTATGTTTTGAGCTTTAGTAAAGTTTTTTTTTTTTTTTTTTTTTAAATGAATGTGGGTGCCCTTGCATTTAGGACATAGTTGTTCAGAATTGAGACTTTCTCTTAGTGGATTTTTCCTTTGATGACTATGAAGTATCCTTCCTCATCTCACTTGATAACTTTTGGTTGAAAGTTTATTTTATAGGATATTATGATGGCAACGTCAGCTTGTTTCTTGGGCTCATTTGCTTAGAAGACTTTTTTCCAGCCTTTTACTCTGAGGTAGTGTCTGTCTTTGTTACTAAGGTATGTTTCCTGTATGCAGCAAAATGCTGGATCCTGTTTTTATATCTAGTCTGTTAGTTTATGTCTTTTTAAAGGGGAATTGAGTCCATTGATATTGAGAGATATTAAAGACAGATGATTGTTAGTTCCTGTAATGTTTGTTGTTATAGGTGGCATTATAGGTAAGTCATTCTCTCAATTTGGCTTTGTTGAGATATGATTAATATCTTGTTTTTTTTTTTTTCTTTAGTGTAGAAACTTTTGTTGTGTTGGAGTTTTCCTTCTAGAATCCTCTGTATGGATAAATTGATAGATATTCTTTAAATTTGGCTTTGTCTTGGAATATTTTGGTTTCTCCATATATGGTGATTGAAAGTTTTGCTGGGTATAATAGCCTGGGCTGGCATTTGTGTTCTCTTAGGGTCTGTATGACTTCTATCCTGGCTCATCTGGCTTTTAGAGTCTCTGTTGAGAGGTCTGGTGTAATTCTAATAGGTCTGCCTTCATATGTGACTTGGCCTTTTTCCCTTGTGACTTTTAATATCATTTCTTTGTTCTGTTCATTTAGTGTTTTGATTATTATATGATAAGAGGATTTTATTTTCTAGTCCAATCTATTTGCTCCTCTATAGGCTT
Source organism: Micromys minutus (assembly GCF_963924665.1). Lineage (NCBI taxonomy): Eukaryota > Metazoa > Chordata > Mammalia > Rodentia > Muridae > Micromys > Micromys minutus. Next base: position 45,421,867 of record NC_137969.1, read on the forward strand.
CTTGTACATTTATGTTTTTAGGTTGTGGAAGTTTTATTCTATAATTTTGTTGAAGATGTTTTCAGGTCCTTTGAGCTGGGAATCATTGCTTGCCTCTATTCCTATTATTCTCAGATTTGTTCTTCTCATATTGTCCTGAATTTCCTGAATGTTTTGGGTTAGGAGTTCTTTATGTTTTGTATTTTCTTTGACAGTTGTGTCAATATCTTTTAAGGTATCTTCTACACCTGAGATTCTCTCTTCTATCTCTTGTATTGTGTTAGTAATGCTTGTATCTGTAGTTCCTAAATGCTTTCCTAGGTTTTCCATTTCCAGACTTGCCTCCATTTGTGCTTTATTTGTTGTTTCTACTTCCACTTTTAGGTCTTAAACTATTTTATTCTTTTCCTTTGTCTATTTAATTGTATTTTCTTGTATTTTTTTAAAAGGATTTATTTGTTTCCTCTTTGACAGCTTTTACCTATTTACCCATGTTTTCCTGTATTTCTTTCAGTGAGTTAATTATGTGTTCTTTAAAGGACTCTATATCTTCATAAGATAGGATATTAGGTCAGCTTCCTGATTTTCAAGTGTGTTGGTGTATCCAGGGCTTGCTGTGGTGGGAGAGCCGGGTTCTGATGATGCCAAAGTATATTGACTTCTGTTGCTAATGGCCTTGTGCTTGCCTCTGGCCATCTGGTTATCTCTGGTGTTAGCTGGTCTGGGTGTCTCTGATGCCTGCCTCTTGTGTCCCTAGGTTTCTGCCAGTCTCTTGGTAGGCCCGTGACCCCGTCTGTAGCAGACCTCCTGTGGGACATTCCAACTGTGGGGTCTTCTGAGGGGCAGAGAATCTGCTGATCTGTTGCCCTGGTTGCAGTAGATCTCCTAGGAGGCTTTCAGACTGTTGGGTCTTCAGAGGAGCAGTCAAACTATTGCCCTAACAATAGCTGTTCTCCTGGGAAGCCTTCAGACTGTGGGGTCTGTTGTCCTGTGTACAGCAGAACATGCAGGGGATCTCCTGGAGGCCTTGATAATGGGGTGTCTTCAGAGAAGCAGACAAGCTGGTGATCTACCCAGGCAGAAGGCTCTGGCCAGAAGCATAACTCCTATAAAGGACAACATTTAATTGGGACTGGCTTACAGGTTCAGTCCATTATCATCATGGCAGAAGCATGGCAGCATCCAGGTGTGCTATGGAGGAGCTGAGAGTTCTGCATCTTCATCTAAAGGAAACCAGGAGAAGAATGGCTAGGAGGAGGGTCTCAAGGCCCACCCCCACAATTACACATTTCTTCCAACGAGGCCATACCTCCTCTAACAAGGCCACACCTCCTAATAGTGCCACTCTGGGCCAAGCATATTCAAACCACCACAGTGCCCATCAAACCACATTTTAAATAGCTGTGTTTATGCCCCTACATTAGTGTTGTCAACCTTGGTCAGTGAAACCCCTTTAGACAATGATCACAGGTGGCTTCAGAGACTCATAACTGCTCAGTGTACCAAGAGTAAATGATTGATTGAATGCCCAACCATATGGAATATCAATTTCACCTCAGTGAAGGCTTAGGGAATGTTATGGAAGAAAGAGCAGAGCCAGAGAGAGTCAAGTTGGACATGAACTTTCAGGGGTGACATGGATGTGGCTTTTTTGAACTCACAGCAGCTGTGATTGATTGATTACCTGCACAAGATTGGGCTGATCAACACTCTGTCGTGAGTGGGGGGAGCTGTGGGCTCCGCCCCTCACTGAAGATTTATGTGCAGTTAGTGATTAGTGGGAAAGGAGAATCTGGTTTTTTTTGTTTGTTTGTTTGTTTTGGGTTTTTTTGTTTGTTTGTTTGTTTTTTAGTGGTGTAGCCACTGGTAAGAAGCCTGCTCTTGTTGACAAACTCTTACTTATTAGGTCACACATACAGGTGTGCAAAGGTGTCAGTGTGTCCTGTCCTTACGGCCTTCTGAGAATCTGTGCAGTGGCAGGAACGGGACTGTGAGACCATCCTTTCTAGCTCCTGATTTATGGTACAGAAAAGGGTCTAGAAGGAAATCGTCATCCATAAGAAATGAAAAGCAGGCAGCTCCCTCTGCCCAGCCCCGCCTGAACAACCAGAGCCAGCTGGGTGATGGAGAATGTGAGAAGCAGGAAAGGCTGTCCGGGGGGCTGAGGTAGATACACAGGCTGTGGCCAGGGTCAAGGGCAAGCCAGGCTGCAGTCTGTGGACACCCGGTCAGGCCTGCCCGGGGCACATCTCAGATCTTGCTGGTTATGGCAATGGGAGAATCTGGCCTAATGTTTTTGGATCCTTCACAAAAACCCCAATTGAAGTTTTATTTGGAAGGTTTGTTTTAAAAACATAGTGTTAAGGAGCTTCTTGGTACCAGGTCCCCAAGTTGCATTCTGAACTGTGTGTGTGTGTTTATCCTGAACTGGGGGTATATGTTCATCTGAACTGGGGTTGTATGTTCACCTAAACTGGGGGTGTATGCTTATTTTGAACTAGGGGTATATGTCTAAACTGGGGGCATATGTTTTAGTGAACAATTTTTACTATATTTCTTATTTTGTTAATCATTTCCTGACTTTATATTTTATTTTAATTTTCATGTTTTGACATCTTTTTCCACTGCCTCTATTGCTTATTCATATCTTGTAACACATTTTCAGCATTAACATACAATTATCCTAAAACAAACAACAGACTTTTTTTCTATATTTAGGCCTGAACAATAACAATCAGTTCTCTTCTGGGGGTGGAAAGGATGTTGCTCTGACAACTGAATAAAGGCTAAGAATATTCAAACGAATTTTAAAAGATCATATGACGGAAACTACATTATTATTAATAATAAGTGTTAAGGACTTTAAACATTTACCACCTTGAATACAGCTTTGACATGCACACAGTGCACCGCAGGGGTGAGGTAGCTCAGTGGTACAGCACTTCCTGGCATGCTCAAGGCCTTGGGCTCGTCCTTAGAGCTGAGAAAGAAGTGAGGTACGAACGAAAGGAAGGAAGTGAGGTACGAACGAAAGGAAGGAAGTGAGGTACGAACGAAAGGAAGGAAGTGAGGTACGAAAGCAAAGAGGTTACATTTCAGAAGGAAAAAAAAGACATATTAAGAACTTTTTGTTAGGGTACGCGTATGATGTGTATGTGTGTGTGTGTGTGTGTGTGCGTGTGTGTGTGTCAGGAGGCCTCCGAGGGAAGGCTGCAGAGGATACAGGGACTCAAACTCCTCCAGCTGTACTGTCCTTAACCACATTTCACAAGATGGCTGCTATGTTCCTAAGCACTGATTTTGCATTCTAAGCACAAGCCAAGTGTAGAAAGAACTCACATGCCAGTGTGAAGAGTTAACCTTCTTGAAGTTGAAAAGCAACAGCATTTCAGGAAACCGCACCCAATATCCTCCCTTTCAGGTTTTCTAGGCCTCAGCTACGCTTCATGGTCACTGTGGCTGTACGGTCTGTTTGCTTGTTTGTTTTTAGCTGAGTGCATGTTCATCCTGACAAAATTTGAAAACGTCTGACTGTATGAGGTAATGTATGACAGAGCAGCCTTTCCCTCACAGGTCAGTAAGCTAACGCTGCGTGCTATATGCCTCATGCTAAAGTTAGCTTTCTCAGAGTCTAATAGAATTTTCTAACCAGCTCTCTAACTCTGTGGACATCTTTGAAGGCCCATGTTATGCCTGGCGTTGGAAACACCCCAGCAGATCATGGAGTGGCTCTATTCAGGAACACCACAGAGAGCACGGGCTGCCTGCTCATGTCTCTCTTCTTGCTTTGTAACAGCATCTGATTCTGTTTGTGGTGGCAAATGTACCCAACAAAAATAGCACCTCCCAGGTTTCCCTGCAAGTGGGGCTGGCAATGTGGTCCAACAATGGACATCCAGAGGATGTCTACGAAGAGATTATTCATAGGGATTTCCCTGCCTTTTCTGTCCCACGAGGGTAGACATGACAGCTGAGTTCTGACAGCCACCCCTGAGACTAGCAGTAATGAAAGTCTGAAGCATCCTGGGAGTCAGGCTCTGGCAGCCATGACAGCCCCGAGCAGCCTTCCTGCAGGAGCATTTTGCCCAAGAGGAAAAACCCAAAATATGGGATCACCTTGGCTCAGGACTCCTGCTGTATACAGGCAATTCACCTACCAAATCCGGGGATCTTGGGTGAGATTCACACTCTCTGTGTCTTCTTACATCTCTGCCTGTTTATGTAAGAATGAGGACCTGACTTGGGCCCCAGAATCCACATAAAACAGCCAGGTGTGCCCACAGGTGTGTACTTCTGTGTTGGAGATACATGCATACCCGGGATTGGTGGCTATCCAACCTAACCTGCGGCACTCTTCAAGCCCTAGAGAGAGACACTGTTCTCAAAACACAAAGTGTTCCCGAGGAAAAGACACCCATGTACAGATACACACACAAAGATATGAACATACAGGCGTGTGAGTTCATCTCAAAGAACCAGGCAAATATTCTGATTAAAATCAAACGGGAGGCAGAGGTGTCACCAGTCACCGCGGTGTCTCAGAGTGCTCAGCTGTGAGGATTGTGTCAGTGGGTTCTCCGGGATTTCTGGAGAATCTCCTCTCAGCCGGGCTTCTGTTTCCCTTGCTACCCTGTAACCCCTGTGGCAGGCTCCTGGCCCCTCAGGGGCTCCCACAGTCCAGCCTGGACACTAAAAGAATCTTTCCTTCTCTGGAAACTTTTAGCTGAATAACTTTCCGAATTTCTCTCTCTCCAAATTCGTTAGCTTCAGATTTTTTATATTGTAGAATGTTTGTTCTTTTCACTGTGTTCAAACATTACTTTTGTATTTTACATTCTGATTTTCAATGTATCCACGGGGCATTCTCTTACCGAAAGTTAATTTTATTGAAGTGTGGATTTACTTTACACTTGGTTCTCTTTATTGAGGCTACTTAACCTGCTCATCTATTTCAGAGATAAATATTTCACCTCTTACCCTCTTTGCCACAGTTTCATCCTGCCTTCTGCTTTGGATTGTTTGGTTACTATTTTCCCAAATACTATAAAGTGAATGCTTTCTAAAATACTTTTTACAAACTACCAAAAAAAAAAAGAGGAAAAGTTCAAATAAAATTTCCTTAAAGCACAGTTCTGCGGACATTCCGGAGGCCAGGCCAGCGTGTTCCAGCCTGTCACTGTTTTCTGGGAAAGCTTTTCTACTCTGGATTTCTTTCCCAAATCACTTGTTGATTCGGTGAGTACTTTTAAATTTCCACATCACTGGTTTGTTTTTGTTTGGTTGGTTGTGATTTTATTTCATATCCTATGTTTGTCAGAGAATGTAGCACACTTTGTCCTTCTTTAGAACTGACTGATGATGTTAGCAACTTATCAAGTGACACGTGAGACTGTGGGGTTCACTGCCATGTGGAACTCTCATGGAGTGTAAGATAGCCAGCCTCTCTGTCTCTAAAGGGTTCTTTGAGGCTGGGCCAGGCTTAGAGGCCAAAGCAAGAGCTGAGACGTATCTATGGGGGTTCACTAGTGAAGTCAAAGGTCAAATGTCATTTTAGAAGGTGGCCAGAGAAGAGTCAAGGGACAGATTCATCGCTACTTAAATCTATACATTTTTATGAATCGTTTCCAAACTGAAAGGCATGGCCTGTTAAACAGTTCATTCTAAAATGTAAAATATGACTTGACCCTGTAGATTAATAACAAGAACGCACAAATAAAAACTATTCTAAGCCACGTGTTCTCCACGGAGAGGTAATTCTCCCAAAGAGTCAAATTTGGCCTTTGAAGGAGCTAAACCACTCAAGGTGTATAGAAAAGAGAGCTGCACCTATAGCATGCAGATACAACGTAGCAGCTCTGAGTTACTCAAATGGGGGGAGGGCTGGAGAGATAGCTCCACAATTAAGAGCAATTCCTGCTCCTTCAGTGGACCTGGGCTCAGTTCCCAACACCCACATGACACCTTTGGCTTCAGGGAATCCAGAGCCCTCTTCTAGCTTCAAAGGGTATGTGCAGGCACAAATACTTGTGCATCACACACACAAACACATACACACACACAGACACACACTCTATATATATATATATATATAGTGGAACAACTGCGAAAAAAGACCTGTTGGGGAGCTGGATGTGTGGTGCTTGCCTGTAATTCCATCATGGAGTGGGAAAATTAGGAGTTCAAGACCAACCTCAGCTACGTAATTATTTTAATGTCTTTTAATGTCAGGTTATATGAGATCCTGCTTCAGAAACACCAGAGGGTAGAAGGGGAAGGAAAAAAAAGGAAAGAAGGCTTGTTAGAGAGGCAATATTTTTAAAAAGATTAAAAACCACTGCTCTGAGGAGTCCTTACATATGTACATAATAATCCATTACCAAACCTCATACCAGAATAAACAAGATGGATTTCACTTGCCAGGATGCACGCACTGTTCCATGAACAGAGAGAGAATGCTTGAAGGGGTTAACACAAAGACAGCAGTTAATGGTAACGAAATATCACCCCATTACTGAATTTAAAACTGACAATGAGACTTCTATATCTACAGAGAATGAAGAAGCATTTTCTTATATTTAAAAAAGAAATTGAGATATAATAACCAACTTTAGATTGTCTTAAAAGCATATGTTTACCTTTATACAATGCATATACATTCATTTAAAACAGGAACATAGCAAGTCCAATAGGCCAGCTCCTCCTTCCCCTACCCACTTAACAAGCTCAGGGGTCCCTACAGCTGTGGGGAGGCCTCATCCTCCTGCCTCACAATAAACAGCCTTCTTTTACTCCTTGTGTGCCATGACCAGTGGTCCATATCAACAGGGGCATCTTGTGCACAGCAGCTGAATCCTGGGTCCCCAGAAGCCAAGCATTCCAAATGTGTCTATCAGACTGCTCTACTAAAATACTACAGAACACATTGTTGAAATAGCATCACGTCTAGAGGCTAAAGAGACAGAGATCAAGGTACCAGTGGATTGTGTCTTAAGGGCCCTCTTCCAGCTTGCAGACCACTTCTCGCTGTGTTCTGGGATATCAGAGAGTATAAGAAAGCCCCAGGGACATTTCCTAAGGATATTGATGGTTAGTTTTGATGGTTAAATTAACTGGATTGAAAACAGTCTAGAAGAGCAGCAAAGCCTGTGTTGGAGTCTGTGAGGGCATTTACAGAGAATCCGGTCATGAGGACTCCATTAAAAAAAAAAAAAAAAAAAAAAAAGGTTCTCTCTGCCAATGGTTTCAACATTTCAACAGACTGTTGGGAGGTCGTGGGACTGTGGGATGGGACTGTGGGATGAGACTGTGGGTTGGAGGAAGTGGGTTACTAGGGGTGTCTCTCCAGGAGCTGTATCTCGTCCTGGCCCTTCCTGTCTAGTCTTCCAGGCCCTTCTGCATCAACGAACTGGACGGTGCAGAACTAAGTAAAACAGGCCATGACTGCCACATCTACTGCTGTGCCAAAGACGGACCCGACCAGGGAGGGGAAGGGATGAAGAGAAGACACTGAACGTGGGGTCAGGTGGGCTCTATGATGGAGAAATCGCTGCATTTCTTGTGTTTATTATATATACAACTGAATAGAGGGGTGGGGTTAGCATATAGCTGAACAAGGAGATGGGGTTATTACACAGAGATAACATGAAAGTAGGATTATTAAACCCAGCTGAACAAGGAGGCATGTTTAGCTAATCCCAGTAGGAGAAGTCTGACACATAAACATCCGAGAAGAATAATAAACCTCATGTTAGTGATATGTAGTGTGTCGTGCATTTTTTTATACCCAGTGTTCCATGACATAGAATGGTTTTTAACCATTTCTGTGCCTTTGGATTATTTCCCAAGGAGGATATTAGAAATTAGCAGGAGTTTGTGCACAAATCTTTGTTTATATGTTTCCATTTTTATTCACTAAGTAGAAGTAGAGCCAATGGTAAATACAAGTTTATCTTTGGACGAAACTGAAAACTCTGTTTAATTTCTATTTTTTTTTAAATTATTTCCTTTCTATTTTTTACTTTAGAAAAAATTGTTTATTTACTTTATGTGAGTATACTGTAGCTGTCTTCAGACACACCAGAAGAGGGCATCAGATCCCATTCAGATGGTTTTGAGCCACCATGTGGTTGCTGGGAATTGAACTCAGGACCTTTGGAAGAGCAGCCAGTGCTCTAACCACTGAGCCATCTCTCCAGCCCCCTCCTTTCTATTTCTATTTTAGGGGTGGAAAGATGACTCATCAGTTACAAGAACTTAATGTTCTTGCACACAATAGCCAGGGTCAGCTCTCAGCACCCACACGTTGGCTCACAACTGCCCATAAGTCCAATTCCAGGGATTCGTGTCTCATCTGATTTCAGTGGGCTCTTGCACACACATGATACAAAAGTATACTCTCAGGCATGTAGAGCAATGGCTCTGATGCTTTGACTTAATCAGGAATCTTCATGTACTGACACTGGGAGCCTTGTTCCCTATCAGTTTTGATTAATCAATAAAGATGCCAGTGGCCAACATCTGGTCATGGGGTGGGACATTGTGGGAGTTGTGTGGTAAGCTGCCAGGACTCAGGAAGAAGAGGACACAGTAGGGGCAAGAGATAAAACCAACCAGCCATGTGAATTTTTGGATAAGTGGCCGCTGGCCACTTCCCTGATTGGGCCTGGGGTAGCAGAGGAAGATGTAGGAGCACCCAGTCATTGAGTTAGCCAAGGCGTTTTAAAAATAACTTTGTGTGTGTGTGTGTGTGTGTGTGTATGTGTGTGTGTTTTCTATTTGTGAATCTGAGATAGCTCCTAGGCAGGTGTGCACCTGCAACTCCCCAGAAACTCAAAGTGGTGCAGCCAAAAATTCACTGTGACACAGGCACACACACACACACACACACACACACACACACACACACGTGATAAAATTAATATCTTTTAAAAACATTTGTTTTTATTTATTGTCTGTGTGTAAGTGGTTTGCCTGCAAATATGTATGTGTACCGTGTGTGTACCGTGCCCAAGGAAGCCAGAAGAGGTCGCTGGATCCCCTGGAACTGTTAGATAGTTGTGAGCTACCATGTGGGTGTTAAGAACTAAACTTGGGTCTTCTGCAAGAGCAGCAAGTGCTACTCTACTACTGAGTCAACTCTTCAGTCCCGGGACAAATTGTTTTCCAAAGCCACTGTTCTGTGTTGCAGGCCCTCCAATTCCTGTTCACATCTTTGTCAGCATTTGGGGTCATCAGCATTCTGATGGCTATGCTGTGGAAAGTGCTGGCTTTGGATGCGTATCCCTAATGACCAGCCCCAGTATCATCTGTGCTCACCTGCCATCTGCACACCTTGTCTGGTAAGTTATCTGTTTGGACACAGGACCTCTTTTTTTTTTTTTTTTTTTTTTTTGTTGAGCTCATTGAGTTATGTGCTGGTCATGTATTCTAGATACAAGTCTTTCATCAGACATATATTCTGCAAATAGTTTCTCTCAATGTTTGACTTCTTTTTAACTTTTGCAGCAGTACTTGGTGGAGTCCTGTTTACTGGTGATTTCTTTTAAAGCTTATGATTATTGATACTACTTACAAAACCTGTCAGGCCTAAGACTACTGAGATTTTCCATTACAGTTTCTTCTAGACATTTTAGCTCTAAAAATATTATTCATTTTAAGTTATTATTATTATTATTATTATTGTTGTTGTTGTTGTTGTTGTTAGTAGTAGTAGTAGTAGTAGTAGTAGTAGTAGTAGTAGTATAAGCCAGGAAGTTTGGTAGACCATGCCTATAACTTCAGAGAGAGAAGAATCATGAGTTCAGGGCTAATCTGGTTAACACACAAAACTAGAAAATTTACTAAGCTGTAGACCTTATTTAAATCTACCAGTTTGGGGAACAGCTACATGGTTCATCAGGTAATGCACTTGCAAATGAGCCTGACTACCTGAGTTCACACATGTAATAAATACATAAAATGCACCGTGTTTCTCCTTAATGTACTTTTGCTCTAGGATATAACTATGGAACCATTTGCGTTTAACTGTTGGGTCTCGTCTGTCTCCTACAGCCTATGCCAGTCCCTGTCTGTCCTGAGATCTTCACTTTATATATACTGTGAGGTAGACGGCAAGGTCTTTTTCAGATTTTCATCCATGTCATATGTCAGTTGTTCCAGCACCCATTGTGGAAAGTGTCCTTTCTCTAGTAGAATGACCTTGAATGCCCCACTAGTGACCTTGGCTGTGGAGTCATCCATCTGTCTTTACATCAGGGCAATAGTGTCTTGATTTGTGTCATTGTATGGAAGTTTGAAGTATGATGTCAGGTCTGTTAGCCTCCAGCTTTGTTCTTGTCTTAGTCAGGGTTTCTATTTCTGCACAAAATATCATGACCAGGAAGCAAGTTGGGAAGGAAAGGGTTTATTCAGCTTACACTTCCGCATCGCCTTTCATCACCAAAGGAGGTCAGGACTGGAACTCAAGCAGGTCAGGAAGCAGGAACTGATGCAGAGGCCATGGAGGAATGTCACTTACTGGCTTGCTTCCCCTGGCTTGCTCAGCCCGATTTCTTATAGAACCCAGGTCTACCAGCCCAGGGATGGCACCACCCACAATGGGCTGGGCCCTCACCCCTTGATCACTAGTTGAGAAAATGCCTTACAGCTGGATTTCATGGAGGCATTTCCTCAACTGAGGCTCCTTTCTCTGTGATAACTCCAGCTTGTGTCAAGTCGACACAAAACTAGCCAGTACAATTCTTCATATATATACATGTCTTATTTGCATATCCCTTATATATACATTCTATATACATATGTGTATTATATATCATATACATTATGTGTATCTATACACACACACACACACACACACACACACACACACACACACACACACGTAAAACCTTCACCTCTTTTGTACATGTAGACTCAGCAAACACCATAGGAGTTTGAAAGTTAAGAACTACTTTCTTTACATTGCCTCCCTTGCTTAAATGTGGGGCTGGAGGGCTGTTACTTTAAATACACAGATATACGCTGCAAACATAATTGAGAACTTAGGAAAACTAAAAGCAAGTCAGTATGGTAATATACCCCTGTAATCCCAGCATTTGAAAGGTAGCGACAAGCAGATCAAGAGTTCAAGGTCATTCTTGGCTACATAGTGAGCTTGAAGTCTTAGAGGGTTACGTGAACGCAGCATGTTAGACAGGTGGATTTTTGTGAGTTCCAGTCTAGCCTGGTCTATACAGTGAGTTCTGAAAAGTCAGGACTACATTGTTAGACCCTGTCTCAAAATAAATAAATTAAAATAAAACACAAACAACAAATCCTGAAGAAAACGTAGGGCATAGCGGTGTATTGCCAGAATTTGGGAGTCAGAGGCAGGAAGATCATTACAAGTTCAAGGCCAATATGTTCTACACAGTGAGACCCTGTCTCAAATAATAAAATAAAGAAATCCATAAGCATGAACTATATAATTTACAAAAACGGATAAAACATAAAACAGTTGAATAAAGTAGGTGGATATTTGATTCAGTGTGTATTCAAAATGCAACATGAGTCCTTAAAACTGATAAGAACTTTTAAATAAAACGAAGTTCCTTTCATACTGGCTCCAAAAATAACATTGAATGAACAATTCAGTCATACCCATTGCTAATTAGTGTTTTTTTTAAAGTTCATAGTTATTCATTTCATCAATAGAAAAGGCTCAGAAATCTGAGCTGTTTTGCTTTCCCAGCAGATCAGAGAGAGGTAGAGGAAGGAGGTGGAAGAGGGAGCTGGAGGAGGGAGGTGGAGGAGGGAGCTGAAGGAGGGAGGTGGAGGAGGGGGATGGAGGAGGGAGCTGAAGGAGGGAGGTGGAGGAGGGGGATGGAGGAGGGAGCTGAAGGAGGGAGGTGGAGGAGGGGGATGGAGGAGGGAGCTGAAGGAAGGAGGTGGAGAAGGGAGGTGGAGAAGGGAGCTGGAGGAGGGAGGTAGAGGAGGGGGCTGGAGGAGGGAGGTGGAGGAGGGGGATGGAGGAGGGAGCTGAAGGAGGGAGATGGAGGAGGGATGTGGAGGAGGGGGATGGAGGAGGGAGCTGAAGGAGGGAGATGGAGGAGGGAGATGAAGGAGGGAGGTGGAAAAGGGGGATGGAGGAGGGAGGTGGAGGAGGGGGATGGAGGAGGGAGCTGAAGGAGGGAGATGGAGGAGGGAGATGAAGGAGGGAGGTGGAAAAGGGGGATGGAGGAGGGAGGTGGTGGAGGAGGATGGAGGAGGGAGATGGAGGAAGAAGAAGGAGGAGGGAGATGGAGGTATCTGTTTACATGTTGCATCAATACAGAAGTACAAGAAAGCTTTACAACCCTGCACATGCATTCCCACTGTGCCTACTTACAGAGATATTTGTTGACGTGCAGAAAATAGCTCTCTCGGTAATTGCATAAACCTCATAGCAGATTTATAAAGATGACGGGTTATCAGGTGATTTTTCCCCTTTTAGCATTGTTCAATGTTTTACAATGAGCACTATTTTCTAACTGAAAGGTAATAAAGGTATCTTCAGTTTGAAAATAAATGGAATCTAAGGAATGTTGCTCATGAGTTTAACAAGGACACCTTTAAATCTAAGTTAGGAGCTGGGGATATTTTAAAGCTAACGTTTGTGGCAGAATCCATGTCCATGAGGCCCCAGGCTCGATGTCTCCAGACCTCCATACCATCACTAAGTTATGAGAAATAGAAAATAAACAAATGGAAAGTAGACCATGTTCCTATTTATAATTTATAGTCCATTTGCATATAAATATAATAAAAGACAAATTCCCCAAGCTATAAATACTTATTATATAACCCTAGAGGACCTTTGGAGAACAAAATACTTCCTGTTAAAATATTTACTTCTTTTTCCTGTTATGAAAACCATGAATTATAGCAGCACAAACACAAAATATGGGGGCTCTATTTTCAATGAGGTGAAGAAGCTGCTGGAGTTCCCACCTGCACCCTGAAACAAACCTGCTGGTACCACAAGGTGGGAACCAGAAGGCCCAGAAGCACCAGCTGCTTGCCTGGATAAGATCAGACCACAGTTCCGTGGTAGAAGCTTAGGTCGTGGTGCTTCCTCTTTGTCTAGATGTTGCAGTGACACAGAGACAGAATCCTTTAGAGGGCGTCAGGCAATGCAGAGTTTTCTTGACACTGAATACTGTAGGGGGGTGATCCCCGAAGTAAAGGAAACAGCAGCAAGGGTGCTTGGGACAACGAAGCCTGCGAAAACTGAAGATGACAGATTCTCTCCCATCTCATCATCTTTTCTCCACACTGCATCCTGGTATTCATCTGTCTAGAGAGCCTTCTGAAGATAGGTAATAAGCCAAAAGACTCACCTGGGATTAAGCTAGAAATGTCAGAGGAGGAACACACACACACACACAGAGATTTAAAATAATCAACCACAGAGAATTACCTACAGAAGAGATGTTCAAGATATTTACTGTATTGTTAACAAATTTTGGGGGGCTAGAGAGATGGTTCAGTGGTTAAGAGCACTGACTGCTCTTCCAGAGGTCCTGAGTTCAATTCTCAGCAACCACATGGTGGCACACAACCATCTGTAATGAGATCTGATGCCCTCTTCTGGTGTGTCTGAAGACAGCAGCAGTGTGTTTGTATATAATAAATAAATAAATCTTTAAAACAATTTTTTCATACAACATTCTTTCTAGAAAACAATCCACAAAACATAAGAAGTTAAAGTTCTCAGAGGGCAGAAAAAGGTATAAAGAAAGCAAAACACGAGGGTTCTATTCTCTAGGACAGAAACAGAAAAAACATCCATGTATGGCTGGAATCTACTGATTCCAGCTGAACACAGGATACAAATAACACTAACTCAGCACAAGGCCAGCAGACCAGGAAATCACACAACAGGAGACAAACAAGGAGGGGGGGCTCAGCGTTTCTGAAGTTTCTCCAGTGGGAGGGGAGCTAAAGGAATGCCATGTGAGCGTGGTAAAAATGCCTTTCAGACCTGGAAACCAGCTTAGTCAGGAACTTCACCACAGCCAAGGCAACAACCAGAGCCCAGAGACACTCGAGAACCAGACACAGTCGCCCACTGGACACTACAGAAACAGAGACTAAGCGCAATGCTCAGCTCTGAACATCTGGAAAGACACCACCCAGATGAGTCCCGTGACAGAGAGTCTCCAAATCAGAGACTTCTGTTAGAGACTGAAGCTGACCTCCAGCTAAGATGTCACACCCGTGAGGCTTAGGACCATGGGTAGGAACAGAGAGTGTGAACCTTGTAGGATGACCCTCAGCATAATACAATAACTTTTCTTATTCTACCTCCTTGCTCACAACAAATACAATGATTTAAAGAATAAACATGAGAGAGATTTCTTGAAATAAAGATGATTTGAATCTGCTAATCAAAAAAATCCTATTTATTCTAAGAAAATCTGCATAAGTATTCTGCATAAGTAATTCAAACACCAATATATTCTTACTGAAGTTATGCAATGCCAAAGACAAGGAAAATGACTCGTATCATAGCAAACCTGGCCACTGAAAGCAAATCCAAGATGGAGCTGGTCTACTACCTTCAAAAGCCCAGTCCCAGTGATCACTTCCATCAACGAAGCCCTACCACCTACAGGTTCTACAGTCCTCCAAAACAGTACCACCAGCACAAACCAGTACAATACAGAACAGTACAACAGCACAAAACAGTACAACAGCACAAAACAGTACAACAGCACAATACAGTACAATACAAAACAGTACAATAGCACAAAACAGTAAAACAGCACAAAACAGTACAACAGCACAAAATAGTACAATACAAAACAGTACAACAGCACAAAACAGTAAAACAACACAAAACAGTGCAATACAAAACAGTACAACAGCACAAAACAGTAAAACAGCACAAAACAGTACAATACAAAACAGTACAACAGCACAAAATAGTAAAACAGCACAAAACAGTACAACAGCACAAAACACTGCAATACAAAGCAGTACAACAGCACAAAACAGTGCAATACAAAACAGTACAACAGCACAAAACAATAGAACTGCACAAAACAGTACAACAACACACACAGCACAAAACAATACAATACAAAACAGTAGCTAGCACAGTACAACAGTATACAACAGTACCACCTGTTAGTGTTCAAAACATGAGCTCCAGGGGAGCATTTTATATCAAGTCACAATAGCTCGAAACAACATAAATGTACTGTGTATGGGCCTAGAGTATGAATCAGGGTGTTGGCAGGGCTGTGCTGGCTTGGCAGGCTCTGGAAAGGACCGCATGCCTCTTCGGACTATCCTGGACTCAGATGCTCTTTGATGGCAGCAGGAGAACTCCAGTTTTCAGACTGCACCCTCCCTTACTCTTTATATGCCTGTGTCCAAATGTCTTCTTTATTTATAATAGGGCCCTCTTGAATCACCTCATTTTAACTTGATTACCTCTTTAAAGACCTTATTTCCAAGCAAGACTTATTTTGAGAACAATACACCCTTTCCCTCCCCTCTGGAGAAAGATACAATTAAATCCATAATTCTGAGATAACACAGATACACTGAGTCCAGAGCACAGCAGCAAGAAATGCAGTTAGAGAAACAACAAAAACTGAGGTGAGCCTTAAGCACCAGCAGCGGAGGCAGAGCAGCTGACCAGAACAACTGTGGGTAGCAGCTTCAAACTGAAACTGGGTTTGGGAAAAATAGCAAATTCACTTTTCTAATGGATTTCTTTAAAGCTGTCACTGGTCTTAATTCTGGAATAATTCATCTTTAAATAACAGTTATATCTTGGCTTGAAGAAGCAACCAGTTTGATGACTCTAAATTTTGCTTTGCTTTTTTTTTTTCTTTTGTTCTATTCAAGTAAAAAAAAAAATACTGTTTTTCATGGAAAGCAACATGCAGAATATGATCCTAGTTTTATGAAATTGTACTTGTCTGACCCATGGAGCCCTATGTTCTGCTTCAAACGCTGGCGAGGGTTACCTGGGGGGAAGGGGGCTTATAGTAGAACCTTTATTGTGACTACGTTGCTTTGAACAACACCTAAAAATCAGTTCTCCTTCCCTCTCTCCCTCTCTCTTTCTCCCCACCTCTCTCCACCCCTCCCCCATTAGGAGGTGCATCAAATACAACAAGGGAGCCAGTCCTGGAGCTGGAGGCAGGCTTGGGGATGCTGTGGCATCACATAGAAGATGTCAGCATCCTCAAACTGGCTTCTGTCCCTCCATGTTGTGACAGAAGAGTTTGTCTACAGGTGTCACCTATCAATTCAGTTAACAGTCACACTTGACCCCTGAAGATCCACATAGTCTCCAAGGTCAGCAGAATGAGGCAGAGCTGCTGCCAAATTTTGAGGAAGTTTAGTATAAGCCAGACATAGTAACACGTACCTGTCTTCCCAGCACCCAGGAGATCGCTGCTGAGACAGGAGGATCAGAATTTTAAGGCTATCCTGCATTACATATCCTGAGCTACATGGGATGCTAGAAAGAATAGGAGATGGTGAGAAAGAAAAGGGGAGGAGGGAAGGGGAGGGGACAGGGAAAGGGCAGGGGAGAGGAGAAGGAAAGAGGGGGTGAGGGGAAAGGAGGAGGGGGCAGAGGAAAGGGGAGGAGGGAAGGGGAGAGGGAAGGGGAGGGAGAAAGGGAAGGCGATGGGAGGAAGAGGCGCCTGGGTACACAATGGTTATAGTGTTCACGTTTTATAGTTCCTCTTTTTGTGTCTGCCCCAGGTGGGTGAGAGGAAATACATAACCGATTGCATCTCTTCCTGTTATTTTGCCGGGAAGAAGGGGTTTGAGAGCAGCGTGCAGACAGCTGGATTGCATAAAGCGGAGCCCACCACAGAAAGGGCTGGTTTAGATCTCCACTTCCTGAAATCTGCTGCCGGGACTTCCATTCGACCTCCGTAGCCTCACATACAGGCTTTGCCAACAAGCGGCACCGACTCAGAGTGAAAGGGATGAGCAGAGGGTTGATGCCAGGGAGGGCTGCCCAAGATCAGGTTCCTAACCTGGGCTAGCCCTTCCTGTTGGCTTGGAGAGATTGGCTCTACAGGTGTGCAGATGCTTGAGGGGCATGTGGCTCCGGGTTCAATCTCCAGAACTGTAAAACAAAACAATATCCCAAACAAAATATATACAGTGCTATATACACAGAATAGCGCCCCCACCAGAACCCTCATATTGCACTTCACAGGTACACCCATTTCCATCCTGCTACTATCGCCGCCTCACCTACTGTAACCATTACTTTGGTTGTTGGTTTTAAGGGAGATGTGTTACTGTTAGGCGTGGGTGCGCATACGCGTGCGCATGCGTGCATGTGCTACAAGTGAGTGCGCAGACAGGACCTTGTGGAACTCACCGAGTAGGCTGTTAGGTTTACTGCCCCCACCCCATCTGGTTGCCCTGAGACATGGTCTCTCACTGAACCAGAAGCTCACCGTTTGGGTAGACCAGCTGGCCAGCAAGCTCTCCAGATCTGCCCACTCCGGCCCCAATGCTGAAGTTATAGGCTCTTGTAGCCGCACCTGGCTATTTACATGGAAGCTGGGTATTTAAACTCAAGTCTTTGTGGTTGCGCAAGGGACACTCTTACCCACGGACCCATCTTTCCAACTCCATGAATCTGCTTTTTGTTAATTTTATTTTAATTTTAAGAAAGTCTATATAAATAAAAAACAGAACAAGATGCTATGACACAGAATACAGGAAGCACCATTTGGGTGTTTTTTTTCCCTTAGAAGAACAGTTTGTTTAGCCCTTTGCCTGCAGAAGAGTGCCTGGGCTCCCAGCCTGAAAAGCCTTTCTTTCTCCAGCATCCTGTCCTGTCATATGTGGTTATTACTGCTAGTTATGATTTATATACAAACACCTGAGGAGCTCATGGTGGCGTGACCTCACTGGGTTGCCCAATTCAATTAACTTCTCTGTTCTTAATTTACTAGAATACTTTTGCTCTTAAGTTTCATAAGCATCATCCAGAAAAAAATGAAAAATCATTAGAAAAAGCACTAGAAAAATGTGGGGCTGATGAGGTGGCTCGGGGGATTAAGGCACTTGCTGCAAAGCCTGGAGACCTAAATTCAGTTCCCAGGACCCACAGGGTAGCAGAGAACTGAGTCCCATGTTATCCTCTGACCTCCACACATAAGCTGTCATGTCCCTCCCTCCAAAGACCTTACATTAACTTACATTAAATAAATGTAAGTTAAAAAATAGAGAAAGAAAGAAGGTTCTAGCTAACGGTTTTCTTTCGCCTGGACATGCCTTTGCTTAACATTATAAAATTTAGACTTGGGCTTACTCCCTGCCCTTGCTGAGGAGACGTATACAAGCTGAGTGTGCAGGGACGGTGAGGCAAACAGGGTTTCCCACATAGGACAAACAGGCTTCTGTTGAAGGGTCTGAAGCACTATCAGGCTAGTGGTGTTCTGTGCATAATTTTACTTTATAACCCCCTGTGTATACTGTGATATCTGATCACAGTTTGAGTCTGAGATGCTGCATATTCAGACTATTTTAAATTACTTTCGTGGTTTTTTTTACAGCTTAATTGAATTTTAATCTTCTTGAAATTTGCTCTTAAACATACTTTATGGTGAGTGGTGGGGGCAAGGAGCATTATCCATCAGGGTTACTCATATTGCTGTAGTGACTGGAATGACATTTACCAACTACAAATACTATAACTTATAAAAGTTCTAATAAAGTCAACTTTTGCTTATTGCTTGGTTTTGTTTATTGAAAGACTTCTTGTGTCTAAGTGCATGGAGCACACGCATACGCATGACATGGGGGAGGGGCACACATGTGGAGGCCAGAGAACAACTGTGGGCTGGTTCTCTCCTTCCACCTTTGTGTGGCAAACACCTTCAGCAGCTGAGCATCTTGCTGTAGTATGTTGTTTGATTTTTGTCACTGCTGTTCCCTGTGGCTATGGCAAAGCATTTCGAGATTAGTGAGATTGATTCTAGCTCCTCTGATCCTCTTGAGAAATATGGTGTACAAGCCTCAAGATGATTCAGCAGGCAGAGCTGCTTACCATTAACCCTGATTCCCTGTCTCCATCCCTGGGACCCACACACAATGGAAGGAGAGAACCCACCCCCTCGGCTTTCCTTTGACCTCTACTCCAATGAGCATGCCCACACATGAAATAAATAGATAAATAAGGAAATAGGTGTAAATTTTTAAAAAGAATTAAGAGTCAGGGACTGTGAAATGGCTCAGCAGGTAAAAAATATTTGTTCCCAGGGCTGATAACCAATGTTTGATGCCCCAGACCCACATGGCGAAAGAACCAGTTCCAACAACCTGTACTCCAACATGCATAATATCCACATACAAAATAATCAAACGCACACACTGAAATCAAAAATAACAATTATGATCTAGAGAATGTGCTGCATGGAGTGAAGATACTTGGGTGTGTGCACTTATCAAATTTTATTAAAGGGTACAGGATGGAACCTTTGGCATTTGTAAGATGAAGGACCCAGGGATTTGTTCTAGAAATTAAGTAGGCAACATGAACAAATGTTGAGTTGATAGCGGTGTTAAGAATTTAAAACACAAAGTCCTTTGCTGGAGGAATCGGCTGACCCAGAGTACTGTGCTGGTGTTGGTGTTGGGGGCACGCGTCAGCGCCTTAGAAAGAATCTTAAATAGAATGTTACACAGTCATCTCATTGGGAGACAAGATAAACAGAGCTGGGTGAGGATTAAACTCTTTGTATGTGGACTGTTGGGGGTTGACAAGAGTTAGGCTGTGATCTGATTTTACTAGAGACAAATAGTTGAGGTGAAAGAGGAGATAATGGGGTGGAGTTGTCTACACAGTCATGGGATGTTTGTTTGCAGAGGCAGGTGCACACACCTACACTGGCTTATTCATAAGTGTGCATTCATATTTATCATGGCTGACAAGATGGAAAACGAGCACTTCCTGATTTATATGTAAAAACAATATTAAAAGCCCAGGTACATGGCAACTGCGTCAGAGCCTTAATTGCAATGCTGAGTCATATACTAAAAACAAATACTGAGTCCTGTGTGGTCACGAGTCATCGTAAGAGGAAGAAATAGGCAACCTTAGTGCCACGGTTCTGAGGCAAGAACCGGGTGTCAGGCACAATCTCACATCAGAAACCCCCAAGTACCAGATGGAATGAGATAAGAGGATTTCACAATAGATACGGTTTCTAGAGAAAATCAAAAGACAAATTTGGAAGATGGCATCCATACTGACAAGCTTTTCTCCTGAGAAGCAGGCCGAGCTGAAGTACTATGCTGATGTTGATTTTGTTGATTTTACTTAATATACCATGTATGAATGACTAATGTGTTATTATAAAATCAAAGGTTTAATTTGCAAAGGATGTCCATGTTATAAGTAATTTTTGAAGATTAATACAGTAAGGTGTTATATAATAAAGTTTACTGTACTTGTTTATTTGCATAAGGTCGTGCACTTATATGTACATATGTACAACATGTAACATATTACATAATTGAGGTCAGGCACATAATGTACAATATATGTATGTACTACAGTTTAGGAAACATTGATCAGATACTGACATTGCACCTGAGAAACAAGAACTAGAGGCTAGAGAAGGCTCATTGGAATTCTACTCTTCAAGACAACCTGGGTTCAATTCCCAGCCTGTACATGGCACCTCACAACAGTCTGTAATTCCAGCTCTAAGGGATCTGATGCCCTTTCCTGGCCTTTGCAGGCACTATACATACAGCACATGGTACACAGACATACATGTAGACAACACACACACACATAACATAAAAATCAAACAAAAATATTTTAAAACATAAATGTAAAAAAAAATTTAAAAAATATGGATCTCAAGAACAGAAATGAGGAACTAGGGTAAAGCAGAATATCACCTTGGGTTCCAACGGCAGAACTGTTTGTTCCAGCAAGACTGAGTTTCCAGTTTTTGGTTCACAAGACCCATGTTCTTGCTATGCTCATCTTCGGTGAGGCATTTTAGAAAAATTGGAAGAAGAATTAGGATGGAAACCGTGGGAAAGTAGAGGGCTGAGCAATGTATCCACTGGTGATGAAGGTGGGTTTGATGGCTGGCCTCTATCCATGTCAGGGCAGCGATCAGCTACTAACGTCAGGACAGGCAGGCATTGGCTGAGCAGTCAGAAAATCATATGTCACTGTCCGGAAACAGGAAGTAGGTGAGAATGTAGGATATGAATGGGAAATATGGGCAAGGAAGCTTAGGGAATGACGACAGAGCTTGCTGTGAGGGGCACGTGCAGGGGATTTCTCAGGATCGTCGGGCTCTCCTTGGTTTAGGGAAGAATCCTAGTAGAGAAAGAACGAGGATCAAACACAGGAGACCTAAAAGATCTGTAACTGAATTGTAGGAGAGACATGGGACTTTGTCTGAAACTAAATGCATTCCTATGGGCTGTTTGACTCTGGTTCACAAAGACATAAAGGGCGAAGAATTTCTAGGGCTGCTGCTGATGAATGGAAGAATAAAATGGAAGGGAAATAATTGAATTAAAATAATTTTATCAACTGAGAACCTAGGATATATATTGCTATCAATAATATTATTATGATTAATTTTAGGTTATTTGCTTTCAAGACTTGTGGAAGAGAATAATAGAGAGCTTTTTAGATCAAACAGAAGAAGTGTAATAGCAAATAGAAAAACTTTATGGAGAACAATAGATGTGTTTAATCTCTTAGGTCAAATTCACAGTCTTACAGACTTGACTTCTCTGAATAAATGTTTAATTGGGGGAAATCACAATGTAATCCTGACAAGAAAATGGCTAGTATCAGCAAAGTTTTTATTAGATTACATGTTCTCTTCTGGACAGTAGAGCTGATTGATTGGAAGTCAGCCACACTAATTAAAATAAGACCCTCAGTAATAAACAGAAAATAGGGAAAATGATACATCCGTGAAGCATCATTGTGACTCTGAAGCATCAAAACCCAAACACTGGTTTGGGGCTATGAAATGCCAATTGACTGGAGAGTTGATACAATGTTAATTCTGATCCACCAAGATCCTTTGCTAGGGGAGGCTTCACACTGTTGTGGCAGAGACTTTACCCAGTCTCACTCAATCCCCGAAAAAAACAAATGGCCCCCAGGTCAGCAGACTTCCTCAGAGCCTGGATAACTTGAGTCTAGTCCAGTATGATTAGCTTTACTGTTGCATAAAAGCAGCCAGTGCACTCACAAACCAGCCAGCACACTCACAAACCAGCCAGCATGCTCACAAACCAGCCAGCATGCTCACAAACAAGCCAGGAGTTGAGCACTTGCTTCTTGGTCCCCAACCACATCACTGAGATCATAGTCACGTGCCCAACTTCTCTGCTGCATCCTCTAAGCCACCCTTTACCATAGGAAAGACATCCAGTGCATATGGCTGGTATGTGCTCATTTTTAGTCCCCCTTTGTGTTGTTTCTTTTCCTCTATCAGCAGGAAACAACGTTTCTTCAATTCTTTCTGTACTTTAATGGGAAATTGCCCTAGCACTAAAAATAAATAAAATGCAAGTCTGAATGAGGGCCTAATGGGTGCAGCCTAAAGGCTCTGCCACAGGCCTGAGAATCACATGTCTCCAAGGGGCAGAATCACCAGGCAGGTTGTCATAGTAACATGGTATTAGAGGCAGGTGGCAGGCTGTGCACAAATGTCAAGCACAGGGGACTCAGCAGGAGCTATACAGATAGTACCTGCGGGCAGTCTGTGATCCGTCTTGGAAAATGTTGTTTATATTAACCATTTTATGTAAAAAAAAAAAAAAAAAAAAAAAAACTAACATTAAACATACAGAAAATCATTCTTGAAAATCCACAAAAAAAAAAAAAAAAAAAAAAAATCAATTTATTTCAAATGAAACATTGCAAGCCACATGTTCTCAAGGTTCAGAATCTAAGTCCTAGAATTGTCAGTTTTGGTTTGTTCATTTCATATTCCCTAATACATTGACATTGGTGCTAATTATCCGGTGAGCTTGTAGTCTCTGTGACCACAACCACTTAGACAGGCAGAGGGACCATCCTACGCACCCACTGTCACGACCTCTAGACCATGCATGCTCTCTTTATACTAACTTCTACATACCAAGGAATTCCCTGTGGGGCAGGGGCTGTTCCTAATGTGCACACCTTTAATCTCAGTGCTTGGAAGGCAGCACACAGATCTCTCTGAGTTCAAGACCAGGCTCCTCTACATAGCAAGCTCCAGGCCAACAAGGACGATATAGTGAAATTTAGTTTCAGAAAAAAAAAAATTAAGAATGTTATTTTGGGCTAGCAAGATGGCCTAACAGATAAAGCCTAACAACTTGAGTTCAATCCCTGACCCTATGAGAAAACTTCAGGTTATCCTTGACCCACGCACACTTGAACACACACACACACACACACACACACACACACACACACACACACACACACCAGCAATAATTTTAATGTTATTTCATGCATTCAGTAAAAGCAGATGACAAGCAGATAACAAAATGGGTATTCTGATTTCTCCTCACCAGTCCAGCTGTATCCCAGTTCACCACGGAAGCTGATGCAGTTTCTACCCTACACAGTTTCAACTGTGTGTGCTATGTGTAGCCACCTTTTCTTTGTTGGCATGTACATGTGCATGTGTATACGTGTGTGTGTGTGTGTGTGCACGCTTATGCTTCTCTATAGCTGTTCTCATCTGGCCACATATATGGAGGGAGGCCAGAGGTCAATCCTGGACATCCTCCTCCTCTGCCTCCTACTTCATTCTTCGAGGCAGGATCTCTCACTGAGCCTGAAGCTCACCATTTCAGCTAAACTGACTGATCACTGAGCACCAGGAATTTGCCTCTTCTGCCTCCTCGGTGCTGAGTTTACAGACATTCACCACCATGCCCGGCCTTCCTACAAACATGGGGATTCTAACTCAGGGCCCCATGATTGTGAAGTTGAGCCATTATTCCAGCCCTGCTCAATCATTTATGTGTGAACCTCTTCAGCTTATGTCTCAGCTTGCTTGAATCAGGCTGCTGCTTCCCCTATGCCATTAACATGCTCTTTCCCGGGCCACCAGGGAGCCCCAAACCACACTGAATAAGTGACAGGTTTCAGCCAGTGATGGGTGGTGGCACATGCCTTTAATCCCAGCAGCTGGAAGGAAAAGGTTGACAGATCTCTGAGCTCAAGGCCAGCCTGGTCTACAAAGAGTAAGCTCTGGGCAGCCAGGGCTGCACAGAGAAAGGCTGTCTTAGAAAAACAAACAAACAAACAAAAAACAGTGACAAGTTTCAACTGTCATTTCTCTGTGTTTCTGCTTATGTTCACGTGTAAAATTAATGTGCTGGCTTTGTGTTTAAACAGCATTTATCTTCTCTCACACCTGCCTGCCCTGTCTGTCACCTGTGTTCATCCTCTCTCACACCTGCCTGCCCTGTCTGTCACCTGTGTTCATCCTCTCTTACACCTGCCTGCCCTGTCTGTCACCTGTGTTCATCCTCTCCCATACCTGTCTGCCTTGTCTGTCACCTGTGTTCATCCTCTCTCACACCTGTCTGCCCTGTCTGTCACCTGTGCTCATCCTCTCACACCTGTCTGGCCTGTCTGTCACCTGTGTTCATCTCTCACACCTGTCTGCCTTGTCTTTTTCCTATGTTCATCCTCTCTCACACCTGTCTGCCCTGTCTGTCACCTGTGTTCATCCTCTCTTACACCTGTCTGCCCTGTCTGTCACCTGTGTTCATCCTCTCTCACACCTGTCTGGCCTGTCTGTCACCTGTTTTCATCTCTCACACCTGTCTGGCCTGTCTTTCACCTTTGTTCATTTTCTCTCATACCTGTTGGCCCTGTCTGTCACTGGCTCTATCATTTTTCTTTATTCTTTGATGAGTTTTACTTTTTCAGTTCATGAGTTTAGAGTGGTCAACACTTAGCAAACAAGGACTTTCATCTTCTTGTTTTTTGCTTTCAAATGTTACCACGTCCAAACTTTATTCTGAGTCCCAGAACAATAGGTTTTCAAAGTTTCCCAAACCAGGGCTGGGAGTGTAGTTCAGTGGTAAAGCACACGCCTGGCACACACGAAGCCCAGGTTCAATGTTTCAGTTCACAGCACTGGACAGTGTGGAGCTGGAAATAAATAAACAGAAGTTCCTCAAAGTATATTTGTTCCAAATTGAAGCCACTGTCTTGTAGTTAAGCATTGTTTCTCTGTCTGGGTTACATTTCCTGTCTGGTGCAGTCCCAGGGTGATGGCGCTAACAGAAATGATGTCACCATAGAGTTTCCCGAAGAGGAATCTGTCTCTAGCCTTATAAGACTTTCTTGATTTGCTTAGAAATCATGGTGTCAAGAGATTCAGAAGACTAGATTCAGAGAGAAATTTCAACTGTTCTCCCTTCAGACTCTGTCCCCTCAGAAGTCTTTGTCTCCCCAAATAGAAAACAGAGAAATGGTGCAGACCTTAGGTGGGAAGAGGGGTCTGAAGAGGGAGCTCAGTCAGCGTTCCCCCAAACTTTCTCATGTCTCTGAGAACATAAATGAAGCCAATTCATTGAGCTCTCTGCTTTGGAGTTTTAATCTTTAGGAGCATATTTCCTTCCTGTACTTCTAGTAACTACTATTTCAGTCCTCTCTGGAAACCCCACGTTACCCTGTTTCTCTTTTCCACAAGAATCATCACTATAATAGAAACATGAGAAAAGCTAGTTTGACCACTTTGCCCTCTGAGATGAGCTGTTGGCAAAAACCTGGGGCAAAAAGAGGACGCCAGTGGCTCTTAACCTCTTCTTCCATGTCCAAGAAAAACAAACGGAAACTTAGAATTAAATAAACGTTTGTTAGTCATCCTCAGGAAGGGGTCATACTTGGAATGTTCTCATGTTTCAGGATGGAGCTTTAAACACGAGACCACTGAATGAGCCTTTACACACTATTATGTTTTCCCGGAAGCTACTGGGTTACCTGCTGGTGTGTTTGTAATTTTTTTTCCTAAAGATGTCTATAATTTTTATCAAATTCTCAAAACTCCTCAAAGGTAAGTGTTTATCAAAGGATACTCCTTTTATTATCTGATACAGTGTAGCAAACCCCCAAGAAGAATGGTTTTACTCAAAGGATAATTCGTTACCTGTTACTGTGTAACAAATCACCATCAAGAGCAATAACACCACGTGCTGTGTTACCTCCTGGTCCTAGTCAGGTAGTGATTTGGAGGAGTGACTGCTCAATTCAGGTCCTTTATGCACCCAGAGAGTCAGCTGAGGTTCCTGTCATCAGAAGATGGCTCACCCGCATGGTTTTTGACAGAAGACTTCAGTTCCTTGCCATACAGACCTCCCCAAGGAACTGCGTGGGTATCCTCACAGGATGACAACTGCTGTTTTCCCAGCCACACCCAATTTCCCCAGTGAGTAAGCAAGAGAGAAGGCAGGAAAGCCCTCCAGGACTGTAACAGGAATCCTAAAAGCAGATGCTGTTAATCCTTCTATAGGCTGTGCTATGAAAAAGGCAGCTCACTGTCATTCTCTGGGGGGAATTTGGTTCTACCTTGAGGTGAAAAGTAAACATATTCTCAAATTACAAAAAAAAAAAAAAAAAAAAAAAAAAAAAAAACAACACACACACAAAACCAATAATACTTTACATAAAAAGAAAATTCGCACTTGCACACACACATGCATACACACACACACACACACACACACACACACACACACTCTTGTCATTTATGAGATAAAATTTTATGAGAAGTCAAGAACAGAACATTAAAAGATCCACTTTGTAGGCTCTGTGAAGTCTTACTTTGTTTTCTTTTAAGTGACCAACTATTACGTGGCATGAATGGCCCCACTGAAGGGGAATTAACATACTAGAGGCAGTATTTTGTTATCTTTGTGGTCCACATCAATGTATCAGTATGTTCTCCTATTGCTTCAACAAAATACATGTGGTGGGCTGACATTATTTTAGATAGATAGATAGATAGATAGATAGATAGATAGATAGATAGTTATGCATTCACTCACATGTCAGACAATTCTTGATTAATCTGCTTGGCTCTGATGTGGAATCCGTGGCAAGTGGCATGTGATTATGCAGGAGAGCAAGATCATATCACCAAACAGGAAGCTAGGGAGCATAGGGTCCTGTGATCTTGAGTGAGGGCGTGCTCCCAGTGCCATGACACCCCCTACAAAACTCTACCATTTAAAGGTCCTCACTGCCTCACAAGATGGCTATGCAGGGGCTGAAGCCATGGATCAGTGGTTAAGAGCAAGTATAGCCATTGCCAAAAGCCTGGCTAGGTTCCCAGCACCCACAAAATGACACACAACGGACCGTGACTCCAGTTCTAGGGGATCTCTCTCCTGTCCTTGGTAGGCACCAGGCATGCATATGGTGCATATACATACATGCATACAAAGCACTCATTTGCATAAAAAAGTAAATCTAAAATTAAAAAATTGCTACACAAAAGACCAAGCTTAGAGGGCATACGCAAACACATCACTCATAGCACCAGAAACGCTTTATGGACAGGACCCCGAGGTGCCAGTTGGATTTAGGATCAAAAGTAATGTATTATTTGTGCAAGTATGTGTCATAATCCTCTCTTTTTTAAAAACCAAGTCTCCAGGCTGGCCTTGAACTCATCATTCTCTGTCTCAGTCCTAGTACTGGGATCATAGCATGAGCCACCACACTCCATTCTCAATACACCCTGCTACACTGTTCCAGTGTGCAGTGGAGATCTTCTCAAACATTATGCCCATCCACATACCTCAAAAGTCTAATTTTATCGGTGAGTTATTTCTATTACCACATTAATCACAAAGCCCTCAATTACACATGAAAAAAGCCCTTCATTTCTGATCCTAATTAGCAGAATAAACACAGATGACCCAGGCACTTGCAGGCTACAGTGGATGGTCATTCTGATGGAATGCTAGTTGGTATTCTTGGGGGTATGGGTGGCAACACTGGGCATGGTGGCACATTCTTGTAATCCCAGACTTATAAGGTTGAGCCAAGAAGATTGAAAATTTGAGCTCAGCCCTACTGCATAATAAATTCAGAATCAACCTGGAGTATACTGACCATGAACTGAGAGTTTGGTTTTTATTGTTGTCATTTGTTTGATTAGTGGGGGGGGGGGGGGGGGGCTGGTGGTTGTTTTGTTTGTTATTGGTGTTGTTGTTGTTGTTTTTGAGACAGGGTTTCCTTGTATAGCCCTATCTGTCCTGGAACTCACTCTGTAGACCAGGCTGGCCTAGAACCCAGAAATCTGCCTGCCTCTGCCCCCTGAGTGCGGGGATTAAAGGTGTGTGCTACCACCACCAGTTGCAGTAAATATTAAAAAAAAAAAAAAAAAAAAAAAATGGGGGCAGCTGGTTCTGACCGGTTCCTGCACATTATCGCTTCCTGCTGTCCCTGGCCCTCTCTGACCTGGGCATTCATTCTCATGCTAGTTTCAGCATCATAGGTCCCTATGGAACTAACAACAATTTATCTCAGTGGCTCCGTGCTGGGCCCCAAGTACTCTCTGACCCAGGCAGTCCGAGAGCCATTTTACCCTGGCACCTTGCCACGCCGCCCATTCACAATTCCCTCTGCAGGTTGTTACCACACCAGGTCCATGCATCCCAATTCCGTGGCGGCCTTGGTGCGTCCCACCACTGCACCTTCTCTTGAACTCAATTAAGTCGCCACAGGTTTGAACACATAGACTCTGATCCAACTGATATGATATAATTTGCCCATCTAGACAGCACCAATCATCCTGTACACACCCATCCCTTAGAAAATATTCCTAACAACCTGTATCTATGCAGAGATGCACAGAGAAAAACATCCACATCTGCCTCCATGTTCTTCCAGCTCCTTCCTCCTTGCTCTGGCTCCTCCCTCTCTTTCTATAACTTTGTTCCCGCCCATTCCTCCTTTTCATCCAATGACAGGCTTCGTTTTATCTTGTACCTGCCTTCCTGCATAAAGACATCATCTAACACTACCACCCAGCTGAGAGTTTGTTTAAACTAACAAACAAACAAATAAAAAATGGTTAACAACAGTAAAAATAGTGTGTGCTATTGTTTAGAACTTAGATGTCCCGAAACTTCATGTGTTGAAGCATGGAATCCAGACCATCAATGTTCGTGGGCGGGACCTATGGAGCCAGTAGGAACCGTATGAGGTGGGGCCTATTTAGATGGAGTAGTCCTATGAAGAATATATTGCCCTGTCCTATTTCCTTTAGTAATTCTCTACCACTATGAGATAACAGGCTTTTCTGCTCTAGTCTCCCCTGCATAATTTGTGCCATGCCCCAGGAAAAGCGATGGGCCAAGATACTGAGGAATAAAACCATGAGGCAGGATAAGCTTTCTTCTTTCAAGTTGTTCATCTCCAGTGTTTTGTCCTAGTGACAGAAAGGTGGCCCTGCGTGACAAGGAAAACAAGCACTAAGAAGCAAGGTCGCTGTGACTGTACCTGACGTGTTCAGAAGCCTTGGGAACCAGTATGCAGAAGAGTTCAGAGGGTTTGGGGAAGCATAGGCAGATGCATACAGTCATGAGCTCGGTGGACAATGTTAGGGCGATGTCAGCAGACCAGAGGCTGGCAGGGGCATGGGCAGTGAAGGTCAGGCCAGCAAGACTTCAGAGAAAAATGAGGGCTATTAAGACAAATAAATGAACTAGAGGTTATTTATGTTACAGTCTGGCAAAGATCTTGTCCTAATTAGAGTTTTTATTGCTGTGATAAAGTACCACCATCAAAAATGACTTGGTAAAGACAGGGTTTATGTGACTCACATGTCCTGAGTCACTGCCTATTGAGGGAAGCCAAGGCAGGAACTTGTTGGTGAGAACTAAAGTAGAGACCATGGGGAAACACTGCAAACTGGCTTGCTTCATTTTCTTCTTTCTTCCTTCCTTCCTTCCTTCCTTCCTTCCTTCCTTCCTTTCTTTCTTTCTTTCTTTCTTTTTGAGACAGGGTCTCTGTGTAGCCCTGGCTGTTCTGGAACTCCCTCTGAAAACCAGGCTAACTTTGAACTCTAATATCTGATATTACTCTAATACTCTAATGTCTACTATCCGCCTCTGCTTCCTGAATGCTAGGATTAAATGCATGTGCCACCACTACCTGGCTTAGTTTACTTCCTTTTATATTTCAGGGCCACCTTTCTAAGGGTGGCTCCTCCTACAGTGGACTGGGTCCTTCTATATCAAGCATTAATCAAGAAAATGCCCACAAACTTGTCTCACCTAAACTATTTTCTGCCCCAGTATGTCTACGTTTGTGTGAAGCTGACAAAGCCAACTACCCAGAGCTTGCCTGTGTTCTGTCCGGTCCCTGAGACTTTATGCAAGGTCAAGTTGGAAAGTGATGGTCTAACTTATTTGGTGGAGAAAATTTTAAACAGAACAACATTTGGCCTATGGCATGAACATCACAAGAGGCTTTTACTCAATTTACAATGGGAACAAGACACAAAAACCATAGCAGAAAGACTGGAAAAGATTTCCCAGAAAACCAACCCATTAAAAGTGGGACCAGAGTTGTGAAAGAGATTAATACCATTAAAAAGACCACTCCGTTGGTCGAATGTTTGCAGAGCATGCTTGAGGCCCTGGGTTTGACCCCCAGCACTCTGGGAGCAAAGCCAGGAAGGTTGGATTATAGTGTAAGAGCATACTCAGCTATATAATGAGTTTGAGGTCCGCTGGACTACATTAGACAAGGTAGATTCAGCACTAGTGGGATTCAACCCTGTGGCCTCAAACAATAAAGGTGTAAACCCTATGTTTTCACCCTGCTTTCACAGAACCACCTGGTCTCCTGGACTTCATTCCCCTGCATTCAGACAGTCACAAGTCACTCTAGCCATGATCCAAAGGGTTCATATTCTGCTCCTCCTGGTGACAGACCTTGATGTTATCCACATGGTGCTGACTTTGCAGATGTACACAATACCCGTTGGACCACAGAGGCATCCTGAGGTTTCATGGGAAAGCCCAGAGGCCAGCCAATGTGCAGCAAGATCAGATTCCCTGCAAGGAGCCACTGGGAGGGTAATACCTGTCAAAGTCTGAGTGAAGCCAAAGCTGAGATGGAGGCCCCAGGAAGGTGGACATGCCTCAGGTAATAAGGAAAGTCAGCCAAGAGAATGACAGTATGGACTTCAGCCATGAAGGCTGAGGGTGGGACCACCCAGGCCTGCTGGAGCTCTGTGTGTCCGCTGTTGGCCACAGCTACATGATTTAGTTTGTTTTGGGGTTTCAGGCTTACGTTGGTCTGGTTTTTCCTTGGTATTTTCCTGCTTTTCTCTTTTGGAGAGGGAATGCATATGGTCTGCCATTTATATCTTGGAAATATGCAACTTCGTTTTTACAAGGTCCTGATGCTGAGTTTTCCGTGAGTCTCAGTCAAAACTTTAGACATGGACTTTTATGCAATTCTGAAACTGTTAACATGGTGGGAATTCTTAGAGATGACTGGATACATTTTGTATTATGAGAGAGCCATGAGCCTTAGGGGATTAAGTGAAATATTTTGGCTTGAATCTTAAGTATCTCAACAAAATTGATGGATTGAAGTCTTGGATTCCAATGCAGTAGTGTTGAGATATAAGGCTTTTAGGAGGTGATTGTATCATGGAATCCACTTATAAATTCATACCTTAATAGGTTTTTTTGGATAATGGCATTGTTGTGGTTAGACCTGGGCCCTGGCAGCCATAACAGCCTGGTCTATGTTGGTCTCTGTCCTCAATAAGACAATTAAAGACTCAAATAATAAAAAACAGAAAAAGAGCAGTCAAGAAGAACAAAGAGGTCCAGTCTGTACCTGTGTTCCTAACATAGGTTTGGCTTAAATAGGAAGAACTAGATGTGCACAGCTAAGAGGTCTCAGTCAGTGTGGTCCCATCTGCCCATCGGCTCCAGACGTTCCTGTGAGGCACTGTGTCAAACAGTGTGAAGTCTCTTTCTGAGAAGCAAGCGCCCCTCTCTTCGGGGACATGCTCCTGGCCTTTTGTTTCTTCTCTCAGCGTGAGAGTCCTAGGAAAGTTCTAATTTCTTGGGATCTGTTGTTTCAATAATTCACTATCTGATAAGAGAGGCATGTGTCTAATATCTTTATTGCTTTCAGGACTGTCACAGTGCTGGAAGCCTTAGGAGCCTACGTGGAGCAGGGGGGTCATTGGGAAAGTATGCTTCATCCCCAGCATCCCCTACTCATGCTCCGTGCTCAGCTTTGCTCCACTGTATGCAGCCACGTGTCCTCGAGATCAGCTTTGCGCCACTGTATGCAGCCACGTGTCCTCAAGACCAAAACACAGTATACTTAAACCTCTGAATCCATGACCCAAAAAATATCTTGGCTGGGTATTTAGTCAAAATGGCAAAAATCTGACCAACACACCGTATCTTCAGGAAAGACAAGCCTCAAGTGGGAAGTGTTTACAACACGTGCAGATATAAAGGATCATGTCTAAACTAATGCCAAGGCTTGCTATAGAGCAGTGAGAAACAGAATCCTAATCCTGTAGAGATAGGTGCAAGAGGTGGCAGTTCATAAGGGGATACATGTGCCCACGGCCACAGTGCTTAATAGCCCTCAAATAGCACCAGGAGAAGGAACCGTGACGTGTTCATATACAAGGGTAACGTAGAGATGTCACCGGGTCAATAGAAATGAGTCTCAAAGCACATTAGACATAAAAAGGAAGCTACATTAAGAAAGTACACAGCAATGACAACACACAGAGCTACGCACATGGTCCCTGGCTCACACAGGGCTATATTCATGGCCCCTAACTCACAGCTATGTTCGAAGCCCCTGGCTCACAATGGTTTAGCTCACAATGCTTTGACTTGACAATAGTACAAACGCAGCAGACATTCAGGAAAGCCGCACAGCCACAGCTGGGCCTGGCAGTGTGTGCTCACAATCCCGCTCTTAGAAGGCTGAGGCACACAATGCCAGGGCAGTACAAACTTGCATCTTTTTCCAGGCTAGTGAGCTTTCGAGTTGTTTTTAATCTGAAGTAGTAAACAGCTGCTTAGCCTTGAGGCTGAACAGAGACCCCTCAGTGCACTGTGTTGCCAGAATGCTTTGCATCCAGACAGTCAACACTGTGACAAAACAGGCTGTGTTTGGTGATTCTACTCCACTGACTTAAGTGTTCTGAGCGTATTTGAATAAATGAGATTAAGCTATCCTATTTATCAGGTTAAATCCATTAAAGGCACTTTCAACGCGTGGTATTTTTAACCTACAGAGGTTTCACTGAATGCACACCAATGTAAATTAAGGAGCACCTATAGCACACCTATAGTGTTTGAGGAGCCATGGAAATAATCCATGAGAGGACCGCAGAGCCAGTGGTTAGCCAGCTTGTGGGTCTTCCAGAAGAAGTTCAATTTTCCAGACCCATGTTAGCTCTTTACAGCTTTCAAAGGAATCTGACCCCTCTTCAGACCTCCATGAGCCACACTAATCGATACGTAAGTTAAAATAAAATAAAATAATTTTTTCATGCATGACAATAAAAGATACCAAATTTAGGATACTGCTCACCTCTATAAGGAAAAGAGGAGAATGAATCAGGGTCAGGTCTGCAAAAGAGCTTTAGCTTCATGCTGGGGCTGGTACTCAATGGCAGAAGACTCACCCAGTATGTTCATGGCCTGAGGCTCCATCCAACATGGCAAAGAGAAAAAGGAGAAGAAAAACTCTGCTTATTGAACTGCATGGCTATATTGGTTGTGTTACATTCGTTCATTTTTGTTTTGTTTTTTGGAGGAGGGGAGGATTCAAGACAGGGTTTCTCTGTAGCCCTGGCTGTCCTGGAACTTGCTCTGTAGACTAGGCTGGCCATGAACCCAGAGATCCACCTGCCTCTGCCTCCAAAGTGCTGGAACTAAAGTCATGTGCCACCAATCCAGCTCAGTTTTCTTTGATTTTTGTTTTGCTCCATTGTTGTTGTTGTTGTATGTTGGTTTTTCAACCAGGATGTCTCTATGCTGCCAGGCTGGGCTTGAACTCATGATCCCCCTGCCTCCCTTCTATGCTAGTATTACAGGTGTGTAATACCACTCTTGGATGTATTGTTAGCCTTCTTATTTTTATTTATTAAATATGATAAAACCCAAGTTTAAAAATAAACAACACACATCAACTTCTAGTTCCCAGTTTTCCTCTGGAATTAGGTTCTCATTGCTAGATAACGACTTGGCCAAAGTTAGCATTACAAGGAGTTATTATCTCATAACTTAGGCCCTGTGAGTAGGCAATTAGAGTCACAAACCTGTTGCACACACTTATGCATTTTAATTTTAAAAATTATTTAACTTATTTTTTATGTATAATTGTTTTGCCAACATGCATGTCTGTGTGCCACGTGCATGTCTGTGTGCCACGTGCATGTCTGTGTGCCACGTGCATGTCTGTGTGCCACGTGCATGTCTGTGTACCACGTGCATGTCTGTGTACCACGTGCATGTCTTTGTATGAGTCACAGTGTAGGTGCTGGGAACTGAACTCCAGTACTCTAGAAAAAGCATCCAATACTCTTAACCAATGAGCCATCTCTCTAGCCCCCAAGTTTTCTGTATTTCAGAATCAACCCCTAAGGAAGATGATTGTCTATTTGAGTCTTGATAGTGATGGTTGACCCTACTACAGTCAGTAGGTAACTTAAGTATGATTTGAAGAAGTCGTCAGTGGACAGTGAGCCCAGGTTTCCTACACATCAGGACTCCTTTCCAATTATGACCTCCCTGTGGAGAGTCAGCACCATGAACTTGGTACCTAGTAATGGCTCACGGAGAGAGGATGTTCGGTGGGGAGAAGGCTATTGCCTGTCAGCCCAGCCCAAATCAGAGACATCAAGATCCTAGGATGTTCCCAGTTGCCCATCCAACCTGGGTCAGGGCTATGCAAGCAGCAGGAAGACCTAATGCCACAAAAACTCAGCCGTGCTCCTGTGACCCACTGAAAGAGAACCTCAAACTCTAAAATGCACCCTTCTGGACAACACTGAAATTACAATGGTCTGCCTCCAGGTGGGATTGCCAGGGTTTCCCTGGACATGATGTCAGTAGTGCTCCCCATGTGGGGTTTCAGCAGGCTTCACCCTATTCCTTACAGGTTCCCAAATATAAACCCATGCATCCCACAAGGCAGCAGTCCGAGTTGTTTCCTAACATTGGTCAAGATATTGAGAATATATGGTTGTTGCATTATTATTCACATTCCTTTAGATATGTACATCCTTATCTATATATGTGTATATATATACATATATATCTTTAGATACATATATTATAGCAATTCTAATTATAACTAATATGTTCATTGTATTTAAATTTAATATGAATTTAAAATTTTAGCACCATTGACAACAAACCTCCCTGACTTGTTTGAAGATAATTCTCTCAAACAAGCACCAGGGAAACAGAGTGTTGAGGTCAAAGCATTATATACCAGAATTCTCAGAGCTGAGGGTCCTCGGGGATTAAAACAGGAGATGGGGAGGGGCAGGAAACGAGTCCTCGGGGATTAAATGAGATGAGCAGTGTAAGGAGCATTTTGCAGTTTTATTTTATTTTATTTTCTCCCAGATGCATCTGGATGGTTTGGCCAGTTTCAAGAACTACATCACTAAACTTTCCCACAGCATTCAGTTCCATGTCTGTGAAAAGCTAAAAGCTTCTGGTTGGCTCTGAGCACCTCTCACACTCTGAGCGACCAGTGCCAGGCCCCGAGGGCTCCACTCATGACACCGGAGTGTCCCGGCCTTCTGCCCAGCACAGGAGCCTTCCAGTCCTGGAACCTCTACTGGCAGGCTAGGCATAGGGCTCCATCTCCCAGAGGCGTCTTTCTGACTTCCCAAGATAAATTCACTCTTTCATCTAGAGTCAGAGCTGAAAGGGAGATTCCAGTATCCTCCTCTTTCACAAAGACTGTGTCAGATACCCACATTCCTAGGCAAAAGACCAAAAGTCCCTGTGTGTTGGGGGTTATCTGGGGCAAAGAACCTTCCTGCTATGGGTGGGGCTCACAGAGAGGGCCGGGATGAAGTGTAAATTTAGGGAGGTTCTGTGTTCAGTTGGCCATGAATTTACACCCCTGCGGAAGAGCTGGTAGTGTGCTTGTTCCACCCTTGTGTTGGCCTTGTAGCTTTTCATAACAAGAAACCGCATTCAGTCCAACTTCAAAGTTCCCATCCACTATCACTCACAGTATCAGCACTGTTTGAAAGTCCAAAGTTCAAAGTCTCTTCTGAGACTCACACAATCTCTTAACTGTAATCCCCCTTTAAAAAAAAATCACATACTTTCAACCAACCATGTCATAAGATGTATCATGGTTCCAAAAGAGAGGAGAGGAAGCATGGTAAGGAAATGCTGCACAAAGCAAGACCAAGAACCAGCTTGGCAAACTCCAAGCTCTGCATCTCCCTGTCTAATGTCAAAGCGCTCTTCAGATCTGCATTCCTATGAGCTTTGCTGACTGCAACACACCTCCCTTGGGCTGGGCTGTTGGCAGTTTTCCTCAGCAGGTATTCCACGGCCTCTGTCATCTTAGGGTCCCCTAGGCAATCCAAGCTTCACTTTCACAGCGTCATGCAATGAAGCTTTAGGCCTCCATGCAGACATCCCTGACACCTCAGCAGCTCTTATTAGCTATGGAGGGATATCCCACAATGCCTTTCTTGTATCTTTGAGTATAAAGCCAGAACCCCGGGGCTTAAACTGCCAAGATCTGTGACTTGCTGAGGCTGGACCATGGCCCCATTGTTCAAAGACATTTGTGCCAGATTTCTGTTTTCAGTGGTTTCCTTTACTGCCTAAACTCCATCTTGGCTATCGTGGAACTCCGTCTGCAGATAAGGCTGGCCTTGTACTCAGAAACCTTGCCCTTCCTCTACCTTCAGAGTACAGGGATTAAAGGTGTGAACCACCACACCTAGCACTAAATGCTGGGCTTAAAGGTGTGTGCCACCACAATGGCTCTAAGCAGTTCTCTATTCCTTTTCACAAACTGGAAGCCTGGCTGGGTGGCATCTCACCCAGAGGCCATCACTGGCTTTATTCCACTCAGCAGGCTTTTCTTTAATCTGTTTATCTCCTTGAACAAGGGGCTGGGCTCGTGACACTTCCTGGTGACTTCTTTCTCCTCAGCTTTTCCCTTCCTCCTTGCTCAGCTTGCTCAGCTTGCTCTTTTTAAGACTGGCCACTAATAACCACACAGCACAGTCAGTGCCAGGCTGATTTTGAAATCTCCTATGCCAATGCTATTAATCCAAAACTCTTCAATTTAGCCTCCGGCAGATATTTTTGGATAAGGGCAGAAAACAGCCACATTCTTTACCAAATTATCACAAGAACAATCTCTGGACCACTTACTAATATTCTTCTCCACTGCGACTTCCTGGGCAGGGCAGTCATGGTCTCCATTGCTCTCAGCACAGCTATCTTCCACGTTCCCAACAAGCCCCATTCACCGCTCAACTGTTTTATGAATCTAAAGTTCCAACGTCCACCTTCCAAAAACCACGTCAGGTCTGTCACAGCAATAGCCCATTCCTGATACCGACTCTGTCTTACTTAATGTTTCTATTGCTGTGAAGAGACACCATGACCACTTCAACTATTATAAAGAAAAATGTTTCGTTGGGGCTGGTTACATCCAGAGGTGTAGGCAAGAAATAGAAAGAGACTCCGGGCCCAGGTTGGGTGTTTGAAACCTCAAGCCTCCCCTCAGTGACGTACCTCCAACAAGGCCACACCTCCCAATAATGCCACTCCCTGAGAGCCTATGGGGACCATTTTCATTCAAACCACCACAGGCACCAGAGACAAACTATATGTAAAATGTTGACAAGCTGTGTTCCAGTTACTTAAGATTACCAAAACTGTGAAAATATGTTTGTATCGTATAGACTGACAAAGGTGGGTATCCAATCCTGTAGGGGTTAGAAGAACTTTTATAAGTAAAAAGGGGCTAGAGAAATGGCTGCTTGGCAATGTAATGGTCACACAAGCATGGGGACCTGAGCTCAGTCCCCGGAACTCAGATAAAAAGACCAACCACAAGGAGTGCCGGGGAAGCAGGGACTGGAGTAACGATTAGACCAGTCTATCCTAAGGCATGAGCTTCAGGCCAATAAAGACCTCGTCTCAAAGAAAGTGGATGATACTCCTGAAGATAACACACACACACACCAAATACACACATACACATATCAAACACACACACATACCAAAAACATACACACACACCAAACTCAAATACACACATACCAAACATACACATACACACAAAACACACATACACTATATGTATATGTGTCTGTGTATATATATATATATATATATATATATACATATATATCAAACATATACATACATATTATACATACAAACACCCACACACATATAGATCAAACGCATACACACAGTAAATGCACACACACATGCACAGACACACACTAAACACACACAAACACCACAAAAGAAAAGGATGTGTGAGGGCAAAGGGTACATATTGTTTTATGGTAGAGCGTTTGTCCAGCACGCATGAGGCCCAGTCCTGAAAAACAAAAACAAAATCTCTCAAGGAAGAACAGATAAAAACTTCTAAACAGGAGCAGGACAGAGTGACTCATACCTATAATCCCAGCACTTGAGAGGCAGAGGGAAAGAGACTCCAGAGAATTCAAGGATAGCTTGAGCCACATATTGAGAGCCTGTATCAAAAAACAAAGCAAGCAGACAACAACTCACAGCAAATGAACACAAAAGTCACAGGAGAGGAAAGAAATACCCAACAAACATACGAAAAGATATCTAACTGTGCTAGCCAGAAAAACAATGGTCAACATTGCATGAAATACCAATTCCCAGCTGCATGGTCAGCTAAACATAAGGGTCTGACAGTGCACGTGGGATCATGGGATCGAGAAGGAACAGTTCTTCCAGCAGCAGCAAGTGGTGTTAAATGTTAAATGTGGAAGACTGCCTGGCGACGCCTGCCCAGGGCAGTGCTAACTGGTTTCCTTCTTAACTGCCATCTTTGAAGGTTCAGCTCTAAACATGCCTATCTGCCTTTTAAAAAGTGCACGTGAAAGTGTATATGTCTGCTTGTCTATGTGTACCTTATGTGTGCAGGTGCTGGCGGAGGCCAAGGGGCAGGGGACCTCCTAGCGCTGTACTTATAAACTGCCTGGCATCGGTGCTAGGAACAGAACCTACGTCTTCTTCGAGAACAGCATCACTCCTAGCTGCTGAGCCTCTCTGTAGCCCCTTTCTATCATTAGATGTCCGCCGCAGACGCCTGCCCCCCCCCACACACACACGGACTCTTAGCCTTCTGTGATAGAAGTGCCTCACACTCCTCCGCCTGTAGCCCCCACTCTGTTCTTACTGCTCTTCCTGTAGTCTAGGCTGAGATGCCTCTTTCGAGTCCTACCCACGTGGGACATTAAGTGCGAAGAGTGGCTGAGGGGTGACAGAACGTGATCTCTTTGTCTTATAGAAGATGGTGAGGCCGTGGGAAGCCGGATGCTCTGCTTAAGGCCATTCCGTGAGAGAGGATGCTGGCTGGCAGCCTCCCTGTCCTCTGCACGGCTCCTGCCACTGCACATTTCTTCCTGGCTGAAATATCACAAGCCTAACCACAGAGATGTGCGGAGTCCAACCCACTCGGCTCCCTTCACATTACCCTAATTGACACAGCCCAGGAATGACAGACACCATTTGTCATGAAACAAAAATACCCCAGGA
Source organism: Micromys minutus (assembly GCF_963924665.1). Lineage (NCBI taxonomy): Eukaryota > Metazoa > Chordata > Mammalia > Rodentia > Muridae > Micromys > Micromys minutus. The sequence goes on from NC_137969.1 coordinate 45,461,677, forward strand.
TGCTGGAGCCAGAGGGTACTTTCTGTGCTGGCAGCCTGCTGGTCCCAAAGCACCAAAGAGTCCTGTGTTCACAGGGGCTGCAGGGAGCAAGAGCTGTTTCTGTAATTGGGCTAGTCCTGCGGGTTTGCCCCCTCCGAGCTGTCAAGACAGATTAAACAGAAAGGCAGCACTACGTGGACCACAGCTCAGGTGCAGGCCGAGACCGAGAAAGGAAGAAACACATCTTTAAAGGGCCAGAGCACCTGCCTGTGCCCCGGACTGCTGCACGCACCAGGGATCCAGCCATAGTTCAGAGAGCCCTGTGATCTGCGGGTTCTCACTGGAACTCTAGTTCCCAGAAGCCTGCGGGAGTCCAGGGGTCCATACTCACCCTACTTGGGTCTATGTACCTGGCTCAGGAGTGATCCTAAATTGCAAATTTAAAACAAGCAAACAAAGTAATAATTATGTGGCAGGTCACAGGGGAGAGGAAAAAAGGAAAAAGCTTTCTCCTGCGTTTTAAGCAGGAGCCCTTCCGTTTCATTTTGCACTGGACCCAACTAGCTCGAGAGCAGGCTCTCCCCCAGCCCAGTGGCTTCTGAGCTCTAACGGGTGTTCCCATGGTGCCCATTAGAGCAGAACTGCTCTGGCTGAGGGCAGGAATCTCAGGTATTTTCAACCTCAGCAAGCCTGACACTCACCTACAAGCATTTCTTAAATGTTCTAAATGGAAATCCACAGAGCCCAGAACCTGAGCAGCCAAGTCATCTTGGCAGTTCCCCTCACTACAGACACCATCGTGATTTTACAGGTAAGGACAGTAGGACTTAGCCAGGTGTGGTGGCTCAAAGCCGGAAGTCTAGCGCTTTGACACTGAGTCAGAAGGGTGTCTATGGGTAAAGTCAGGATAAGAGTAGTGTGTCCATTCCTCCCCTCTCCCACTATTTACCCTCCTAGGCAGCTCATATCCAGCTCTAACCCCACCCACAGGACCTCCCACACCATCTCCCTTACCCCTCCCATGACTATAATTCTTAATCCTCTCCCATCACCCCTCTCACCTAATCCCATGCCCACCATCCTCCTCTAATGCCCACAACCCTGTCCATCGTTCCCCCTTTATTTGAGGATGGGTCCTAAAGGCCCTACTGGGGTACATTTCTACTCTGGCATAAGCCAGGTAGAAGACAAATTGGGGTATTTTTCTGAAAGGTACATAAAATATAGAAAGGACTTTCACTACCTCACTCAGTTCTACCTTGTGAGCCAGAGAGATGTGTAGTATATATTTGTGCCCCCCCCATCCCAGAACAGTAAGTGCATCTGCTGCTCAGCCTGACCCCATGCAGACCACCTCCCTGAACAGAGCCATGTCAACAGAGCAGCAGACAAAGGTTCCCACCATTAAACCAAAGTTCACTTATGGTCAAGAGATCTGGGGATTGTCTGCTTCTCTGCTCATCCAAATGAGCCACTGCCTCCCATCAGCATGAGAAACAAGCACAAACAAACAAACAAAAACTTCCTACACTTACGTTTAATTACAACCTCATTAAGAAAACTACACGGCCCACAAGGAAACCCTGTCCTGTTCCTAGCCAAGCTGAAGCCATTACCAAACATACTAATGTCCTCTCCCGGGGTCAGGACCCTCTGATCCATGTTCACTTTATTAGTCAGTTTGTTCTGGCAATTAGAAAAGGTCCTTGACACTCCCCAGAAGAACCTCCAATGTGTAACCTTTAGAGTATTTAACAATAGGGAAGATGAGGCAAAAATCAGAAAAAGAAAGGGACCCTAGAACCAAATACCAGCGTTCAGCCTCAGTCCTCCATAGCTACCCACTGCTGAGAGTCCCTGACCCACTAAGGAAAACAGTAACCTGTGGACTAAACCCCCTGGGATCTGCTTCAGATACAACCAACCTGGACAGTATGCGCAGGACTGCCCTAATCCTAGGCACTAACACAGACCTGTCCCACTTTCAGTCAGTGGACAGATAGCCTTCAGGGACACCCTGGCACCCTCGGGGACTCCCCACTGCTAACCCACTCCACTGCAGATATTGTAATGAAGGGGCCTAGGTTCACAAAGCCCAGTTGAAAATCTTAATTCCCCATGAAGGAAAGTGAATGAACACAACCTCTCCATCCTGGACAAAAGGTCTTCATTTTCTCTTCTCACTTCCTGGAATGAACCAATCACCGAATCTAGGATTACAGTCATGGGGGTCTTGGGAATTTCCTCTAATTCCAGGAATATCCCATCCTTGCCAATTCAGAAGCCTAGTTTTCACCTGTTCCGTTAGTTATCTCAGACTGTCCCTTGTTCCTCCTCTTAGCCAAACCGGAAGCCGCCGTTACCATTGCCACTACAATGTTTTCTCTTCAGTTAAACTTTGGCAAGCCTCCCCTTCTCCCCCCTCCCCATTTTCCCATCCAACCTTATCTCTATAAACTCTCCTGTCTGGAATTTGAAACACTCCTCCATTACCCTACATACAACCCCATTATTGTCACTCAGGACCAATACCCTTTACCCCAGACCATCATCACCTGCCTTCTGAAAGCTCATCTAACAGCTACCAACTCCCATCACTACCCCTCCATTCCTGGACTTTACAATCCCAAAGGAAATCTCCATCTAGTCCAGGACCTCTGCAAGGTCCTGAAGCCACTACATTCACTTACCCCATTGTCCATAATCCTTCTACCCTCCTATTCACCTTCCCACTGATGGCCCATATTACTGTCCTAGACCTCAAAGACATTCCTTTTTCACAATCTTACTCACCCACAATCACAACTCCTCTTTGCCTACATCTGGGAAGACCTTGATACCCTCTCTGCTCTACAGTGAACCCAAACAATCCTATCCCATGGCTTCTGAGACATCTCTAACACTTTGGTCCAGCCCAACAGTGGGATTTCAACCCTGGATCTCCATCCCACTACCTCATACAGTATGTATATAGATGACCTCCTCTTATGCAGTCTTTCTAAAGATAGTGTCTGACACATATATAATTGCATTCCTTGAAGCCTTAGCCATCTGGAGTTCCACGACTCAAAAGATAAAGTCCAATATACCAGATCAATGTGAGCTACCCTCTCTTTTTCACATCAGACCAAATCAACACACACACACCAATAAAGACCCTTTTAAACCAGCTCACATCAACAACCATCAAGAGAGGGCTCCTATCCCTTTTAGGTCTTTTCGACTTCTTTCACATATGATACCCAACTTCTCCTCCACCACCCAAATGCCATATGAGGTTACTGAAAGCTCTTTGGAGGAGCCTCTCCTCCATCTCTCCCAATGAATTCAGTTGCTCAGGCAGGCCTTAGCTAAATCATCTACCTAGTCACTACTCAACCCTATCAAACACCCCTTTCTTATCATTTTTTTATTGAAAATAGATTCCTCTCTCATACAATATATGATTACAGTTTCCTCTCTCTCTACTCCTCCCATTTCCTCTTCCCTCCAAATCTACTCCCTTTCTGTCTCTTATTAGAAAAAGTACAGATTTCTAAGAGATAACAACCAAACATGAAAAAATAAAGTATAATAAGATCAAATTAAAACTATCACATCAAGGTTGGACCAGGTAACCCAACAGAAGGAAAAGAGTCCACGAGCAAGTGCAAGAGTCAGCGACCCCATTCATTCACACACTCAGGAGTCCCATAAGAGACTAAGCTGGCAGCTATAATACATGTATGGAGGACCTGCTGCAGACTGACATTGCCCTGTGCTTGCTGCTTCGGTCTCGGTGAGCTCATATAAGCCTTGCTTAGTTGATTCAGAGGGGCTTGTCTTCTTGGTGACCTCCATCCCCTCTGGCTCTTGCACTCTCTGCCTCCTCTTCCACAGGTTTCCCTGAGCTCTGAGGGAAGGGATTTTGGGGAGACACCTCATTTAGAGCCATGTGTTGCTAGGACTGTCTTCAGGTGATGTGTGTCTGAGGGTCTCTGCAGGAAGAAGCCTCTCTGAAGATAACTGACTCCTGAGTACAGCCGAGTATCATTTGGAGTCATTTTACTAAAGAGTGGGAGTGTTAAACCCTTCTTTCTGCTCCTCTAAGACAATCAGGACTAGGCCCTAGCTTTCCTCTGCCAACTAGCAGGAGACACCCACAATCCCACAGCATAACTTTGTAAACAACGGCATTTTGTTATGGGGGTGGACTCCTTGCCTAGAGGTTCCAGTTGCTACTGTCCTAATTAGTCCAGAACCTAATAAAATATCTTCACATAATCCATGAGCTGTCTACTCATTCCATTCTCTCAAATATGCCCTCAGGCACCAGGCTTTCCCCACTTACCACCCTCCTGGGTCCAAATATTACATACATGTCTTCTTAACTCTAACTTATCCTTCAAACCTTACGCCACCCTCAACTCTGCACTCTCCTTTCAACCCTCGCTCACAGATTCAGTGTGCCCTCCCATTCATGCACATAGACTCAATAGCCTGGGCACACACTCAAGGCCGAGCAGCTTTTTTAAAAAGACCCAGTCACCCAAATTTCCCATGTCCTACATCACCCACGTCTCACCTGGCCATGTGGAATTTCAGTGTCCTGGGAAACCCTTCTAGACTGGAAAACCAGGCTTATCATTCCTCCTAATTTTCATCACAGTGATACAACTGTTAGAGTTATTGTTTTTTCTCATGCTTTCTGAGTAGGCCTAAGGCTTTCTTAGACTGTAAGGCTCTTGGCCAGGCCACCTAGGGACAAGTTGTTCCCCTCCCTGGGACTTTCCAAAACACCCAGGAATGTGAGGTTCTTGGCCAGGTTAAGTTGCCCCTGCTCTGAGACTTTTTCAAAACACTCAATTCTGAGAAACAAGACAGGGATGAAAACCTACAGAGTGTACTGACAGCCACAAGTTCTCATGGAAAAGTTCCAAATATGCATCATCATCATCAGTCTAAACCATCCAATGAATCTACGGGTCACTGTTATCCATCAATGAGATGCCACCACCCCATGCTGTTGCTGAAATCTGCCCTCAGAACGGTATTAAAAATGTGTACTTTGAAACCTCAGGGTTGCCTCTGCCCCGCTTGCAGGACTATGCCAGTGCACAGGAACTATTAAACCTCTTGCTTATTGCATCAATCTCGGCCTTTGTGTCTTTGTAGGAGTGGACAACCTGGTCATTGGGCCACATAAGTCCAACAAGACTATCCTTGAAAGGGAGCTTATTTCATCTTGACCTTAGACTAGATTGCAATTTCTTTCTCTGTTCTGGCAGATTAACTATTGTTAGACATATAACAATTCCCAGCTCTTAGTCCATCTTCCCCTGGTAAGCCTGTCAGCAATTATCAGTGGATGTGAGCAAAGACGTTGTCATACAGTGAGAAGTAATTTTACAGACCACTGGACTATCTGTGGTTACACTGCCCAGAAAGCAAGTGTCTCTCCAACAAGAGGAACACATTAAAAGAGCCTGTTTTCCGGGAATCTGATGTGAGTCTATGTTCCGCCTTGCCACTGGGGTATATGAACGCCATTCCAGCAGACAAACAATAGAGGTGCTAGGCTACATTCTAACCTCATTGCCATCGGGCTTCAGGCAGCCTAAGATGGGAGCCCCAGACTGGGTAAGAGACAATGCAAGCAGGCTGGGCCAAAACTGGGTTTCCCAAACTCTTAAATACCCAAACACTGCTGGGAACTGTGAGGAGCTGGGAACCAGGCTTGTGATTAGCCCAAGGCTTGGGGAAGGAAATTGAGGATGTGCGAGATCAGGCACAGGGACAAATGGAGTTGGGGGTAGACTCCAGCTTAGCTCAGGAGTGAGTATCATGTATAGAGGGCAGAGGAGCCTTCTGCAGGAGACTTTGTATGATTAGGGTTTTTCTCCACAGTGGAAACTGTCCAAACTGTTTATTGGTAGTGGAAAATGAATGCATACAACTTACTCGGGGGTGGGAGATCAGAAATTAATACCTTTTGCAGGAAGGAATGTCTGGGAAAGGAAGCTTACTGGCTAAACCCTTGGTACAAGGCCATCTAGATGCATCCTTAGCCTGAAGAACTCTGTGCCACCATCCTCATGTGGGGTGTCATGGTCACAAGCTCTAGGACAGGAACTGGGTCGGGAGTAGATGAAATGCCTGCTGTTCTCAGATATGAGACTTTCCGGGGGTTTTGAATCTACTCAATCTTCCCAGTTTTTGTCTGGTGACACAGTTCCACTTGCCCCACAACTCCTCCTTTCTTTTTTTAAAGGGTAGGTGTCATTGGAGTGACTGTCTTCTAGGTTATTTGTAGTAAAATTTTGGGTGAAGTGGGTGTAAAATGAAACATAAGCCAGCGGGGTAACGAGGAGTCGGGGCTAGGAAGACAAGGAACTATTGAACCTATTAATTGTTCAGTGGACTGAAATTGAGACAGGGATGTGTGGTGCTCAGCCACCTGAAATTGGGCAACAACAGGCCTATGATGGCCTTAGAAGTCCAGGGCTGCACATGCACTACACTGACAGACTCAGTGTGTGCCTACCCTACACCAGCAGGCACGGTAACCTGTTAAACCCCATTCCTGATGGGGATCGGGGATTGCAATTACTCCCCATGAACGAGGAGCTCCAAGTGAATGCGGGCTGTAAGCTTGCATTGATTAAGATCCTGCCCTTTGTACACTGCCCATCACTACTCCCGATTAGATGGTTTAGTGAGGCCCTTGGATTGGCCCTGCTGGAGTCAGCCCATGACCCTGGTGGAGCACTGATAGGTGAACTTGACTATCTAGAAGAAGTAAAAGTCAGCAGGAAACAGCTAAAGATCGCTACAACCCTATTCCTGCCTCAATCGCCTCTTTTGAGTTTATCATTTTTAAATTAAACCAAAGTGGAGGAATGTTAGCACTTTAGCATTCCTTCCAGGCTCTGCCTAATGGTTACCTAGCAACAGCCAGGTAGGCTGGACTTGCTATAAAAGGGGCTGTTTGGCCTCTTCTTACTCTCTGACTCTCTTCTCTCTCCCCTTCCCTCTCCCTTTCCTTTTTCCATGTGTTCCTGGCTGGCCTCTTTTTCTTATCTTTCTCTCTTTCTTTGTCTTTCTCTGTCCCCTCTCTTTCTCTACCTCTACTCCCTTCTCAACCCCCTTCTCATGTTCCTAAATAAACTCTATTCTATACAAGACCTGTCGGATAGCTGGTACCTCAGGGGGAAGAGATGCCTCAGCATGGGCCCACTAAAACACCCCTCCCACCATGCAATACCATCATCTACAAAACATATCACTGGCTTTATAAAACAATATTTGGTGCCATGACTCAGGTTACAAACTTGCAGGGTTTACATTTCGCACCGCATGGACAATCCAGCCATCAGATTGATAGACCTCACCATTCAGACACTGGTGAATTGGTAAGCTTCCCCACCACTGATCAGTGTAAACAGCCCTTGGTCTCAAGGGAAGGCTGTTCACCCTCTAGTGTTCTTGAGGATGGAGGATCCAGCCTCTACAGCTGGCCCTTCTCACTGACTCATCTTAGGACCTCTTTCCTTAGATGAGATCTTTCTCCTTGGCATGCTTTCTTTCTCACTGCTGGAAAATCTAGGCCTAGGTAAACCATTCTTCCACAGCTCAGCCCATAGGTCACCTCATAATAGCCTGGAAATCCAGCCTGGCTGCCCATTCCTACTCTCACTCAATGGGAATATCTTTGTCACTACTTCCAGGTTCCCTATTGGAATGCCTCCTGGTCTTAAAAGCTTCCAAATTCATCCTTTAACTTGGCCCCAATACCCACTAGATAACTACTCTAAATGGCCACTTCAAACTGTTACAGCTCTTGCCAGCTATCCGGAAATGGAAGATTTGCTATGTACAAGCTTTCCCACCTTCACTCCAAACCGTTTTATTCTTTGATCCATCTAGTTTATTCTCTACTCTCTCCCCGCTCCCTGCCCTTTCAACTCTAACAGCACTCTCCAGATTTTGTTTTGGACTTGACTTGCTCTGCGGCCTCTGCTGATGCCAGCCGTTTGCTGTAGAAGGGAGTCTTCTACTTCCTGGGAAATGTTTATGTCTGAGTTCTTTCCATTCTGGTCCACACCAGCTCTAAGCCAGCTGTGAAGGGAGAAAAGATCCTGTGCACCACACAAGCTACTGAGCTGCTCCATGCACCACACAGACAGCCTTCTGGGTGCACATGGTGGCAGAGGCTGCCTGCAATAACAAGGAGAGAGCTCCTCACATGCACATAATGCCTTGCCTGCCAGGCAAAACATGTTTATTTGTCTCTTTGTATGTTTGCCTCTGCTAATACCATGCTTTTGCTGGTCCATTCTAAGGTATTACAAACATGTGACTTTCCATCACAGGTGGAGCTATAGCTGCAGTACCATCTTAACTAAGGGCAGTCATATGGCTGGCTGTAGCTTCAGTGCTATCTTAGTTGAAGGCAGTCTCATGACTATCTGCCATTTTTGTTATGGGCAGATAATATCATATTGTTATAATGATTTAATTTAATATTAGTTTAAAGATTTATAACATTAGAAAGGTTAAAGATCAGTGCCTTAAAGATAGGTTTAGCCTTGGTTTTGCTACTGCCATTACTGTTATTAAGTTACAATGTAACCTCTTTGTTTGCTAGATACAATGTAATGCAAGTAATTAAAAACAGACACAAATTGTCCAGCCCAGATATGCTTAATAGATACTAGCTCTCAATCTTGTCAGAAATCTGCTAAATATAACATTAAATGTTTAAGCTTATGACAGAGACTCAAATCTAACAGTGACCATCCCCTGCCCCCCAAAGTCTCCAAGAAGATATGGACACAGCAACAAGAGACTACATGGACTGTGGTCTGAGAAAGACTGCTCCATTGCCTGCCTGATGCCAGGGCTCATCCTAGACTGTGGACAAACAGACGACACCGGGAGAATTAAATGTCTCATACTGCCTAAGACAATGTGAGTAATTTCTTCCATGTTCCTCCTTCACAGGAAAGTTTCTCATCTTCTGGGCCTGGTGGCCAGACTGCCTCTGTCCAAGTTGAGATGGAGACCACAGGGACCTGGAAGAACTGTGTAGGTAGTAGACTATAGACCAACCTCCATCATTAGAATTAATAAATGACATCTAGGTTATAATTTATTCTTCCCAGATTTCTGATAACATTGACAGCTAAGCTAACTGCATCTTGACAGCTAGAAGACAGACAACTAGCTTCTTATCCCAAGGTGATCCACCAACATATTCAATTCATTAACTAGTTAAGACTACCATATCTCTTACCAAAAAGGCAGACAAGTTTGCCTTGCTCACAGACTTCATAATGAAAGATATACAAGTTCAGATACAACCTTTCACAAATGTAACCTTCTGCTACTCCCTTATCTAAACTCAGTTTGTAGGGACTAAAGGCTTCATATTTCCTCTCCTTGCTATGCCACTGTTATACTGAGACTTTAAAAGTTTAAAATCCTATCACTAACCAATAAAGTTCTTATAAATTAGCCTATCTATAATAAAACATTCCACTATACAATCAAACTTTTATAATCACAAGTTCAGTTACCTTTGGTTGTCTTTTAACTATAGACTTAAGGTGTATCTCATGCTGAACTATATGATCAACTACCATATTCACAAAATCATAAAAATTTTCAAATTTCCTTTGAGTGTCCTTTTAAAGGTAAACTTAAAAAAATATTTATCATTGTGATAAATTAATGTACATTCAGTCTCCTAGGCAGAAGGGAAAGGCCCCTCTATCCCCTTCTGCTCCATGAAAGGTTTTTGCCTTCCCTAAACTCAGCCTTTCCAGTTTTTGTCTGGTGACAGAGTTCCACTTGCCCCACAATCCAATAGAGATCTTTTGAACCCAGAAGCTCGGCATGAGGAGGTGAGAGGCAGAGTGTGCTTATCTGAGGGTAAGCTGTAAGTGGCCAATAATTCTGAGGCCAGTTAAGTCAGGACACATTATTCCAGGCTTGGCCTTGTACGGTCATTCCCTGTGCTGCCAAATTGGCACCAGCCAATGGGGAAATCCTGGGTTCTTTTGGCTGGGTTCAATTGTCTAGCCTTTGTAGATATTTCTGAAAGGTACCTCTTTTAGGATCCCTTGGGAGCCAAGAACACTTGTTATTATACTTAATAAGAAGGAAACAATTATCCTTAGTTGATTTTTGTAAGAAGGGAGCTTGAATTGATCCAGAAATGGGCTTTCTAGGAAAAATCTGATATGAGATGCCTATAAGGTCTATCCTTTCCATTGTTTGTTTAAGGTGTAAAAGGGAACAGTGGAGATCCTGATAGGGACTTTAACCCACTTCATTTGTAGCAAGTCATCACAGGCTTTTTCTGGACCTTTTGGGTTCAATAAAAAACATATCGAATTTTGGAAAACTGTATCTAGTAGTTGGTTCAGACAGAACTCCCATTTGTAATGCCTGGTGTTTTCTTCTCTTCTCAGGCTGGTAAGGGTAATGCAGTAAGTATTGCTCCATTGAGGCCTCTTCCTCAGCAGCTGTAGGACTGGCTTTAGTGTATTTATGAGAAGCTTCCTCTCATCTGCTACCAAACAGCTCTTCAAGGAAATGTCTCTGTTTTTCTGTGGGTGTCCTCTCTGATTTTGCTATAATTGACAGACTTGGTGGCTCCCTTTCATTCCCCAGTAATAACTTCTGGAAACATTGTTCTTACCTGCAGTCCTTCCTCCATGTATAATCCCAGGAGGTGTGCTGAGAGAATTCTTCATTCTCAGAATCATTATTTGGATTCCTGACTATGCTGCCTTCTTCTAAGTCAACTTGACACAGGCTACAGCCATTTGAGGAAATGGATCCTCAACTGAGAAAAGACTTCTGGGTGGGTGGTGGCACACACTTTTAATTCCAAGTTCAGTGGCAGAAGCAGGTGGATCTCTGTGAGTTCAAGACCAGCCTGGTCTACAGAGTGAGTTCCAAGAGAGCTATGTCTCAGAAAACCAAAAGGGAAAGACAAAATGCTTCTATAAGATCAAGTTCTAAGGCATTTTCTTAATTACTGATTGATGTGGGAGAGCCCAGCCCACTGCAGGTGATACTGGGCTGGGCTGATGGTTCTGGGGTCTTTGAGAACGCAGGCTGAGCAGGCCATGAGGACAAAACCAGTGAGCAATACCCTCCATGGCCACTGCATCAGCTCCTGCCTCTGATTGCCTCCCTGAATTCCCTCCATGATGAACTGTTATCCAGAAGTACACATAGAATAACCCTTTCCTCCAAGGTGGCTTTTGGTCATGATGTTTCATCACAGCAACAGTAACCCCAACTAAGACACATCTCACCTGCCTTCAAATTTTGCTCAGGATAGCCTGTGATCCTTTCATATAAAAGCAGAATGGCAGAGTGACCATCCTCCATGTCAGTCAACAGACAAGGTCAGAATCTGCCACCAAGTCTACCAGGATGCTCAGAATAATTACTTGGTTTCTTCCTGCACAGCTGTGCATTTGCTACTGAAGCCCTCTTCATCTAATACTTCCCTCCAAGGAAATAGTATGGGGTCCCCTGCAGGAATGCTTAGAGCTCAACAGGGGAGGCTGAGATTCTAGATCTTGGGGTTAAAGAAGATCAAGTGCCAGGAGGTACAGGAAGGAGCTGGTGTTATCCTTGAGCTCAGAAGAATTGAGGGATGTTACATAGGGAAGGAGTTTCCCTTTTCTCCCCCAAGAAGGCCATTGGGAAAATAGGGAGTCCCCTCAACATCTAGATTTTCCTCTTATTTTTTTATTTCACTTGCAGAGAGAGCAGTTTTGGTACAGAGCTATCCAAGCCTGGACAGCTCAGACCATTTTTTTCTATTTTCTACTGTAAAGATCTAATTCAAGGACAGTAACATAGCTAAGGCTGCTGTTTTGGGGGAGGGGAACTCTCTACACCCCAGCTGGCACTGAGGCAACACAGTTGTCTCAGGTTGCTTTCTGTCGCTGTGAAAAATACCATAACAAGAATGGGAAGGAAGGGGTTATTTGGCGTACACTTCCATGTCACAGTTCATCACAGAGGGAAGCCAGAGCAAAGCTGAAGCAGAGGCCATGAAGAAATGCTGGTTACTGGCTTGCTCCCTGTGGCTGAAGCTATTTTTCTATACCATTCAGGGCCGCCTGCCCACAGGGGGAGCCACTCAGGGCCACCTGCATGGTGGCATCTGCACTGCCAACAGCTACTCTGAATCGGGCTAAGGCTTAAGGATTTAAAAGAAAGACATAACTCGGGTCATTCGTGTTATGAAAATGCCAATTTTACTCTCTGAGTCCAGCTCAATTCATATAGTACAAAGCAGCATGCAAATTCCCTAGCAGTCCAGGAGTGGAATAGAACACTCCCTGGGTCGAATCTGTGACTTCCAGTAGTGTAAACAGGATTAAAGGTGAGTCATCTTGTGACTAGGCTTATCTAAAACTCAAAGGAGGGTGTGTTGTTTTCCCAATGTCTAGGCATACAAGCAAGTAGTTCAACTAACCCTTGAGGAGGGGATAGGCATTGGTCCCAACAACTCCCCCAAAATTATTTTATAAATTAGCAACTGCCTTAGGTGCCCACAGCTGTCAGTACTTGTTTTACCCATATTTGAGGAGCCCCTGTGGGGCCCAGTGGGTCTTAGGTGGACAAGCACCCCTGTGGGCTTTCCCTCTCTGACTGCCTAATTTATTCATGCTCAACTGAGCTTGAGCTGCAGGGTTGCTTACTACTAGTCTGTTGGCTGACAGCTTGGCTTTGGGCTTGTTTTTTGCCTAAGTGGCATAAGGAAAGATACACACCAAAGCTGCTCTAAGGGCTAATATGCCAAGTTCTGTGGTACTAGCCCAGTCTTATGAGCCTCCTGAAACATAACTAATTGTTCCTGTAACAGTGTCACCTGTTAATTCCAATTTAATATTCCAAATTGAATGTATATCCAATTAAATACAAATGTTTTCAAATTAATTTAAGTGGAGAGGACTTCAGCTGCTTTTCCAGAAAATTCCACCATTCAGCTGTGGCAATAAAGTGGGAAAGGGCAACCCAAAAACAACTGCAGCTGCTATAACAGCAACAATAATGGCTACAGTAATGTCAAAATTTCCCTTGGACCAGGCAAGAATCATTTGATTCTTTCCAGTACACCACAGGAACAGGTACAGATTCTGGGATCCTCATCACCACTGCATGGTCTTCACTCCCCTAGCAGTCTCTCGGATGACATTCCTGTTGAGAGCAATTGAAACTATCTCTCTCATTAATATCAATACTACCACTTCATGGGTTTGACAGGATGAACACAGCACTCAGGAACCCAGACAGGTGACTCCTGAGGAAAAATACAAACATAGCCTTGGGCCCTAGTCAGAATAGGGTCTGGTCTCCACCACAAGTGGGAGGCTAGGTCTTACCAGCACAGCATTCCTTGCTGCACTGGGCACACTCTTCAATGTTGATTAGCCACAAAGTGGCCTTCAGAATTTACAGTTAAAAAATTTAAATATATAAAATTAAGTATAAATATGCATGGGAAAAGATATGTTCCCCCATTTTTGTTTTAAACAAATACATTTTTATGGTGCAATGAGTATGTTCAATGATGGCTTGTCCTTGGGAATTATAGGAAATTCCAGTTTTATGGATTATAGCATATTCTGAACAAAATTGTTCAAACCCTTTACTGGAATAGGCAGGACCATTATCTGTTTTGATTTTCTTGGGAACATTCATATATGCAAAGGCTTGCAAGCAGTGATTTTCTGACATCTTTTAATTTCTCACCACTATATACAGATGCATATATTATTCTTAAATAAGTATCAATTGAAACATACACAAATTGTAATTTTCCAAAAGAAGGGACCTGTATAACATTCATCCGCCATAATTGGTTAGGTCCTTGAGGATTAACACCATTATGTGGTATAGAAAGAAACTGAGGACATTCAGGACAGATCTTTATAATTTGATGTGCATATTCTCTAGAAATATCAAATTGTTGTCACAAGCCATTATTATTTTGATGGTAAAGAATGAGATTATAATTTTTCCGGTATATAAATCTGCTGTGGCATTGCCTTTACTAAGGGATCCAGGCAATCCAGTATCTCTTAAATATTCTATAAAATAAGGGACAGTACATTCTCTCAAATTAAGGTGTATTTGTATAAACAGTGGCAAAATTCAAGAATTAGCAGTATCTAAAAATGAAACAATTTCAGGCAATTGCAAACCATAAGCTATATATTGACTATCAAATTTAAAGTTTAATCTTTTTAACATTTAAAAACAGTGGCTACAGTATGTAATCCAATAATTTTTGCTGCAGCAGGGGGAAAATATTTATTTTTAATAAATAAATATTTATTCAAGAGAATAAACATGTGATCATATTACATATACTGTCTTCTCATTAGATGAGTCATCTATAAATACAGCAAGTGCATTGTCTATGGCCTGCACACATAAATTTACAGGAAATATAAAAGCATGCATAGAGAAAAAAATTTTAACAACTCATCTTTTGGATAATGATTATCAAATATGACTGAAAAGTTTTTACATGCAATAGACCAAACATCAGTATTTAGCAATAGCCAATTTAATTGCTGTTTGGAATAAGGAATAAATATTTCATCAAATTAAGGCATTCCTTTTTATTAAAATACCTTCATGATTCTATCTTACAATTCTGTATTAACACAGCAAAGGCTACATAGTAGGATGCTAAAACTTTACTTAAAGAGGAAGATGAATTCACACTAATGGTTCCTTTTGCCAAAAGACCTACTGTGGGTACAAAGCAAAAAATACAAACAACCAACAATTGATCACAATCTATATAGTATCTGTTGTTAATTAATTATTTCCTCTATAATTTCTACAAAATTTCTCATCCCTCAGTTAACTGTAGAGGGGGACTAGGATATAACTGATAACCCAATTATTTGGACCCTTTTCTGTAGCAACAACAACTCCCCAAAATTATAAAGTTTATCGTAAGAGCAAAAACCTTTAGTAAATCTCCTTCAGAGGTATCAGCCAACAAAACATTCACAACAATATATATTGAGGGAGTCCAGCTGTGGGTCCCATTTCCAATACACCCCAATACATGTATTTCCTTACGGGCTGGCCATCCTCCGGGGTGATTCTTCAGGGTATCCTCTTGCCTGCATCTCAGTGGAACCTCTACTTGATGGCACCTGCACTGCCAACAGCTACTCAGAATTGGGCAAAGGCCTGAGGATTTGAAAGAATGACATGACTCCGGTCATTCGTTTTACAAGAATGCCATTTCACTCTTTGAATCCAGCTTAATTTATATGATACAAAGCAGTATGCAAATCCCCTAGCTGCCAGGTGGAATAGAACACTCCCTGGGTCGAACCTGTGACCTCTAGTAGTGTAAACAGGATCAAAGGTGTGAATCATCCTGTGTCTAGGCTCATCTAAAACTCAAAGAAGAGTAGTAGTTTTCCCAATATCTAGGCATTCTGCTAACCTTTGGGGGAGTGGACCTTGGTCCCAACACCTGCCCACAGGGGGTGTCACTCAGGACCTGGGCCCTCTTGCATGGATCATTTATCAAGAAAATGCTCCATGAACTTCCCACAGACAAGACCATTCCCTGGAAGCATTTTCTCAGTTGAGGTTTCCATTTTCAGGTGACTCTAACTTGTGTCAAATTGACAAACAACATACACACACACACATACACATACACACAACACACACAAATCTAAAACAAGCACACAAAACACAACTAACCAGAAGTAGTTGGGGTAAATTATAGTTTTTGCAAGTAATTGCCATCTCCTAAGGTTATATGCATTAAATTTCTACCAAGGATTTAATAGAACAGAAGCAGTGTTTCCCGTGACAACCTGTAAAGGGGAGGAAGGACAGGATTTTTTTAAACATGACTTTATTCAGTGTTGTGATCAGACTATTAACGTTTAGCAATCAGAAGCACAAGTGAAAAAACAAGTCTACATTAAAATTCTTTGTTGGAATGCTTTATGCTTTGCATAGAACAGAAGCTTAAATACCCTGCTAAACTGTCACAAACATGGTCCTGGAGGTGTATTGTCTAAAACACATCCTTTCTGTTGGCAACCAGGCACCTCCATGGCCAGCTCAAAGGGACCCCATGACAACAGAACATATCATCACTAGCTGCCCAGAGACAGCACATTTCCATTGTCACGTCTGTCACATGTGTTCCTGGACATGTGCCAGAGCCCCGCTAAAATGTCATGATTCCTCCATCCCACCCCCAATCCCACAGTCTGTGCCTCTTCACCCCATCCCTTTCAATAAACTTCCACTGTGAGGCCTGTCACACGATGTGAATCTGTCAAATATTGTTGGCCACTCAGCTTAGTCCCATCACTCTGGGATGGCTAGGATGCTCTCACCATGCTTGGCTGAGGTCAGGTCGGCTGTAACCTACAGCTTCTGTGTCTCTCCTGCTGACTTTGTCTCCTGACAGTAAATAGAGCCTCCTGTCACTGTCCTACCCACCATAACTGGAGCCACCACACCAACCTTGGTTTTGTGGTTTAACAAAGCACTGGCCTCTGCCTTATAAGGACCAAAATCTCAGTCCCCAAGTGTCCTTCCTTTGGTCCAGAATTTGAAAACTAACTGTTGTAGTTTTTACGAGTCCAGCTGGTATGAAGTTGAACAGTCCTCTGAGGGGGAAGTGAGGCTGATTAAAGGAAAGATAAAAACGATATAAGAAACAGACAATGGGAGGGCCACAGGCCATTACCACACCATGAGTGTATTTCTCAAAGTCTTTTTATATTACAGTACCGTGGGAAGCAAAGCCACAAGCTAACAGAAATGTATGCATTCCTCTCTATTCCTTTCACCAAGGTTAATAGACCCTTCAGCCCCTTGCCTTGAGCCTCAGGTGTACCTCCTCTTATTGTTCCATGCCTCAGCAGGCCAGGAATTCTGTCAACACACCCTGAGCTGCTTTGACCACCTGGCAAGCGACATTCTCTCTCTCTCTCTCTCTCTCTCTCTCTCTCTCTCTCTCTCTCTCTCTCTCTCTCTCTCATTTCTCCCCCTCTGCTTCAGAGAAGCAGCATATAAGAAGTGCCCTTGGCCTTGGCCTATTACTGAAAGACCTCCGAAGGGAGACCCTCACTCAAATCTCAGGAGAGGCGCGCACCCAGCGAGGCACCGAGACCAGACTTGCTGCAATCGCATGAGGAATTTTATTGAAAGTGAAAGAGTGAGATCTCAGGCCAGCATGCTGGGGTCGAGACTCATACACCACGTAGAGGAGTTCGACCCCGGCCTGAACTTGTAACGGGCTTATAAAGGCAAAAATCACAAAGGAGGGGGAGGACAGGGGGAATGAGGAAATTCAAAAGGGGAAGAATCATGCATTTTTTTATCAGTACACCCCCAGGCACACCTAGGGCATTGGAACATTCCACTGAGGTCATCCGGACCTTCTGTGGTATTTTGGGAACTCAAATCTCAAGAAAGTCGGATTTCCTGGGTGGGATTTCCTGGGAGCGATTTCCTGCAGAGGAAGTCCCTAGGGCAAGGAATCAGTGTCCTTTGACAACCTTTTACTCTTCATTACTACATGGTATAGCACCCTCCTATCCTGTGTGAAGTCTTGCATTTAATCTTTCGCAACACAAGCCAACAAAAAGTGATATTGGCCGGCCTGGTGACCAACTAACCTAGATTTCTCTAGAATGTTCCAGGCATTAGCCCTAAACTCATCCTCCACACTCAGACAACCTTTATCCATCACTCTGCTTTATCCAGTCCTTTTCTGAGTCCCTCCCCTATAGTCTTGGGGGCTTTACTAGTCTGCATCCTCACTGTGTAGTCAAGGATGGCCTTAAACTCTTGACTCTTCTGCCTATACAATGAATATGCAGTTTGTGTAGTACTAAGGTTGGAACCCTGAGCTTCCTGCATCCTATGCAAAAATTTCACCAGTAGCACTGCATCCCTGGTCCCCACTAGTCAGAAGTTTTCAAAGGTGTAGAGCTAGTAGAATATAAACAGGAATGGAAGTGTTAGTTTGATTTAGACCATCTGAGTCTGAATGGCCCCACAGTGACGTCTCTAGATTAAAGCAGGGAAATTGGTAGCTGCTCAAAACAAGAGGCCAGAAATCTCAGCAGTCAAGAGACATCTAAGATACACAACCAAGCTTACATCTAAGAGCTCCCTGGAGAGCTTCAGGTCCAAATCTTGTTCAAAAGCTGATTGTAAAATGACTTCAGACAGTCTTGAGGCTGAAGTGAAACCTTTATTCAGTCCTCTTTTAAACCACAAGCAGAAAGATAACCTCAGTTCTGAGTCAGGGAACAAGCAAGTTAATAATCAAAAATCCTGTAAACATCTTTCTGTAGGCCAGGTGTGAAGATCAGGGACAAAAGAGGATCCCAAGAGACAAATAGACTGCCACACCTACATCTGCTGAACAGACCCTGAGCTTCAAATGCAAATGGACTGTCCAGAGCTTCAATTTTAAGCGTTCTAATCTGAGCTTCAAATGCAAATGTAATGCCCTGGGCTTCAATACTAAGTATACTGACCTGAACTTCCAATGCAAATGTTCTTAATTCTGGCCAGTTTCCTGGAGTATAGGACCAAAGTCAGATTCCTGCCATGACCAGCTTCTACTGGTCCTGGTGAAGTAAGAATTTCTGCCACCAACTGTCCAGAGGAACCAAAAATGCTCTCCACACAAGTCTAGCTGACAACCAGCGTTAATGATCATAAAACTTGTGCTTTGGTTCTGATTTTATTTTTATTGTATAGGCATTTTATTTTTCTTGCATGTATGTGTACCACTCGTGTGCCTTGTGTTCAAAGAGGCCAGAAAAAGATGTCAGATTCCCTGTAACTGGAATTACAGACAGCTGTAATGTATGTATGTATGGGTGCCAAGAATCAAACCTGGGTGTTTTAGCAGAGTGTTTTAGCCAGTGTGCTTAACCCCTGAGCCATCTCTACAATCACAAATCTTGTTCTAATAGGGATTGGTTGATTGCATGTGCATGTGTACATCAGACCTAGAAGCTGAAAATTATCACCCAGGTAGCATGTGATGTGAGAGCCAACCCAGGTAGATAAAGGAGTCTAGATATTCAGATCTGAGAATCAGAAACCTAGAACATTCTCTGAAATCATTAGGCCTTCAAGTTCTCTTGAATTTCTGTGCATTGAAATAATTTCAGAACGGGCTCCATGAATGAAGCCTCTCTCTGGAAGGAGAAGTTAACTTTATTAGGTCAATATGGCTGAAGAGGCTCAAACTGAGGAGAAAAAGGAAGATTTTTAGGAGCTACATTGCCGAGTCTGGTTTGGCCATGGTAGGGACATTGTGACATGATTCCTACCCCTGGAAAAGAGCCAGGAGAGCATGGACCTCCATGTGGTTGTAAAGGACCATAGGAGGTTTCACCAGCCTTATACCCAACACCTCAGGTCAAACTAGGCCACGTTCTAGCTTCCTGCCTCAGGTCAAGGCTAGACCAAGTTCCATTCTTCACACACAGTTCTTAGGAGGAGGAGGGACGTTCTTAAAAACAAACACAGACTATACTGACTGATAGTCACCTGACCCTCTGGTCTCAGATAGTTCGAATCTGCCCATGTTTGCTAGCCAATTGATTCAAAGGTCAATTTGCTTAGCCAATAAGTTTAAATTGTAACCTTGCTGATGTAACCTGTATTCTAAAAAGTATAAAAACTGCTTGTTATAGCCACTGGGGTCGCCTTCCAGTCATTCTAACCGAGGGGCTGTTGAGGGTCAACCCTGACACGCTGAAAAATAAACCTCTTTTGAACTCCATTCTCATACCTCACTTGAGGGGGGGTCTCCCAATAGTTAAGACTCACTTCAAGTCTTATAGTTGCTTGTTTGTGTAATAATGTATATATTTTCATTTTCCAACTTTAAGGAATGTCCTCTCTCTGCCAAGATTAATGACTCCATGATAATCCAAGACAGCACGAATCCAGGAGTTGAGGGTATGATTAATCTCTCAGCAAAATGGTAAATGCTGGGGTCATCAGGACAGCCCTTAAGACTGTGGGAAAGAACTCTGAAAATGTGAGTTTAAAAACATAATTTTTCAACTATGCACAAAATATAAGGTTGTGATACTAACTGTATAAGAAGCTTCACAGATCTAATACCCAGCTTGTCAGAAAGATACTAAAGAAGGAGATAAAGAGATTTGGGGAGTAGTGATTGCAGGGCAAGATCCCACCCAGCTAAGATTTTTGTTAGGCTTACAAAGGCCGGTGGATTCCTGAGTTCAAGGTCAGTCTAGGACAGAGCTAACTGAGATTCGTGGTAGGAATAGTAATTTCGGGGCAGGGTCCTACCCATCTAGCTTGTTGTCCGTGCTTAACAAAGGCAGTTAGAGCTCTGAATTCTTTTGCAATATTAAAAAACAATGTGTTTGCTGTCTCCTTCTAAGAATCAAGGGACTGGGATACTGATTCATGAAATAATAAAAAGGGCACCTGGGGTAATGACTGAATTGATGTGTAAATAAAAGACTGGGCTTTTGATCCTCATGAGATGAGCTCTCCAGACAGATTTTAGCACAGCAAGAGAAAGCTGTCTTAAGCAGAACACAAAAAGGAAGAGAGCAATTTGAAAAATGTCTCAAGCAGAACATAGGCTGTCAGCTAGTAACCCATGATTTTATTATGTGTCATTTGTTTTGCTGCTCCCAGACACCCCTCTCCAAACTGGTCCTTGGGACTACATTTAATGTGTTCCCAAGTAGGTCCCAGTGATCCTGAATCAGGTTCCTATGTCCAGAGAGGCTCGTGCAGTTACCTGAACAACTCAAAAACAGCAAACACTCCATCTAATGCCTGCTATTCTCACGGCTCTGCAATGAGCAAGATGTGAGTTATTCCTCATACAAGGTCAAGAGAATAGTGTAACATCTACTTTATTTCTGTGCTACACACACACACACACACACACACACACACACTTCTTGCAACTTCTTCTTTGTCTAAATCTCCAGCTTCAGTTCAGGAGGGAACGTTTGTAGGTCTTCACATCAAGCCCAGCTCACTCACGGTTTAGTATTTAGCAAAGCTAAAGAAAATTTTGCTATTCTATACTCGAGCTAGGAAGCATCCCTGATTGAGCATCCTTGGAGAGTGGGCTGTAAAAGGGACATCATGCCCCACCTCTATCCCCAGCTGCATCAGAACAGGAAGCAGAAAGACACACCTGTCAGGACCTCCTTAACAAGGCAAGTGTTACTTGGGCTCAAATTCTCAACAGAATGTGTTTTAGTCATTTGAGACTGGCTGACCTTGGCTGACCTTGCCTCTGGGTACTAGCATTACAGGTAGGGTCACCACACCCCAAAAAGAGAGTTTCTTTACAAACTCTTCTCTGTCAGAAACATTTCTGGAAATAATTATTTCCAATGCCCACCTACTCCCAAATAAACCGGTTTATAATCCCTTATTCTGCCCTCACCTACCCCCAAAGGGATACACCAGCTTGCTGGTCATGCTGGCTTAGTGTCAGCTGCACTGCCAGTGACTTTCCACCAGCAAGTCAGCATACAATTTGCATCTTAATTTATATTGCCTTTATCCCTTTTAACCTTTGTTTTAGTTTATCCCTGGAGCATTCAGAGTGAAGGGGAGGATTTTTTTCATTCCCCTTCTGGGGCTCTTAGCAAGCTCTCAGTGAATGAGTGTTGTCCTGCACAAATTGCTGAATAAAGGAACCAAGGCTAGTCCCTCACTCACCGGCGCTTGATGTACACTGAACACGGGACCTCAGCCTTCAGCCAGTGAAACAGATGCAACCCTGTGGTCCTGTGTTTCACCTTGTTGCTGGGGTGCGGGAACTCCACTTGGGCAGGTGAAATAGGAGACACTAGACTTCACTTACCCTACACATCAGGTGCTGGGCTTGTACCTGCACCAATGTACTGCTCAGGGCGTGGGAGCCTTGGGTGGGGCCTCAGCCCAGGTGAGAAATGATATAGGCTGAAACTGGAGTTCCCTGACTCTCCGTATCTGGTCGCCACCGGAAACCATGTACAGTCAGGAACAGAGGTGACCCATGGACTGAGAACAGTGAGCTGGGAGAAGAAAAACTCTGGTTTATCTCAGCATTGGCAAGTCTGGGAGCATGGAGGGGCCTTCTGCAGGAGACTTGGATGGTGTGGCTCTGTAGAGGACAGCCTCTTCCATGTTTTCCACAGTGGTTCTTGATTAAAGAGACTGTCCTTAGTTCTAAACTGTGACTGTTTACCATGGAAAATGGGTACATACCACTTTCTCAGGATAGACCAGAGATTAAATACCTTTTGCAGGAAGGAATGTCTAAGAAGAAAAACTTATTGGCTAAACCTCAGGGCTCATCTAGATACCCCATTAGCATGGAGAACTCTATTCTGATCTATGTGAATGGTCACGTGTTCCAGGCTAGAGAGATGCCTGCTGTCCTCAGATGACCCACTGCCCCACACAACCTGGACTCTAAGAAATCATGCTCTAGTAGAAGACAAAACATATCAAGCAAGGTGAGAAGCCAAGCTGAGAAAGAAGCCTGAGTCAGAGAGGTTGGTCCCATCCCCTCTGAGGATTCTGGGAGCCTAAAACCAGCTGTTTGCCACTTTGGGGGTTGGGGGTAGACAAAACAACAAAAACTGGTTTATAGTCAGGGTATGGCAGAAGCAGGTAGACCTCTAAGTTCACAGCCAGCCTGGTCTCTGGTTCAAGGCCCAGCTAGAGCTATTTATCGAGAGTGGGTCCAAATCCATTTACTGACAACAACGATGTAGCAATCATAACTTGTGAGAGTGTTAAGAGTGACTGAGGGCTCAGCTCTAAATGGGACCTCAATATCAACCCCAAAGGACTCGGCAAACATTTCAGAAGAGTGGGTGAAAAGAACTGAGGAGGCTAAGGAAGGGGAGGGGCTACGACGCAGTCTTCTGGACATGAGATGGTTTCTGAGCTCATAAACTCACTGCAGTCATGAAAGCCTGCACAAGACCTGCACAAAATCAAGCCCGCTCCACCCCTACCTATTAACAACTGACACCAACGGGGGGTGCTGGGCAGGGAGAGGAATTTTTCTCTGAGGATGAGAGGGCTGTAGGTTGCCCATGCTCCAGTGGATGCACCCATACTCACGGGCATGCTGACAGCACACTTGGACTGGAGGGATTATACAAAATAGGAAGACATAAAGGTGGAAGTGGAAACTTGAGGGATCTGTCTGGGAGTAACAATGAAGATGCTGCAGATACATTGTATCGAGGGATAAAACTGCCTAAGAGTCAATGTCCAAAAGTCTAGAACAGGGAAAGATGGCTCGGCAGTTAAGAGTGCATACTGCCTTTGCAGATGGGAGTTTGGTTCCCAGAACCACCACCTGGACCTGCAGCCTCGGAAACCAATGCTCTTTGGCCTTAGTTGGCATTGGCAAGCATGTGCACATACCCACACAGACACAGTGAATACACGTAATTAAAAATTAAAAATAAGTATTTTTTCAAATAAAAAAACAATAATATGACTTTTTAAATTATGATTTAAAAGTCATTCTGCTTTATTCCAGTGACCAGATTTAAAGTTTGTATTTATTAATTAAATTGTGCATTTTGCTGTGTAGTGTCAATAATTTTGAACAAAACAACTTTATTATTAAAACCCTTAGGTCATTAGTAATGAATATACTTTAAATTGAAACCAATTTAGAAAATATGCCAATCAGTCATGACCGCACAGGGGGACAGTATTCAGAAGCCATGTACATAAATTGTTATGTTTGCTTGTTTGGTTTTAAGATTTATTAACTGGGGGCTTAACTGGCATAACAGTGAACTTGAGGTTAGGCTGAGCATGGTGACACAGGCCTTTATTCCCACCACTTAGGAGGCAGAGGCAAGAGTTCATCGAGGCCAGCCTGGTCTACAGAGTTTTAGGACAGCTAAGGCTACACAGAGAAACCCTGTCTTGAAAAACAAACACAACAACAAAAACCACTTGCTGTTCTTGCAGAGGACCTGGGTTTGTTTTCCAGAACCAGCACGGAGCTCATAAGCATCTGTAACTCTCAGTTTCAAAGGATCCAATGCCCTCTTCTGGTTTCCATGGGCAGCAGGTATACAAACTGTGCACAGATATACATGCAAGCAACTCATACACATAAAATAAAAATAAATGTTATTCTCAGAGTAGTAGCCACTGAGACCAGAGAGGGTGTTGAATACCCTGGAGCTTCAATTACTGCTGCCTGGAAGCTGCCAGTTGGCTGCTGAGAGGCAAATTCGGGTCCCCTGGAGAGTAGCCAGTGTTCTTAATGGTAGTCATCTCTCTGGCCTCACACTTACACATAATCTAAATCTGGAAAGGCTGAAAGCGAACAGGTCATTTTTAAAATGACATCTTAATTACAATTGAAAACAGAAGATGAGAGCCCTGCTCCTGCAAAAACTGGAGCAGGCTGGAAATAATCCTGCACCATCACAAGCTTTCTGAAGTGAGGTCTGACTGCAGCCCTAAGGGATGTAAAGGCACTCACCGGCCAGCAGGGAGAGAAAGGGGTGTCCATCAGTCTGAGCCCAGGTGGAGCAGAGGCATTCAGGGAAGCCTATCAGAATCTAAAGCCTTGGGTTTGAGGAGGGGTTGGGTTTGGGAGCCTCACAGTTTATCCTGGGCCCTTAAAAGCTTAAAAAAAAAAAGGCACCCCAGAGTCCTGCCTGGGGACAGGTAATGACTGTTCTACACAGGAGCCCGCAGGTTTTGCTCACTGACCCGAAGAGGTGCAGACTGATGGCCTCACTTCTGCTTTTCTGTTTGCCTTTCCCTCTGCTCAGAGCCCTCTTCACCTACAAGAACTACAGCCTGGCAGCTGCCACACATCTATTTGTGCTGCACGATAAAGGGAGGGACAGACATCAATCATTCCATGACTGAGGTGAGGAAGACCCAGACCAGAAACCGGTAGTGATTTCATGGAGGTCATACGGAACCTCCTGAGCAGAACAGGATTCATTTCCTGTTGGGGTTGTTTTCCATTGCATGACTTACATGTTTTGCTCCCTCCTTTATAAGAGCCTTGTCCTGGAAAATCAGTGAGCAAGCACAGGTCAAGGACAGGGTGAACCAATGAGAATATAAAAATGTTACATGAGGTGATCGTAACCCACCTTTCCCAGCATCCTCTGCTTCCCGAAGCAGTTCCACTCAGATATCAAACACAGCTCTACATTGACAGTTGGAAACTCCTGTTTAGTTTGAAGTGTTGGCAAAGAATTATAACCAAAGAGAAAGAACATAAAAGACCAAATTAGTTATTGTCCTATAAAGCAGAAGTCCTGGCTATTTCTAACAGCAAACACTTGGAAATAATTGTCAGTTTAAAAGGGCTGATGAGTGATCTGTCATAGGTGTTTACAGCTGAAAAAAGAAAGCAAGAGATACAAGAGCTTCCTTTTATTTATTTGTCTACTTATGAAAGACGTCTTATCGCTTAACATTCTGATAACAGATAATGATTAACATTCTGGAATACAGAGCCATTAAAACGAAGCAGTACACCTATTTTGGATGGAGAAGTCTTTCGATTTCTTTCATCTTACCAATCAGGCAAAGCTTTGGAATTAAGCAAAACTGTCTTGTGTGATGGGCCTTCTCTGTCTTTATTTTCAAAGAAGACTTAAGAAGGGACCATGGAATATCTTTGTTTATAAACAGAAACCTGGCCTGAGTCTGAGCTGGGTCTGATAAACAATGAGACGGAGGTGATAAGTCTCTGAAATCAGTCAGCCTTGAAGCTGCGGGCAGGCATTTGTGGTCAGCTGAGTCACACAGCTTTGGGATTTGCCAGCTCTACTTTCTGTTTCAACAATAAGAAGTCTTATAAAACTGCTGGCATGTGAGACAGAGGTATCCAAAATGTCTTGGCATCTTCCGCAGCAGTGGATCGAGTCTTGGGGAAGAGACCTGTTAGAGCGTGGTGCATGAGCTCTACCACTAGAGAGAGGTCCAAGTTATCAGAGGAGGTGTTGTTTTTCAGCTTGCATAGACATATTGAACCTTTAGAGAGGTAAGCAATGAGACAAAAGATGAGCAATGTTGACTGGGGTGTTGGAATGTGGTCTTGTGCTTGTAGCTGCGGGGAGTGTAAACGATTGCCAGTGACAGCCACCAGGATCCAGGTCTGCTCTCTCCTGCTCCATCTTGATTTCCTCTCCTTTTATTTTTAAATTTAAGAATTGTTCCTCTCTCTTCCCTCTCCCGCTTCCTTCTACCGTTCTCTACCCCTTCTTCTACCTTTCCCTTCTCTTCCCTCTCTTTCTCCCTCCCCTACTCCCCTCCCTCCTACCCATACTAATTCCTAGTCACCAAGTTCACCTTGCCATAGGCAACCTGTGTGAACTAGTATTCTTATAACATGTTTAAAGTTGTTTCATGCACATATGAGTCTTTCACGGAGTGTCTCTTACCTAAAAACTAGCAGGCCCAGAATTCTGCCAGGCAGAGGCAGGCAGCTCTCCAGGAGTCCGAGGCCAGCCTGGTCTACATAGAAAATTCTAGACCAGCCAGGGTACATGGTGAGGCCCTCCTGAGAAAGGATGAAAAACCATTGCTCAGTGCCTTACTTCTTCACTGAGCATGCGGCTGCACTCTCTGAGCATCTATTATGTACCAGGCACTGTTGACCACTAAGAATTAGCAGAGAACAAAATAGCTCATTTTGTCCCCATCCCAGAGTCACATATTCTGTGAAAACAAATTCTAAAAGAAACATATGGGGCTGTGCAGTAAATGCCATGGATAAAGGCAGCCCAAGGACAGAGGGTAGGTCAAACTGGGCTCTTGCTGCTTATCCAGAGTGATAAGGGAAACTATACTGCAGAGTGTATGTCCCAAATATGAAGTCTCGTTCAGCTGAAGACAACCAAGAAGCTGCAGACAAAGGAGCACTCTCTGCCTTCCCTCCGTGGACCTAAAAGAAGAACATGGGTTCAGGAAAACAGATGTCCTGCTCCTCTCCACCAGGTCAAGGTTGTCACAGCACCTGTACGTATGTTTTCATCACTGTAATGAGATTATAATTAGCCCAAGACCCATCACTTATGAGGAATAAGCATGGCATCTGGACCAGACCCTACTGGCCCCGACTGGCCCCTTACTTGTGACTAGGAGTATATGATATGTAGGTGACAGGGAGCTGGAAGCATGAGGCTTTAGCAAACAAGTGGCGTCAGATGACAGAACACCCAGTAATTTCTGGGTTTAAGCTAATGACAAAGCCAATGACCACAACACAGACTAATAAAGTAGCAGACAAAATAATGCATTAATCAGCCCTTATTGTTCTGTGTCTAAATCAGATACCAGAGACTAAAATCATTTGCAGCTTAGTTCTTTCATATCTTTCTACCCTCCTCCCACAAAAATGTCTAAATCAGAGGACTGACACCTGCCCCTGATGCAGAGAGCCACAGCTACCCTTCCAGGCTCACCGGCCTAGAAACCTGATGCTCCATTCCCAGAGCAAGTTCTCTTCTTTTTCCTTTCTTCATAAAGGAAGTTGGCACAGGATTCCCCCAGCACTGAGGCAGGGAGGCAATTTCTGGCCTCGTAGCAGTCCAGGTGGTCCCACCTAAGGACCAGAAACTGTCATTGAATGAGGACTGACTGATGAGGCAAGAGCTATAAGTAAGCACATGTCTCCTCACAACCGGCTGTTAGTAGAGATATAGGAAGGGGGATTATATGATATGCCTCTTTATAGATCCCATGGCTTTGGGGTTAATGTGAATGCTATTTCCTGCCCAAATGATCATAAACTTGTGATATCACGACAGGGTTGTTAAAATTCCTTATCCACCTCCCTAACATGCCAACAACAAACCAAGGTATGATATCACTAACATTCACCCTGGGCACCCATGAGTTTATTGGGCTCACTGACAGAGCATTGGTGAGGTTACATACTGGGATATAGATGTTTCTCCCATTCCCCAAAGGACTGTGCTGGAAAGTCTTTACCCAACAGGGATGGTGGCTTCCCCATGGCCACATAAATAGAGCCCCTCCCCTAGTTCCCTTGCCTACATACTCTAGCCCTTTCCCAAGGCCATGTGCAATTAGAGCAGAATTACATACAACAGGTGATATGGAGGTCCCGTGACCTCTTTGTCCCTCCTTCTCTGAGAGGATGTCAACAGTCAACAGGCTAGTTAGGATGATCATCTGAAAGCATACATAGCTCAACTCCAAATATGGTTATTAGGCTCAACGTTGTTTGGCAACATGCCCACCCCTCCCTCTGATTCCATCCCTTCCTCCAGCCCCACCCCTTCCTCCAGCCCCACCCCTTCCTCCAGCCCCACCCTTTCCTCCAGCCCCACCCCTTCCTCGAGCTCCACCCCCTTCTCTAGCCCCATCCCTTTTTCTAGCTCCATCTCTTTCTCCAGTTCCTATATTCTTTCCATACCCCTCATCCACTAGGGACCCTGAACCTTGGAGAAGATGATAAAGATATTTGTCTATTTTCCTTCCACTCCAGCCAGAGCCACTGAATCCTCATCCCCCTAGAACATGTCTGTAGGTCTCAGTGGGATCCACTCTACTACCAAACACAAACAAAAGGGAAGGAAATGGGAAAACATGCAAACAGACCCTGATAGAAAGGATAACTATGGGCATAAACATAAGGGCTCAAGAGGCACTTTGGCACCAAATCCGTCCAACAAGACAATCACAGTGGCTTCTCTGCTGGGGCTTATCACTTCCTCCAACAGTCAGTTTTGGCCTACCCTGAAGTTCCAGATGTGTGCCTTCCCCATCTCCAATAGATCAGGTCCTAAATCCAACTGAAATGCTGTTGGGCAACAATGCATGGCACTAGATTGAGTAAGGCTCTTGATGGCCTCTGCCTCCTGAGTGCTGGGGTCAAAGACATATGCCACCATACCTTGCTCTGTTACCCACTCTTGTTTGGGACCCCTGCTGGCTCTATTCCCACACAAGGCATCAGCAGGAATTAGGGCAACCCTTCTAACATTTACTTAGTGCCTTAGCTACTTTCTCTCACTGTGATGAGACACTTTGATTGAGGCATCTTATAGAAGAAAGCATTTAATTAGGGGCTTGCTCAGTTTCAAAGAGTTAGGCTAGGATCATCATGGCAGGCCACATGGTGGCCAGCAGGTAGGCATGGCCCTGGAGAAGGAGCTGACAGCTGCATCCTGATCTGAAGGCAGGAGCTCGAGAGAGACAGACTATTGAAACCTCACAGCCCACCACCAGTGACACACCTCCTCCCACAAGGCCACACCTTCTTATCCTTCCTAAATAGTCCACCAACTGGGAACCAAACATTCAAGTATATGAGTATATGGAGGTTTTTTTCTCATTCAAACCACCACTATCAGGTTTGGGTAAAAGGATCAATTATAGGAAGTAAAAGGAAAGGTTCTGTAGCTTGATATGACCTTGTCCCCAGGACTGCCTACATGGAATTGGGGACAGAGTTTGCTGACACCACCCCTCCCAGCTGTAAATACACATGCCACTTTTGTAGCATTTGAGATTGTAAGACCCCAAAAAAAGGGTTGGCCAAAAGACCTTTGTGGGATACACAGTTACCATGGAAACTTACATAGAGTTAATAATGAACTCCATCTGCGGCAGTGTCTATGTAAATCCAGCAGCTGTTCTTACAGTATACCAAACTTCCACACCTCCCCATGACTGGGACCCAAACCCTACCATGGCTGTCTCCTCCAGTTGTCATTGCCATAGGCCCCAACCATAATCCTCAGGTCTTCTTATAACTTATAAGGTAAGGGATATTAGGCTATTACGGCACACAGGTTCTGTGAGTATTTTGGCTTTCCCAAAGGCCTCTTGGGCCTTTCCATCTGAGCTGGCTAGTTTTATGTCAACTTTACATAAACTAAAATCACTGGAGAGGATGTAGCCTCAATAGAAAAAAAAAATGCCTCCATAAAATCCAGCTACAGGGCATGTAGGGTATTTTCTTAGTGACCAATGGGGAAGGGCCAAACCCATTGTGTGTGGAACCATTTCTGGGATGGTGGTCTTGTGTTCTGTAAGAAAGCGGGCTAAGCAAACCATGGGAAGTTAGTATGCAGCACCCCTTCATAGCCTCCGCATTAGCTCCTGAATGCAGGTTCCTGCCCTGTTTGAGTTCCTGTGCTGAGTTTCTTTAATGATGGACTAAGATGTGGAAGTGTAAGCCAAATAAACTCTGTCTTCCCCAACTCATTTTTGGCCATGGTGTTTCATCACAGCCATAAAAACCCTAACTAGAACACCATCCTAATCCCACACAGCACTTCTTTTTATCAGATTATACAGAGGACATATGACCTTGTCAAGGGGAGGTATAACAATCTGTCAGTAACCCCATGAATACCTGTAATTACATTTACCTACACAACACATTGAAAGAAATTTTTTCATAGTTTTTCAGAGTATCATGAATGTTCTACCTCACCACAATATTACCAAAACTTTTACCACCATTCCAGACCTCTGTACCTTGTGGAAATTAATTTCCCATCCATATCCCCTCAGGCTCACTTATAAATTCCCCAAATGGGCTTCTAAATCTGTAGAGCACTCAGAAGCTAGCAACGTATCATCTATATAGTAAAACGTCTTTATGGAGGATGCATAGTGTAATAGTGCCAGGTCCTAGGCTACCATCCCATGACAAACAGTGGGGCTGTGAAGACAGCCTTGGGACAATACTCTGAAAGTCTGTTTCTGTCCATTCCATGAAAATGGAAGCCAGTCTGGGGATTCGGTAGCTAAGGGGATACTGAAAAATGAGTGAGCAAGGTCAACAGCCACAGGACATTTGCTTTGCACTGCTACTCAGAAGAAAAGAATGTTAGACACAGCTGCATAAACGGGAGGCACACTGCCTTCTTTACTTCAAAGTCATTCTCTAAGAACCATCGGGCTTTCTCATTGGCCACATAGGACTGTTGAAGGGGCCCTGAGGTATGAAGAAAAATCTCTACTTTCTAGCTCTTAGATGGTTTCTATAATTTTGCCCTGACCCCTAGGCAGCCAACGGTTTTGAGATTCACCACCCTCATAAGAGTTGCCTTGGTCATGGTGTCTGTTTATAGCAGTAAAACCCTAAGACAGAAGTTGGTACCAGGAGTAGGGAGCGGAAGTATAAGGATAAATCTTTTAAGAATCTGGAGCTGGTTTATTAACTCACCAGCATCTTCAACTACTGAAACCTCTCCAGATACTCTCTCTCTCTCTCTCTCTCTCTCTCTCTCTCTCTCTCTCTCTCTCTCCTGGGAGCTCAGAGAATATTGAAGGCAAATGGTGTAAACTATATTTCAAACTTAAAGGAGCTAATGCTCCATCAATTGTAACTGTATACCCAGTGTACCAAATTTTTTTACAAGTTGGGGGTGGGGGGAAATTGGAAAATTATTTTGCTGGCTTTTTGTTGTATCTCTGGAAAAAAATGATGAAGGAAAAGAATGAGCTATATGATAAAATTGAATGGCTCCAGATGCAAATAAACAATCTAAAGGTTTCTAAATGTGCCTTTTGAAGAGAACCTTCTTGCCAACAGCAATAGGGCTGCAGTTGCAGAAAATCAAACCAAAACCCTCATTATAAAGTTGGCTGAATTACATCAAAAATTCAAGTCGAAGAAGTCTCATAGGGTGTCAGCTGTTAAAGTAAGGGCATTAATTGGCAAAGAATGGGATCCTATAACTTGGGATGGGGATGTGTGGGAGGACCCTGTTGAAGCTGAGAGTTCTGCATCTTTATCTGAAGGCTGCTAGTAGAGGACTAACTTTAGCAAAGACACACTCCTTCAGCTGATCATATACAAACCATAACACAGTACCACTGAAGTTCACCCTGAGGTACCAATAAGTTCACTGAGCTGAGTTACAGAGCATAGGCAAGAGGTTTTTTACTCACCTATGTGTGGTTACTAACACACCACACACACACACACACACACACACACACACCGTCAGTCTCCCCCAAGGCAAGAGTGTAAAGTAAATACTTTATTTACCCAGCACAAATGCTAACTGTCCTATAGCACATAAATAGAGTGCTCTCCCCTAGTCTTCTAGTCCCCAAGGCCACATTCAATTAGAACAGAATTGCATACAATAGGTGATACAGAAAGGCTGGATCCTCAAGTGAGGTGCTGTGATCCTCCCTGACGCTCTGTGAGGGGACATGATGTTCATGCACTGCTGAACTCCTGTAGATGCTGATGCTTGCCTCAGAAATCGTCCTGTAGAACACAGGGTGTTATTGCTTGAATTTAAAATGTCTCCCAAGGGCCCATATATTTTAAATCATTTGTCACCAGCTGGAGATGCTGTCTTGAATATGAGGTCTCGCTGGAAGATGCAAGACCAAAGAGATGTGGCCAAGAGTGTTACAGCTCAACCCTGTCTGGCACTGACAGACTGGCTCGGACTTGTCTCATCCCAGATCAGAACATGTTGCTTAGTAACTGTGAGCCAATCACCTACCTCTCTTCAAACAGACCAACCCTATAGGAGGTAGAAACTCTCCAGAGACTTTAAAGCCCCAGCCCTCCAGAAGACACTAGATTTTGTTGAGCTTCCTGAGTCCTCCCTCCTCCTTTTCTACGTGTGCCTGTTGCATGTGTGTGTGTTCCTTGTCCCTATTGCTGCCTTCTAATTCTTTACAGAAAACAAACCTGGTCAAGACCGTTAGGCTGAATCAGTATTGAACTGGGCTGCAAAGAACTCGGGTAGGGACTGGAAGCAGGTCCGTCCTTCAAAGGCTGCCCCAACGCCCCCCCCCCCCCAACCTATCTCCAGCAGGCTCTGTTCCTCAGCCAAGCTCCAAGGCTTTCAGAGCAGTGCTGAGTGGCAGAGAAGTGCCCAAACCATGAGGCCATGGGAGAAATTTCAGACTCAGTTCATCCAAGGGAGAAGCTTTCTCTCACATGTTGCCAACCTGAGACAATCCTTAGGCACATGAGATGACCCAGCAAGGAAAACTGGCATCCTGGATTAGATTCTTGGAACCCAAATGGAAGGACAGACTCACACAGGCTCTCCTCTGAGCTCAATGCATGCACCTCCACCCCCCTCCCCACCATGCCCGCTAATAAATAAAATTAAATTTAAAAATTCTTTAATCCAGAATGGAATGATTTGGGTTAGCATGCTCTGTTCCTTTTCACTCATACATTCTACCCTGTTCTTTCTCTTTCTGTCTGTATTAAATGGTAAGAGAGTTGTGGCCAGGTGGTATTTTATCCAGCTGGGCAGTGGCCGTGTACACCTTTAATCCCAGCACCCGGGAGGCAGAGGCAGGCAGATCTCTACAGATCAAGTTTCAGGACAGCCATGGCTACACAGAGAAACCCTGTCTCAAAAAAACAGAGAGTTATAAATTCTCACCCGATCTATGAGGATATGGGTAGAGAATAATATCTCTATTCCTTTTGTGACCAAATTACTGAAAAGTCAGTTCATTTTAAAAATACTTTGTAAATACCTGAAAATTATTAAGACAATTTTCTGGTTTTTAGCATATAAATCAGAATATATGTTAAGAGCAGGAGGCATTAGTCCTGGTGGAGAGGTGCTCCTGGTCTCCCTGACCCTTCCTTTAGCATTGTCTCTCCCAAAATATGGTCTGACAAGCCAGACGTACGTGGACTCTTCTTGAGAAACAATCTTCCACTGTGGCTCATTCCAAAACCTCAGCTTTTTCTTCCTCAGTATGTGGGAGTGTCCTGTTTCAGTAGTCTGACAGCAGAGGGAGGACTGTGCAGCCAGAGGGAGGACTGTGCAGTCAGAGGGAGGACTGTGTAGTCAGAGGGAGGACTGTGCAGCCAGAGGGAGGATTGTAAAGTTAGAGGGAGGACTGTGCAGCCAGAGGGAGGACTGTGCAGCCAGAGGGAGGACTGTGCAGTCAGAGGGAGGATTGTAAAGTCAGAGGGAGGACTGTGCAGCCAGAGGGAGGATTGTAAAGTTAGAGGGAGGACTGTGCAGTCAGAGGGAGGATTGTAAAGTTAGAGGGAGGACTGTGCAGTCAGAGGGAGGACTGTGTAGTCAGAGGGAGGACTGTGAAGCCAGAGGGAGGATTGTAAAGTTAGAGGGAGGACTGTGCAGTCAGAGGGAGGACTATGCAGTCAGAGTGAGGACTGTGAAGCCAGAGGGAGGATTGTGCAGCCAGAGGGAGGATTGTGCAGCCAGAGGGAGGACTGTGCAGTCAGAGCAAGGACTATGCAGTCAGAGTGAGGACTGTGAAGCCAGAGGGAGGATTGTGCAGTCAGAGCAAGGACTGTGCAGTCAGAGGGAGGATTGTGCAGTCAGAGGGAGGATTGTAAAGTTAGAGGGAGGACTGTGCAGTCAGAGGGAGGACTGTGCAGTCAGAGGGAGGACTGTGCAGTCAGAGCGAGGACTATGCAGTCAGAAGGAGGATTGTGCAGCCAGAGCAAGGACTATGCAGTCAGAGGGAGGACTGTGAAGCCAGAGGGAGGATTGTGCAGCCAGAGGGAGGATTGTGCAGCCAGAGGGAGGATTGTGCAGTCAGAGGGAGGATTGTGCAGCCAGAGGGAGGATTGTGCAGTCAGAGCGAGGACTATGCAGTCAGAAGGAGGACTGTGCAGCCAGAGGGAGGACTGTGCAGTCAGAGGGAGGATTGTGCAGCCAGAGGAAGGACTGTGTGGACCTGGCTTTAGAACAGTTTTGCTCCCATGAGGGCAGTTCCTGTGATGACAAAGCTGATGAGTGGGATTGATGTCCTAATAAAAGAGTCTCATGAAGTAGTCAAGTAGCCTTGCCCCTTCCAACACGTGAAAACACAATAGGAAGGCTCAGTCTGTGAACCAGAAAGCAGACCCTCCCCACACAGATTCTGCCCCAGCCTTGGTCTACATTGTCAAGGCTCCATTGCTGCAAGAAATATGTTTTTGTTGTTCATAAGCCTGTCAGCTGATGATGCTTTATTATTTCATTGGGTTCAGAATGAGACAAAGTAAGCCAAGTCTCTTTTACCCTCAGCCAAGGGCAGGGCCCATCCTCCTAGCTACTATGCTGCCTTCAGATGTGACATCCAAACACCAAGAAGACAGAAGCAGTGTGTGGGACCTCTTGTCTTGGGTACAGATGCATCACCCACCAACGATCTCTCCGGCTCGGACAGTCCACCTTGCAGATAGAGCTGGCTGACTGGAAGAGAGGAGACATTAGAAGGCCTTCCCTGTGGCTACCAGACCATTGAAACAATAATAGTTAAACAATAATAATTAAACAATCCCGGGGCTGACGTGTAGCCATGTCTACCCCTTCTCCTGAGGTTCCAGCAACAAACCGAAGTTCAGTCAGAACCACTGAGTTTATTGGGCTTCCTTCAGAGCAAGGGTATGGGTGCTCCTCCCACAAGAGGCTGAACCTAAAGAGCCTACACCAGCAGGATGAGGCCTTCCTCATAGCTGCATATGTGAAGGTAGCCCCTCCCCTAGCCACGAGCAATAACAGCAGAATTTCATGCAATGGCTAGATACTCAAATAAGTGTCCCTTGACCCTCCCCACCCTTCCTTGAGGTATATACAGCCAAAAAAGCCAGGTAGGATGACACCTTTTTTGAAGAATTAATGCTGAAGTCCCCAAGATATCTGTTTCTTAATGGGAGGACAGTTGCTCAGAACACTCAGGAACAGACTTCATAGTTCTGACAACTTATCAAACCACTTTGTAAAAGAGATTAGAGCCAAGAAAACAATGGCTGTGTGTAGCCGGAGGGTCTGGTTCCCCTATTGGTTCTTTTTTTTTTTTTTTTTTTTTTCTTTTTAAGTGGATATTTTCTTTACTTACATTCCAAATGTTATCTCCTTTCCCGGTTTCCCCTCTGGAATCCTCCCTCTCCTATCCTCCCCACCCCCTGCCTCTATGAGAGTGTTCCCCCACTCATCCACCTCCCCGCCCTGGCATTCCCCTACACCCACCGGAGCACTGAGCCTTCACAGGACCAAGGGCCTCTCCTCTCTCACTGATGCCCGATAAGGCCATCCTCTGCTACATATGTGGCCCAATAGGCTCTTGATTTGGTCAATAAAGAAGTCGGGAGCCAATTACTGGGTGGAAGGGACAGGTGAGACTTCCGGGTCCCAGAAGGAAAAACAGAGGGAGAGAGAAGAGCCCATCTTTGGCCAGACTTTGGAGCAAGAAGCTCACAACCACCACGTAAGATCAGTGGCCTCTGCCACAAGCAGATGGCTAATATAGGAGAGCTGATAAGGTTAATGCAGGAGATTTTGCACCCAGCAATTGTATTATCTGTCAAGTTCCAAAATAATAAAGTTGTCTGAGTTTTTTCATCAGAGGAGCAAAGTTGGGCAGAGAAAGAGAGAAGCCGGTGGCGGCTTGGTGAAGCTAGCCAGGAAGAACAAAAGAGAAGTCAAGCGGGAGCTGATGGAGTGGGGTACTGCAGCTCCCAGCTTTCCTGGGTTGGGAATTGTGCTTGATCCTGGGCTAAGCCAGATGGGGGAAAGGAAACTGAGAGAGGTTCCTGATGGCAGCTTGGCGGAAGCAAAGCCAGGAGGGGCTGGGAGCACTATCACAGCTCCTGGGAAAGGCAGTAGCTGGCCATTGGTGGAGATAAGTCAGAAGTGAGGCCAGCCGCTAAGCCGGGAGCCTGGGAAAGGGAGGTACCATGTTTTACAATTACAGGCAACAAGTCGGTAAGGAATGGAGCCACACCTGCACCACGACTGCTGCTCAATAATGTGACCGGGCCAGCTCAGTCAGTCAACAGGTTCTCCAGGGAGAAAGTGAGGACTAAAAAGAAAAGAGACAACTAGACAACACTGTAACATGACCCCAGCCAGTTCTGAGGCTGAAGCAGGTTTATTTTTCCCCCACTGTGCTTTTATACCACATAAAGTACATGCGAAATAATGAGATCAGTTCTGGGCTGAGGAACAAGCAAGGCGATAAACAAAATCCTGTAAACACCATTTCTAGGGTTTAATCGGGATGGCCAAGGCAAAAGGACTGACACACAGTCTTCAGCTGAGCTTACTCTGAGCTCTGCATTAACTCAACACAAATATTCTTAATCTGAGCCTATTTTCTGAGTCCTAGCCCAAAGTCAGATTCCTGCCTGAGTTTACTTCTTTGTTCTGGATCAATGTTAAATTCCTGCCAACTTTCTAGAAGCTTCCCCAAAAGCTCTCCACAATAATGCATACTTCTCTCCTTCTATCTCAGTCTAAACCCCGTGTAGACCCTAAACATGAGACTCAGGATCACTAGACCTCTTTCTTGGGTCTTCTTCCCAGAGTGTCCTCTCATTAAATCTCTCCTGTCTGACTTTTGCTGCTATTTGTGTCTTTAATTGCCCTATTGGAGGCAAGTGGTCCAGCCTAGATTGCTATGGCTGCAGATGGTCAGGCTTATAACTTAAATGTTCTAATAACATGGACTTTTCCACCTCCACCAAGCCACCTGGGCTTCAAAACGGTGGCTGTGGTGACAACTATTCCAACAAAGAAAAGAATGCTGAGAATTTATGAGCAGAGTAATCCAGCAAACACAGGACACGAACTTTGTAATACTGAAGGAGTGGACACAGTGGACTAGAAGCCAGGTTTTTGTCCCAGTATCCTGTGTTTAGATTTGAAGGTGTGGAGGACCTCCACCTACCCACTCCCACATGGTAGGCCAAGCTGCTCTGCCATTGCTGCCTTGTTTTCCCGGAGAGTAAGGTGGAGGACAGCATCTCTCTGCCCTCCCAGGTTCTTTGTCTGAGCTACACACTAAATGGACCCAATACAGATAGACAAGAGAAACCCTGTGTTTAATTATGCTCAGATGCACAGGAGTCCCACGAGATACAGGACTCACGGAAGGCCTGGCTGAGGTTTATGCAGCTTCCTGAGTCACAGGGAGGGAAAAAAAAAACAAAGCTGATTTCCTGGGTTGTGGCAATGGCCCAAACTCAGGGAAGAGGGGAAAAATTGTGTCACGTAGAAAGGTCTTGTTACTGTCAGCAATAAGAGGACTCTATTTCTAATTTCAGAACCAGTGACTGGGCTGGAGTCAGTTCAGTTCTCTTCTCCTATTGCCCCAGTAAGTCTTCCTTGGCCAATAAGATTCCCAGAGAAGATTTACACAATGGTAATCCTTGTGGTGGCCCCATCTTTAGGCAGATAAGAGCAGCTCACACAAAACACTTGTCTGCATCCCACCCCCTAGTGCCCCAGTTCAAGGGAACCAGACTGGCGTGTTTCAGATGGAATTTCCTTTACCCTTTGGCAGAGAGGATGTTCTTATTTCCATTTGGGGATTGCATAAGGATTAAGTAGGATAATAAACGCTTTCAAACCTGCTTTGCAGGAATTAAAGCATTACACAAATGCTCAGGCCCATAGGAAAAGGACAGGGGTGTTCTCTGTAGGGTTATATTTTCAGAGTGCAGCTCACGAGTGAGCAGCAGCCGCCATGAAAGAGGGAAATATCAGTGGGCATAGGAAGAAAAAGGGTAAAACCAGTCCCTGTACTGGTCTATGTTCTTAGCCAGGTCCTACGCCTAGAAAAATGACGAGACCAAAAAAGGAACAACCGAAATGTTTCTAGATTAAACAAACAAACAAAAAACAAATTAAGTCAGGCATGGTGGTATACACTTATAACCCCAGCCCTGGGTGATGCAGAGACAGAATGCTTGCGGCTCAAGAGCCAGCCAGCTGAGCCAATTTGACAAGTTTTGGCTAGTGAGAGACCATAATAAACACCAACAGCAAAAAGTTGATGTCATCTAAGGAGAACCCCTGACCTCCACATGCACCCACACGTGTGTGTGTGTGTGTGTGTGTGTGTGTGTGTGTGTGTGTGTGTGGTTTTCGGAGGAGTTAGTAAGTTAGTTAGTGTTGTTTTAAAATAGCCTTTCTCTGTACTCCTGGCTATCCTGGAATTCAAAAAGTAGAACAGGTTGATCTCAAAGTCACAGAGATCTACCTGCCTCTGTCTTCTGTCTCTGTCTCCCCAGTGCTGGAATCACAACCACTCATTCACCTCCCCCATAGATAGATAGATAGATAGATAGATAGATAGATAGATAGATAGATAGATAGATAGAGACTAGGAACAAAAGGACTCAGGAACTGTGGAGCAACTGGGAAGAGGATCCTTCTAGCTTCCATCTGTACTCAGTGTTAACCCTGTGGCACAACTCTCTGGACCCAATCCCACCAGTAGAGAGCTGGTCACCCAGGAGTGCTGTCATTCCTAAGTTCACAGGCTCACAGGAGAAACAGAAGAAACAGGCTCCAGTCAGAGACAGCACGACCAACTAACACCAGAAATAACCAGCTAACTAGAGGCATATACAAGAACCTAAGCAACAGAAACCAGGGCTACTTGGCATCATCAGAACCAAGTTCTCCCACTACAGCAAGTCCTGGATACCCCAACATACCAGAAAAGCAAGATTCGAATTTAAAATCACATATCATGATGATAATAGAGGACTTTAAGAAGGACATAAATAACTTCCTTAAAGAAATACAGGAGAACACAGGTAAATAGGTAGAAGCCCTTAAAGAGGAAACATAAAAATATCTTAAGGATTTATAGGAAAACACAACCAAATAGGTGAAGGAATTGAATAAAACCACCCAGGATCTAAAAACAGAAATAGAAACAATAAAGAAATCTAAAAGGGAGACAACCCTGGAGATAGAAAACCTAGGAAAAAGATTAGGAGTCATAAATGCAAACATCACCAACAGAGAAAACAAGAGATAGAAGAGAGAATCTCAGGGGCAGAATATCCACCATAGAAAACATTGACACAACAGTGAAAGAAAATGCAAAATGCAAATTTCTCCTAACCAAAAGTATTCAAGAAATTCAGGACACAATGAGAAGACCAAACCTAAGGATGATAGGTATAGAAAAGAGCAAAGATTCCCAACTTAAAGGACCAGCAAATACCTTCAACAAAATTATAAAAGAAAGCTTCCCTTACCTAAAGACATGCCCATGAACACAAAGCCTACAGAACTTCAGATAGACTGGACCAGAAAAAAAATTCCTCTTATCCCATAACAATAAAGACATCAAATGCACAAAACAAAGAAAAATATTAAAAGCAGTAAGGGAAAAAGATTAAGTAACATATATAGGCAGACCTATCAGAATTACATCAGACTTCACCAGAGACTCTAAAAACCAGAAGATCTAGAACAGATGTCATATAGACCCTAAGAGAATACAAATGACAGCCCAGGCTATTATACTCAGCAAAACTCTCAATTAACACAGATGGAGAAGCCAAGATACTCAATGACAAAACCAA
The DNA here is from genome assembly GCF_963924665.1 of Micromys minutus. Classification (NCBI taxonomy): domain Eukaryota; kingdom Metazoa; phylum Chordata; class Mammalia; order Rodentia; family Muridae; genus Micromys; species Micromys minutus. The sequence continues at coordinate 45,502,025 of NC_137969.1, forward strand.
ATTTACACAATATCTTTACACAAACTCAGGTCTACAGAGGATAATAGATGGGAAACTCCAACACAAAGAGGGAAACTACACCCTGGAAAAGTTAAGAAAGTAATAATCTTTCAACTAACCCAAAAGAAGACACCCACACAAATATAATTCCACCTCTAACAACAAAAATACAGGGAAGCAACAATTATTTTTTCTTAATATCTCTTAACATTAATATACTCAATTACCCAATAAAAAGACATAAACTACCAAACTAGATATGTAAACAGGACCCAGCATTTTGCTCAATACAGGAAATGTACCTCAGTGACAAAGACAGACACCCCCTCAGAGGAAAAGGGTGAAAAAAAATTGCAAGCAAATGGTCCCAAGAAACAAGCTGTAGTAGCCATTCTAATATCAAATAAAATTGACTTTTAACCAAAAGTTGTCAAAAAAGATAAGGAAGGACACTTCATACTTCTCAGTGGAAAAAAAAAATCTACCAAGATGAACTCTCAATTCTGAACATCTATGCTCCAAATACATGGACACCCACATTCATAAAAGAAACTTTACCAAAGCTCAAAGTGGGAGACTCAAACACCCCACTTTCATCAATGGACAGATCATAGAAACAGAAACTAAACAGACAGTGAAACTAGCAAAAGTTAGGAACCAAATGGACTTAACAGACATCTATAGAACATTTCATCCTAAAACAAAGAATATGCCTTCTTCTCAGCACCTCATGGTACCGTCATCAAAACTGACCATATAATTGGTCATAAAACAGACCTCAACAGATACAAGAAGACTTAAATAGCTTCCACATACACATGGAAGCTGAATAATTCTCTTCTCAATAATAACTTGATCAAGGAGAAAATGAAAGAAATTAAAAATTTTTTGTAATTTAATGAAAATGAAGGCACAATATACCCAAACTTGTAGGACACAATGAAAGCAGTGCTAAGAGGAAAACTCATAGCTCTGAGTGCCTCCAAAAAGAAACTGAGTCTCTCTATTATCAAGCCAAAGCTGTCCTGAAACTTATAGTTTCACTCTGTAGACCAGGCTGGCCTTGAACTCAGAGATCTGACTGACGTTGTTATTGTGGTGGTGGTGGTGGTGTGACACATGTCTGTGAGTGCAGGCAGGCATGACAATGGTGCACATGTGGAGGTCAGAGGACAACTTTGGGGAATCTGTTGTCTTCCACAGTGATTTTCTGGCTTTCACAAACACCTTTAATGGCTGCCAAGCCACCTCACTGCCCTGACCTATAGCTGGAAGTGAGACTCACCTAGACTATGACCCCCACTACCCCATGTCACAGTCACTACTACTACTACTCCTTCAGCTCCCCAATCAGCAGAACAGTAGCCCCGGCCCCAGAGTGCCTACATCCTAATTGAGAACTGTGAACATGTTAGAGTGTTGCAAAGGGGAATTAAGGCTGCTAACCAACTGACCTTAACCGGGAGATTATCCTGGATTATCCAGATGAGCTCACTGTAACCACTGCAGTCCTTAAGTGCAGAACAAAAGAGGGGACAAGAGGGGAGTCGGCAATGAGGTGTGAAGTGACCTGGACCAGCCAAGGCTCAAGGGTGTCTAGAGGCTGAACATGCACGAGCCTCCAGAAGGGCACAGCCCTGCAAACACCTTAGTTTTAGCCCAATGACACACACACGTGCACACACACACACATGCACACTTAAACATATGCATACACACACACACACACACACACACACACACTGCTTGTAATTTTCAAAATGCACGCTTGCTCCGGCTACGCTCTGGGACTAGCCCTGTTCGCCAGCGGTCCAGTCAACCCCCACTTTCCGAGATCCCAGCTTTGCTCTGAGAACAGCAACCACCTGTATTCCGGAGAGCGCCGCCCGTTCCTCATTGCCAGCGACGGCTGCCTCGCCCAGCTCCCTAGACTACTAGAGACTTGTATTTTAAAACTGACCAGCTAACTCAAAGGCCGGGTGAAGACTATCCTGCCCCATCCTCCTTAGCCTCCGCAGCTGCCTGCAGAGTCTACAAACCACCTACATGTCTGCAGCTTCCTGCCTGCTCCTCATCTGGTCTGACTCCAATCCTCTCTAGCCCCTTCTCTTCCCATCCCGGCCCAGAAATCCTGCCTTATCCTTTGCCCAGCGATTAGCTTCGGCTGTCTTTATTGACCCAATCAAGAGGTAATTAGGGAACACCCCCCTCCCACACACACACTACTAGATGTTCCACACCCTGTGCCGTTCCAGGGACTAACCTGATTGGAGCATTGAAGGAATGAAGAAAAGACAGATATATGGACACGGGTGGCAGAAAAGCTGGGATTGTGTGAACTGGGTTCTCTGGTGGAGGAAAACCCACACACCAACCCCTCCCCACCCAGAGTGTTTATATACGTACAAGTGAGGGAGCGGGCAGGACCCTTGCATACAGCTAAATCAAAGAGGCAGTATTTACCATACACAGCTGAACAAGGAGACAGGGTTAGCTAATCTCAATGGGAGCAGGGTCTGTAGGCACATAGTCTTCAGGGAGAAAGCTGTGGTGAACAGTTTCTGCCCATGCCATCCACATTTGAACTTGGACCAAGAGATTAGGCTTTGCCACTTCTCAAGGGTTTAAGTCACCGAGGTGGACATCCTTGAAATGGCTGTGTCCATGTCAACAGCACATACTCTCTCGGGGTCCCTCTGCTCCCCACAATAATGCGTCTGCAGGACTTGTGGTAATTTGCTGCAGCAGCAAAGGAAAGCATGAGACATTGTATAAAAAGCGGGGGAGAGGGAGGAGAAGCATGGGGGCGGGGCGGGGCAAGGAGACCAAACCCATTCCTGCTGTCCATTCACACTGCTTCCTTGAAAGTTTACCTGGTTCTTCTGGCTTTCTGTCCCCTCCAGACTAACGGGGAGAGGTTAGTCTTCGCTCCGTCCAGCAGTATTGATCATTTGGATTAGTCCGGCCTCTTGAGCAGGCCACGTGCTCAAGTCTCGGACCCCGGATTCTCAGCAGGGTCTTGCCCCGAACAGGAAGCAAGGATGAGAGCTAGCCATGCTGGGAAAGCTAAGGCCAAGGTGAGGCAAGGTGTGTACATGGATAACAGTGGACACAGCTTCCTGACTACAAAGGGAACTACTTGCTGGCTTCTGAATATGACATAGCTGCTTTTGATTTCCTCAACTCAGCTACCACACCTACTGGGTGCAGCTATTTCATGCTCAACTGGACGTAATTTAGACATAGACTCATAGGAAACATCATTTAATACTGGCCTCCAGATAGCCTCCACTTGTTCTACTGATGCTTCCTAAGGCCAGCGGACATGGACCCCTGCCCGTGGCACACACATGTTCTAGATGTGTCATAAGGCCATGCTACAACCGAGCACTAGAGGCAGTGTGTGCACTCACATTCACCCAGCTGCAAGTACTTCATGCCTCGTGCACATCTGCTCTGAACATGAACTGTGAGAGAGGGAGGGAGGGAAAGAGGGGAGAGGGAGGGAGGGAGGGAGAGAGGGGAGAGGGAGGGAGGGAGGGAGAGAGGGGAGAGGGAGGGAGGGAGGGAGAGAGGAGAGAGGGAGGGAGAGAGGAAGAGAGGGGAGAGGGAGGGAGGGAGAGAGGGGAGAGGGAGGGAGGGAGGGAGGGGAGAGGGGAGAGAGGGGAGAGGGAGGGAGGGAGGAAGAGAGGGGAGAGGGAGGGAGGGAGGGAGAGAGGGGAGAGAGAAGGAGGGAGGGAGGGGAGAGAGGGGAGAGAGAGGGAGGGAGGGAGGAAGGGGAGAGAGAGGGAGGGAGGGAGGGAGGGGAGAGAGAGAGAGGGAGGGAGGGGAGAGGGGAGAGAGAGAGGGAGGGAGAGAGAGGAGAGGGAGGGGAGAGGGAGGGAGGGAGGGAGGGGAGAGGGAGGGAGGGAGAGAGGGGAGAGAGGGGAGAGAGAGGGAGGGAGGGAGAGAGGGGAGAGAGAGGAAGGAAGATTTTATTTTTCCTTCATGATAACCCAGCCTATCCTGCCTGATAAAATATATGGGTGTGTTTTAAAAAGTTATAGGACAAATAAAAGATGCAGTTCTGTCCCTGTGGTGGCTATTCTTAGTTGCCAACCTGACTATATCTGGAATGAAATAAAACCCAAACACAAAGAACATACCTGTGGAGGAATTTTGCTTTGTTTTAAATATGAAGATCTATTTCTAATCCTGATGTTTGAAGACACACCTTTAATCCAGATCCTTTAGTTGTTTGTTTAAAACAGGGTTTCTCTGAGTCTCCCTGGCTGTCCTGGAACTCACTCTGTTGACCAGGCTGACCTTGACCTCAGACATCCATCTGCCTCTGCCTCCTAAATGCATTTGAACCACTACTGGTTTAATCCAGATTTTTTTTTTTTTTTTTTTTTTTTTTTTTTTTTTTTTTTTGAGCTGGGAAAAAAACACACCTTAATCTGGATCTTGAGGCAGGAAGACACACCTTTAGTCTGGGCCACACCTTCTGCTGGAAGCTACAGAAGGACTTGGAAGATGGAGACTCTTGCTCTTTGCCTGCTCACCTCACCTTGCTAGAACATTTATTCCTCCACTGGCATGAGCGCCTACGTCTTCAGGATCCTAACATCTACAGAAGACAGTCTGAGACATCAGCTTCATGGACTGAGCAACTTCCGGACTCTTGGACTTTCCATCACAGTCAGCTGTTGTTGGATTCGTTGAGCCACAGCCTGTAAGGCATTCTAAAAAATCCCATTTCTATACATATAGAGAGATTCATTATATAAGTTCCATTGCTCCAGAGAACCCTGACAGAGGCCAAAAATAAAAGTGGACTTCCCCCACTTTAACAGCCATGCCATGGCTACTCACAGCTTTCACACAGTGATATCTTAACCAAACATCTAGAGTCTAACTTCCAAGCCTGCAGTAAAACTCACTACTTAACAACATAGCAAAACACCAACCTACCTATTCAGAACTGATGCTTTCACATGCCTGCCCATCCCAAAATGGCTCACGCAACGAGACCAAATCATTTCTTCTTTTACCTGCTACCAAGGAGTTTTTTCAGCCACTCTTCCCTTCCCTGGGAAATGGCCCACTGTTGCTCTTGTAGTTTGTTTTGAGCAAAGAGAACACAGATTTATTATGTAAAAATGAAAAAGAACTCCTGAAACAGGAAGGGTTTCCAGGGAGGAATACACCAGACAGTGCAGTTCAGTAAATTTCTCCTTGTCTTTTACCCTTCTATTAGTTCATTTTCTTTGCTATATCCTTGGAGTAGAAAGGGTTTATTTAGGCATAGAGTCCCAGAGTTGAGTCTATCACCATCAAGGCAGGGACACATGGCAGCAGGCAGGTACAGCAGCAGGCACAGCAGACAGGCACAGCAGCAGTTACAGCAGCAGACACAGCAGACAGGCACAGTAGACAGGCACAGAACAGGCACAGCAGACAGACACAGCAACAGGCACAGCAGCAAGTACAGCAACAGGCATAGCAACAGGCACAGCAGACAGACAGGCGCAGCAGCAGGCATAGCAGCAGGCACAGCAGCAGGCATAGCAGCAGGCACAGCAACAGGCACAGCAGTAGGCACAGCAGGCAGGCAGGCACAGTAGCAGACACTGCTGAAAACACACATCTCAAAACCTGTGCCTCATGGTGGCACTTCCCTTATCCTCTGCTCAGCAGGTGACTGCCACAGTTTAAAGTATTTCTGAGACTTGTGTTGTTAAACCCAGGGCCAAGCTGCAACCCACGGGAGCCTAAATTCATTTGATATAGTGAGCTGGCTGCAGAATGTTTTCAGTGAGGTGCACTTGGTGTGGTTGAAATGGTAAGGACCATCCTCTTCAGGGAAAACCAGTCCCCTCACCTCTATTCAGAGGGCACCTCATTAGGTTATGGTTCTCACGCCTGCTAATAAAACAGTAAAAATGTTCCTTAACATTTCAGCATGTAAACACATTTCTGTCTGCCAGATCGAACTCTATCATCCTGAGGCATTTAAAAATTCCCTACCATAATCATAAATCAGGTGTGTAGCTAAGCTCTAACCCATGACATCCAGGTATGTAATGCCTGAGTCTTAGCTCTCACATTTACTCTTCTCTGTATTCTCTTATGCTTTTTCTAGCTGGGTGTGACAGTGCATGCTTTAGTTCCAGGATTTGCAAGGACAAGGCAGTTGGCTCTCACTGTGAGGTCAAGGCCAGCTTGATCTACAGAACAAGCTCCAGTCAAGGCTGTACTGTGACACATTGTCTCAAAACAGAAAATAAAGATTTTCCTCTCACTTCCTGTACGGTGTGTGCTCCCTGGGCCGTATCTTAGCCACACAAAAGCACATTCTCACCTGACAGACCTGACTAAGCATGAAGCCTCCTCTTCTGTTCTTAGGGAGAGAGTTCTCTAGCATCTGGTTTCCCTCACCACATGGAAAGGCTGGTGGCCATCTAACTCCTTTGTAATTGTTCTTCTTGTCTGGAAACTTGTACAAATTTCTCTTTAGCCCAACAGCTAAGAAGTTTTATAAGGTATTACTAAATGTATGTCTTCTTTCTGTCAGACCTAAAATTTAGTAGGTCATTTTCAGATCCAAATTTTCCTAAGTCTTGGAGGCATTTTCTGTGATCATTTACTAGGTTTCTGTACTTCTTCTGACAATTTCTTTTCCCTTTGAATTCCTGTTTCTCTCTTTAGGTGCTCAGGACCTCTCCTCCAGGTCTCACATCATGACCTAATGACATGGGAATTAAAAGGTAAACTGGGGGATACTGGACAGATATCCTAGTGCTTAAGAGAACTTGCTGTTCTTCCAGGTTCCCAGTATGCACATAGTGTCTCGCAACAGTCTGTCACTCCAGTTTTAGAAAATAATACGTCCTCTTCTGGCCCCTAAAGGCCAGATATGGTGTATATAGATATATGCAGGTAAAACGCTCATATAGGTAGGTAGGTAGGGAGATAGGAAGGCAGGCAGGCAGGCAGGCAGACAGACAGGCAGGCAGGCAGGCAGACAGGCAGGCAGGCAGGCAGGCAGGCAGGCAGGCAGGCAGGCAGGCAGACAGACAGAAGGTAGAAAAGGCAGAAGCAGCTGTGGTGGGACACTGTAATCCCAGCTCTTGGGAGGTTGAAGCAGAGGCATCACAAGCTCAACATGAACTTCGATGACATAGCCAGACCCTGTCTCAAAACAAACAAAAGAAAATGGTAAAAAAAAAAAAAAAAAAAGTAAGTAAATAATGTGGCTAACACAGACAGCACAGGTCACCTGGGGCTGAACAGTTCTGTCGCAGCTGTGTGACCCTCAGGCTGGCTCATTACCATCTCTGGGACAATTTCTTTAGCTGAGTTTGAGAATGACCATAGCTAAATCTTGCTCTATCGAGAGCTAAGTGTACTAACCTGGACAAGGGCTTGTTGGTGGTGGCTTGGTTTGAGAGTTTGGAGTCGTTGAGACAAGTGTTGTTGATGTAGCCCAGGATGGCCCTTGCCTTACTCTGCAGCTATTTCAGTCAGTGTTTTCTTGTTGTGAAGAGACACCATGACTATGGCAACTTTTATAAAGGAAAGTATTTCACCGGGGCTGACTGACAGGTTCAGAGGTTTAGTCCAGCATGACAGGAAGCCTGGTGGCATGCAGGCAGACATGGAACTGAGAGTTTTATATCCAGATCCACAGACAGCAGCAAGAAAGAGACTGTGCCTGGCTTGGGCTTCTGAAATCTCCAAGCCCACTCCCAGAGACACACTTCCTCCAACAAGTCCATAATCCCTCAACCCCTGTCAAATAGTGCTATTAATGACCAAGCATTCAAATATGTGACCCTATAAGGGACATTCTTATTCAAGCTACCACAGGACCCAAGAATAACCTGTGATCCTCCTGCCTGCCTGAGATCACAGACCCAGTGCCCCTCAGTTTATGGAGTGCTGGGGACTGAACGCCAGGCCTAAAGTACACTGACCAGTCTACTGACCAAGCAACCCTAGCTCTCAGACTGTGCCCTCTGGCCTGAAACCTTTGAAGTTCAGTGACTTTACGTTGAGGGCTATTCATGAGTCAGTTTTGCTTCTGTCTTGTGCTTTTCTCATTAAAGGACTTGAGGACTAGTCCTTGTGATTGAGGACAGTGTTATAGGTTACCTCATAACCATTATTTCTAAGACTGGGAATGTGGTTTGTGGTAGAATGTTTGTCAAGCATACATGAAGGACAGCTTTTATCCCAGACCCACGCTTTTTGTTATCCTGAAACTAAAACCATGATATTCTAATTAAAAACTTAGATTAGTTCAAAGAGCTTGTATTAAGATTCTCTAGAGGAACAAAACTAAATCGAGTGGTTTAAAGAACATTATTTACAGAATAAGGGTAGGGGGGGTCCTATAATGGCTGTGACATGTTGGAGAGACAAAGAGCTCAGTAACTGTTCAACACAAAAGTCTGACTCCCTTAGAGTTCCACTAGAAGGCTGAAGGATCAGGAGCTTCCCAGAGCTTAAAGGGCGGAGTCTAGTATCAGTGGCTATGGCAACAGCGACAGGCTTCCCTGTACTGGAGAAAGGGCTTGCTGTTTTCTTCCTCCCGGTTCCCTTCATCCCAGCTCACCATCTGTTGGAGAATGCTGCTCACACTCATAGTAGGGTCTCTTCCACAAGTTATCCCACAAACACACTCAGAGGTGCGTCTTTACAGAGCTTTAGTAGCTTCTAATCCAGTCAAGTTGACAGTCAAGCTGAAGCATCCCAGAGCTCATGGGCAAAGGAGAAGCATGAACCAGCAATTTGGGTGACGGGAGGAAGAAAACCGTAAACTAGAGCCCAGAATTATAAAGAAATAAAGGGCTACGGTAGCCTTATTAAAATGAAAAGTCACATGTTTTGGAGCTGGGCATGCTGGTACACGCTGTTATTACAGCCCTTGGAAAGTAGAGCAAGAGTTCAAGATCACTGTTGACTACAAATACACTGTAGTGAGTTCAAGGCTAGCCTGGGCTTCATAAAATTCTGTCTAAAAAACAAACAAATAAAACCCACTGCAAATCAAAACCCCTTATATATTTGTCCTACCTTGTTCTCTATTGTTGTGATAAAAACACAGCATGCCAGGACCAAAGCACAGGAACCTGAAAGCTGGAACTGAAGTAGAGATCACAGAGAAATGCTGCTTCCTGGCTTGCCCTATATGCTTTCTTATACACCCCAGGACCAACTGTCCAGGGTATAGAATCGTAGGCTTGCCCACACACCAATGTGGTAGAGATCTTTTCTTAATTGAGGTTCCCTCTTCTCAGACTATAGTCTATGTCTAGTTGGGGGGGGAAGACCCTAACCAACACACATATTTTAGTACACTTAACTCTTGCTGAAACCTATGATGATAGCTATAATTATTCTCCAATTCAGCTCAAGAAACAGGCCCAGAGGTGGTAATGAACCAGCCCTAGTGTCACACAGCTGTGGCAGAAATGTTGTTCAGCCCCAGGTGATCGGTGCCATCTGTGTTTTTAGCCATGCTTTCTACCATTTGTTTTGTTTGTTTTGAGACAGGGTCTGGCTGTGTCATCCGGGTCACCCAGGTTCATGTTGAGCTCTCGATGCCTCTGCCTCAGCTTCCCAAGTGCTGGGATTACAAGTATGTCTCACCACAGCTTTCCAATGCCTGTGCCAGCATCCACCATAGAAGGCCTGGGTGACAGCTGCACAGAAGTCAGCAGGACCCCACACAGGAAAATTCAGAGATGTTCTAGTTCCTCACACAGAAGGGAATGAAGGCATAGCAACACAGCCTGAAGGCACACTGTGTTCTGGGCATGCAGTAAAGCCCTGGCCTCTGAAGTGGGGGAAAGGAAGCATGGTGGTACTCACTGATAACTGAAGCCCTCAGAAGGCTGAGGCAGGGAGTCTTGATGATGCTGATATTAGGGTTCAGTGGACATCTTCTGAGATTGACATTTTCTTCTGTCCTAAAACAAGGAATTGGGCAGAGACGTGTGAATGATAACAGAAACACGGGCAATTTGTCAGGAAACAGAGACACACTTCCTAGGAAGGAAACAAGCCTGAGTAAACAGCAGATGCCATGCAAAGAATGTTGCTTTGACGTCATGTTTGGGGCTTTGGGAGTCCTTTGAATAGTGCAGGCTTTTCTGCATGTGCTGCATCAGGTATACGCCATTTATGTCTCATTACCGTCTTACATCTGTACCCGGGGATGTGTGTTTTACAATAAGTACCAGTCGTTTTCAAATACTGTTGAGTTTCAATGGGATATATAAGTGGCTTCAGGCAGTTCTAGGAGAGTGTGTGTCTGTGTCTGCCTGCCTGTCTGTCTGTCTCTGAGTGTCTGTGTGTGTGTCTGTTTGTCTCTGTGTGTATCTGTGTGTATGTTTGAGTGTCTGTGTCTGTCTGTCTATATGTATGTGTCTATCTATGTGTGTCTGAGTGTCTGTGTGTGTCTGTCTATCTGTCTGTCTTTGAGTGTGTATGTCTGAGTGTGTGTGTGTGTCTGAGTGTCTGTGTCTGTGAGTGTGTATGTCTGTATGTGTGTGTGTGTTTGAGTTTGAGTGTCTGTGTGTGTGACTGAGTGTCTGTGCCTGTCTCTGTGTGTGTCTGAGTGTGTGTGTGTGTGTGTGTGTGTGTGTGTGTATCAGTAGGGAGTGTCTGGCCTTCCTATTTGCCAACAGATTTTTCGCATTTGATAATTTTTCAGCCTTTTTTTGAAATCTTCCAGACCTCTTTCTCTGTCCTTCTCTCCTGTTCGAGGTCCAGGCCAGGCTGGACAACATGGTGAGAACCTCTTCCCCAAAAAGCTAAAGAACAGAAACAACAAATAAATCATAAGTCATGGTTATACATAATATACAAAATCCTCTCACATGCTTTAAATTATGTCTAATGATTATATCTAATGCACTATATATACACTGTAAAGAGTCTATACTGTATTATTAGGAAATAAGAATAAAATCTTGAAGGGATTGCTCAGTGATTAAGAGCACTTATTCTTGCAGAGAAGCCAGTTCGATTCCCAGCACCCACATGACAACTCTCAACCACCCATAACTCCATTCCCAGAATGCACATGATACAAAGGCATACATGCAAGTGAAATATTCATACATATAAAATAAACAAATGAATCTAAAGAAAAAAAAGAATAAAGTTTTACATTTTGGATCCAGAGATAATTTTTTAAATAGGGGGCCACAGCTAGAATCCATGGATATAAAATATTCAAACACAGAGGACTGATTGTACATAATTTTGAAATAAATGCATTAGCATAAAAGAAAAATACATTTCTAATAGTTCAAACAGAAATGCATAAAAGGAGAAATACATTGGCTGGTTAGACAGGCTCTGTTAGAAGACAGGCCCAGTAAAGTCCTTTTTAAATATCCATCACTGTCTTCATTGGGGTTTTATTGCTGTGAACAGACACCGTGACCAATGCAAGTCTTATAAGGACAACATTTAACTGGGGCTGGCTGACAGGGTCAGAGGTTCAGTCCATCATCATCAAGGTGGGAGCATGGCAGCATCCAGGCAGGCATGGTGCAGGAGAAGCTGAGAATTCTACATCTTCATCTGAAGGCTGCTAGGAGAATACTGGCTTCCAGGCAGCTAGGGTGAGGGTCTTAAAGCCCAAGTCCACAGTGACATATCTACTCCAACAAGGCCACACCTACTCCAAAAGGTCACGCCCTATAATAGTGCCACTCCCTGAGCCAAGCTTATACAAACCATCACACCCACCATCTCCAGCCAAGACTACTGACCTCTTCCTGCCTGGTCCTCCTGGGCAGCGCTCAGTCAGAATCTTGCTGTGCTATCCTAAGCTCTTGGGTCTTACCATCTGGTAGTCCCCAGAGCTACAGGGGAAGGCTGCTTTTGTGTCCAGGGATGTAGCACGGTCCCTGTGTAAGTGAGTGGGAAGCCCTCTCCCATCTCCTTAACCTAGAGGGAAGGCTAGGTAGTGTTGTACTGGCAGGGTGGCAGGACCATGGCCACCTAGTGACTGCCCTTGAGGGTCTCCTCTCTTGCAAGAAAAGGTGTAGCACTAGCTAGCCAGCAGAAAAACACCTCCCAAGCTCAAATTAGTTCCACAGGCACTTATTATCGGGGTTCTCCACTTCACATAAGCCTGCTTAACCGCAGGGTGGGGCGGCAGGAAGGAAGAAGCCCCCTTCGCCCGTTCTGGCCTCCTGTCCCCAAGGTCTGATCACAGTGGCAGCCTGCACCTGTAACCACAACCACACAGGGAAATTTCACTGGTGGCTGGTGGCAAAGAACAGAGAGGTTGTTATCATTTCCAATTTGGAGTCCAAAATATGAACGTTGAAAATAACCCAGTCCCTGGCTTCTACCCGACTCAACTCCCGACCCTAAGTGTTTTATGAGATGAATACCGATGCCTCTTCCCAGCTCACAATTGCTTTTGAGAAAAATGAAACAAGCAAAAACCCCTAGGAGTTGTGCTTGCTGCGTTCGTTTTACAAATGAAGAAACTGAGGCTCACAGTGGCTCTGTGGTTTGTGTGAAGCTGCGTGGGAGAGTCTACCTCCCTGGACAAATCTTTCCCTTAAGCTGCTGACTTCCTACTAAGACAGTGTGGCTCCCAGGGGCAGTAGGAAGATAAGACTTCCTTCCCATCTGGGAATTGCTACTGCCCCCATTGCAGATGGCAATACGGGAACAGGCTCCGTGTGGCCTCATCAGCCGATGGGAAAGTGGTGCTCAAAAGGAAATGTCCATGGGGTTGCTTCACTGCCACCAGACCAAAAGGACAGGACCAAAGGGGCTGGGTTCTTACAATAGCACAGTGCTATGGTGCAAGAGGTGCTTCCAAGTGCAGGGCTCTTGAGTCAAGTAGTTGTTGCTTAGTTAAAGGAACTTTGGAAAACAGAGTCAGCTTTCGGTCAGTGTAACAAACGTCTGAGACTTACAACAGGGGAGTACTTTAGAGTCCAGAACACCATTTGTGGCAGGGTTGCTGGATGGTTGGGGATGATCTATGTGGTAAAACCGCTCATTTCAAGGACAGGAAGCAAATGGGACATCAAGAAGGGACCGAAGTCCCACTAGCCCCTTTAAGGGCATGTCCCCCAAAGATATGGAGACACTCCCACTAGGCTGTACCTCCTGATGTTCCCACCATCTGCTGGGTGTGATGGATGGTGCATGCAGGATTGTAGCATCAAAGCTAATAGGCTCCACAGTGAGGCACTATCTCAAACGGTCTCCACTGTTTCCAGACGGATGCTTGCTGGAGACTAAGCCTTTGCCATGGAAATCTTTGGGCTATATTTAAGCAAACTATAGCAGCACTCAAAAAAAAAAAAAAAAAAAAAAAAAAAAAAAAAAAAAACAAAAAGAGCCACACCACCCATGAAATCGGCCCTCTATCATTCCCTAGCAGGACATCTGCCGCCAAAGAACATTCTTGAAGCTTGCCAGGAATACTGTGCTTCCCTTCTAGCAGGAAGTGATTCTAGACAGAGACTTGTGCCCTTCCACTTGCCTATCAGAGACAATGCACCCCACGGAATGGAATTTCCCAGGAGTCTCTTGGGAGCTTGGCTCTTGGGAAAATTTCACATAGTTCTGACAGCTTATCAAACCACCTCACTGGAGAGAGCATGATCACAGAAAAAGATGGGTCAGTGATGAGCAGGAGCCTACCCTAGCCAGTGATGCACAGCTCTGTTTAAATCTAAGCCTCACATCAGAACCCCGGAAGACAGCCTGGGCGCTGGAGTGGGGGGAAGGGATCACCACTGTCTTCGGTTGATCTTCCTGGTACAGCTACACTGTATTAATCTCCTTTCTCTGTTTTTCACTATTACTATCTCTTTAACTGGCTTATTGAGGACAGGGGCCCTGGTTTGTTAGGGCTGCCAAGGCCCATGCGCCATCCCAAACACCTCCTCCTATTAACTAACTCAGCTTTCAGGAACATAGTGTGTGTCTTTCTACAACATCAGAATTTACTGGATAAGTTTACAAAGTGTGAGGGTTTCAGAGGCAACAGCTGGCCAGTCATTTCCACTCCACTTTTCTCAAACCCCTAGCCCAAGCAAACACAGGCTTTTTATTATGATATTAATTACTAATTACTCTGTGTATATGTGTGTGTGTGCCTATGTGTGTGTCTGTATATGTCTGTCTGTGTATCTATGTGTATGTCTGTGTGTTTATGTGTGTGTGTATGTCTATGTATGTTTCTGTGTATGTCTGTGTGTTTATGTGTGTTTGTATGTGTGTCTGTCTGTGTGTTTGTATATGTGTCTGTGTATGTGTGTCTGTGTGTGTGTCTGTGTATGTCTGTATGTGTGTGTCTGTGTATGTCTGTATGTGTGTGTTTGTGTATGTGTATGTTGCTGTGTATGTCTGTATGTGTGTTTATGTGTGTGCCTGTGTATTTGTATATGTGTCTGTGTATGTGTGTCTGTACATGCTTCTATATGTGTCTGGGTGTGTATGTCTGTGTGTGTGTGCTTGTATATGTCTGTATGTGTGTTTATATGTGTGTGTGTGTGTGTGTGTGTGTGTATCTATGTGTATGTGTTCGTGTGTATACAAGCACTCTTTTATTCTCTCAGAAAGCTGTCAGTGAAGGGGACACCCTTTCTCTCCATGTCCTTTACCTCTATGGTCACTGTGGCCAGCAAGACCACTGTGCTTTCTCTGGCCAGGAGTCTAGCTGTGCATAGTGTAACAGCATCTTACATGCTGTGTCAGAATAAGTCTTGACTTATTTCCAGAGAAGATGACAGTAAGCCACTGGGCAGGGGCTTCTGAGACTGCTCAAGATTTAGTCCCTGAGAGCAGTGCTCTGCCTACTTGGATTCTTCCACCCAACCAAAGTGTTTCCTTCAGACCATGCCCTGCCTATAACAGTAAGGAAGACAGAGGTTGTCACTGGGAACCTCCACCAGGGCTACTAACTATTCTCAAGCACAGAACTCCCTGGAACTGGAGTTATGAGCCATCCCACATGGATCCTGGGAACCAAACCTGGGTCCTCTGCAAGAGCAATGCATGCTCTTTCCTGAGCCATCTCTCCACCCCCGTCTCTCCAGTGCCCTCAGAGGGACTAAAAGGTCTTTTCTTGAGTGTCATCAATACACCTAATAAAAATGGAAAATTAGGACATATTTCTGGCCTTAGAGTTCGTGTCCAACATCAGAACTGAGCAGAACTGTTGAAAAACAGCAGCTCTTCTCTCCAGTTTAATTGACCTAGCTAGAGTCTGGTGAGACTGTGTAGATTGTCCTGAAGCTGTTTGTATTTTAATGTTAATTCCACTTCCCCAAGAAGAGCTGCCTAGTCGAGGGACTCCAACTGAACCTTCCCATTTTAATTAGTAAAATAAAGGAAAGCCAGTGACTAGGCGGGGTGAGGGAGGTGGAGAGGGCGGAGAAATTAGAGGAAGTCAGAGGACAGAGTGTGAAGTTCATGGAACATGGAGGTTCCCAAGGACCAGTTAGACCCAGGTGAGATTGATTGGAGTTAAAAAGCTATGAATAGTAAGGATTTTATAGGTCTAATATCTCATATAGAAGGGCAGTTTGTTTCTTTGTCTATTTGATGTACTCTTGTTGTGTAGGTTTGTGGATTGAGAATTGAACATATAAACCTATATGAAAAGCTATCGGGCTGTAGAGTTGTATTTATGTGGGATTTTGGGGTAGAGAAACACTCCAGGACAAAGGCAGAGAACAGACGGTAGAAAACCACCAGGGAAGGGAGTTGCGTGGACATGTTGGGCTGTAGGGCAGCTCAGACCAAGCTCCAGAGGAGCTCGAGGCTCCGAACTAAAACCGGGCCTAAGGAGTTAGATGTCAGGGCCAGTAAAGAGATAAACTGATTTTTTTATTTTTTAATATTTACTGCAACAAGACTGCTCTTCCCTTCTGTTTCAGGGTCGACTGTATCTGCCGCACTCTCCATGCACTACTTAATAAAGCCACCATCCTAAGTGGTCTGGGGCCTGGAGAGATGGCTCAGTGGTTAAGAGCACAGACTACTCTTCCAGTTTCAATTCTTAGCATCCACTTGGCAGCTCACAACCATCTGTAACATGTGTGCTATCTGCACAGGCATATGTTCACACACACACAGGCAAAACACCAACACATATAAAATAAATAGAAATTTTAAAAAGAAATGGTTTTGATTTTTCATATATTAAAGTTACTACCAAATAACTAACTTTTACAATAGAAGTCTGGGTTGTAACTTTTAAAAAAGAAATGTTTTTTCAGTTCTGCTGTGCTTGGTACACACCGAATTTGGCTGTGTGTTCTTGCATACAATGAGAACCTGCAAAAACTCTCTACAAATAACAAAAACAAGTGTTTGAGTTACAGTCTTCACCCTACCTTTCCTTTTAGAAGGTACAAGAGTTGTTTCTCAGACACTATATTCCAGATACATGGAATGTATGATGGAATTAAAATATAATACTAGATCTGAGGCCATTTTTACTTTATCATGAAAAAGCAATTAGTTGTCAGGAAGCCAAAAACAGGCTTAGGCCCTGTACTGGCTGGTTTTATGTGTCAACTCGACACAAGCTAGAGTTATCTCAGAGAAAGAAACCTCCCTTGAGGAAACCATGAGATTCAGCTGTAAGGCATTTTCTCTAATAGTGATGAAGAAGGAAGGGCCCAGCCCATTGTGGGTGGTGCCATCCCTGGGCTGGTGTCCTGGGTTCTATAAGAAAGCAGGCTGAGCAAGCCAAGGGAAGCAAGCCAGTAAGTGACATCCCTCCATGGCCTCTGTATCAGCTCCTGCTTCCTGACCTGCTTGGGTTCCAGCCCTGAATTCCTTTGGTGATGAACAGTGATGTGGAAGTGTAAGCTGAATAAACCCTTTCCTCTCCTACTTGCTTCTGATGCTTTGTGCAGGAATAGAAACCCAGACTAAGATAGGCCCTTCTGTGCCCCAGCTGCTAACACAGCAGGAGAGAACAGAGAGTCCCATGGAATACATTGCTCGGTCTGAGACAGAATAGTAAGATCTCCTTCCACACTCAGGAGTGCACACCTGCCTTCTAAAGCCATTTAGATGCCTATTGTTATTTTAAGGTAAATACATTAAAGTCTCCATTTCCTTCCAATTCAGCTGGCTGTGTTTGGGAGATAATAGAACACATTGAACATCAAACAAATAGAACACACACATATGGCTATTTTTCACACATTATCATCTATGAAGTTCACGCTTGAGAATTTCACAACTGAGTGATGAAAAACAACCCACGTTATAATGTTTGTATTAAATTTGGAATCTTGTGTTGGGCCTCATTCACAGCTATCATAGGCACATGTGGCCTGTGAGCTGCAGTGCATTGTGGACCAAATGCAATAAGTGCATTTTAAACTCATGTTTATTTCTGTTCACAAGGGGTTTCTTTGGGCATAACTCTGTTATAAACTGAGAAGCATCTGTACTTTTTGAAAATTGTTTGTTGTTGGGGGGTAGACGAGAGCAGGACCGGGAGTCCAAGGCCATTCTTGGCTAATATCCAGTTCGATTCCAGCTTGCCCTACCTGAGAGCCTGTCAGAGAAAAGGGACAAAGATTATCAGTGGGTCACATCCGAAGGGTCACACTGAAGAACAGGGTCACAGTTCTCACCCATCCGGTCCCAGCATGAGCCGGGGTGGCACGGTGGGGGCTGGCTCTGGGTCACGTTTTTTAAACTATGATCTCATTAAAAAGCCAAGAAGAGAACAATTCCTCAGGACTGCTCTTCTCTCTGGCCCAGAGAATGATGGGAGAATATAATACTGGAAACAAAAACAAAGGGTAAGTAGCAGATGAATAAAAGCAGCAAAGCCTCATGGAGCAGAGAGGACAGAGCGGCTGACTGAGAGTACAAATGCAGTAACAATGTAACAACGCTAACATCAAATCAGACACTTAGAAACAACCAACACAAAGACTGGAGAAAGCCTGGGCTGTGAGCTGGAGTTAACCAAACAAGCTTCTTTCCCTGGATGAGCTTCCAAAGGTTGAGCTGCCGTGTCTTGTTCCTGTTGCATTTTTATACGATGGATACAAAGCAGTAACCTGATAAACATGGTTTTCCTTGTGTCACCCAATCCAAAACAAAGGGTCTTGGTTGAGACAAACATGCTTTGGTATAAAGTGGGGAAGAAGAAAGTCTTCTTGTAGAGCCATGAGCTCGTGTCATGAGCTCAGTTACTATATGACAGTTTGCTACTGTAATGTACATTATAGCTGCCCTCAGAGGTCAAATGTCTACTTAAAAGATGTATTCTTCCTTGCAAAATGAGGGGAAAGAAAATCAGAATTATGATGAGAGTCTAGATGAAAATAGCCAATAAGTCTGTCATGAGAATAGGGATCGATTCTCAGAAGTTTGGATGCCACCTTGCAGAGTTTTGGTTTCAGGGGTTGGGGTTTGCATTCTGGGAGAGAGGTCTTTGTATGGATGGGGAAGTTTATTAAAAGCTAGTATAGGCCAGTCTTGGTGGTGCATGATTTTAGTTCCAGTACTCAGGGGGCAGAGGCAAGAAGATCTCTGTGAACTCAAGGCCAGCCTGATCTACATAGCAAGTTCCAGGACAGAACTTAGTACTTACAAGTATATAGAGAGAGCCTATCTAAAAAAGAAGAAGGGAAAAAAGAAAAAAACAAGAGTGTCTGCTCTATGTCTGGAGAATCAGGGCTGTTGGGGGTATTAAGGAGGTTGGGAATGTTAGCCTTGCCATGGTCTGCTGATCTATTGACATTTTACATATTTAATCTTTGTCTTAGAACACAGCTGGCATTCTACTCTTGTGAGTCACAGAACAGCTTCCTTTCTATTAATACGGAAGGAGAATGCTTGTTCTGATTTTTCTTTTCAAGACCTTAGCGGTGTATTTGATCTTCCTAGCCTTATTTCATGATAATGTGAAATAGGACAGAGAAACTCTGAACCACAGGCCCATGCCATCATTTTCTGTTTTCTCCAGGTTGAACATCAGGTTCTAGAGAGCAATGTATTCGAGGCTGTATGTTTAAACTTAAAAATCATATCTGGGGTCAGGTACAGGGGCTCGCACTTGTAATCCTGCCACTTGTGAGGCAGAGTCAGGTGATCCAGAGTTCAAGGTGATCGTGAGCTACAAAGTGAGTTTGAGGCCAGTCTGGGCAACAGAATCTGACTCAAACAAACAAAAAAGTAATTTTATTACTAACCACTATCTGATAAAATTCTGTTTGACCAATGATTTTCTGTCAAATAGGAATGTTAGACTCTGTAAAGTGCACTGTTTGGGAATCAAGCTCTCTGGGACTAGAATCTCAGAGTTCTGTTTAGTACGTGTGTCTAACATACTAACATCCCAGAGTGCATGTAACTTCTCAGTGATGCCAGTTTGCCAGTTTCTTCCTCTTTTTCCTTCAGCTCTCCTAGATTTGCTTTGTAGAACTCACAGAGATCCAAATGCCTCTGCTTCCCAAGTGCTCGGATTCAAGGCAGGTGCCACCATAACCCACATCTTCCTCTTTTTGCTTTTTAATTGATTTTTATCTTATGTGTATGAGTATTTTATCTGTGCATATATATGCTCACACACAGTTCATGCAGTACCTCAAGAGGCCAGAGGAGGGCTACGATCTCCTGGGATCTGGAGTTAGAGTTATGAGCTGGGTCCTCTGGGAGAGCAGCAGTGCTCCTCTCTCCTCTTGGCTGTGCCACCTCTCATGTTTGTTCATGTTCTTTCATGTGTGTTCTCTCCCACTCCACCCGGGTCTCTCTATGTAGCCCCCTGGCTGGCCTGGGACTTGCAATGTTGACCAGGCTGGCCACAAAATCACTGAGATCCTTCTGCATACAGACTCCAAGTGCAGCCACCATGCCCAGACAGTTTTCTCTTCTATAAATCAATTGTATCTTCAATGCTGGGGGTCGAAGTCACTAAGCAAATGCTACAACCCCATCAGCTCAGCTCTGGAACTGTAGGATACTGATGCATTCAAAACAAAACAGAACCACACTTGGGGGAACAGATCTGTAATTCCAACATTTAGAAGGATTGGGAGTTTCAGATCACAAGCCAAATAAAACCTAAAGCAAAAGATGACAATTTGGCTGTGAAAAGGGAGATGTGCTCTATTTGTTTGAAACCAGAGCATCTTCAGCTGTGGCACTTGTCAGTGGTTTTCTTGCCCCACCCCCACCCCATTTGCATCCTAAATCTTCCTTACTGAGACATGAGCTTGCCACCGATCATATCTTACACCTGATTGCATCTTACCCAAGGTAAATTATGACAGATTCTGTGCCAAAGTTTTCCTGGATGGGGAAGAAAGAGTAAGGTTCACACCAGAAGTGAAAAATATTTTCCTCTCCTCTTACTAGGGCTTGCCAACCCCCACCCTTTCCCCATCTCCTCCCTTACTTCTCCTTGTCTACTCTCTCCTCTCCAACCCTTCTCCACATCTTGATTTTGATTTTGCTCTTTCTGTCTCTATGACATATTCTCTCCCTTCTCTTTTTTGATCTCAGTGGCAACCCTTAGAGAACAGTAAAGATTTCTTCTAATTGGACATGGTGGCTCATTCCTATAACTTCAGGAGACAGGGGCAGGTTAATCCCAGGTTCCAGAGCAGCCTGGACTAAATAGAAACCAAGATCTTGTCTCAAAAACAAACAAACAAACCGAGAAGCTGGAAAGATGGCTCAGGAGTTAAGAGCACTTGCTACTTTTGCAGAAGGTCAGAGTTCAGTTCCCAGCTCCTACATGGGGTTCAAACTATCTGTAACTTAGTCCCAGAGAGTTCAAAGCCTTTTCCAGACCTTTGAAGGCACTGGGTATGCTCATGCTATACAGACTTACACCCAGCAAGACATCCATACACATAAAATAAAATAACTTCAAAAACCAACCAAACAACAGCCAAGACTTGTTCTTTACTGAGATGTTCTCAGAATCAGAAGAGCAGAAAGAAAATTAGATTATTTGATATTTCATGGATAAAAATATCCATCTCATGAGACTTCTGTAAAGATTAAATGCTGGGGCACAAGTAAAGAATTCAATAAATGTTGGCTGTAATTATTTATTACTCCTATATAAACAATGAAAATATCAATACCATGGCAACAGAGACCAGAGTTTTAAAGGCCAGAGCTAAAATGCAGACTCATCCGAGGACACTTCACCACCTTGTGTTCTGGTTGGAAGCAAACATGTCAAGGCAAAGTTTGATTTAGTGCTTTTCTAGTGAAAAAAAAAAGCGTGCTTATGAATAATAGTTCAGAAGTAGAGGAACAAAGAACAGCCAGACACTGTGCATTTTAATGTATTTGACACGTAGCAGCGTGGGATGTCTTCAGATCAGCACGGGGGCAGCTTGATTTCACCCTCTTAGAACTTTCTCCTCCAGGAAGGGCTTTTCTACAGGCGCTTCCTTGAAGATGAAGGAACACAAAATTCCACTCTTCTTGGGGCTCCTCAAAAGGCACTATGAAAAACTGCTAGCATCCAGGGTAATAATTGTAGGAGACACTTTCTTGCTGCTAGTCCTGGAAGATAAGAGGAAATCTGGTAGCATTTCAGTTGTCCCTGGTAATCATATGAGTGGGTACAGGACGGACGGCTAGGAAGGGAGCCCCACCCTGCTGCCGTGCACCCTGACAATTCAGGCTGAAACTCTGACTCCTGGGATTTGGCACAAAGGCCTTTGGGAGATGACTCTGGGTGGCTGTGGTTGTGATGGTGGTGTCCTCATGGTGGGCTTGTCCCCTGAGGGAAAGAACCCCAGCAATGAAGCCCACTGTACGTATCCAGCATCAAGTAAAAAACAAACACCTGAGGGGAATCCACTCAACCTGTGGTATTTGTGATGGGCCCAGCCAACTGAGACAAAGCTTCCCATAGTCAGAAGCCAGTAGAAGAAGGGTTAACAGAGCTTTCTTTGGTTAGCCCACCAGGAGAAGGGTAGCAGTGTGACCGTTGAGAGCGAGCAGAAGAGAAGGGCATGTGAGCAATTTTGCAAAGCAAAAGGAAATCTCGATGTACCTCAAAATTAGGAAGTTTTATTTTTAGAAATTGCAACACAAAACTTCACTGTCCCTTGACGTCTTTGCTATCTGAACAGTGGAGTTAGAGTTGGTGGCAACACAGAAGTAACTGCTACCTTGGTGGCTTCCACAGCTGCTGCAGGGACAACTCTTCAGGCCCCTCATTTTGTGATCCTGAGTCCTTAGGCTGAATGCAGGAAGTAGGACACAAGTCAGTAGGAAGAAGCCTGTTCTGCCTCTGGGAAAGTAGGCATTCCTCGAAAAGGAAACACTTAGACTATGCAATGGTCTAAGAGGAACTAAAAATACGATACATTTAAGGCAAGCATAGTATCATGTGCCTTAATCCTAGCATTTGAGAGGCAGAGACTGACAGATTTCTGTATGTTCCAGGCTAGTCTGGCCACATAGTGAGTTCCAGGAAAGTCATGGCTACAAAGACCTTGTCTCAAAAAGAAAGAAGAAGGAAGGAAGGAAGGAAGGAAGGAAGGAAAAAAGAAAAGTGCGTGCATGTGTGTGTGTGTGTGTGTGTGTGTGTGTGTGTGATAAATTTAGAAGCAATTTCTCAGAGAGCCTATGACATAAAAGAGTCCCTCTTCTTTCCCACTTCTCTTCTAGTTGACTATGTTTTTATTGTTTTCTCCCATGTTCTACTGAAAATGAAAACTGATTTTTTAAAAACAGGAGCTGATGGAGGGTGTGGTTGATCCCAACCTTGGTCAAGATGGGTTTTACACAGCTGCCCTGGGGGCTGGTTCTAGGGAGTCAGGAGTGAAAAATCCAGGAAGAGTGCCTCGGGCTGACTGCTGGCCAAGGGCTGCAGGTCCAGCATTACCTCCTCATCCCAAGATCTCAGGCGGAGTCTAGTTTTGGATGTGGTGGAGGGACCACAGGAAACGCCTTACTGCCCTCTAAGGCTGTTGAAGTGAGTCATCATCTGACTCTAGGCTACACAAAGAGGAGGTTCCAAGTTGAGGGTTTCTGAGCCCCTAGGAAATCTTGTATTGTGATGCCCAGAAATGCAGAAAGAACCTTTAGTTCAGAGACAGCCCTAGAGAATGTGGTTAAGGGACATGGACGAAATGGGGAAAAGAGAAAATTCAGGTAGCCTAGCCTGAGGTCTGTGACAGACCCAGCAAGAGGCTCTCAAAGGCAGGAAGGCCTGAACTGTCTCCCTGAACCTGGGGAGATGGGAAGGCAGAATACTGCAGAGACCTCTCTCCCAGTCCCTCCCAGTCCCACCACTCACAGCTGTTCTGGGTGTTGGCTTTGGGAAATGCTGGCCACAGAATGAAAAGATAGGAAGGCATGGCAGCACACATGCTTTTAATCCCAGGGTTTGGAAGGCAGAGCTGAGATTAAGGCCAGCCTAGTCTATAAAGTAAACTCCAGGACTTCCAGGACTACACAGAGAAACCCTGTCTCCAAAAAACAAACAAATAAATAAAAAGGGTTAAAAAAAAATCCCCAAAGCTAAGAATATGCCTGTCACATCTGAGTCACATAGCAAGGACGGCATGACACGGTTGGGCTCCGGAAGAGCTGAGGTCATGTGTGAGCTCTAGTGAGAGGGGAATAGTGAAGGAGGAGAAGCACCATAACCAGCCCCGATAGTTGTGGCTTTGGAGGTGGCAGAGGGTTTGAAGTTGGCAGCTCAACAGGTACCATTATATAGGTGGTGGAAAGCTAGGAAGGGAATCTAGGAGGCTCACTGTGGCCTCAGTAGCAGCATCCGGAGACAAGGCATGAAGCAGGAAACACCCTCACCCTGTAGGTAGAAACCTCAACCTGGGAACACCTAGGGATTTTGTTTGTTTGTTTGAGGCTTGGACTCACTAAGTCGCGATTGCCTTAATTTGAGA
This sequence comes from Micromys minutus, assembly GCF_963924665.1. Taxonomy (NCBI): domain Eukaryota; kingdom Metazoa; phylum Chordata; class Mammalia; order Rodentia; family Muridae; genus Micromys; species Micromys minutus. The sequence goes on from NC_137969.1 coordinate 45,525,925, forward strand.
TTTCAGAATCAGGCAACACTCTTCTTAAGATGAACAAAGGTGGGCTGGAGAGATGGCTCAGTGGTTAAGAGCACTGACTGCTCTTCTAGAGGTCCTGAGTTCAATTCCCAGCAACCACATGGTGGCTCATAACCATCTATCTGCAATGGGACACAATGCCTTCTTCCAGTGTGCATGAAGACAGCTACAGTGCACTCACATTCGTTAAATAAATAAATAAATAAGGTGAGCAAAGGCAGAATAACAGAACAAAGAGTTGATTGTTACTGGCCAGACTAGAGAGCCAGAAAAAATAGAAGGACATCATTATCCTACAGTTTGGGAAATTTGTATCTGTCTTATGATTTCTTTGGAGGAAAGATATGACTGACTCCATCTTGACTTTTTAGCCTTATCTAATGGGGCCTTGTGCCAAAGCCAATTCTAATTTGTATTTACTATGACAGTCTTACAAACATACAGTAAACCCTGGGAACCAGTCTGATAGTAATGCCAGCCCAGAGGAGAATATCCTAAAAGCTAGAAGGCACGTAGGGGATGCAGGGAGATAGTTAAGTTAGCTACAGAACAGGTCAGTATGTAGCCACAGAAATCAAAGGGGTGCCAGTGAGAAAGAACACATGGTAGGAAAGAACCGGACGTACAGTTTTACCCTTTGACCTCTGTGTGCACAAGTGCTTGAGAGCATGAACACAGACAGACAAGCAAACAAGCATAGGTAAAAGGAACATATTTTTAATAAAAGGATTGGAGAAATGATTCAATGGCCATTGTTATATTTGTTATATTAATTGTTGTTCTTATAGACGTAGGTTTGATTCCCAGCACCCACATGGTCATTTGCAACCATCTTTAAATCCAGTCCCAGAGAATGGCAAAACCTCTTTTGATTCCTGTGGGTACCAAGTACATGCATGGTATACATACATTATATATATGGGGGGGGGTGAGAGAGATAGATGAAACACTCAAATATAAAATAAAATGAATGTACAAATGCTTTATAAAAAAAAAAAAGGTAAAACAGAAGATGAGGGGGCAGGATTTGCCTGAGATGGCTCCATGGCTCAAGATGCCTGTTGAAGTTGAGTTCAACCCAAGCCAACCCCATGGATGGAAGCAGAGAATTAACTCCTGAAAACTGCCTCCTGATCTCCAATCATATGCACAGGCATGCCAAGAAATTAAAATGTAACAGAAAAGCACCATGCTTGTGTTGTGTTTTGTTGTCAAGCAGACCAGGCTGTTACTAAACTGTAACATAATAGCACTGTGGTTGTGTTGTGCTTTGTTGTGTAGCAGACCAGGCTGTTACATAACACTGAGTCATCAGACTTTGAACAACATGCAACAATCTTTTTGCTGAGTTACTGATTTGAGGGTTTTTTGGTTTTTTTTTTTTTTTTTTTTTTTTTTCTTAAGCAGGGGAAGTGAGGGACTAGATCTAGCCTGTCCTTTCTGACTGTCCCCTCTAACACTGCCCTTTCTGCTATTCACCTTGCATCTGGAAGCATCCTCCATGCCACCACTCAGGGGTCCTTGAGCTAACACAAGATTCCAAACATTATGGGAGACTGGAACACAGACCTGTCAAGTGGGGGTGAGAGGGTTAAATGCTAGAGTTTTGCAGAGGACCAACTGAAATTTCTAACATTCTTAATTGCAGTAAAATCTGTACCATTTAGCCACATTTAAGCAATCATCCCTGCCATCTACCTCTAGCATGATTTCATCCCTCCAAACTTAAATGTGGATGATAATCCCATTCCTTCTTCCTGATCAGCACTCTACCTGTGTCTTTGAAAGCTCTCTCTCCTGGGTAGTTCACGTAAGAGATGAGCCTGCATGTCTGACTCCATGACAGGTTTCAAATTGGCAGTTCAAGAGATTAGAGCAGAAAACTCAGGCTCCAGGCAGCTAGTCAAAGACTGCCCCACCACCCGGCCTAAAACAAGGACAAGGGGTCTGCAGTTTCCAGCCAACCCCCACGCCTTAGGGTGAGACAAAGCCTACCTACCCTGGGATCCCTCAGCAAAAGATTCCAGCTACACATCCCAGCAATGGTTCTGAAAAACCTAGAGATAGAATAAGAAAAAGCCCACGTACCCTGGAATTCCCTAATGTGCTTTAAATCAGGCCTGCAAGCACACTTGGTTGTCTCTCTATTTTGGTAATGGGAGACCCCAGCATGCTGGACTTCTGCAGAATAACTCTTTGTGTTTACATACTATTTAAACTGGGGTGTCATTCTTCGGTGAATTATGGACCCTTCCATTTGGGGGCTCATCTAGGATTCACTAGAGACCCTGGACCAAATAACGGACTGCCTTTTCTATCTGGATGCCGGGGCGTCCTGCTGCCTTGTGTTTTGTTCATATCAGTTTCTGATTCAGGTTTAATTCTGTTTCGAGTTTAATCTGAAGGCTGAGAGGGACAAAGTAGACATGTATTTTGTCATCTGGCCAGGGGCAGTGGAGGATGCTCCCACCATGTACCGGAAGTGAGAGGACTTGTTAGGTCTCTGGATTCTGAACCTGCTGTGGGTCTATGGGCCTCCCGTGTGCAGGAAGGAAGACCATCTGAGACAGCCTTTCAGTTTGTTTTTGTTTTCCCAGGAATGTCCTGTGTCTGTCTGTCTGTCTGTATTGTGTTTGTGCTTGTTGTCCCCTTGGATTCATTTTTCTTGAATTCCTAGGGTAGGACAGGCACAAAGCACCCCGCTAGGCTTGGTCCTGAACCATTTTAAGGACTTTTGCAGAGTCACAGAAGGCTCTGGTCTGATTATTCATCCCTGAAAACTGATCATCTCTTACAGGAATGAATGTCTCACCCATGGCCTGAAGGATGAACTTTCCATCCCCCATCATTTGCAGGGCAAAGGTCGTCTGAGGCCAGGGGCGGCCTAGACCAAGTGCTACAGGCCTCTCCATTTCCCACCCTTCTTTCTCTAAAGGAGGAGGGTCAGCCTCAGCCTTGCTCCCTATCTGCTCCAGAGGAGGATCTCTGTCCCCCTCCTTATGTTCCTGCCCCTTCCCCTGCTGCCCCAGGTAAGCCAGCACAGAGAAAGGAGGAGCAGCCCTGACTCTCCTGACTCCATTTGGAGTCCACCTCACACTCAGGCCCATACTGTTCAGGGGGCCAACATTACGATGGCTTTTCCCCTCTGGGATATGGGACCCCCAGATACTCAGGGGAGACAGCTCATAACATATGTGTTATTTGTCAATAATGATTTTTACATTAGAAGTTGCAGGACTCCCCCTTTTAGAAAGACCATCATCTCTCTAGATCCAATCATGCTGACTCAGCTGCCCACCTGAGATGACTGTCAGCAACTGCTCCAGGTCCTCTTCACCTCAGAGGAGACAGAGAGGATCATGGGAGCTGCCCAGAAATTGGTTCTGGGAGCAAATGGGCTGTCCACTCAAGTTCAGGCTGATATCCATGCAGCCCTTTCTTTGACTCAACCTGGCTGTCGAAGATAAAGACAGGCTCCTGGTCTACCTCTAGATTCAGGGCGGGGGTGGGGGCTCTGAGAGGCGGCCAGACAGCCCACAAATTTATCTAAGGTGAGCCAGGTGATACATGAAAATTGAGAGCCCCAGGGAACATCTAGAAAGACTTTTGAAACTTATAGGACACACACTGCTTTTGACCCAGAAGCCAGAGAGCAGCAGTCAGCTGTGAACATGGCTTCTGTTAACCAGGCTGCCCCTGACATCCCTTGGAAGCCTCAGCCCATGCCACCCAAAAGCCAACCTCTATTCTATTTGCCTTTGAATGGTAAGACTTGGAGAGAGGCTTCAAGGGACAACTGACTTGCACATGCCTGCCTCAAAGATTCAAGAACTCACCCTCCACCTTTGAGAAGGCACTGCAGGAGCACATCAGTGTGCTCACCCCAAAACTCTTCCAGTATGTATTTCAGGGCCCCAACTTAGAGACATGCCAGGAGGCCACAGGAGGCCTGCTACAGGAGCTGAGTCAACTTTCTGCTAAGAAGACCCACAAACTATAACTGCAACAGGTTTAAAATGTACAGTACTGGGTGTGAGGACACTCAAGTTTCACATCTGTCGTTACAACACACCTTACTGCAGACATCTTCATCCTAGGAAAAGGGCCTGAGTATCCATTAGTAGTTGTGGGGCTGGGGGGATCCATGGAACCGGAGGAGCTGGCCTGGAGGAAGATTGAGGTCGAGGTACATCCAAACCCTGAAAATCTCATACTGAGGCAGAAGACCATTCCCTCCCTGACCTGGGCCTGTATGTCTAGGCACATGTAGCCTTATGACTGCCCTTAGTCATGTAACCTGGTGTCTAAGTTACAATTTAAACTTCCTTTCTCCTTATAAGGTCATATCCCATATCTCAAAAGCATCTGGAATTATTCCTTAAGCAAATGGGGCATCCCCAGTACCTGCTCAGACCAAGGGTATACACTCACCCCATACCCCCTATTCACCCCTCTACCCCACCCCACTCCCTAAAGGTTTAAATAACCATTGTCCCCACCACTACCAGTTAAACAAGATGCTCAATGAAGCTGCTCTCCAAAGAAGTCTTTCTTGACACGCATTCACCCGTTGCTCACCCATGGCTCACCCGTGGCTCACCTGTGGCTCACCCGTGGCTCACTGTGACTTAATATTTCCTGCTGATCCTGCCTCACTTCCTCTCTCTAGCCAGATTCATGCCATCATACCTTTAAGGGAGGGAGAGGAGTGTGAACAGGAAGCATTTGCCTTTCTCCCTAGTCCCCGGACACTATTCATCTGCATCCTTTCTCTATTAACTAGTCTGTTCTGGGAGTGGAGTAATTCGTGCTGCACAGTGTGTGACCTTTTGTGTCCAGCTGGTTGGGGTTTAATATATTCAAGACTGGTCCTCACTGTGGCATGAGTCAGCACTTTCAAGATTTTTTGTTTTTTAAGAACTATTTATTTTATGTATGTGAGCACACTGTAGCTTTTCAGACACACCAGAAGAAGGCATTGGATCTCATTACAGATGACTGTGAGCCACCATGTGGGTTTGGGATTTGAACTCAGGGCCTCTGGAAGAGCAGCCAATGCTCTCAACCACTGAGCCTTCTCTCCAGCCCCTCCCCCTATGGTTCTGATCTCAATTTCTTAAGTACTAATTATGCGAAGCACTTTTCACGAGCTTTTTGGTCATTTATTGACCTTTGGAGAAATATCTACTCAGATCCTTATGTGTAGGTTTGGTTTGGTTTAACTACATTTAAGTTTTTTATTTGGTGTGATGGAAACTCACATGTGCCACAGCATGGATGTAGAGGTCAGAGGACAGCTTCTTTGACTCAGGTCTCTTCCTCTATGTGGCTTTAGAGCTCATCCAACCGAGATCATCAGGCTTTCAGTAAGTGCTTTCTCACACTGAGTCGTCCGGCCAGCCCTGCTCTAATTCCTGACCAGTTCATGGGACTTTGTTATTCCCTTTTTGTTTTTCCACATGTCTGATATGAATGCAACAGTAAGAGATGCTTGCAAAACAACTCATAAAAGACCAGAATAAAGTGGGCATGGGAGTGCAAGCTTGTAATCCCAGATCTTGGGAGGAGGAGGCAAAAGGCTCAGAAGTTCAAAATCATCCCCAGTTACATAGAGATTTTTAGGTCAGCCTGGGCAATATGGGACCCTGCCTCAATCTAACACACCATCCCTACCCACAGAAAAAGAGTCAGATAAAGTCGGGTTCTCAATAGCCTCTTCCAGAGCTCTTCAGGAGTAAATCTATTCACTTAGCCACCCCACCCCCACCCCAGAACACACCCATTCAACTGATGTTCCTTTCCTGGAAAAGCCTTTTGGCTCTGGCTGAGCCATGTGTTAGCAGGAGAAAGAACAGAAATCATTAAAGATGGATCCTGACTATAGCAGAAAATTCTGTGTCTGACAGGAAAAGAGAGCAGAGCTAGATCTAATCTGCAGTGAGTCAGAGGCTGTGGCGGAGACCCATGAGGGGGAGACTGCCTAAGGCACAGAGTTCCAGCCCTGCCCTGCAATTCGCCTTCAATGGCTGCCTGATGTGGGTCACATTCTCCTAAATAAGGAAGAAATTTTTTGAAAGCAACCCTGCAGTGTCTCTGTTAATTTTGCCCATAATGGTTTTCTTCCTTTCCTTTTGATGTGAGTTGACCTCATCTGACTATTTGGCAACCTTCAGTTATAGAATCCACCAAGGGTCGTATCAACATCTTCTTGGGGAATTGCTCCACCAAAAGCAAGCCTGGGGTCAAAATCCACCAAGCACAACCACTGTCCAGTAAGTAGGGACAAAGGGGCAGGAATAAAATGTCCCCTCTAAGGTGTCTGTCACACTCTCTTGACCCCAGAGCTAGCTCACCTCCTGGAGTCAAATTACAGGTTCCTTGGTGAAATGGGGAGATGCAAACCCAGGAGGGCTTAGGGCTCAGAAAGAGCCAGGTATCATGGTCCCATAGATGGTACACAGGAACTCTCTACCGCTTGTAGATAGATATGAAGTCATTTTGTAACAAAACCTAGCTTTAAAACAAACAACTATAACAACGTATCTAAAATTCTGAGTCTGACACAGACAGAGCAGGGCTCTCTTTCATGGAAGGTATGAGAATGTCATAGCTGAACAACCATATTAAAAGGGGCTCATCCGTGATGATATGGTCTGGGTGTTTACCAGCTGGGTGAAAAGAAATCCTTGAAGCTGAAGCTGTGTCTCAGTGGTTAAGAGCACTCACTGTTCTTTCAGAGGACCCAGTTTCAGTTTCCAGCAACCAAACAGCTACTCACCACCATCTGTAACTCCGCCCTTTTCTGGCATCTGCTGGTACAGGTGCACAAACTCAAACACCTTTCAACATAAAATACAAATAAATAAATTGTTGGGCTAGAAAGATGGCTCAGCCATTAAAGGCTAGGCTCACTACAAATCATTCAGGAAAGAAATAAAGCTATCTCTTTGGGCAAAGGAAACCCAAGACCATGGACATAGCTCTGACTCTCCATAAGGAGGGGAGGGGGTCTGAGTAAAAATGGCCTCCATGGGCTCATAGGTGATGGCATTATTAGGGGGTGTGGCCTTTTGGAAGACGTGTGTCACTGGGGGGTGGGTTTTGAAGTTTCAGAAGCTCAAACCAGGCCCAGTGTCACTCTCCCTGCTGCCTGCCAATCCAGATGTAGAACTCTCAACTTTCTCCAGCACCATGTCTGCTTTCGAACAGCCATGCTTCCCACCATGATGACAATGGACTAAACCTCTAAACCTGTAAGCCAGCTACAATTAAATGTTTTTCTTTATAAGAGTTGCCATGGTCATGGTACCCATTCATAGCAATAAAGCCTTGGCTAACATATGCTTCATTTTGTTATTATGAACACAACCCAGGACATAAGGTACAATTACCTTCCTAGGCTGCTTATTGAAGATAAGAGACTAATCAGAAAGTCAGGGCACATCCACTGAGAGTGAGGTGACCTCAAAGGGCTGTAATAGCTATCAAGTAAGTGTAGTGGCCTCATTGGGGAAGAGCCAGAGGCAGGGAGCCACCAGCTTCTTCAATAGATGACTGCTGACACCTTGGTGTGCTGGCATTGTGCTTAGCCTATCTAAAGCCAACTTGTGGTCATCTAAAACATGTGAATACAGAAGACATGTCACAGGATTGGGTGACCCAGCTAGTGATTCAGGTGTGAGCTCAAAGAAATCCTGGCTTTGGGGCATCTGAGGGAAGAGATACCAGAGGATCAGAGTCAGCCCTTACCCAGAAGCAATGAGGGAAGCCATTAAGGACTCAGCCTTAGCCTCCTCCTGATTGTAGATTGTATACCTAGTGTATAGCCACACCCCCTCAGGATTTCTAAGAAACACTTGGCCTGCATGTAGTGGTTCTCCTGGGAGCCAGATGTACAATAATCTGGATGCACAATTTGAACTTGAAAATGCAAAAACATCTTCCAGCTGCTTCCTGCTTTTCTTCCTGGGATGATGAAGAGGGAGGGAGGGAGGGAGCAGTTCTGAAATCAGATGGGAAGTGCTTTTGTCTGTGATACTGGGAGAAGGGGGAAAGAGCCAACCACCCTCCCAAGAAATGAGATGATTAATAATTCAGAGCCCTGACTGAACTGACAAGGACACCCTCTCTCTTCACCAGCTTGCAAACCTCCTGGTTGAGCCCCCGTTGGGAAGAAATAGCCAGGGACACGGAGCAAAAATCAGGTTCACTCATTCAGTAGTCAGCAAAGTGTCTGCTCATTGAATGCCACACAGCGCCAAGGGTGCACACAAAGATGGGGGACAAGGCAGACATTCTCTTCTTCATGGGCCTCAAATGTTAAGGGCTCCAAGGGGTCTGTGTCTTAGGACACCAGATGAAGGGCTACTGCGATAGGCAGCTAATCCTCCTCCTGACAGGAAGTGAAGCCTGGTGCATGACTGAACAACCCCAGAGCTGAGGTCATCCCAACTCTACCCAGTGAGGGATCCGTATCTTACTGTAATAGGTTCCTGGGGAGACCACACGGAGGCCCAAGTTCCTACCCTGACAGGAGAAGAGATGGCATGAGAAGACTGTCACTGATGTCTCTGAATTAATGTTTCCTCACCCCTGCCAAGTGGGAGCCTACACCCTTCAGTGCCTAGGTCTGGGCTGAGAGACGGGTGAGCTCCATCCTTCCTCTACTGGAGTGAGGCCTCACCATGTGCATACTGGTTGCTAGGGGCTTCCAAGTTGTGTGGTCATGCTCACAATCAACTTCAAAATGTTTCTGTCACCCTAAAATGAAACTGTAATTTTCTGCTACTGATCTCCTGCCAATCCCAGTTACAGGCAAACACCTACTGTCCACCCCACACACGCCCAGCATTTGATGAAAATGTAATCACGGTCTATGCTGTCATGTACCTTTGGTGTATGTGTGTACACATATGTGTGACTCACATACGCACATACAAGAATGTGTTATAGATTTGGTTTATTGCTTGTATCATGTGAATTGGGTTCCCAAAATTACATGGAAATTCACATGTCTGCATGTAGGATGCTGAAGGTCTCTGCCCCTTGTTGGCTTTGACTGGTAAATAGATCCAATGTCTGGGATCCATTACGAACTTCTGGGTTCCTTCAAGGGCTTGGGTCACTTCTCCAGCTCTGCCCTTTGTAGCACACACCTTGTCTTCAAGGTTCCAGCTGCCTGTTCTCCACTGCTGCTGCTGTTCTTCATGGCCACCTCATGGTTGGCATCTAGGCTTTACCAATAGCCTCTCGTAGGCTCTCTTCATGGTGCCACACCTCAACTCCTTTGCATGACCCCTTCAGTTCTGGGCCATCAATTGCAACCGAGGCTGCACCTTTACCAATGGCCTTCTATGGCCTTTCACAGTGCTGAGCCTCAGTTGTTCTCCATGACCCCTTCATGACTTCATGAAGTACTACCTGAGTGACTCTTACACATTACTAAGTCCAGCCGTACAACCTTAGCTATTTCTGGAACACAACCTCTTTGTGCTCTCAGAAAACCCTTCCCAGAAGATTTAACCTCAGTAATGCTGGTCTCTTCTTAATCATCACTAGTTTCTTAGTTCTAGCTAACCACCAACCCAGTAATGCAAAGGTTTTGCTTAAGTAGTTCTGGTATCTTGTTAATCACAGCTGATTCTTCAACCCCAGCTAACCAAAACCACAGAATCTTCACAATTGAAACAGCAACAGCCCTGATAATCTTCCCTCTGAAATTTCACAAACCAGGCCTCCATCACTTGCACTGTTCTCAACATTATCTTCCAAGCTCCTATAGAACATCCCGTGGAACTCTTAACACCCAATGAGTTGTTAACACTTTTCTAGCTCAAAGTTCCAAAGTCCTTCCACAGTCTTCCCCAAAGCATGGTCAGGTTTTCACAGGAGTACCCCACTCCTGGTACCAATTTGTCTTAGGGTTTCTTTTCCTAAACAAAAAGCATCACGACCAAGAAGCAATTTGGGGAAGAAGTTGTATTCAGCTTACACTTCCACATTGCTGTTCATCACCAAAGGAACTCAAGACAGGAACTCACACAGGGCAGGAACTTGGAGGCAGTAAGTAATGCAAAGGCCATGGAGGGGTGCTGCTTACTGGCTTGCTTCCCCTGGCTTACTCAGCTTGCTTTTTTATAGAACCCAAGACTACCAGCCCAGGGATGGCATCACCCACAATGTGTTGCACATGCCCTCTCCCTTGATCACTAATTGAGAAAATGCCTTACAGCCGGATCTCATAGAGGCATTTCCTCAAGGGAAGCTCCTTTTTCTGTGTTAACTCCACCTTGTGTCAAGTTGACGCACAGAGCCAGGCTAGGCTCATAGGCTCAAATTCACTTTGTAGCTGCAGCTGACCTTAAATTTTGGATCCTTCTGATTTTACTTCCAGGGTGCTGGGATCACAGATATGTACCAACACGTGTGTGTGTGTGTGTGTGTGTGTGTGTGTGTGTGTGTGTGTTAATCCAGTACCACACCCCAGCCCTCTACTTGTTGGTATTCTGGTATTTGTAAGTGTATACATTTTTGTGAGGGCCAGAGGTCAAACCTCCAGTGCCACTGAGTAGATGCCACCCACCTTATCTTTATGAGGCAGGGTCCCCCACTGGCCTGGAGCTTACCAAATAGGCTAGGTTAGCTAATGAGCCTAGGGGTCCTCTTATTTCTATCTCCCCAACACAAGGGCTTTAAAACATGATTGCTGAGGATCCAACTCAAGTTCTCGTGTTTTCTGGACGTATTTAATGTGCTAATTTTGTAGCTTTTCACAAGTTTTTGGCACCTCATTCTCTGGGCTACTCTCCTGTAACTAAGACAGCCTAACTGACTGGGGCACATAGCACAGCTCTGGGCTTGTGTGTGTGTGGTTTCTTTCTTTCTTTTTTCTTTTTTTCTTTCTTTCTTTCTTTCTTTTTTTCTTTTTTTTCTTTCTTTTTTTTTTTTTTTTTTTTTTTTTTTTTTTTTTTTTTTTTTTGGAGTATATCTTAGGGTTTTACTGCTATGAACAGAAAGTCTTTTAAAGGACAACATTTAATTTGAGACTGCCTTACAGATTCAGAGGTTCAGTCTACTATCATCAAAATGTAAGACCGAAATTGAGTCTTATCTATTTGAGGCTCCCATGAATGAGATGAGAGACTGGGAATTGATGCAAAAGCAACAGGTTTATTAGTCCAGTGCACTGGGGTGGCCTACGTCCAGAGGAGAGGTGACCCCGAAAGGCTGTTACAAGCAGTTTTTATACTTTTTAGGGGTACAGGTTACATCAGCAAGGTTATAATTTAAATTCACTGGCTAAGCACATTGACCTTTAAACCTATTGGTTAGTGAGCATCTGTGTCAGGACCCTAACTGGGACTCTCTAGAGGGTCAGGTGGGTATCAATCAGCACATTTTACAATTCTTCTGAGAATTGTTTACTCAAGGAAGTCGCTTAGGCCAAGGCAGGGTAGGCTGTTGGGCCGTTGTTTCTGCACAGGTGGTGGGTAGAGAATTTCTCACTGCAACTTCCTTCAAAAGCAGAAACAGGGCAGTGTCCAGGCAGGCATGGTGCAGGCAGAGCTGAGAGTTCTACATCTTCATCCAAAGGAAGCCAGGAACAGACTGGGCATCCTCAGGCAGCTAGGGGGAGTGTCTCCAAACCCACCTCTACAGTAATACACCTACTGCAACAAGGCCACACCTTCAAATAGTGCCACTCCCTGCACTAAGCATATTCAAACCATGACAGTGGCTCACCATTTTCTCCTGGGCACAGTTCTGTGTTCATATTTACTTTCATCTGAACAGGCAGAGAAAATTGCCCAAAGCCTTAGTAATGGGACAGAGATTATGGTACCCCCTTTAAGTCATGTTGGGTTTGAACACTAAGAGGCCGGGCCCAGTGAATTATCTAATTTTCTAAGTAGTGCAACCTCTTTTTAACTGCTAATTATTATTAATCAGGATATTTTACAAAAACAATTTTTATAGCCCAGGTTAACTTTGAACTCAGCACCTTCCTGCCTCAGCCTCCCGTGGTAGAATTATAGGCATGAACTGGCATTTGCACCCTACTGGCTCTGTTATTTGTTAAATGTTTCTGATGCTTGTTCATTTGTATGAAATAATAAAAATTAGATGTGAAACCTGACTTTTTCATTTAATTGTTTAAGTTCTAACCCCCATATCCTCATATAACACACCACAATAAGGATACAGAACAGGCCTGTCAGCTATGACTTCCCTGGTCTTTCACAATTCCTCCCTTCAGAACCATGCTTCTGACTTCTTGAAAGCTGTTCTGTGGTAGGGTACAGATGGAAGCAGGTGACTGGGATGTTGTGGACATCCCTGCATTTATGAACCTTCCAGCTAGGACTGTAGGATTCCCAGTTTGTCCCCTCTGTCAAACCCAGTGCAAGACTGAGGTCTCAGAATTCAGCTCTGTGCTACTTACTGTCCTTTGGCTGGTCTCCCTGACAAAGTTTCCAGGAGCCACTGAGTCAGACACAACATGTGCAGAAAAATATTTAAACATTGTGTGATCTAGAAATACCTCTCAGTGTAAGTAATAGGGTTAGCTACAGGAAAATGAACTAATAATTGAACTAAACATAAACACCTATCTTAGTTAAGGTTTCTATTGCTGTGAAGAAAAAACTTGACCACAGCAACTCTTATAAAGGACAAATTTAACTGGTGCTGCTTTACAGTTTCAGAGGTTTAGTCCATTATTATCACAGCAGGAAGCATGGCAGTGTGCAGGCAGACATGGTGCTGGAGAAAGAGCTGAGAGTTCTGCATCTGGATAGGCAGACAGCAGGAAGAGAGAGTGGGCCACTAGGTCTGGCTTGAGCTTCTAAAACCTCAAAGCCACACCAGTGGCACATCTCCTCCAGCAAGGCCATACCTCCCCCAGCAAGCCACACCTCCTCCAGCAAGGCCACATACACACCTTCTCCAACAAAGCCACACCTCCTCCAGCAAGGCCACATACACACCTTCTCCAACAAAGCCACACCTCCTCCAGCAAGGCCACATACACACCTTCTCCAACAAAGCCACACCTCCTCCAGCAAGGCCACATACACACTTTCTCCAACAAAGCCACACCTCCTCCAGCAAGGCTAAATCCTACAATTATGCCACTCCCTATGAGCCAATGGAAGACATCTTCACTCAAACCACCTCAACACCCATGGTGAATGTCCCACTGTCTCTTCTAGCCCTTAAACTTCTGCCTCCCTAATCAGCATGGCATCTCAGGTTGGTACAAAGGAGAAAGGTGCAGAGGGACCTTACCTTGTTGATAAGGCTTCTTGGGACCCAAGAACAGCAGTGCTCCTCTTGATGCCTAGGGTGTGTTGCAGACAAAAACAGTAACACAGTAGAGATAAAAGAGCCTTCCATCTCCATGCTCAGAAACAACCTCAGCCACAGGCCCAGGAATGTGGTGTGGTGTGTGGTGGTGTGTGTGTGTGTGTGTGTGTGTGTGTGTGTGTGTGTAGGGATGCCTATACAAAAGATGTGGCTTTTATGTTCCAAAGTAAATTGAAGCTTCTTTCTTCTTTGGTGTGTGTGTATAATGTAAGGGTCCATGATTTGCTGAAGAGTGATACCCCAGACTCAAATAGTATATAAAAACAGAGAGTTCAGCATGCTGGGGTCTCCCATTACCAGAATAGAGACACACTCAAGTGAGCTTGCAGGCCTGATTTAAAGCACACTAGGGAATTCCAGGGTAGGTGACCTCTATGCTAATCTGTTGGGCCCATCTCTATTGTCATTCCATTATTGGGGCATGGAAGCTGGAAACTTGCTGGAAAGGTCTGGAAACTGTTGCTGAGGAAGTCCAGAAACTGCTGCTGACCCACTGTCCTTGCCTCAGGCCTGGACTTGCCTAGAATTGCCCAGATGTTGGAGACAGAGATTTAGTCCTAGTCTCCTTAACTGCCAATTTGAAGCCTGGCATGGAGTCAGCCTAGCCTTTTCATTCCCTCCTTTTAGTAATGGGCCATCTTGAATCCTTGAAATGTTTCTGAGGTCCCACACTAGCAGTTCATTGAGCTCTATGTCAAGGAGAGAACCTAGTAACACAGCAGAAATAGCCACCCTTTTAACTCAACTGCTTGGAGGTGCCAGCTGGCTGAAGACATTAAAATGTTCGGTCAAATTTATTTACAATAAATGCAGAGAGTAAGCTGAGTACAAGCCCACCAAGCCCTCTCTGGGGGCAGCATGCATCCTGTGACAGTAAGGGTTACAGTGTGGTTTCAGAGGTGGGAATAGGCTGGGGGTACTTTATTTCCAATGCAGAGTCCCTGTCTGGTAACCAATTCTTTGTTAAGTCTGGGGAGAGGAGTTAAAACCGGAAATCCAATCGGCCTTCTTGCCAGCCACTGTGAACTCGATGACAAGGCTGTTGTATCATCTCCTGAGATAAACAGTCAGTAAGGGGACAATGGCTGGTGCAGCAAAGTGTAACCAGCAAGCAATCAGGATCAAGAGCACTGGAGCTGTAGTTTCAGTGGATCAACAGGGTGTAGGGTGATCTTCCATCCTTCCTGTGGTGGTTAGCATGGAAGTCTCCTCTGCTGGACCTCAGTTGCTGGATCCTCTCTCCTGGCAGGTTTAACGTTGGAGTGATGTATCCACATCCTGGTCCTGTTCTTCTTAACAGTCATAGGCACAGTCAGGATCATGATGTATGGCCCTTTCCGGCGAGGTTCTAGAGTCTTGTGTCTATGTCTCTTAATTCAGACTTCATCATCTGGTTCAAAGCAATGAGGGTTAAGAGGAGCAGACTCCTAAACACAGCAGATGGCAGGTCAGAGTTGCTTCTGGACCCTATGGAGGGTGTCCAAGTATTTTAAAAACTTGCATTGGTCATATTCAGCTAAGATATCAAACTGGAGGTTATAGGCAGTATTGGAGGGGACTTCCCCTATAGGATCTCAAAGGCAGTGAGACCTAAAGTATAGAGAATGGTCCTAGCCCTATATAAGGCATAAGGTAGAAAGGATGCCCAGTCACCACCAGTTTCAAGGGTTAATTTGGTCAAGGCCTCCTTCGGGGTCTGAGTCATTCTCTCTACTTGCCCTGAACTCTTGGTCTGTATGCACAATTCATCCCCAAAACCTGTGCAAGAGATCAAGTTACCTGAGAGAGAAATAGATGCTGCTCGACTATCAGAGTGAAGCAGGGTAGGTAAACCATGCCTGGGTATGATGTCTTCAGAAGCTTCTTTGCCACTATGTTGACAGTCCCCTTTGTAGGGTAGGCTTCTGCCCATCCTAAAAAGGTATCTATAAAAACTAGCAAATATTTATATCCATATATTCCTGGTTTTATTTTCTGTATAGTTCCTGGCTGTTAACCCCTGATCCTGGTTTCTGGAGTGGTTCCTTGATCAGGACCTGAGGAGGTCACAGTCTGGCAGGTGGCACAGTCTGAGATACCTGATCAGCCAAGTGCCCTAAGTCAAACGTTTTGCCCCTTGCCCTTTACAGCATTTCCTTCAGTTTTCAGTGACCCAGGGGTGAAGCTTGATGAATCTGATGGACAAGTGGCTTAGCAATAGGAGCATGGTGCAGCCCTCAGAGCTCAGCAAGCATCCATCTCTTCTGTAAACTCTTCTGATGTCATGTGTCTTCAGCAGTATATTCAGGAACGGCTGGGAGCTCAGGGTAGGGGCTGTGAGAGCAGCAGAGCTATCAGGGTGTTGGCAGTGGAAGCTTGGGCAGCCTTCCTTTTGGCTTTAATCAGCTAGCCTGTTCCCTCGGATATTTCTGATGTCCCTTTCTGATGCCCAGGACAATGAATGATGGCCACTTTGAGAGGAAGCTATGATGCCTCCAATGAAGTCAGCATTTCTAGTTTCTGTTGTATTTCCTCCAGCAGTCTGTAACTCCATCTGCTGTCAGTGTAGATGTTAGCTATGGCTCCTTTTACTGGGTTTCAAGCCTGATTTAGAGCCTTTATTTCTGCTTTCTGAGCTAAAGTTCTCAGCGGCAAAGCAGTTGCCCAAATAATAGAGGCCACGTCCACTACCACAACCCCTGCATGCCTGACTCCATTCCAGATGAAGCTGCTCCCACTTGTGAAGTAGACAGTTCATCTGCATCTAGCTAGGGTATTTCAGTCAAGTCTGGCATGACATTCTGGATGTGTCCCAGAATTGTAGAATAATCACAACGTAAGTGTGAGGATGGGTCATGTAGCAGGGTGGCTGGGTTTAGGGCAGATGGTAGGTTATATCTTAGGCAAGGAGAATTCAAATCTAGAGCCTGAAAGTGTATCAATATAATGTTAGACAGGCACCGACTAGGTGGATTCTTGGGGGGTCTCCCTAATAGCATGGCGGGTGGTGACACAAAGTCTGTGACACGTGGTTATTGTGTCAGCATCCTTGACTAGCAGGCAGTGGCAGCTAGAATCTGGAGGCAGTCTGGCCATCCTTGGGCCACGAGATCCAGCTTCTTAGATAAATAAGCCATAATAAGTCTTTTCTTATTTCAACATTTGGGTGAGTACCCTTTTTGCTATCCCCTTTCTGTGATCCACATACAGGTGGAAAGGTTTGTGAATGTCCATGAGAGACAAGGCTGGCATCTCCAGTAAGGCTCTTCTTAGAGTTTTAAAAGCCATGTCCATCTCGGGGGGGGGGGGGGGCATTCTCTTCTTGGCCCCTGGGGGCCTCACATAACGGTCTTGCTATCTCAGTGAGCCCGAGCACCCAAAGTCTACAGAAACTTGCCAATACCAGAAAATTCAGTACTTGACTTTGGGTTAACAGGACTGGGTTGCTAAGTATGGTTTGCTTCTGGGGTGTCTGACAGCAGGAGTTGACTGGCCCTTCTTGAATATGTACCCCAGATAGGTGACCTCAAGCTGACAAAGCTGGGTCTTCTTAGCAGACACTTAGTAGCCAAGTTGACTCAGCTCCTGTAGCAGGCCTCCTGTGGCCTCCTGGTATGTCTCTAAGTTGGGGCCCTGAAATACATACTGGAAGAGTTTTGGGGTGAGCACACTGATGTGCTCCTGCAGTGCCTTCTCAAAGGTGGAGGGTGAGTTCTTGAATCCTTGAGGCAGGCATGTACAAGTCAGTTGTCCCTTGAAGCCTCTCTCCAAGTCTTGCCATTCAAAGGCAAATAGAATAGAGGCTGGCTTTTGGGTGGCATGGGCTGAGGCTTCCAAGGGATGTCAGGGGCAGCCTGGTTAACAGAAGCCATGTTCACAGCTGACTGCTGCTCTCTGGCTTCTGGGTCAAAAGCAGTGTGTGTCCTATAAGCTTCAAAAGTCTTTCTAGATGTTCCCTGGGGCTCTCAATTTTCATGTATCACCTGGCTCACCTTAGATAAATTTGTGGGCTGTCTGGCCGCCTCTCAGAGCCCCCACCCCGGCCCTGAATCTGGAGGTAGACCAGGAGCCTGTCTTTATCTTCGACAGCCAGGTTGAGTCAAAGAAAGGGCTGCATGGATATCAGCCTGAACTTGAGTGGGCAGCCCATTTGCTCTCAGAACCAATTTCTGGGCGGCTCCCATGATCCTCTCTCTCTCCTCTGAGGTGAAGAGGACCTGGAGCAGTTGCTGACAGTCATCTCAGGTGGGCAGCTGAGTCAGCATGATTGGATCTAGAGAGATGATGGTCTTTCTAAAAAGGGGGAGTCCTGCAACTTCTAATGTAAAAATCATTATTGACAAATAACACATATGTTATGAGCTGTCTCCCCTGAGTATCTGGGGGTCCCATAGCCCAGAGGGGTAAAGCCATCGTAATGTTGGCCCCCTGGACAGTATGGGACTGAGTGTGAGGTGGACTCCAAATGGAGTCAGGAGAGTCAGGGCTGCTCCTCCCTTCTCTGTGCTGGCTGGGCGGGGGTAATGGTAGCAGGAGCAGGAACATAAGGAGGGGGACAGAGATCCTTCTCAGGAGCAAAAAAGAGAAACTAGGCAGAAAGCTGAGGCTGACTCTCCTTTAGAGAAAGAAGGATGGGGAGTGGCAAGGTCTGTAACAAAAAGGGTCTCACCCAAATGGGGCCAGGGGGTGGGGCTTTTCAATCAGGTATTGCCACATGGCAATATAGGCACTTGGTCCAGGTGGCCTTTGGCCTCATAAACTAAACCTCACCCAGGAAATGATGGAGAGGTGGGCCATTCATTCCTGCAAAAGATTGTTAGTTTGCAGGGACGAACAACCAGCCTGGAGTCTTCTATGACTCAGCAAAAGTCCTTAAAATGATTCAGGACCAAGTTCAATGAGGTTCTTTGTGCCTTCCCTATTCTAGGAATCTAAAAAAATTTAATACAAGAGGACAAAAAGCACAAACATAATACAGACAGACAGACACAGGACATTCCTGCCAAAACAAACTGAAAGGCTGTCTCAGATGGTCTTCCTTTCTGCACATGGGAGGCCCATAGACCTACAGGCAGTTCAGAATCCAGATGAGAACTAGCAAGTTCTCCAGCTTCTGGTAGTGTATCATTGTCCTCCATTGTCCCTGCTGGGTAACAAAATACATGTCCACGTTGTCTCTCTTGGCCTCCAGAATAACCCTGAAACAGAATTAAACCAAAACCAGAAATATAGATATGAACAAAACAAAAGTCAGACAAGCAGGTGCCCAGACTTACTGATCGGAAAAACACTCTACTATTTGGCTGGGGGTAATTGAGGTGGGCATCTCCCGTGAATCTCAGACAAGCCCCCAGCATTATGGAACTCAGCTCTTACCCTGTGGGACTGCAATTACTCAGTTAAGATCAGAAATGAATTGACAGACTCAGTGGTTTACATTACATGCACAAAACCATGAGTTCAATCCCAGACAGACAGACATACAACCGGTTCACAACCAACAACAAAAAGCCAACATCTGAGAATCAAATAGCTTTATTGCTACTCTGGTGTTACTTTCTGTACTCTGGAGGCCAAGACATGGAGGACTCTGAGTTCAAGGTGAGACTGGGCTGTATGGTAAATTCATGGCTACCAAACAATTGGGAGTTATCCTAGTCTTCTATATGCCATCTTAAGAAGTGAACAGTTCTGGGTAATGTGTGAAGAATGGAGCAAGGAAAGATGTTGCCAAACTTCAGTAACCAGTGACTCCTATCGTTATTAAATTGACCCATTCACCAAGGCAGTGGCCTTGTGATCTAACCACCTCTTAAAATCCCAACTTTCAGCCTTGCCATGCTCAGGGTTAAGTTTCCAACATGAGACCTCTGAAGGCTCAGTCAAACCACAGCAGAGCCCATCATAATCTACCCTGACTCACATACTTAAAGATGCTCTTGTCCAGAGAAATCCAGTGCAGTACAAATGTGAAGAAAGCAACTTATTGATTGAATTGAAACACCATATTATAGACAGGGTTAGCTTTGAGGTAAATAGTGTCCACTGTGAGTAAACACTAAGGAGTCCAGGTGGTCCATGGACTATAAACTGGCACACCTGAAAAAGATTCTCAGTGCCTGCTGTGCCATGGAAAGTGTGGCTGGACTGACCACAGGCCCTATGAGAGCAGAATGAATAGATCCATAGAGAGTATGCCGGGGTAGGCAAGAAATTTGTTCTACTATAGAAAGCTGTGGTTTGGATCTGTTAGGAAGAATCTGCCCATTGTGGTTCATGGCGATTGAGAGGATTGTATCAAGAGAAGTAGAGAACGTCTTTGTGCTGTAGAACTCTGCAAGTGGAATCGGAAGAGTGTGGGGTAAGGCTCTGGTATCAGAGAAATTTCCATTCATACTCCAGTGTGACTCATTTCCTTAAGGCACTGTAAGCAGGGCAAGTGAAGAGCTGTGGGTTGGAGAATACTCAGTTTAGGTCATTTGAGCTCTGCAGTGGCCTTATCTGGACCTGTTTCTCTGCCTAGAAGCATCACACAGTTCCCCATGGGAAAGGCAGATTAAAGCTAGCAGGATGAGCATGGGACCTTGTGATTACAGTCCTCTGCCACTCATAACACAATGCTCTATGGGTCTCTCTGAACTTCAGAAGTCACTACTCAAAGTTTTTCTGAGACAGGATCTCTCTACATAGCCCTGGCTGTTCTAGAACTCACTTCATAGATCAGGCTGGCCTTAAACTGACAGAGATTCACCAGCCACTGCCTCTGGAGAGCTGGGATTAAAGGTGTGCACCATGCCTGGCTGTTCTTGAGGGGAATTATTGTGGTTATAACATCTAGCCTAAATAAAGATAAACCATTTGAAATACACTCTAAATATATCCTTGAAATGTATTTAACTATTTCCATATGATACACAATTTCATTAATTTCTTATGGCTTGATTTGGAATTATTTCACACAAGGTGACACAAGCTGAGTCAGATTTAAGTGTGTGTGTGTGTGTGTGTGTGTGTGTGTGTGCACTTGAGTGTGTACACATGAATGTGTGTACATGAGCACACACATGAGAGTATATGCCCATGAATATGTGTATGCACTTGAGTGTGTATACACGTGAGAGTGTGTTTGTGTGTCTTGAGATAGGATATTCTGTAGCCCAGGCTTCACCCTTTGTACTTGCTATATAGCTGAGCTGAGCTTGAACTTCTCATTCTCTTGCCTCCACTTTTTGAGCCCTGAAATTACAGCCTTGTGCTGCTATGTTCAGAAAGAGTCATAATGTTGCATGTAGTCTTTCAGTAACCTGCCTTAGCTCTGGGAAGTTGCCATGCTACCAGCCCCCTCCCAGCTTCCCTTGAATCCATGGATAAAAGACACATGTACAGTTGTTCATTTTTTAACTTGCCTTCTTGGCACAGTAGCTGGGCACTCCTGTCAGCTGCCTAGTAAGTATGCCCTTATCATTGCTCTTGGCTCCACTCCTCCCAGCTACCCTAACTACTTTAGTCAGTCAGATGAATCTAGTCCCTACTAAACATCTCTGACCGAAGCCACATTCTATCACTCTTCCTGAGACCTCACATAGTTGCCAGGTTCTCTTCTCTCCAAAGCACGACAAACTCCTTCTCCCTTCATTGTATCTCCCCCTTTTCCCCCTCAGGGACCTGAAAGTCCCATCTGTACCTTCCATCCAACAATTGGCCCATGGCTTTCTTTACTTACAGATCAAGAACCAATTGGAGAATAGGACCTTAGCATCAAAACCACCACTATATCATAGCTTTTAAATTAAAATATATCTCATCAGTGATTTTTAAAAAAATGAAACCCTCCTTACATCTATTCTGTGGGGGCAAAAAGAAAGTTAGAATATGGAAAGAAACAAAAAAGAAGAAAATAATAAAACATTCTGAGGCTACTCTACATTAATGCATACATGCAACCTCATTCATACGCAGCCAGATTTTTTCTAATGCATGTTAATATCTGGATACTAAAACCCAATATGGCTAGAAAGCACATATAAGACCATGTG
This sequence comes from Micromys minutus, assembly GCF_963924665.1. Lineage (NCBI taxonomy): Eukaryota > Metazoa > Chordata > Mammalia > Rodentia > Muridae > Micromys > Micromys minutus. Next base: position 45,547,323 of record NC_137969.1, read on the forward strand.
TAGTTATCCCAACAACTTTATTATTAGTTTCTAATATTTTAAAGATTTATTTTCTATTTTTAATTATGTGTATGTATGTGTCTATATGGGCATGCATAGATGAGCATAGGACCAGAGGCCTTGTATTCCCTGGAACTAGAGTTATAAATGGTTGGGAGCCACCTGATGTGTTATGAGGAGCACTTGGATCCTCTGCAAGAACAGTTAATTACTCTTAACTGCTGAGCCATTCCTCTAGCCCTGGTTTAGTAAACTATCTGCCTTTTGTTTTGTTTTGGTTTGGTTTTTTGAGATTGTAATAATTATATTCCCCCTTTCATTTCCTCCCTCCAAACCCTCCCATATACAACCATCTCTGCTCTCCCTCAAATTATTGGCCTGTTATTAATACACATATGTACATACATACCTATTCCTAAATATAACCTGTTTAGTCCATATAATGTTACTTGTATGTATGTTTTCAGGGCTGTTTGGCACTTCATTGAGAACAGAATGATGACTTGCCTCATATCTGGCTTTGAGTTCTATCTGACATACTCCAACATGAGCACATGATTAATGGCTCACAGGAAAGGGTTTCAAGGCAGTGTTGTAGATAGGGCTGGCTTCTGGAGGATGCTCTGCAGAGAGGAACCCTCATTTGCATCCACGGGTTAACTGAGCAGTCAGGAACACCAGGCCTCCCTTGCCTGTGTAGCTTTGGTGAGCTCTGCCTCAAAATTAACTTCAGCCTTCTGCATGAACTAGTCCTTTGTGCTTATAGACATCCTAATTATAAAGGAAAGGCAGAAGGCAAATAGGTGTTAGCCTAGCACCTAACCATCAATGAGTTCTGCTCTCTACATCACTTGCTGGAATAAAATGAGTGGGGAAGGAACATAGTAGAAGCACTTTCTGTTCCTGTTCAGAGAGGCTTTACTGACCTCCACATGGGGCTGAGATTGAAACCAAAACACTAGTGTTGAGTACTGTAGACAACCTCAGAAGAGACTGAAGGAAAGATGTGGCATCTTCTGGGGAGACAAGACCAGAAACATCCTCATGTGGCCAGAAAAAAAAACCCGCCATTACAGAGAGAGACCTGAAACTGTTGTGGGGCCTACAGCTTCTTTGTTCTTATACTCCTTGTGTGGGTAGAGTGCTATCTTAGAGCAAGTGACTTCAGGTAAATGAGGACAGTGATAGCCAGTCAGAGGCAGAGCTCATTGACCCAGACAGAAAGGTAAGGACCAGATCTTTCAGATCCACTCATTCAGTGAGAGCCAGGGTGGGACTGGGCTTCTGTAGAGCAGCCGCTAGAGCCAGCCTTATTCCACACATAGCCTTTGAAACCCATTCTCATGAGCTAACCACTATACACCCACATTTTCACAAACACCATAACCTTTACTTAACAGAACCTGGGGAAAGCCAGAGCATATGTTCCCACTTTGAAGTGCTACAGCACACAGGATCACATGGCTAGTCCACTGCCACCTGAATCATTTTTTCCAGATTTGGTAAGAGGGAAGGCAACCAGCTGCTGTCATGGGGAAAGCCCTAGATTCAATTGTCAGTCAGAGACAGGCTAGTCACACAGAGTGCAGCTGCTGCTTGGTCCTGTCTTCCTTATAGAGCCTTCTCCTCTGCAATAGGCTAGGGCAGAGTCCAGGTCTGGCACTTTGCACAGAAGATGTATGCACTCGTAAGGTTGAAAAAAATGCACAGGACTTACAAAGGAAAAGATACTTTAGAGTTAGAGTCAAACCAAATATCCCATGCTGACCTCAAATTTGCAAACCTCCTTCCCTCCCCAATCCCCAGCCCCAAGTTGGAACACAGGTAGGGACAACACACTGAATGTGAGAATCATCATTACCACTGCTGCTGCCCCTGCTACTGCCCTCCTCCTCCTCTTCCATCTTCTTCTTCTCTTCTTCCTCCTCCTCCTCCTTCTCTTCCTCCTTCTCTTGCTATTATTATTGTGTTGATTTTAGGCAGAGCCTCTCTGTGTGGTCCTAGCTGTTCTAGAACTCCTATGTAGACCAGACTGGTCTTGAATTCACAGAATTCCACCTTCCTCTGCCAGTGAACTACCTCTTAGAACTATATCTAAGCAAGTTAGGAGATGGCATCTCTTGTTGCAGTAAAAATTAAATAATTTTCTTATTTCTTTATTGGCCCCTCAGTCTCACTCCATGGGCACCGCTTCTAGTACGGAGGTGTGTGCACAAACTCTGTCACCCAGTCTGAGCTGCCACCACTGTCTCACTCTGTCTGCATGACTCCTTTCCCTGGTGGTTTACTCCACTTGCCCTACTGCCTCCATCCTGGGGTGTTTCTTTACCCCAAATCCCAACACAAACAAAACTCTAAGGCCCGATAGCTTTTCATACAAGTTTATATATTCAATTCTCAATCCAAAAACCCTCTACAAAACACAATTACATCAAATGGATAAAGATACAAACTGCCCTTATATATGAGATATAAAACTATAAAATCCTTAAAATGTTTATAGCTACCTAACACCAATTAAGCCCACCTGTATCTAATTCATCCTTCCCGAGGTCCATCTTGGAGCTCCTCTCTCAGTCCTCCCCCGTCCTCTGACCTCTCCCTTCCCTGCCCAATCACCGACTCTCGCCTTTATTTTACTAATTAAAATGGGAAGGTTCAGACGAAGTCACCTTCATGAGTACGTGACTAGGCAGCCCTACTTGGGGAAGTGGAATTCATACAAATGGCTGCTGGAATATCTGGCCCCAGGTTCCTCAGACATCAAACGAGTATAAGCTCTTTTCCTGTTGCTGTGAAAAAATCCTTGACAAAAGCAACTTAAAGCAGGATGAGAGAGATGGCTCAGCATTAAAGAGCACCAGCTGCTTTTCCAGAGGACCTACTGTTCGGTTTCCAGCACCCACATGGGGCGCTCACAACTGTCTCTAACTCCAGTTCCAGGGGGTCTCACATCCTCTTCTGGTCTTCTTGGGCACTCATGCTCACTGCAAAGGCAAAGCACTCAAATACATAAAATAATCTAAAAAGAGGAGGGGAGGAAGACAGACAAAAGCAACTTACTGGTGAGAGAGGTTTGGCTCACAGCCTGAGGTACACCCCATTGTGGCAGGGGAGTCAGGGCCTCGGGAGACTGAGGCAGCTGCTCACAGTACACTCAGTCACGAAGTAGAAGAACAAAGGATGTGCTCAGCTCATGTTCCAGAGTTTTCCCTGCATGTCTATCTGTGTAGCACACTTACACCTGGCACTAGAGAAAACCAGAAAAGGATCCCCTAGAACGGGAGTTCTAGATGTGGGTCCTGGGAACTGAACCCAGGTTCTACTGAAAGAGCAGCAGAGGTTCTTAACCACTAAGCCATCTCTCCAACTCCTCATTTCTCCTTTTAGTAAGTCCCAGGTTCCATTCCAGGGAACAGTGGGACCCACAAAGATCTTCCCACTTCAACAAACCTAATCAAAGTAATCTTCCGTAGGTGTGCCCACCTCAATGGATCAAGCATCACACCAGCCTTGCCCTGTCCCACTGAGATGCAGAGTAAATGAGAGGGGAAGCCACCGGAGCACAGAGGGGCTGAGCCATCAGATGCTTCTTGTTGTCCAGGTTAATGGTGTCTTATTTGAGCTGACAGTCTCCGAGAAGGCCTGTCGTCTTCTTTCAAGGAAACAGTAGCTGCTGGTTGTCTTGAGTTCCTGCAGTCCTGACTGCTCTGCACAGCTGGGTTTCTCTTCTCAGGCTGGCCTGAGCCGGTTGTGTGGTGGGCATAAACAGTCTTCTCACACAGGAACCCTGTGTGGCACACCTCATGCCCCCAGCATTACATGCCACTCCCCTGCTTTGTGGCATAGCAAAGACCATTCGTCCTGCAGCTCATTGGTTTCTGCTTTCTCCTTATGACTCATGTTTGTCAGTGTTTCAGGAAAACACATGGAGACTTCTTGATTCAGTCTTCTTCTCTCTGCCAGGCTGATGGGCCTTGTCTACTCTCCCTAGAGCTAGAACAAGGCCAGGGAACCTGAGATCACCAGATGTCTGTCCTGTCCCTTCAGGACTTCGGGGTTAGGTTTCAGCAAGTCTCCAGTAGTGGGGCCTCAGTTACTGCTGCCCCCTGGCAAAAGTAGAAGCCATGTCTACCCTGCCCTTGAAGAGAGGAGCTCAGCTGAGATTTCTCCTCTGGCGGCCCCAGCCTTGGTGTTCAACGTCAAGGAAATTCTAGGAGTTACCTTAGTCTTTGAGAATAATGTTTGGGCTCCCAGAGAATTAGGGCCAGCCTGAGTGATCTCTGTTAGTTCACATTTGCTATTTAGACCATCTCAAAATTCTTTCCCTGGTTATGAATTACAGAACATGGCTCAGGTGCTTTCTAGGGGAACCCCCCACCAAAAGAGAAGGCTTTAAACCTGACAAAACCAGATTGTTAGTGGACACCTCTAAGAGGGCAGCTGGGGCAAGTTCATGACTAGAAGAAGGCAGGAAGCCCGAAGCTGCCTTGAGGGGCAACCTGGATGGGGCCTAGTCAGCAGGGAGGCTGCTGGGTAATTCTTGATCTGTGGTATCCAAGGAGATTAGGGAGGGCAGAGGCCAGCTGCCAAGTACATAGATCTAAGGAATAGACCTAAGATAAGATTGAGAGGTCCTTGATCTAAAGGTTGAAGAATACAAAGATAAAACTATCAAAGTCCTTAACAACCACGGAGGCTGTGCTCTCTGGGAGTTCCTCTCCCTAGCACCTCACCTGAACCAGGGAGGAGGCTCTGACACATAACCCTCACTTTATAGACTGCGCAAGCAGTTACAACGTGCATCAGGCATCCCAGATTCAAGTGAACGGTACATGCCAGGTCCCCTGCTAAGTACTATCCCAGGAACTAGCTCCCATAGTCCTTGGACAGTATCCCTATTTGACAAGTAAGGCCTGTAAAGGTGACCAGGGCTATGAATACAAGTCTACCAGTCTAATCTCCCTGGATACACACACACACACACACACACACACATACACCAAAGAAACAAATGGAAAACCAAAATAAAAACAGCATCCCTCTGATGCTGGAGTTCAGCACTTTGGTTAAGAGCTAGTCAGCAAGCCCCAGAGATGCTCCCGTCTCCATCTCTGCAGTGACTACAGGTTTGTGTCACCTTGCTTTGGTTCTCACTCCTGTGCTGTTTATGTAAATGCATGTCCTAACTCTTTCACAGCCCTTTACCTGCTGAGTCACACACACACACACACACACACACACACACACACACACACACACACACACACACCTCTCTACCTCGGGCAGCAGAGCTGAGTTGGCTCTGCCCTTCAGCTAACAAGATGGCAAGTTATCAATTAGCTTTGGGGTCTGCAGGACCATCCCATACCCCAGGCTGCTGGAGGGTGGTAACCCCCTCCTGACCCCTAAACAAACCTCAGTGAGAGGGAAGAAGAGGGAACAGCCAGGCACCACGGAAAGGACTTGAGCAATCTCTCTGTAGCAGGGATCTCAGCCTCAGGGCATGTTTTGAGTGTATTTAAGAGCGACCGGTACAAGCCAGAGGTAAACTTACCACCTGTGTGCTTTCTGCTCTGTTCTTTCCATCTCTGGATAGCACCAGTCAACCACAGTCAACAGACCAGCAGCAGTCAGGAGAGGGACTGACTGCTGTCACTCAGCCAGTGGTGACAGCACTGGGATTCAGACCTGGGCTGTGAGACCTCAACACTCAGATTTCCTCCCAGGAACTACCTGAATCATGCATTATGGCTCCAGCCTGTAATCCTAGTGCATAGGAGGCTGAGGCAGGAGGATCACTACAAGTTCAAGGTCATTTATCTACATAGTGAGTTCCAGGATGAAATATAGTGAAATACTGTCTTAACCCTGATTTACAAACAAAACAAAACAAAACAAAAAAGCTGGATGTAGTCGCCCATTGAGTTTATTTTCTATTGTTATGATAAAACATCATGGAGGCAACTTATAAAAGAGAAGGTTTTAATTGAGCAGCAGCCAAGAGCTCTGATCTTGATGCTCAAACATAAAGCACCCTGGGAGTGGCAAAGGCTTCTGGGACCTCAAAGCCTGCCCCTGTGACTCACCTCCTCCAACAAGACCACACATCTTAGTCCTTCCTAAACAGTTCTACCAACTGGGATTCATGTGTCCAAACACATGAACAATTGTTATTCAATCACCATACAAGTCAAGTCTGCCCTCCCAGCATTTGGGACGTAGAGGCAGGACATACTTAGCCATACTGTGGGAGTGAGACCAACTTGTACCACAAAGAGAAAAAAGCCAGAATGTGGTCTCACACATAGGAATCAACCCTCTTCCTCACAGGGTTGGGAGGATTAAACAAGTTGTCTGGGGGAAGTGTTTTGAACAGTGTCTGTCTGGCACACAGGAAGGACCTGGGCACAGGCCAGTACTATCAGTGTCTTTGGGTACCTTCTGTCACTATACGGATAGAAAGGAATCATGTGACAAAACAATAAAGATCATGTGGCAATAAGGAATTAAAATCAGGGTTGTACACCATGTCACTAAAATCACATACTCTAAGGTATTTAAGATTTATTTTTATGTATATATGTGTATGCATACATGGATGCAGTTGCCTGAGGTGGCCAGAAGAGGGTGCTAGCTTCCCTGGAACTGGAGTAGGCAGCTGTGACCCTCCCTTCATGGGTGCTGAGAACCTGCTCCTGCAAGAACAGTCAGTACTCTGAACTGAGGGGCCATCTCTCCAAGTCGTTTTTATAAAATAGTCTTTGAGTTATTATAAAAACAACATAATTCTGGGTCAAAAATTTTCAAGATGGGTGAGGGGGGTGCCATCTCTCCACTGGGGGTCCTGTCTATGTGCTACTGGAGGTGGTCTCTTCAGGTTCTATCTCCCCACTGTTGGGCATTTCAGCTAATGTCATTCCCATTGCGTCCTGGAAGCCTCTCACATTGCAGGTCTCTGGGACTTTCCAGAGGTTCTCCCCTCTGTCCTCTCCCCTCCCCAACCCCCTCTCCCAGCTGTATCTCCATTCATTCTCCTGGCCTTCTGGGCTTCTCTCCCACCATTCCTGATCCTGCCCACCTTTTCAAAAATTTTGACCCAGAATTGTTCCTATCTAAAGGAAATGCAAGGACAAAAATGGAGCAGAAACTGAAGAAAAGGCCATCCAGTGACTGGCCCAACTTGGGACCCATCCCATAGATGGGCACCAAACCCTGACACTATTACTGTGCCATGTTGTGCTTGCAGACAGGAGCCTAACCATGGCCGTCCTGAGAGGCTCTACTAGGAGCTGACTGAGACAGATGCAGATACTTACAGCCAACCATTAGACTGAAGTCGGGGACCTGGAGCTGAAGGGGATTGGGGTCTCATTGGAAGAACAACAGTGTTAACTAACCCAGACTCCTCAGAGCTCCCAGAGACTAAGCCACCAACCAAAGAGTACACATGGACCGGTCTATGGCCCATGACACATGTCGCAGAAGACTGTCTCGTCTGGCCTCTGTGGGAGAGGATGCTCCTAATCCTGTAGAGACTTGATGCCCTAGGAAAGGGGGAGACTGGGGGAGGTCAGGGGTGGGTGGGTAGGTGCATGAGGGAGCACCCTCTCAGAGGCAAAGGGGAGGAGGGAAGGGGACAGTGAACAGAGGCAACATTTGGAATGTAAATAAAGGATTTTAATAAATAAAAAAAATGAAACAATACAAAGCTCCCATATACCATTTACAGTTTCTCTTTTAGCAACATGTCATAGCTGTAGGACAGTTATCCCAACTAAAGGAACAGTGCGGTGTTACTAGTGAACACCAGAGTCTAGAGGTACCTGGCACAATCTCTGAGTTCTTGTGTCCGAGAAAGGGAGATTGGGCGTGTACAGGTGGATAGAAGAGAGTGGGCCAGGGCTGGGGGAAAGGTCAGAGATTAGGTGGTGTTTATGACTCATTTGCATATCAATCACATTTCCTCTTTCTTCCTTTCTCTTTCAAGATAGGGTTTCTCTGGGTAGCTCTGGAGTTCCCACCCCCTCGGTGCCAGGACTGGAGATACAAATCACCACTGTCCTTGATCATCTTGTCAAGCTACCACTGCAAAGTTAGCCTCGCTTCTACAGAGAACACAGGCCCTGTTCCCAGTACCCACACGGGGCAGCTCACGACCAACAATTCCAGTCCACGGGACCTGACACCTCTTCCCGCCTTTGTGGATGCCAGGCTTGCACACAGCACACACCCATACATGTTGACAATACATCCATAAACACATCAACCTTTGAAGTTGCTCTCTGCCCTCCTTGCACTCGGCTTGTGAAGGAAGTCAGCTCACACAGCCCAGACGTACACAGGGAGGCTGTGGACCACATGTTACCAGAGATTTCCTGCACAGGGAGAGTTGTCAACACAAAATAAACATTTCGGGTTTTGTGGTTATTATCTGGAACCAGGCATCTCTGTGATGCCCAAGCTGGTCTCAAACTCACAGGCTCAAGTGATCTTCACAGCTCAATGTTTTTTCTTTAATCACACCCAGAGTCAAGCCAGTAAAAGTCCCCATGGCCTGCACACTCCCTCACCCAATCAGAAAGTCACTAATTCATTCAGGGAAGGGGCCACATGTAGTAAAGACTTGTTCATGATCCATCTGGTATTGTGCACACACACACACACACACACACACACACACACACACATACACACATGTATGCCTCTGCCCAACCCCCTACACACACACACACACACACATGTATGCCTCTGCCCAACCCCCTACACACACACACACACACACACACACACACACACACACACACACCAGGAAAAATTAAAAACTGTACTTTTGAACAGAGTAGGCAAGATGGGTCAGTGGGTAGGGCACACTCAGAGACCTGAGTTCAATCCCTAGTATCCTCACAGAGGTGAAAGGAGAGCAAGCACTGGTCCCACAAAGCTGTCCTATCATCTTCAAAAACATGGCTTCCCTCCCCAGCATACACATCATGTACCCAAAGTGATGACAATGATGATTATGATGATGTGGTTTTTGAAAAAGACAGCAGAGGAAATCTATAGATAACCTTAAGGAAGGGGCTTCTGGAGTAGATGAAAATATCAGTTAAGTCTTCTGTCTGAGTGGCTATCACACAGGGTGTTAAGAAATGGACCTTAAAGACTTATTTTTTTTAAAAAAGATTTTATTTGTGTGTGTGAGAGAGAGAGAGACAGAGACAGAGACAAAGAGAGGGATGGACAGACAGACAGACAGAGAGTGAAAATGTCTGCATGCGAGTGCAGTGTCCTCAGGGGCCAGAAGAGAGTTTGGATCACCTGGAGCTGAGTACTGGGCAGTGGTGGACGCTGGAGCAGAGCTTGGAGCCTCTGAGCCATCCATCCCTCAGTTCCCTAGAAGACCTATTTTGAACTCACTTTCGGTTCCATCATCTTTTGACACCATGGAGTCTTGGCAGAGCTGAAAGCTGTGGGTTGGGGCTCTGTGAGCTCTACTCCCACTGAGGCAAGACAGAAGGACTTGAGAAAGAAAAGAGATTCCCTCACCCAAGTCTTGATGAAGCCTCTTGCCCTGCAAGAAGCAGGAATCCCACCACAAGCTGCATCTGCTAGAGAGAATACTCCCTTCATACCCAGACTTTCATTAGGCTTAAGGTCTGGGTCTAGTCAGCCCTCAGTAGGGCCTCATTTTCCTACCAGACATTTCCTTGAACATCAACCAAACTGCTGCATTTGCTTATAGTAAAGATCTTGTTTCTGGCATCCAGGTGACCCTGTCAGGTGGCCTCGGGAACCAGCCTGTGACCAACTGGGTTGGTTCCTTAGGCACCCTTTGAGGGTGATAGCTTCAAACTCTCAAAAATCCTATAGGTTACTATCATAAAGACAACGAGGTGCCCCTCAGATAGCCCACGCCTATGTTTGCTTTCTGTGTGTCTCTCTTTCTGTATTATAATGTCTTTGTCAAACCCAGATGCTCCTTCATACTGTCTAGTCTTGAAATCCTTTTCTGACCCAAAGCCACAAATCTCAGACCCAAGCTGAAGCCCCTAAGAGACTGGGAGAACTCCAAGGGCTGCTGTAGGCGACAGTGCCTCTTGCCCCAGCCTTTCACAATGCTAACACCCCACAAGAGCTCAGTGCTTTTGTGTCAAGCCCACAGACTGCTCCCCTAAGGGAGGGCTCCTGGAACATGATCTGGGAAATGACATGCGCAGAGTAGAGCAGCTAATAGCTAAGTCTGTGGTGAGGCTGCCGACACTCCTGGGAGGAAGGGCAGATCCTGACAGGACAGTCCAGTCACAACTCTTCCCTGCCTCGGGTGCATGTGGTCCTTGTGGTGCCTGATTGTCCAAGAGGTAGAAGGTTGACAGAGGGCAGGGACAGCAGAACACTGCTTGTGAGTCAACCATGCTGGGACAGGGACACACTTAAAGTGCAGCTGCCCCTGACACACCTTTACCCTGTAATTAATCCCAGTAAATTCACATGCTTGCCAAATGGACAGAGCACTCTGGTCTGCTAGTACCTTCTTTATCTGGAACAAATGGATGTCTCGTCACTCCAGGAAGTCACGTGACAGTCCTTGAGAGAAGAGCGTTTTAGATGAGAAAACTGACACTTAATAGCAAACCTTAGTTCATTCACCATGGTCTAAAGGCTTAGGTTTTGCTGGACATAATGACTCACACCTTGATCCTGGTGCTTGGTAGGCAGAGGCAGGCAGATCTGTGTGTGTTTGCGGCTACCCTGATCTACATAGTGAGTTCCAACCAGTCAGTGCTACATATAAGACCCTGTCTCAAAAACAAAATAGCCCAGACATTTTGTGTCTCATTTAGAGCTAGGGTCTTAGGGAGACATGAGGTCTGTGTCTCCTCAAATAATGGCCATGTTCCTTCCCTTACAGGAGTTAAGCTCCCCATAGACCTGACAGCAGTTGATAACTGTTTCTCACTCTTTCTCTGAAGGATATTCCCCACCACAAGCGACCTCTTGCAGACTTCCCTCACAAAGACTGCCTTCTTGACCCCTAGCAACAGCAAGACTTTCTTCACAGCTCCCTTTGTCTGCCTTCTCTCCACAGTTCACAAGAATGTCTGACCTGTTGTTTTTGTTTTTCTCTCTCTCAAATTCGAATGACACTGTCCTTCCACATGAATTTTAAAGCTTTTTCTTTGTGAGGCTAAGAACCTGCCAGGGAGACCCCAGGTGTGGAGGGTGGAGGCTGATGTACTCTCCACCTTCTATACCAAGCTCGCTGGAATCCAGAGCTCACCAACAACTCCACAGCAAGGAATGGCTTGCAGCCTTTCCTCTCCGGTGTTTTACAGAGACTGTTCAGCCTCACGATCCAGCACTGGTACGCTTATACCTGTCGTTTATACTTCCATGAATCTGGAGTCACCATCAAGTTCCTCTGAACTACAAGCCACGCATCTTTAGGGACTTCCAAGTGTCCGGTGGCTAACGGGACCCTACTCTTCCGCTGTGCTGTTACTGTTCCACTGTGGTTTATTCTGAGTTTAATGGTCATGTCAGTATTTCCCAGAGAGACAGAGCTAACTTAGTGAGGATCTCTCCAGACGTGGAAGAAACCTTGGGTGAGGGAGAGGTGAGAGCACAGTCCAGCAGCGACCGGAGTGAAGAGTTTGGGGTTTCCATTCCGGATTTCATGGGATCAGGTAAGAGAGAGGTGAATAAGGATGAAGGGTTTGGGATCGACTGCAGGGGCTGAAAGGCCTGACTGAAGGCCAAGAGTGAAAGTGAGGGACGGTCCATGTGAGGGTGAGGGGCGGGCTGTGTGAAGGTGAGGGGCGGGTCATGTGAAGATGAGTGACAGGCTGTGTGTGGTGACTTTTGAGGACAGATATCCATAGCTTTGTGTAAAGTGTCAGAGCTGCCGATGAATCTCGGAGACTATGAAAAGTAACTTAGTCTACTGCTAAACTCACGGAGAATGCCACCCTGGCTTTGAGTTTAACTCTGTCCCATTCAGCAGCATCTGGGTTTCCTGTTTCAGACCAGCAGACACCATCAGCATTTCTACCCAATCCTAGAGCTCGGGCGCAGGGTCCTAACCTTCTGTGATCTGTACCCAGCATATGTACATATATTGAGATGTATCTGCTATATGATTCACGTTAACATCAGGAATTAAGATTGGAACACAGAACCTGCGTGTGTTTGTGCACCTTGGTCAGAGCAATCAAGACGAGCAGAGAAATCTGGTAAATGGCTGCCAGAGGAGCTAGCATACCTTGTGAACCCACTGTTAAATACATTCGATGTTGTGGAGAGTCAAAGGTGTTTGTCTGTTTCTGACATTGTACAGCCCCTGTAGTTGGGTTGTACAATAATTTCACCTGTCAGAAGAGCAAACCCCAGCCTGTAATCCAATGGTTCAGGCTGAGAGCCAGGTCTCAAAATGAATCATGAATTACAGATAGGCACCAAAGCAAAGCAGAGGCAGCTTGAAGTTATAATCCAGGAGAATGACAGCCTAAAGGAGTCCTGAGGTAAGGGACTGGGGTCCACGCTAACCATCAGGATACCCTGCGTGGCAGCTCCCTCATACAAAGCAATGGGAATACAATAGTGAGCTACAGTGGAACAAACATGTTCCCCCTTTTCCTTCCTCTCTGCTCTGGACTCACTCAAGGACCACCTACTGATGGCCGATCTCAGAAGGGAGCACCACCGCCCCTACGGAGGAGGTTTCTGTTCACTTTCTGATGAAAACTCAAGAACAAGTACTAGATTCAAATTAAGTCAGTCTGTGTGGTTAGTGCAACATCTTAGGAGACACTGTAGGAGTTTTAAACCATCATCGAGTCAACTCGAATACATCTTTCTCTGCAAGTAACACCGAGCTTGTTCATTCTGCAACTCCCAACCGAGCTAGCTGGCTATGGCTGGCCAGAGACAACTGCTCGGCTCTGGTGGAGCTTTTACCCACTTTCACATAAAAACCAGAGGAGAACAAGCTAACCTCAAAATCAGTCCATCAAGCTGGTAAATTAAATTGTAAAAAACACCGTGAGAACCTTGAACCGTTGGAACAGGAAGTCACTATGCCCAGGAAATTACTGTCCTCCTTCCCACTCTGCACCCCTGGCTCCTAGCAACCATCTAATGAGCAGGCAGGGGGCTCATGGTGTCTTGGAGTCAGAAGGCTGCAGTTTTAGTGTCAGAGGAGACCTTGGGCCTTTGACTTGCCACAAGCACTGCGGTCTGTGTACTGAATCCGCCAGAGTTGTGGTCTCTGAAGGGGAGGGGAAATCGGGTCTCTCTTCGGCTCCAGAGGCATTGGGGCGCTACTTTGGGACACTATGGGCTGAGGGCTGCGGGGGGGGGGGGCACTGAGCAGGAAGTGACTACGATAGGCTGGAGCAGCTTTCACCAATGACAGTTTCAGGAGAGAATCTTCCCCAGCGCTATAAGACAGACGCTCTCAGATGGTCTTTGATGAAATAGTTCGTGCACTCTATCCCTTGTGGACAGGGTCTTATATAAATTTTGGGGTGGGTTGGATTGTAAAAGCAGATGCTGTCTACTGACTTGTTCTGATGTTAGGGGTGCTTCATCTGCATGTGGAGGGCCTTTGGGTGCTGCCCCTTTGTGACTGACTGCAACAGTCCTCTCCATGGAGTGTCGTGGTCATGTGATCCAGGACAGGAACCTGGTCAGGAGTAGGTGAAAATGACGACTGAACTCAAATATGAAGGTACCAGGGATTCTGAACCTGCTCGACCTTACGGAGTTTTCTGCCTGGTGGCATGGTCCACTGTCCCACATAGCACGAGAAAGGTCAAGGAAGTTCATCCTCTTCTGGGAGACACAGTAAAAGCACACCTCTGATGCCCACTGGCCCTTCAGGCATCCTGGTACTAGAGGAGCAGTTTAACTTAATCAGCGCGATGCCCTCATCTCAAGACTTGGTACTGGGGCCCATGTACATTTTATTGATTTAGGTTCAGCAAATGTTATTCTAATACAAATGTACTAAGGTATAACTTCGGGTTGTTTTTTAATTGCTCTGACAAAATCTGTTGCAGAAATAAAGTAAGGGAGAATGTAGCAGGACCCAGAGGGGCACGGTTTGTGGGTGGACTTTTTTTCTCTCTCTCCCTTCCTTCCTTCCTAAGATTTCTGTTTTGTTTATATGTATGCGTGTGGGCTGCATGAGTTTGTATACATCAATGTATAGATGTCCACAGCGACCAGAAGGTGGAGTCAGATCTCCTGGAGCTGGAATTGTAGACGGTTGTGAGCTGCCATGTGTAGGTGCTTGGGACTGAATAATAGGTACTCCTAACCTCTGAGCTATCTTTCCAGCCCCACTAGCTGGTTTTCTACATTTTCCTTTGAGTTTATCTGTGATCCCAAACTCCAAAACAGTGCCACCATATTCAGCCCCTCCCCCACTGCCCCACCCCCACTCCATAGTAACCTCTGGAAATGCCTCACACATAATCAATCACACATCTGATTTATTAACCACCAAAGGCCCTTCTCAACCCAATTAGTTTGATAATAGAGATTAACCATCCTGAAAACACCCCTTGTCAGTGTAATGAGCAAGCACAGGTCCTTACACCAAAACCATTTGCCCCAGCCCATTGTCTCGCAATGAAAATACGCCCACTCTTTACAGTTCTAAATCCCAGCATTGTTCAAAAGTCCAGAATCAAATCCTCCGGGACTCAAGGTAAGCTCTTACCTGAACTGTAGAAGTCAAAGGTCACTTAGCATGCTTTCAAGATATACAGAGTAAACATTTGTAATACCAAAGCAAGGCCAACCCAAATGGGGCAAAGATCACGTCCTGTACCTGTATTCAATCTCCAGAGCACACGGGTAGAACCAAGTCTTCCAGTACTGTCATTTGTCCTCAGCATGGCTTCTCTCGTGGACTGGCACTGCTTGTGGTGTGTGGTTTTTTCACGGCAGGTGTCCCACAATCCTGGTGTGTCACACTTTCTTTGCTCTCACGGTTTCTTGCCTCATCCTCTCAGCGAATCCCCACAGGGTTTCCAACCTGCTGCGAGCTCACAGGCTCTCCCCTGAAATCAGACGTGAGTCTCCGTGGCCGTGGAGGCTCCTGCTTGCTACATAACTGTGAGGCCAGGAGAAGGCATCATCTAAAACCCTGTGAGAAATCGGATCTCCTCATGCAGAGTCTCCAGACCTGCCCTACACACATCTGAAGAAAAAGGAAGGACACCCCATGGCTTCCTATCTTTAGCCACTTAAGTGCTTTGCTTCAAGACAAGTACATCCATGCCCTTTTCTGGGACCCAGGAGCAGGGTCACAAACTGTCCTCACTGTGGACATCTTGGGGCAGGAATCCGAGGCACGGATTCAACCTAGAACTTAGGAAAGAAATTGGGTTCTCATGGTCTCAGTCATGACCAAAGCCATCCACTTTTAGCTAGCCTAAACCAAAAGAGGGGAAGGGAAGCTCACATTGCCAGAAAACCAGGACAACACAGGTCGAGGGCTCAAAAGGCTCTCCCAAGCCTTACTTACTCCCTCCCCTCTTCACTCCTCCAGAGATGCACAGCCCAGATCCTCACCTTCATAAGCTTCCTTAAGGTCCTCAGAGAGATGCCAGGAACTCCATTATCCCCATTTAATCATGCAAGGAGCAGCTTTCACACTGTAGGCTGTGGGCAAGTCATGAAGGGCCACTTGCCATTCCTCCCACGCCCCACCCCCACCCCATGCCCTAGGGGTGTCTGTCTCCGAGAAGGATGGACATGCTGCCTGGCTGCCAGAGCAGCAGCCACAACAATCTTCTCCATGGCAGCTATTTTCAAACACGAGAATCATCCCATCTCTGGGTAAAAATAGAGTCAAACGCTCCAAAGTAGGAAAAGACTCTGGGAGGAGGGGAGAGCTGCCAAGAACAGCCATCCTGTAAATAAAGTTGTGTGCTGGCGCAGAAGGGGCCTCATGAGGAGCAGTCATAGTTTGCTGTGCTTGCCCGCCGGCTGGCTGAACCAACACAGAGGCACTCAGCTCTGAAGCCTGCTATGGGAGCAGGCCAAGACTGCCTGGCTCAGGAAGGGCCAGCTTCCCACGGGCTTTGGGGCTCTCTCCACCCAACCTGGCCCTCCTCCTAAAGGTTACTCTCCAGCAACTCTGCCCTAGACAGTTGGGACTCATTCCTGCCTCAAGCACTCAACTATGTAGGTTATTTCTCTATCCTGTCCAGCAGGGTATTGTCCAGACCTCCAACAAGAGGGATATGGTCAAGCACCACACCCTCCCTATGAGGCAAGACACTGCTAGCTTAGACATGCCCAGTGCAGAGGAATGATCTGCCACTTGACCCCTAATTGAGCTCCTCTGTCTTGTCGGTTGGTTGGTTTCTGAACTGGGGTCTTGCTATATAGTCCTGCCTGGCTGGTCTTGACCTGGCAGCAATCTTCTGGCCTTTGCCTCCTGCGTACCATGTACCATCACGCCCAGCCCATCTGGTCCCTTCTTAAGGCATATATCCTTCATGTCCACAGACCGTTGGGTCAGTGTTAGCACAGGACAATGGGCAGCAAGTGTGAGACAACAGAGCAGCAGATGCGACAGAGGCCACGCTGACATGGAAGCGAGCTAGTCACTGTTGAGCAGTTGTTACAGGCCAGGCTCTGGACCGTGTACACACTGAAGCCTTTGTTTATCTGTACATTTCAAATGTACAAACCCCCTTCGTGATGTGTCTTAATTACAAAGAGAAAGTTTCTTACTGTGGTGAAACCCAGCATGTATTATCAGTAATCTCCAAGTATCTCCAAGACATCATGAACCCGATGTGACAAACTGTCATGGCTCTGTGATATCCTTGCTCACAACACCTAAGCCACAACAATCATAAGAAGACAACAGACAAGCTCACACTGAAGAGCATTCTGTGAATAGCCAATACTGGCTAAAGACATCAGTCATGAGAGCCAAGGAAAGACAAGGGAAGACTGAGAAAGCAGATGGGAGACCAAGGAGGAAACAAAGTTAAATGTCATGTGAAGCCTTAAATAAGGTGCCAAAGCAACAGCAAAGGAATCTTAGAAACTCTGCCAAAGGCCAACCAAGCCCACGAATAAGCAATGGGGCTACAGCAAGGCTGGCTTCCTGTTGCTGGTCTAACATTGACTTGATAATTAGCACATGGTTAAAGAAGGCTGGGGAAAAGTACACAGATGTTCTGTATCGTTTTTACAACCTTTCTGTGTCAGAAATCAATTTAAAATAAAACCGCTTTAAGGGCAGCTGGAGGGATGGCTTGGCAGTTAAGAGCACTCAGTGCTGAGGCAGAGGGTTGACTTCAGTTCCCAGCATCTACATGTTGGCTCACAACTATCACTCTGGTTCCATGGGGATCTGGCACTTCTGACCTACTTAGGCTCCTACAGCATGTGGTACACATGCATATCCTCAGTGTGTGTGTGTGTGTGTGTGTGCGTGCACACACACACACACGTGTGCATGTACTCACAACTATTTTTTAAAAACTTGGGGGCTGAATAGATGACTATTCAGAAACACTTGCTCCTTGGGCTGGAAACATAACTTCGAGGTTAAGAAAATCTGTTGCTCTTGCAGAAGACCTGGATTCAATCTCTAACATCCACATGGTAGCTCAAAACTCTATTAATCCCGGTCTCGTAGGATCTGACACCTTCTGACCTTTGTGGACTCCAGGCATGCCCATGGTATGCAAACATACATGAAGGCGAAACACTCACACTCGATAAATAATAAGATAAATAGGCATTATTAATATATTTTAAAGAGCATTTGTTGCAGAAAACCAGTTTGGTTCCCAACACCCATGTTGCATTGCTCAGAACTGCTTTTTAACTCCAGCTTCAGAGGGTGAGGTCCTCTCCTGGCCTCTGTGGGCACTACACACAGAGACACACGCATACACATAATGAGAAAATAAGAGGAAATTTTACATTTTAAATGATTTTAAGTTTTCCAAATGAAGTAACTCAGTAAATCACTTATGATATTTAGCTCACTGGACTGGTCTACTGGCAATGAAAAGGTGCCCTGGGGTGAAATAAAACATCCTTTAAAATTTTCTGACACATTAACTTCAAACATGCTATTAAAACAAGAGTCTTGCTTGGTAACTCAGGCTGGCCTCAGCCAGTGCCAGCACGGTGACCTTTGCCTGCTTTTTTTTTTTTTTTATCTGCTTTGTTCTCAGCCAGGATCATTTCTGTAGCTGAGTTTGTTTTCAGCTGCAG
Organism: Micromys minutus; assembly: GCF_963924665.1. NCBI lineage: Eukaryota > Metazoa > Chordata > Mammalia > Rodentia > Muridae > Micromys > Micromys minutus. The sequence goes on from NC_137969.1 coordinate 45,565,581, forward strand.
GGCAGGAGCTAAGCACGGACATAAGTCCTCCCACTTCTGGAGGCAGGAGCTGTAGAGAGCTGAACTTCCATCCTGATGCCCCTCCCAGCAGGAGGGCCAAGTGAGAAGCAGCGGGCTCCCCAAGGGGCTGCATCTTGTTTGTCTTACTCTTGGGTCCATTAAGACTCCGTGAGTAAGTTCCTAGCCTTCTAGACAGTACACCAGCACCCCACCCCCTTCATTCCTTCCACGGTGACTCACTTGAAGCTTTTGCAGTGGGATAAATACGGGCATTTCCCACCCAGTTTAAGCCCTATAATGTTCCCTCCAATGCCTACCGCTCATCTCGCTTTTCCCACAAGACAAAAACAAGAACGTGAGACTGTTGCTATGTGAGCGGCTCACGTGTGCCCACATCTGATTACGGTCTTTATTTCTGTGTGTCCGGGTTCCTCCATCTCACCAGCCAGGAGGACAGATCCTGCCGCCAGAGAGTCTGAGCGCAGGCCTTAGCAGCAGCTTGGAATGCAGGACCGCAGGCGCCAAGGCAGCGGGACTTGACGATGGTCCTGGGCTGCCTCTCTGTGCAGGAAGGTTTCTCTCAGCTGCCCCTTCACTACCTTGTGTTCTACCAGCACAGCTCTGTGTTTTCCGTTTCCCTTCGTTACCCAGCAGAGTGCAGACATGATCCTTCCCATCTCAGCCTGCGCCATGTTTTGCAATGTGGAAGAAGGTACTCTGACCCTAGCTGCTGGGCCTTGGGTCAGACCTGGGGGTTTTCTCTGGGTTTACTTCCACCCGCCCCAGGAAGGAGCTGTTGAACGGAGCTGTGAATGAGCCCTGGAGTCTGCTTCTCAGAGCCACCCCCAGCTACAAGGGTCTATGACACAGCTGTACGGAGAAAACAGGTACAGAGCTTTGCTGCTGCTGGTCCTTCCTGAGTGATTCCATGTCATCAACAGGGTAACACACAGGCAGGTGGCCATCTCTGCAAGACAGCCAGAAGGGGCACAGCTCTTCCACTGTAGAGGACAAAAGATGGTGACCCTGAATAGACAGGTGCCCACATGTCAAAAAAAAGAATACAGACTAATCCAAGTGCCACAGGCACTGAACTTAGAGAACAGGCTCCTGCCCTGACGTGAGGTGACAATAGCCTTAGTCCAGAGCTATGCAGAGCTAAGGTGCTCGCACCCCCTGCCTACCAGGTAAGAACATTCTGAAGGTAAGGACCAGGAGTAACCCAATGCTTCTGTGGTAGAATACCTGCCTACACGGATGAGGATCTCCAGGCTTAAAAAACAAAAAGAGGAGGAGGAGGAGGTGGTGGCCAGACGATTTTAAATCAGAAAATGGACCTTTCCATTGTCATACCAAGAGATCGCTGGCCAGAAAGGAGACAGAGTCAGGCCACCGCTGGGCTTCATGATACCAGAAAACTCATATGAGAGACGTGTGGGACCCTCACCCCCTCTGCATTTCAGAAAGAAGCCAGACATGCTGCAGAGGTATCTCACCAAGGAGTGCTGGGAAGAGTAAGGTCACCAGCGCTAGGCAGGGGTGGAGAAGTACATGTGTAAGGTTTCCTGTGGCTTAACGGCCTCTCTGGACGGAAGACTGAACAATGAGACTCACTCAAAGGAAATACACAATATTTTTTCAAATGATTTTCTAGAAATTGTTGTATGTTTGTGTCCAGATATAACCCTGAGGAGCAAAGGAGACGCAAGGCATCCGAGGATAAGGCTGTCAGCTGGGACTAGGGAGACAGCACAACAAAGATTCCAGATGCTGGACGCTGCTTCGCCACGCACGTAGAGGTTTCCAGGCGGGGTGGCCGATGCTGCAAGACAGCACATGAGCGGTCCAGCTCAGGAAAGGGTTTGCCTCCCTCACAGAAAGAGAGCCCCCAGGACACCCAGTGTGGGCCTAATGGAGAGGTTCTACCAGTTCACAGGTGGAAGGGAGATGTAGAGGGGCCTCCCCAGGGAGTACCTGCTGTGGAGGCAGTGGGTGATGAAGCATACCACTGGAACCACACACACACACACACACACACACACACACACACACACACACACACACTGGCTGGGTCATTAAACACAGCTGCTTCCTGCTGAGCTCCTCCCTAACCTGAGCTCAACCTGCAGGGTGGGAAGGAAACACAAGCTGTAGAGCCAAGAAGGCAGTTCCAACGTCTGAAATCAAAGCCGTGGGCTCCACCCTGCTTAATCAATGAAAGGAACACACACTCATTGGGCATGGTGGCACAGGCCTTTAAATTCCAGCACTCAGGAGGCAGAGGCAGGCTGATCTCTGAGTTTGAGGCCAGGCCTGGTCTATAAGAGTTCCTTACAGGTCAGCCAAAGCTGAAACAGAAACTATGTCTTAAAAAACAAAAGATTCAGTGAAACCCACCCAGCTGCAGCCTTGGAGCAAGGAAGCTGAACTTGGGGTACAGGTCCTTTAAAATAAAACATTTCCCGAGGAGCTGACAGGATCACTCAGTGGGTAAAACTGAGCCAGATTTGGAAGCCACATAAAGATTTAGAGAGAGGACCCCATGAAGCTCTCTTCTGGTGTCATGGCACATGTGTGTTCACATACACACCATACATGACAACAAAATTAAGACTTATGAATTTTTATACAACTGAGTTCTTCATATAAATGCCAAGATCACTTAGTATTCTCTCCCACAAAAATACAGCAACACAATTTGAGAACTATTAAATACTATCAGGGCTAATTCATCACAAGTTCATAAACAACTCCTGTAGAACAAGCAATCAGGAAACAAGACCTCACTGGGTTTTGTTTTTTTGTGGATGGGAAGTGAATAGGGAAGGTTCTTATGTGCCCTGGACTAGCATGCAATTTCCGATGGAGCCAAAGGATGTCCTTCAACTTCAATATTCCTGCCTCTACCTTTAGAGAGTGCTGGGACACAGGCCTGTGTCAACACACCTCATCCAAGTTTATGTTGTCCTACGGTTTAGTTCCAGGTCTCTGAATGACGGGTACGCTCTTTACCAAATGATCCATACCCTAGGTCCTGTTTTCAAAAGGCAAAAATGGCAAAAGAAAAATGTCTACAGCTAGGCATGCTGCCAAAACCTTGTAACCTCACCATCTGGGAAACTAAGGAAGTGGGGGTGGGGTAACAGTTTAAGGCCACCTTAAGCCACAAAGACCAAATCTCAGGGAGGACTTGGAGGAAAGGCATGAAGGTGTATGTTAGTGGACAGGTTGAGAAGGACCCAGGCTGGAATGCCTGGGTCCTTCTTGCAGACACTTGGGCTACAGAGGCGCGAGGTGCTTTACAGCTGAAGTGCATGTCTTTAATTCCATCATCTCTGGAGGTAGAGGGGGGAGGAGAAGCTCTAGGCTTCCAGGCCAGCCTGATCAACATACTGAGCCCCTGACAGCCAGGACTCCACAGAGACCCCCTCAAACAAAAACAGAAAAGCCAGTGGCACAGCTGTCAGGAAGACACAAACAGCACCTTCTCCAGTGGGAAGTGCTTTGGAGACTAGAGACGCAGTGATGGCTAACCCACAGAGACAGATTGATACTTAAAAGGATTACTGTAATGGTTTCCGGGAAAGACAGCCCAGGGAGGATGTCATAAAACACAGGAAAAATGGGAACAGAAAGATTATGACTTATTATACATGACGATTAAAAAATACAATCACTTTATTTTTCCCCTTTTCCCAATCCCCAGATGAGAACCCTCTAAAGCACAAAAATATTTCAGAAAGCATGTTACAATATAGAAGGTAATAAGCAGTAATTTGGCAGAACTTTATTTTCTCTAGCAGTTCATACCCCCCCCAAAAAAAAAACAAATTTTAAAATTCAAAAATAATAGTTAACTTTATTTAACATGTTACAGCTTAACATTTAAAACATCATGCTAAGGGCTCGATCTGGGAGGAGACGGGAGAGGTGAATACAATCAAAACATTGTATGAAATTCTCAAAGAACTAATTAAAAAATGAGAAAAATAAAATATCATGCTCTAGTTAAATATTTCACAAACAACACTGTATACAAATAAAATATTACACAAAATATTTGTTTTTTTTAAGAAAATGTTTTGGTCTTTGATCTGAACAATAAATAAAAACATAGGCAGCTCTATGCTGAGACAGGGAAGCGTGCTACTCAGAACTTTATCTAAGGACATGTGCTAACATGGCAAGGACAGCCGACAAGCCACTTACGAAAATGCCTGCACATTCTATCTTCTCATTTCAAGTTCGGAGGTCACAAATGCTTCCCGGGCCCACGCTGAACACTCACAGACCCAGACGGCTGTCGGGTTACTTCAGTTGGACATTAGGAAATCACACTCATGATTTTCAAAATACTAAAATCAGGTTAACTACCATGATGCCACCCAAGAAACCAAACACAAGTAAAAGAAAATCTGTAAGCCCAGACAGGATGAACTACACGTGCTGCGTAGCTTTCCTCATGTAAAGGAAGTAGCGGTTTCTAGTAATGGAGACAATACTGTTGGATGACAGGGAAGGGTGACGTAAGTCCACTTTCTAGACAACTTTTAAAATCCATCAAAATCTTATGAAGATAAATAGAATTCCACATCACAAAACCACCAGGTCGTGTCCTACAGAATCTTGATAAGGCAATAGATTTTTATCCATCCACCATTAGAGGGGAAACAGGAGTACACCACATACAAGAAAAACAACAAAATCTTCATGGTCAAATTCTGGAGGAGAAAGAAAACAAACTAGAAACTGAGGACCAGCAGCCAGAGGAAGGGTGGTTAAGATTAACTTGGTGTGTTATCTTCAGCTTTCCCTCTTCACAGGTGAGGGACCTAGGGCTTGGAGGCCCAGGCACTACCTACTGTAATGGCTGACCACTTCCAGCAGAGCTCACCTACTGTGGAAGCACATTCTGGGGACTAGGCAGGCTAGGCCTCTATGAAATGTGGCTCCTGTGTTTTAGCATTTTAAATCAGGACTTTGCAGCTGAGACCAGATATCAATCATCTCTTGAGGTTTTCTGCTATGCACTAACATTAGATCTATATATGAACAAATATTTTTCTTATTTTTCTCTTCAATATCAAATGTCCTAAAGCCTTTGTGTTTCTCTGGAGCAAGGCCCAGTTTCTGAAGGCACATTCCAGTATAAACATCATCAATAGGGTAGAGATGGACCCGGTCAGTCACATTGTACAGCCTCAAGGCCAGGGGGCCGGAGTACAGGAATCCACCGCCCCCTGCGTACGGTGGGTAGACCCCAGTGTAGAAGACTTCTGGGATATAGTATTTCAGTTTCTTATCCCGATGTGGCCCAGCGTTGTGAATCACGTCACCTATGAACAAGTCTTTGGCTTTGCTCTTGGATAAGCTATTCAAGTAATTAAGGATGTGATGGGTATTCACAAACACGTCATCATCACCCTTGAAGACAAACTCCACATCTGGGCAGGAAGTTCTCACCCACCTGAGAAACAGCACTTCCTTCAGAGACAGGTTGAAGAATGTGTCTCTATAGTCCCACATGAGGATGTCCTGGTGCTTCTCACTCTCGAACTTAAGCATGTCTGAAAGGTCGGGGTGGTTATCCTCTGGGGGTGTCTTGCCCAACAGGAAGACCCTCACTACTGTCTGGTTTCCTATGTTGGTTTCTTGGCCCCAAGATTCCCGAATTGCTTGCCTTCTGGCGAAATGTGGGATGAGGGACTTTATGGCCAATAATAAGAAGGGCTTCTTTGCACATTTCTTCGGTTGATCTATAAGCAGCGAATAATTTCGGCATCTCAAATACAAGAGAAAGTCTTTAAATCTGTCCGGCAGATTATTAAAATCTGTCACCGCTGTCATGACTGTCAAGTCTGGTTCACAATAGTTCAGGTGACTTGTGTTTGGAGAGGTGAACAGATCCCCCGTCTGATTGGCTGCCCTGTTCAAAATGGGGTTGTACCACCTGTTCAGCTTCTCCTGCTCTCTGTTCCAGTGTGCCCGGGGGAGGCTGGGTAGCTTCCAGAATTTCTCTTTCGGTATTATTACTCCTCCCTTTCCATTTTTTTCTTGGCTACTGTTTTTGGAGACTTCCACAATCAAATAAATGAAGACGTTTGCCATCATCAGGATGCCCAGCAACCTTACTCTTCGACGGCCCACACTCATTTCTCATATCTGGGGAAAGGAAGGGAAGCGTGTTAGTTAACTGAATTTGACTGGTGCCCACAGACACTTTCAGCTTAGCATGTGACACGTGCCTTTACTTCCAGCACTCAAGAGGCAGAGGCAGATGAATCAACCACCCAGTTCCAGGCCAGCCAGGACTACACAGTGTGACCCTAAAAATAAATGTTCTAGAAATAAGAACTCTGGACTTACCCACCAGCTCTGGTTTAAATTAAATCTCAACTTTTCCATCTCCAAAGGGGTTGGTTGTACAAAATACAAATTTTTGTATACAAGGCTTTTGAAATCCTGCCTGGCCTATCACAATCAACGTACTTTAGACACCTGGAGGGCTGAAGCAAACGTCACTAAGTAAATAATCCTGTGATTGTTCAACCACTTTGCTTTAAAAGGTACATACAAATTAGAGCTTTGCAAACTAACTCACCTACAATTCATAACAAATTTTCAATTCTGTGATCTATGTACACATGCACATGACATCACTATAAATTACATGTTACAGTATGCACAGTATTATGTCATTCACTCTAAATTTCTGTCATTTAAAAATGCAGACCCACTCTCGCTCTGTTCCCTTGCTCCTCCTCTCCCCGTTCCCTTCCCCTCTCCCTCCACGTGCCCATGGCTGGCCTCTACTTCTCTACTTTTCTCTCTCGGCCTCTACTACCCTCTTAACTCCCCTCCCATGCCCTGAATAAATGCTATTCTATACTTAAAAAAAAAAAAAATGCAGACCCAACCCTGAATTATTTCCTAACCTACAAATGTAAATAAGATGAAAATTGATGAATTATTTTAAGTTCATTGCTGAGAACACTGTGAAACGATTTTACTACAGACAGCTCCATTCATAGAAAGCCAAGGCTCCTTGTATCTCTTGTAATCTATCCAGAAGTGGGTAAAGAGCCTACTATGGACAGCTTACAGTTAAGCCCTCCATAACTATAGTTACACAGATTGTGTAAATACACAAAAGCAGCAGCTGAACAGACAGCCTGGCAGTTAAGAGCCCTTGCTGTTCTTGCAGAGAACCCAGGTTTAACTCCTTCCTAGCACTTACATGTCAGCTCACAATTATCCGTAATTCCAGTTCTGGGGGATCTAATGTCTTTTTCAGGCCTTCTCAGGCACTAGGTACCCACATGTTACACAAACACACTCAGAAAAAACACTCACCCCCACACGAAGTCATCAAAAATAAAATATATATAAGGAAACAAACCTGCCTGTACCAAACAGTGCACTTCCCATTGGCAGTCCTCCTCAAGCAATACCACGTGACAACCATTTTCCTAGTGTCCACATTGTAGCCCACGGTCTACACTAGAGCCTGTGTCAGAAGAGTTACCACAGTGCACTATATAGCCTGGAGCAGAGAGGCTAAGGAAGGAGACTGAGTTCACAGGCAACGTTGCCTACCTACCAAGTTCAAAGCCAGCCTGAGCCACTAAAGACTCTCTCAAACAACAAATTAAATGTGCCCCCATCAAATGTGCTAGATTATTCAGAAGACTTGAACATCATTTCATAAGACTTGAACTTCCACAAACTGTGTTATCTGTGGGGGATCCTGGAACCAAAACCTCCAGATACCAAGGCCATTCAACAAGTTAAAGTTTGTTTGGGGGTAGTTTATGTTTAGGACTACAATGTTTGGGCCCAAATTCCAAAGCTCAAATGCACAGGATCCCTCCCGAGTGTTTCCTTGGTTTCGTTTTTTAAGCCACTGCACTTGGGAAAGAATCATGCTCAAACAGGCAGCCTTTTGTCACTACCGTCTCACCACCACCGTCACCACCACCATCACCACCCCCACCGCCCTCAGCCAGCAGGAAGGAAAGCTGCCTTATACCACAAGAAAAAAAAAAGAAAAAAAAAAAAAAAACCATAAAACGGGTCTTACTTTTTAATAGTTTAAAGCATGCCTGGTCACACAGCTTGAGTAATATCTAACTGCTCACGCCCTTCTCAGGTCAGTTCTGTTCAGATGGACTTTTAAGTAAATCTTACAAAAAATCCAGTCAGTATCTGGTGCTGGCTGAAGAACTGATCATTTAACTTGGGGGGGGGGGGAAATCAGATGCTTTTAAAGTTTGACCTGTTTTTAAAAATAAGGTCATACATAAAATTCAGGTGCCTTCAAATTTTCTACTTAACCAAACTCAACCTTTTAATTTCCAATCTTTCTGTCGCCACATTTCAAGGCCTGACATTATAGGGATGGGCCACCATCCAACTCAGTCCTTAAAAAGACACTTTTCAATCGTAATTGGATCCCATTTTTTAAACAAACTTTTCATTTTTATGTGTATGAGTGTTTTCCGGCATGTATTCCTATGTGCCATACACATGCCTGGGCCCATGGAGACCAGAGGGTGGCACAAGAGTCCCCTGGAGCTGGAGTCACAAATGGTTATGAGCTGCTCTGTGAGTGTTCTTACTCAAGAGTCTTCTCACCAGGCCCTCCTGAAACCGGTCTCTGTAAACTGGCGGTTCTAAAGAAGAGGCCTTCACGGGGCTAAGGGGAAGCACTTAATAGGCAAGCAGAGGACCTGAGTGTGAACATCTAAAAGCCACAAAAAGTAGCAGGGCATGCCCGGAATCCCTGCGCTCCAACAAGAAGATGGGAGCCTGAACAGGTCTCTGGGTTCAGCAACAACACAAAAGAGACCCCCACATCAAACAAGTTAGAAGAGGAAGACCAGCACTAGTGGTTTTCTTGTTCTCTATATGTGTGCCATAGCAGCCACATGTCCACATGCACACCCAAGGGTGACACACACACACTTCTCTCAAAACTACTAGTCTTTTGGTTATGAGCTCTTTCTCCTCTCAAGACACAACAAGAAGTTTGGGAATGAACAGAGAAAACAGTCATGAGGCAAACATCTGGAAGGTTGTTCAGGAACAAAGCCAGTACTCACTGTGATCACAGGCAAAAGCTCAATGCTAGACATAGATTTTTCAATTTGGTATAATAACTGAGTAACCAGTAAATAAAAGATAACAGTTTACAGAACCAAACAGAAGCACAAACATGACTGTAGCATCAGGCTGAGATCCCAGCGCTAAGTGTCCTCAGAGGCTGTGTAAACAGGAGGAAAATGGCTGCAGGCAAACCATTAATTGCACACCAGGGCTGTGGGGCCTAGGATTATTGGAATCCAGTTTGATCCATGTGACATTTCTCATAAGTCTACCAACCCTTCTTTTTAAAAATCATCTAATTACATGGAAGGGTTTTGCCAGCATGTATGTCAGCACACATATTGCAGAAGCTAGTAGAAGCTGTAGGGTCCCCTGGAACAGCAGTTTAAGACTGTTATTGCTTGCTAGCTACCACATGGTCTTGCGGATGAACTACCAATGTGCTTTGCCACTGGCCGCCTCCCCAGTCCCACTAATCCCCGAGACATGTGAATGCACTTGAAGCTCTCTGAGGAACAGTGTCCTCCCAAATGCACTTGCTCAAGAGGTCCAGTCTACAGAGCATCTTCCTGGACTGTTACCCCGCCCCCACCTCAACCCCCAGCCAAGCTCACAGTATGTCCATTCATAAGAAAAACTACAAGGAAGGAGACTGAGTATGACCTAAAAGTCAAGAGTGAACTGGATCCTGAAAAGTGTCCTTAGCTGAGCGCTGGTGGCATGGTGGCACACATGATTAATCCCAGCACTCAGAGGCAGGTGTTCTGAGACCACATATGTGGGGCAGGGTGGGGTATGTCTGAAAAGTGTCCATCCCTGCTGGTCACCGTCACCCTGACCCAGGTACCTGGTGAAGTTTTAGGTGTTGGCTCAATGAAAATGTTGGAGGCCTGGAGTCTAGAGCCTTCAGAGAAAGAGATGAGAGCAAAGAAAAGCTCCTTCCAGGAAGCCTTTCTGAACAGACCCTAAGTCTCCGAAGGATTGGAGAAACCCTTTCCACTAATTGCAAACAGGTATTCTTCCTCACTTACCTGAGGAGAGTATCTCCAGTGCACAATCCCCAGAGTTAGATGTCATCTTTTACTGTGACCTAGACACTGACCCTTGTATGGGAACTCTACTTTTAGACTCTGACAGCAAGAGAAGTTGATAGAAGGGGAGATAGAAGGCAAAGATCCCATTTTAAAAGGGGGGAGGAAGAAACTACTATGGGGAAAGCTCTCTAAGTAGTTAAGTAATTCCCACTGCAGGCATACAGACCATTTTGTGGTTTTTGGTGTGCTCACCCCCCTCCCAGGAAGTTACATAGTTTAAAAGGAATTTAAGAAATACTGACACCAAAGTTGGAGAAATGGTATCACCCAACACTATGAAACCCTGAATTAAAACAGAAAAGCCCTACATGCAAACACCCCAATCTTAACTTTCTTCATTTCTTCCAATAGGGGCAGACACTTTTCACCACCCCCACCCTCACCCATCTTAGTCAGGATTTCTATTCCTGCACAAATATCATGACCAAGAAGGAAGTTGGGGGAGAAAAGGGTTTATTCAGCTTACACTTTCACATTGCTGTTAATCACCAAACAAGTCAGGACAGGAACTCAAGCAGGTCATGAGGAAGGAGCTGATGCAGAGGCCATGGAGGGATGTTACTTACTGGCTTGCTTCCCATGGCTTGCTCAGCCTGCTTTCTTATAGAACCCAGGACACCAGCCCAGGGATGGCACCACCCACAATGGGCTGGGCCCTCCCCCCTTGATCACTAGTTGAGAAAATGCCTTACAGCTGGATCTCATGAAGGCATTTCCTCAACTGAGGCTCCTTTCTCTGTGATAACTCCAGTTTGTGTCAAGTTGACACAAAACCAGCCAGCACAATTGACCCCTTGTCAACTTGACACACAAACGCATCACTATTAAGCCTCAACCCTTACTTTCTTGTTCATCCCCAAGATTTAAATAACCTTGGGAGTCCCAAAGTCTTTACAAATTCTTACATATTAAAATTATAATACCTTCAAAATATCCAGTCTCTTTTAAAAATCAAAGTGTTTTTACAACTCAGTCTTAACTGTGGGCTCCACTTCTTCCTTCAAGAGGGAAAAATATCAGGGCACAATCTCTAACCATCCAGTGTCTGGGAATCCACTTACGAACTTCTGGGCTCCTCCAAGGGCTTGGGTCACTTCTCCAGCTCTGCCCTTTGTAGCACACATCTTGTCTTATAGGCTCTAGCTGCCTGTTCTCCACTGCTGCTGCTGTTCTTGGTGGTCATCTCATGGTACTGGCATCTCCAAAACACCACTGTCAGTCCTGGAGCACTAATTGCCACTGAGGATGCACCTTCACCAATGGCCTTCCATGACCTCTCACAGTGCTGAGCCTCAGCTGCTCTTCATGACCCTTCATTCTTTTAAAACCAGTACCACCTGGGTAACTCTTACACATTACCAAGTCCAGCCACAGCATGAGGTACAACCTTGGCTATCTCTGGAACACAGCCTCTTTGTGCTCTCAGAAAACACATCCCAGAGGATTTCACCTCAATGATGCTGGTCTCTTCTTAATCACCACTAATTTCTTAGCTCCAGCTGACCAGCATCAATAGTCCCAGTAATGCAAAGGTTTTGCTTTAGTAGTTCTGGTATTTTCTCAATCACAGCTAATTCTTCAGCTCCAGCTACCCAAAACCACAGAATCTTCACAATCAAAATAGCAACAGCCCAGATAAGAGTCTTTAACCTTCCCTCTGAAATCTCACAAGCCAGGCCTCCATCTTCTGCACTGTTCTCAACCTTATCTTCCAAGCTCCTACAGAACAATCCACAGAGCTCTTAACATCGCAATGGCTCTTCTAGCTCAACATTTCAAAGTCCTTCCACAGTCCTCCCCAAAATATGGTCAGATTGTCACAGGAATACCTTACTATGCTGGTACCAATTTGTCTTAGTGTTTCTATTCCTGCACAAACATCATGACCAAGAAGCTCTCTCTCTCTCTCTCTCTCTCTCTCTCTCTCTCTCTCTCTCTCTCTCTCTCTCTCTCTCTCTCTCTCTCTCTCTCTCACCTGTTTCTCTGTTACATAGGAGTGTCTTGGAACTCTCTCTGAAGACCAGGCTGGCCTTGAACTCACTTGCCTTTGCCTCTGAGTGCTGGGATTAAAGGTATGCGCTACCACTCAGCTAAGGACAGATACTTCACAGACTTCTACAACACTGAAGTTGACTTTTTAAAAAACAAAACTTTCTTTTTTATTTTGCAGCTAAAATACTTGGAAGGGTGATGCTGGGGCAAGAGATTACTAAACATAATCGATGTGCTTAAGCTACGTGAGTACCCACAAAAGATACAACGTGCTGATGGCTTCTGGGTAGTACACTAACTGTAACAGAGGCTGGACCCCACTGCCTTTCTTATCTGGAGGCTTCGTGGATCCCCAAAGCTTAGCTCCCAATCTCAAAGCCTCCACAGCCTCCGGTGGCTCTGTTCACGTCCTACCCATGATGCCCACGCCTAGCTCCAAGTGCTCTGTCACTTCTTAGAAAGGCTCTCAGGCACAGAAGTAAAGATGGACGTCTGCTGGCACCTGGAGCTGGCAATCCTTCCCAGCTACAGTGAATGTTCTTCCCTTGGTTGGCCACATCGACACTGAGCACAGGAAATGACCTGTCCAAGGTCATGCAGCAGCCAAATGGCTGAACTGGGACTTTATGCAAGTGGATGCAACCATGAGGAAAGAGACTACGGAGCACCAGTCTTATTTTTAGTGGTTATTTTATTTAAAATAATTATTAAAATTTTATATTTATACATTTCAACCCACAAAAGTACCATAAATTAAAAATCAGATGCAAGAGGCAGGTAAGATTAATAACACTTATTGAATTACTCATGCAAAATGAATCTTATGCTGACATCTCATAAATGAGGAAAGTTTCGGCTGGGGCAAACTGCCCTGGAACCACACCATGGGGTCAGAAGCCACCCTCAGCTTTCTGTGTCCTTCAGAGGGCCAGAGGCTGGGAGTCACAGTTTCTTTTTCTTGACTTTGTTTCTTAGTTTCTTTTTCCCCCCCACACAAAACATGGTGGTCAAAAGTCACCAACTTTAAGACTTCCCTGTTGTACTAACCAGCAGTTGTGTAAAAGTAACCAAGAGCAAAGAAAGGCACTGCAGCTACACAGGCCACCCAGACTCTTTCCTGTAAGGGTCCCACACACTGGACAGCCGCAGTGTCTCGGTGACAGAGCAGACACTGGACAGTGCTGAGGTGCATGCTGCTAAGAGGTTCCTTACAGTCCCTAAAGATATGCACTTAAGCAAGTTTCCTCAACGTGAACAAGCAGCCGTGACGGCCTGTTCTCACTGAGCCATGACCACCCCACCTTTCAAGGATCTCAGGCAAGTTAGGTGGACACCCAACAATAGCTAACCAGGGACAGCACCAGCAACACATCCAAGTCAAGCCTAAGGCCTGGACCAAGATACCCTGCATGTCCCCCAGTACCAAGGTACTACGAGGCTTGGACCTTAAATGTCTTCTGAAGGCCCGTCCCCCACCTTGCCACTACCAAATGTCGGTAGGACCTGTAGATGTATTCTAGTGGGAGGATGTTAGTAAAATGAGCTCCTTTCTTCCTGTCATTAGGTGACTGGTTCCCTCAGCTGTATGCTCCCACCATGATGTGCTGGGCCACCACAGCCCCAAATGTGACGAAGTGACCATGGTCAAAATCATGGACCAAATAAACGTTTCCGCCTTTTAGGCTACTTAACTCGGACATTTTGTCCTAGCAACAGAAATCTCGCCCACACACATTAGGAGTAGAAGAAAGGCAGGACCCTTCTAATAAAATCAAAGTGACCAACTCAGTCAAGCTAGGACGAGGCTGTACACAGGAGAATGGATTAGAGGCCTCTAAATGGAGCTTGGCTCTCTGCTGTCCAACCAATCTCAGAGAGAATAGGAGAAGGAAACAAACCCTAGCCGGAGGCCTTATCATGAGATTGGGCACTGTACATTCCTGTGACCTGCTACTCTGGGAGCCTGGCTTTCCTGACACCTTCACCTCCCAAGCCCCAGTCTGCTGCCTGATCCTTGCCAACCTTCCCTGGGTCCTGCTCAAACAGAGACAGACACAGTTTGCAGCTAAGTGGTTCTGTGGAGAGAACAGCTTCCAGGAAAGTGGCAGATGACAGGCTGCCAGGGAGGTGATCAGCGGGACCAGAAGGCCTGGGCCGTTCCTACAGTTCTGCCCTAATTGGTACAAGAGGCCTGGCTAGATTGTTGCCAGAGCTAAGGCAGGGGAACCCCAGGAGTCCCTGCGGCACCAGGTTAGGAAAGTGTATCTGCCAGAGTTTTCTGTCCGCAAGCCACAGAACAGCTACAGGTTGAGACTAAGGAATTAGGTTCCCCGTTGCTAGTTTTCTCCCCTCCATGATCAAAATTAAAAGGGAGAAATATTTCCAAATAGTCAATTCAGCCACATGTCCCCACAGGCAGAAGAACAGATCAAAGTGTCAGGCAGGGCATGATCTGATCTTCACCGGCTCCTCCTCTACAACCCATTAGGGCTCTTTTTCCCAAATGAAAGTTATCATTTAAATAAAATTACTCACGGGACTAGGCTAGTGTTTATCTCGTGGCAGAGCATGGGCCCAGCATGCAAAAGGCCCTCAACTCCATCTTTGGCACCACAAACAAAGTGAAGAAATAAACCTACTTCTGTATTTAGCCTTCAAGTAAATGCATGCAGACCATTTAGAAAGAGACGAGAAAAATAAGCAGCAAAGGTCGCCCTGTCCTGTCTTTAATAAGGCTGGAAACAATGGTTCGGTCCTCCGTGGAAAGGTTCTGCAATTTAAAAACAGGCCCAGTGCCAGGTAGAGGTGGCCCACACCTTTGATCCCAGCACTCAGGAGGCAAAGGCAGGCAGATCTGAGTTCAAGGCCAGCCTGGTCTATGGAGAGTTCCAGGCCAGCAGGGGCTCCTCAGAGGAACTTTGTCTCAAAAGCCAGGGCTAGCAGATAGATAGTCTAGACCCACTGCTCAGGCTGGAAACCAGTCTGACAGCTTCCAGCATCGTCTGTCGGATAATCAGAGCTAAACTACTATTTACTTGACCTCCCCAAGCCTGTTTCCTCTGTGTAAAATGGCCTGATAACAATCTACAGACCAGCTTCTTGTCTTCAACATCATATCAATCAGCAGCCCTCCTCCGGGGGTCCTGCTTCTGGCACCAAATACCAAATGTGGCACACATCTCCAGTTTAGTTCTTCACTGACTAAGACATTTTCATCCACCCACAGAACCTCCAAAAGGAGGACACACGGATTAACACTTAGAACTCTTGAAACTCTCAACAGTTTCTGAATGTCTAACAGACACACTTTTCTCTGGTCCTCAGCATGGGG
Source organism: Micromys minutus (assembly GCF_963924665.1). NCBI lineage: Eukaryota > Metazoa > Chordata > Mammalia > Rodentia > Muridae > Micromys > Micromys minutus. The sequence continues at coordinate 45,581,103 of NC_137969.1, forward strand.
GAAACCCCAGAATCTTTCTTTTTCCCTGCTCGTTTAGGCGTTGGCCGGACTCCCACGCTGATCAGCCCCCTGCACAGGAAGCTCCCAAAGGCAAGCGTCACTGACGTGTATCCTCACTTGACATCTTCCCTGCTCCTGGAGCTGGAGCTCAAGGCCCCCACAGAACACCAGCTCGCCCTCACGTATGCATCTTATCCAGGTAGTGCGCCTCTGAGACACCACTCAGCACCTGATAAAGTCACTGAGAGCAGTGAATATAAAGCAGAAACTGTACCAATACATACAAACAACCTTTTCCTAGAAAGGTATTGGAAGAGTCACTTACACGTGAATTAAGATGGTGAATTACACAAAAGTATGTCTCACAAGTCTACCTCTCTCTGTTATAGACTGAAGGGAAACAGGGAGCAAAGGCTCTCTGGAGCTGAGGAACCGGAGCTTCAGAAATAGTGGTCAGTGTCGGTCTTGAGAGGAAATCTCAGGAAGCATCAATGTTCTCAGAGCCAGGAACTGACAGGTCTTCGCCCTTCAGGAGAATTCTAACTTATCACAGGGGACCAGACCAGTGTAGCTCAGGCTATCTCACTACACAGCCAGCCCCACAGGGCCCAGGTATATGCACACATAGGCTGAGGGCTGGGTGCAGCCCGCTGTCTTAGCCTCGCAGCTTCACTATGCTGTTAGTGAGAACACAGCACTGCCAGGTACACGGGAAAGCTGTGCTCTGGAGTCAAGGAGCGAGAGAAAAGCAACCCATGCTCTAGAAACAGGAGCACACGTCCACCATTCAGACAAGAGCTCAAGAAAGAAAATCTCTATCCTATCAGCAGAGCAGGAACCATCAACTTGCAAAGAAGGGTAAAAGGAGACAGCTGGCTGGCGGCCCAGGTCCGTTCTCTGAGGTCAGACCACAGCAGGTGCATCTGCAGCACAGGCGATAAGTAACCAATGAGCCAGTGCAGGCCCAAGGTCTCTATGCCATCAACCCAAAGTCACCTCTAACCACAATATTGCCCCTTTAACCTGGAGTTAGGGGGAGAAGCCACCACACAAGAGCCTCCACTGAAATTAGCAGAGGCAATAAATGACAAAGCTTCTACTGACAGCAGGGCCAAGGCGAGACCAAGGGTGCAGTATGGCCGCGCTAATTTTAGAAGTATGGTGAGTGGCAGGGTGCACAAGAATTTCAGTGAGAACACAAAGCAACGGCAGACAGATGGGCTCTGGAGCCACCAGGACGGAGTGGGTGGGGGACGGTGGACCCAGGGGTTCTCCTAGTTGGGAACCGATGCTGGTAGCTAACCTGACAGGTGCTGGGCTGGGCTGCCAGACAGATTACATGTTTTCTTTCACACCTCTGCTTAAAAGTGAAAATGGATTGGCGGCATCACATACAAACTGGAAACAAAAAGAAAAGGAAGGGTTCCAATGTGAATGTCTAAGATGAGTATAAACATCAGCATGCAGGCACAGTTACAATCTAACTGAAATGTTCCTATGCTTAAAGCATTTAATACATTACTATCACTCTACCGCAGTAAGGCAGAGACACCTGGTCTCTAATGTTTCCCCTGTAGCATTAGCTGAAAGCGTATACAAAGTAAGTAGATAAAGACAAGCATTTCTTTCTCTAAAAAATAAAATGCAGTTGGCTTTGGGGTTCACTGAGGCATGTCTTCTGAAAAGCACAGGTGGCTTGCCTCCGCCAGGTTCTGCACATGAGTGACCACCCAGGACTGTTTCCCTCCTGTTGCCCCTCTAACTGGAAAGTGACAATGTGACATCTATCTTTCTACCATCTGAATATTTCAGGAAAATGGCAGAGGACACACTTCCTATGTAATTTAGCATGGAAGTACTGTGACAGCCCCAACCAGAGGGAGGTCAGACCTCTGCCACTGTACACCCAGGAACACAAGGTCACCCGCTGACCTTGGACATTGTCTTTCACTTTACCAGAAAGGAACATGTCTGCTTTTTCATTTACCATCTTCTCATGGGCTTCTTCCCCGAGTTTCCTGCTCTGTTCTTTGCCCAGTGTGCTGCCTGGATGTTCTCACTTCATTACCTTTCACAACCAGCTCCCATGTGTGAAGCAATTAGGCTAGGAGAGCTAATCCCAGTAGGGTTGAGCTTTGACCTTTGAACTGGACCAAGTCTGCTCCTATCTACCACCATCAACATCAAAGAGGATAGGATATGTCTAATGAAGAGAAGTCTTTAATCTTTGTTGGTACTTGAATGGGGCATAAGCAATTCTAAGAAAAAACAAAAACTGAGACTTTTATTTAAAAAAAAAAAACAAAATCAAATTGAGAAAGAAATAACCTACAGCAAATGGCCAGTGAGGAACTAATCTTTGTACTGAAGCAATGTGGGCTTGATGGCAGGCGTCATTCGGGCCCTGGGTGGCATGCTCTGTAGGTGTTCCATGACTCATGAGTTACTCTTGATTAGTTACTTATTCACACTACAGAATGAAAGACTGGCAAAGGCTTAAACTAGCCCCACCACAAACATGTTCATGCAAACCTGTCAGAACGTTTAACCCTCAGCTCCATCCACCATCGAGCCTGACAGAAGGGAACCAGTACCACAACCAAGGCTCGCCTCCCCAGAACACCCTTCCCAGACATAAAAGGTAATTAGGAACAGCACTAGGTACAACTGCTCAGTGTTTGTTCAACAACACACACGTGCATTCCTACAGGATCACAGCCCATCTGCAGCAAGAAACAGACTTCTAGTCCAGGCAACCATATAGATTTCCTTATAGATCCTTACAGATCACCTCATTTACAGAGGAAGACCGAAGTCCCCAGAGCCTCACTATGCTGAGGTCACCCATAGGCAGAACCAACGTGTCACTGTCAACCTGCAGGAAGAATTATTGATGACAAAGTCTTTTTCCACAGTCTATCAATTCTAGTTCACTAACAAATAAACAAACCCAAAAGATTGTGGTCTTGAGCCTCTCGTCCCCTCACCCACCTAGGGACGGTTTTATTACTTCTTCCTTTGATATCTGACTAATCACTTCCTAACAACAGTCTGGCCGGACTACAGAACTCTTATCTCTCAGCCTGCCACTCCACAGACAACAGCACTGAGGACAAGCAGCCCATCGGCTCCAGGACAGGGGAGGAAACAGAACATGAAAGGAAAACTTTCCTGCTGTTTTTCAGACTGGGTCCCCAACCAACTTGGCTTGAATTCCCTACACAGGGGTAATGACCTTGAGCTCCTGGTCCTCATGACCAACCTCCTGAGTGTACGAAGGTAACAAGCAGGTGCGGGCAGCCGCGCACAGCCTTAAGGGACGCTTACTCTTTCTGATCGAGTCACACTGCTCGAGACAATCATTCTTGGATAGCTTCATACATGGGTCATGCGTTCCCTTCTAGTCCCTGGCTGGCTACTTGCCAGTCCTTTTACAGTGAGTTTTGTCAAAAGACTTTTCTCCTTAATACCTCACTTGCTATTACTAGGACATTACCCAGTACCATCCTCAAGACAGGAGAGATACCTGAAAATACCTCTCAGGAAACAGTCACAATTAAATAGGTCTATAAACAAACACAGGCCCAAGGGATGGGGAAAGAGAGGAAGAAGGCGATTAAAAATTAATAAAAATGCACAAGCACAGATTATAGTACTGGACTCGAAACAGAATCCCGTTATACAAAGTGTGTAACTGCTTCTGGAGATAAGCAGGCCACTGATCCTGGCTTGGTAATCTTGGTGTAGAAGTGGTCGGGGGCTGGGTACCCATTTCTATAAGCTTGTACACCAAAAAGCCAGTAAAGGTAGTTAGGGGACAAACTTTAAGCAACTATTAGAATGATCATGATCATCTTGTGCTTCAAAGGCTCTGATGCCCTCTTCTGACCCGTAGGGGCAAAAGTGTACGTACGTGTACACACACATTCACTTTTAAATAAAAGTAAATCTTCTAAAAATTTTCAATTAAGGGATAAAGAGATGGCTCAGTGGTTAAGAACACTGGCTGTTCTTCTAAGAACCCAAGTTCAGTTCCAGCATCTCAAAAGAGAGGCTTAAAACCACCTGTAACTCCAGCTCCAGGTCTTCTGGCTTCAATGGGCACACACACACACACACACACACACACACACACACAGTTCTGTGGTTCCGTCACTTGGAGAGTCAGGAGGATCACATGTATGTGTGAAGACATCTCGGTTACCCAACGATACTGCCTTAAAACAAACACACACACAAACATAACCCTAAGCGATTCTCAGCACACACTCTATGGGTAAACTCAGTCTTTCTCAATTCTAAAAGACTATATTTGGTAATTCCTATGCTCTGGGTAATATAGCTGAGAGTATCTCAAACACTGTGTTTATTTTAAGTAACCTAATAAATTGCTTTGGGAAGTCTCAACTTCTCTGCTGTTAGTTAGGATGAAGGCATCCAGTAACACATTTTCCCAAAAGAGAACACGTCCTTGGTTACTGTGAAGAAGACACCAAGGGAAATAAGAGACCACAGCCTGAGACTCCAGGACTCCTAGACTTACTGCATCACAGTCTTAGAGGACAGCGACCTGACTCCTCTAAAAACAGACCTGAGACTGGGGATTTGATCCTTAGCACCACACAAGCTAGGTGTGCTCACACGCACATGCCTATGTCTTATTAGGGCATCACCAGAAGACCAGAAGTTCCTCACAACACAGCCGTGGGCCAAGCACGGAAAGCTTGGCAGAAGCTGGGGTGCAGTGCAATAGCAGAGCACTTGTCCAGCTCACCCAGAACCTGGGCTCCACTCTTAGCAAGAAACAAAGAATGGAACTCAGTACTTGGTATGTTCATTTTCACCCAGGTTTTCTTCAAGCAGAAACAGATAAATAACAAATCCCACTCTGAAGTCCTCACTGTGCTCCTCCTCGCTGTAGGTAACCAAGGGCCTACAGAATGCATTAGCCAGAAAAATAGTTACCAAGTCTCCTTCCTCACTTTAGGGAGAAACTGGCCCCTAAGGTCAGAAACTTGGCTGAGGTTCTGACTTCTGAGAGAAGCAGGAGGCAGCAAGAACTAGAAACCCAAATATCCTCTGCCCTCTGCTCCTATGGCAGGGCAGAGTGGAGTAGCCATTGTCATCCAGGGACCTGGCAGCCATCTACCCAGGATTGCTACTCTCAAGGCCTTGACGGGTCTCTTGCTTCTTAGTTCTACCCCATCCCTGAAGAACCAGACTCAACCTCTGCTCTTCTCTGTGGGCACTGCACAATCATGTCCTGGTTCTTAGTACCCCACATAACAGAAGTCTATCCCTCTAAAAAAAAAAGAGAAGATCTAGTACCTGGATGTACATTTTCCTACCACACCCATTTCCCAATCAGAATGGCTCCAGGAGAGCTGAGACTGGCTCTGAGCCCAGATAGAGGCAGACTGTACACTCTTCCCCAGAAGCCCTAAAAGATGGATGCCCCCCTAGCATCCCATCATGAAAAGCCAGGCATCATTCTTCCCATGCATCCAGCAGCCTCTGCTCTATGGTAAGAGACCAGCCATCCTCCTCCCATAAGGCTATTCCTTAGGACATATGGCCCTGGAGTGAAACAAACAAGCCACCCTTCCCCACAGGCTCCCTCACTAGATGTAGCTTAGACTTCAACTACTTCTAGGAGGTATCTGTGGACTGTCTTGGCTACAATTTTTAAATATTTGCATATAGATTTAAAACACCTATCCTCAAAATAGGAACATTTTGGCCTTTTGTCCAAATGTCCTGTTAAAGGTGGGGTGGAGAAATCATTCAGTCATCCAACCAAGACTAATAGCTACATATTTAAAGAGGTGAAACAATAATGTATCTTTCTCTGGCCACTCGCCAAGAAAAATTAGTGTTCATTCAATACACGAGCACACTGAAGAACTGACTGGAAATTCAGCCTCTGTGAGTAAGTAATTCCCATCACCTCGTTACTAGAACCCAGCAAGTCCTACTATAGGAACCAGGGCTGCAGCAATCCATCTCCTAGGGCTGAAGGGCTTTTTTTTTTTTTTTTTTTTTTTTTTGCCTCACCCTACCCAGGGCACTTCCCTCTCCCCTCTTCTTAGAGCCTGCTGCAGACAGGATATGGGCAGGGTGGGGCAAAAACAGGATTGCCCGAGGCTTCACCACACTACCGGATTTGAAATTTTCCATTATAAAGCCTGTTTTCTTTTTAATAGACCCAACAGAACCTTGAGAACAAAAAAAAAAAAAAAAAAAACTCAAAAGAAAACATACAGTTAAAAATAGGAGTATATTTTTTTGTTAAAGTAGGAGATATTTTAAGTTCATCTGAAGAGAAGTAATTCCTTATGTGGCAAGAAACAGTAAAATGGTTGCATCTCATTTCAACAAGCAAAGCCAACAAGGTGTAACTGGTGCCTAGCAGAGCCTCAGAAGAGGGCTTGGCACTCAGTTTGTCCTACAGAGCCTGGCATACTACCACAGTGCAGGGATGGGGTCACAATGTATCTTAACTCCTGTTACTTTAATTGTATCATTTTCTATTGTTTTGGGGATTTTTTTTTCTAAATATTTCTCATGTTTGGTTGAATTCTCCACTACAGAGCTTCAAGATTAAGAGGTCAGCATCTGTTTATAAACTCATTTTGATCGTGTGTGTGTGTGTGTGTGTGTGTGTGTGACAAATAATTCAAATAATTTGATTTGTACATTTTCAGATTGTCCCTTAACAATCTAAGGCCAGACCTAAAGGGTTCATTTAAGGGCACAGGCATGTGAAAGCCAGGGATGGACGGACAGACACACACAAACTGGTAGTGCATTTCAAAAAAAAATTTTTAAAATCTGAACATGAGCTGTAAGTGTGGAGTTCATGAGTCAGAATCTTGCTAGAATGTTAACACCTTCACATAACAGACTACAGACTTGGAGCACTCTGTGTGTGTGTGTGTGTGTGTGTGTGTGTGAGAGAGAGAGAGAGAGAGAGAGAGAGAGAGAGAGAGAGAGAGAGAGAGAGAGAGAGAGAGAGAAATATGTGGCCCCAGGGGGCCTAAAGACAAGGTCTCAGTAGACAAGGCTGGACTAAAACTCTGAGATCCTTCTGCCTCTGCTTCCCAGTGATGGGATTAAAGCAGTGGTCACCAGCTAGCCCTAAAATTTTATTTGGTTGTTTTTTCCCCCAGAGGGGCAGGACACACTGCCCTTAAAAAGTTGCCATAGTTACCAAGATACTTGTCATCAGTCCCAGAGTCAAAACCACCTTCAATAAAATCTCTACTAGTCTGGTTGGTCATGCTACTTGTCCCAAGGCCACTGCCCTAGACTCCCACTCTGGAAACAGCAGATACTGCCCCCTAGGGTCTGGGTCAAACAGCAGTCCCAATTTCTGCCCTCTCTGGTGGTCACAGACAGGCTCTCCTTGTCAGTACACATAGCCCTACTCTGACTTTCCCAACTAGACTGCCATAGTTCTTGCATTCTACCGACTTACAAGCCCTAACCAGATTGCCATGACCACAGCACCCCAACACACACCTCTTCTTTCTCCTGACTTTGGCAGCTTTGGATCCTAGCCAGAGTCCTCAAAATGGGGACAGATGGCAGTCCCTTAGCAGACACTCTAGTCCCTGGGTCCCTCTTGGACACCACCTCAAACTCTACTCATCCAGACCTGCCTGGGTTCACCCTTCTCCAAGTCTTCCTTTATGTTTCCAAATGCCATCCCCTCACCGAGTCAGTGTTTTCCACCTCTAGACTCTGTCAAATGGAATGTACACTTTAACCCTGGACCACTCGGAGGGCCTTAATGTTCCCCTTCTAAAACCAAAGCAGACACATACAAATACCAACATTCCTAAAACAGACAAAGGCTGAGAGCAAGGCAGGACCAGCACTCATAAGGGGAGTCACACAAGCCACAGGGAAGAATGATAATGGGAAGGAAAGAGGAACAAAGGCAGATATACTCTGGGAGACCCCAGAACTGCTAATTTATTATTCCAACAGAAACAGGAGGAGTCAGCACAGAGAAGTGAAATCCAGATATTTCAATCTTTAAAGAATCCCAGGGTTAGAGAAATGGCTCAGGTTAAGAACACTGACTGTTCTTCCAGAGGTCCTGAGTTCAATTCCCAGCAACAACATGGTGACTCACAACCATCTGAAATGAAATCTGATGCTCTCTTCTGGTGTGTCTGAAGACAGCAACAGAGTACTAACATACATGAAGTAAATATTTAAAAAAAAAAAAAAAAAAAAAAAAAGAATCCCTCTAGCTTGTGAGACCACGTACAGAGTAAGAGGAAGCAGGTAGTCTATAGATCACAAACTATACCAGGCTCCAGTGTGTCTCCTCTCTGCCTCAAGCTCATTGTCTTCAACAACTGCAAAATCATTCGAAACCATTCAATGGCCCTCTACTACCTCCCAACTGTGTATGGTCACTAAGGTTGTTTACCTCCCCTGTTCTCCAAAGCTGGGGTGTGGAGATGTTCCTCGGGCCTGGCCTGCGTGAGCCGCTTTCTGTGTCCTCTGTATCCCTCCTCCCTCTGGATGCTTTCTCTGCTCTTGAGTGTTTTCTGTTCATCATTGTGAGGTGAAGTCTCAACGCCACTTCCTCAGGAAGCCTTTCTTGTCTGCTTCCAACATATGTTGTAACACTGCGTGGGAAGACTCCAGACCCAACAGCACAAAGGGGACCCAGACCACAGCAATCTGCCTGCAACACGACTGCCACAGGCAGCCACCACCTCTCAATGTGCCAGCTTCTGTGTGGACAAGGTCCCAAGCCAGGCATCCTCTAAGGCAGCCCCACAAGTGACAATGTCGCCTAATCCAGCCATATGTTCATTCCAGAAGCACTGAAAAACGAAGAGATGAGCTCCTAGAAATGAAGTTGGTGACTGTTACCCTTAAATTGCTGTGCAACCAAACAAAAGTTCCTTTAAGATTTCTTGAATATTGTTTCTAAGTAAATATAAGTAAAAAGATTCTTTTAGGAGAAAAGCAAAAACAAAAAACAGCAAAGTAACAATCAGCCAAGCTGCACTTAAAGGATGAGACATGTCCATCAATACACAGGGTGGTTTAACTGGCCAGGGCGACGCATGCAATTAAAACAACTGCAATGCATTTTCACTTTCAGAATAATCCAGTCACAGAGCATGAAGTGGTAAAGGCTGTCTGAGCACTGGAGTGCTTCGTCAGGACTCTTCAGGAGCTCTAACAACTCACCTTTTACAAGCTTAGTAGCTTTTATAATGACATAGTTTCTTTAAGCTGAGAAAATGCAGTTCCTTTAGCGATCACCATCTCAGATGTAGTACTGGTGTGTGATTAAATTTGCATGTATGAGTACATGAGTGTGAACAAGCCATGGAGCAAAAGCAGAGGCCTAATACAGCTTGTGGGAGCTGTTTCTCCCCTTCCACCATAAAGAGGTCCATGTGAGGCTTACTGACAGGCACCCCCAACCTCACTGAGGATCTCAGCAGCCCAGGTACCTTAGCTGTATCACTTACTTTAATTTTTCCTAGCATCTCACACTGAGAAAACTGAGGTTCAGAGAGGTCAAGCAACTTACCCACAGTCACACAGCTAGAGGCAAAACCAGTTTTCAAATCCCACGGGCTATAAAACACTGATTCCGGTTAACTGAAGGATAGGTAAAACCTATCTATGGTGCTGAAAGTAAGGTCTCCAGTGACATCGCTCTGGGGGGGGGGGGGGGGTTGAGCACCCTTTGAAAAGAAGCACGAAAGCCTAGTGAAGCAGCTCAGGTTACTACTGCTTAACATAAACATAAAACTTGACACTATGCCTCGCTAACTGAAAGGAAGGCCTCAGCTTACTGTCTCCAAGTTCACGCTCCTAACAACCTTACCTTAGCACAGCTCTGGAGCCTTGCTATGTTTAGAGCTGATTACCATGATTAATAAGTTTGTTTTTTAAGGGGTGAGAAAAGAATGTCTAGTAAGCAATATACATTGTAATCTCACCAGCGTGAAAGCTATAAACAAACCTAGTTTGAAATGTAACAATGAAAAGTAGCAAGTGTCAGTTTCTTGACTACTTGGGAATTTCCCTACCGAATTGGGGGGGGGGATTAAACCCTGTGAATTGGGGGGGGGGGATTAAACCCTGCTGGAGAGAACGTCTATAGAGACACAGAAAATAATTTGAAATAATTTCTTACATTTACATAAGAAGACGTGGACACCTAACAGTTCATAAATGTTAAAATATGCATTATACTTTAATCAGATACAATGCTGGCTCTCAAAGAGTTTGGATTTTGTTACAGTAATTAAACCATGCCAAGCAAACAAAGCAGGCAGCAAAAGTAGAAAACTCACAGAAGGGGCAACGTACAGTTGAAAGAAATAGAAAACTCAGTAGGAATGACATTTTCCAGTAGGAGCTGGGCCAGGAACAAGCCCTCCACAAACAGTGCCTCCAGCTTCCCACTCAGGTTTTGTTCAGACTGGCAAACTTCTCCAGCAGTGGATAATGATGAAATCATTACATCAATTCTCAAAAAACCTCACCTCACACATACACACACCTCTTACCCAAACAGTAATTGCCTCTCCAGAGGAATATATTCATCCTACCATTTTAATATATTCAGCAAGTGCCCACTCTGTCCAGAAGAGGAAGAGACAACCAGAGCTACATCTAGGAAGGACAAGGTGGGGTGGGAAGGGACTATGCATATCTCCTTTACTGTATCACTTCGGTTGTTAAGAAATATTTATTACTTTCAAAAGAAGTGATATTCAACTCACGCTTTAATCCATAATCACTAAAGAAATGTCAAACAACTGATCACAATGATTTTTTTTACCCCAAAGTAATTACAGAAGACCAAAAGACCTCTATGATAATTTGAGTTTTGGTAATTTATGTACCACTATTTATGTGTTATAATAGGTTGTATTACCAAATATTAGCTTTTAGATCAGCCTTTTAGACCGACCAGCATCATTTTAAGGCTGGGCAATGTTTGGATCTTGTTTCCTAATATAACGCTTAAAAAAAAACATGCACACACATTTGAACAAACAATAGGGCAAAGTCAACATTAAATTATCAGTTCCTCCTTTCCCTTTTTAGCATAACTGTACTGTGTTAGAACTAGGGAAATCTAAATTGTTTTTGAATTATTTTTTGGTTTTCCGAAACAAGCCCAAGCTGGCCTTTTGAACTCAGCAATCCACCAGCCTCTGCCTCCATGTTCTGGGTGGGATTAAAGGCATGTGAACCACCATGTCTGGCTTTGAATGTTTTTTTTTTAAGTATATCTTCAAAACCATAAATCATCTCTATGCTCAGGCCCTAAAAAGCAATGGATTTGGGGGAAAGCAATTCATAAGCAAATTATGTTTTTCTCAAAGACTATCTCTCTCTTAGGTCTTAATAACCTGCGCTCTCCGTCTGTCAAGCCTGAGTGATTTCAGTCTGGCAAATCTGAACGGTTCCACAGGATCACTGCGTTTTAGCAAAGGTAAAGCTGAGACCAGCGGGAACTTCTTTATAATCTCTATAAGCGCTTAAGCATCTTATTTATCCTTAAAAACAATCTTACTGTCCAAGTAGACTGTTCTGAAACTAAATGGGGGAAACAAGCTTCATGCTGAAAAACCAACTTGTCATTTAACAGCACGTAGCAGAAACAGGACTAGTGAAGGGACTCTTAAGTTTAGCAGAGACTCCGGTATTTCTTTAAAGAACCGCAGGCTGAGTCCTGGGGGAAAAGCAGTTTTCCACGCTGAGAAAGGAGTTCTGAGCAGATCTGTTGATAAACACATCTGTAAGCACTGCGAAGGGCGGAAATTACTCAGGCGAGTTCTACAGGGCTCCCGCAAACTTTTTGGTCTTAAAACCTAACCAAGTATAAAGAGCTCTAGGATCGGCGTAAAAACTCCCCGATTACATCAGCTTTCATAATCTCTATTCAAAAGAAACAGAAGTTGGGCTAGAACAGGCGGGAAGTGGCCCGCTTGCCCCTGAACCTGTCCCCTCTCGGGGTCCGCGGTCTGACCCCCACAGAAGTGCGCTTGGGCTGGGTCCCGGTCGGTCCCGCCCTCCTAGTTGCACTCAGGCCCAGTGACCGTCTCATTAACCATCCCGTCACTTTCCGAGGTACAAATCTGTGATAATATGTTCACCCACTGGCTTCGAAACCCGGAAAAGCTTCGGGTTGCGCAGGGGTGTTGGGGGTCAGAAGGTTTACTCGTTCTCAGCAGTCAAGCTCGGATATTGGGATGGATGACCACCGCAGGCAGGGGAGTAAAGCCCTGTATTTGGGGCAGGAGCCTGGGGCCAACCCAGGTTACAAAATGTGTGCATTACTTTTCAAGATGACCTCGCACGATCGACGACACTAGAGCGGAGTCTCCACTGAGCTTCCTTCCCACCCAAGACCCGGGAGCTCAGAGGACCCTAGGCGAGTGCAATTAACCAGGTGCGAGGTGTTACGTCCCCAGAAGGGTCCCCGCCCCGCAGGTGCGCCCACCTGCCAGTCGCAGAGCCAGCTCCCCAGGCTGTCCTGAGTCTGGTTAATCATTCAACACGGGCGGCGTGGAATATTTTTTTAGAGGTCAACGCGAAAGGTTCTCCCAAAGTTTCATAGAAACCAGTCTTTGGGGACCCGGAGATAACAGTGTCAGCGGATGGGGGTGGAAAGCGGCAGCCAGCGGCTCACAAACACCTGATCTGTCCCTGCGGCACCCGAGACCGGCGCAGTGCGCGGGCGGGGCAGCACACCGCCGGCGATGCTCCCCCGCCGCCCAGGCCCGCACCTCGTCCGCGGGGTGTAGCGTGGCTCAGGGTGTCCCTGCCCTAGGTGCGGGGAATGCGGAGGCCGAGAGGGTGAGAAGGTCGGGAAGGTGAGGAGGCTGTGAAGGAGGGGAGAAGGACCGGGAGGTGAGGAAGCCGGGCAGGAGGAACGGAGACCAGTGAGGAGGTCGGGGAGGTGAGGAGGCCAGGGAAGTGAGACTGGAGGCGGTGAGGAGGACCCGATGGAGCGGATGCGCAGACACCGCAGGAGCCACAGAGGAGCGGCGTGAGCGCCGGGCTCCCACACCGGCCGGAACTGGCGCGGCGGGGCGGGGACGCAGGGCCGGTGCCCACCCACCCGGCCCTACCTTGTCTAGGGACACCTCCAGCTCGGCGGGGCGGGGCGGGAGACCGCGGCCGCATCCACGTCCCAGCCGCGCGTGCGGCTCAGCCCCGCGACCGCCGCCGCTCTCGCTCCATGCGCAGTGCGTGCACCAGCGGCCCGGCGAGGTCTGGGCGGCTCCGGCTCGCCTCAGCTCCAGCACTTGTTGCCGCGGCGGCCGCTGCGCCTCACTCCCGGCCCCGGCTCCCGGCACCGCCGCTGCCTGCCGCGTCCCTTCGGTTCCGCCCCCGCCCGACTCTCCAATCACACGCCGCGCCACCGCGCGCGTCACCGCCGGGACCGCCGCGCTCCCGCCCCCGGCCCAAGTTTGGGAAAGGCCGAACTCGAACCCTCCCGCCAGTTGGCGCCCAGGTCCCGCTGGGATTATGCCCAGGGCCCTTTTCGAGCTCTCCACCCCTCCTTGCACCGAGAAAACCCAAAGCTACACTGGGGCTCGCTGTCTCCAAAGACTCCTTCCCCCCCGCCCCCCAGGAAGTAGCCTCCCCCAGAAAAACCGCAGAGACTGAGTCCCAAACCCTGTCGAGATCCAGGGACTAGTCCAAACTCTTCAGCTACCGGGGCGTGGCGCTTGGTGAGAATTTTTCTGCCAGCGCCGGCGTGAGGCTAAACCTAGGCAGCTCCGTGTGGTTGGAGAGAGGGATCCACCATGGGAAGTGAGGAGAGGGAAACCCAAGTGCACCTGACCTTTGCTCTCAGCATACACAATACCGGCAGCCACCTAGATGCTCAAGGCTTGAGGATGGTGCCTGTTTGGCTTCTTCGGATCTTCAGGCTGTAAAGCCATCAAAGACATGATGAGGTTTCCCCCTAGTCCCAAAAGCGTCACAGGAAGCCAAAAATGCAAGATGCGGGAGGCGCTGGGTGCGGAGTCCGCACGGCGACTTCAGGAGTTGGGCTTAGCAAGGAATCTGAACGCTAACCCCCGATGGTGATGCTGGACTGGGCACCAACCACACCCAAGCGCTGAGCACCCGGGGCCCGGGACGCTTCCCACCTAACCCTGCGCCTCCGCAGGCTCCCCAGAGCGCTGCATGCCAAGGTGAGGTCCCGGGAAAAGCCGGAGAGACCGGATGGAGAAGTTGCTCTAGTTTGTAAAGCTGGGTGGGCCGGCCGAGTCGGCACGCCCTCAACACCGAACCTGGAGGCCTGTCCTTCCCAACCCGGGGCGCACTTGGAAGCTCCCTCTGCCCCCATCCCCATCCTTATCGGTGAGGCCTCTGGAGATAAGCACGCTGAGAAATTAACACTGTACACGTTTGCTTCTTTGCAGAAGGCTTCAGATGGAGTTAGCCAAAGGGAAACCATTGATTGACTTTTGAGCGCTGGGGATTGAATTTCAGCCCGCTACTCGCAGCCTCAGAAAGCAGTAAGTGCGAGTTGTTTTGGATGCGCAGAGCCACGTAGCTAAGGTCATCCAGAAGAAGGAATTTTGAGTTCCGTAGCTCTGGAAATGTTAAGATTGGCAGTCTGCAGACCGACCTGTCTTTATGTTTGTCACAACGTTCTCCAAAAAACAACTTGGATTTTTATCTATTTACATAAACTGTTAATCACTGTCACCCTGGACAAGAAAGGAAGAAAAACTGTCTACTTTTCTTGACTCTGAGGGATTTTTTTTCCCCACGACTATATTTATAATTCGGAAAGCCAATAAAAGGAGCAAATTAGAAGTTAGGTCTGTGTGTTTGACTAACTGCAGGCTGCCTGTATTGATACCTAAATGTTGTGAGAAGACAAAGCTTGATTGTTGATGGGCATTTTGTTGCTGTATTTCCCCTTAAATGGCTCTCGGTAGCCACAGACATGCTTTCAAGGATTGCTAGGCAAGAAGTTTTGAGTAAAGTCAGCTGGCAAGCAACAGGGAAATAAAGCTCGAGACTTCCACAGCTGCCAAGAGCTGCCCCGGCCCTGTAGGTTAAAAAAAAAAAAGAAAAAGGAAGAAAGCATTTTCTCCACTGTGCCCTCCAGTGCAGCTGGAACTGCTCCGTAGAGCGTCCACTGTGACTTTGGGTTCGGTGTGACACTGTTACTCAATGCTGGATTCCACACCCACTTAGCTGTCTTGCTTACTTTTAGGTTACAAGGGGTTCATCATCAACAGGCAGAGATATTCATTTAACAAATGTGCTGTTCACCATAGAGGCAGAGCACCAACCATAACAGTTTTGTTTTGGAGCTCACAGCCTCCCTGAAGAAGTGCTTAATGATTAAATAAGGTATAACTATTTCATTACAATTATGACGTAGATCAAAAGAGCTGTAAGAAGGTAGGAGCATTGTGAGGGACTCCAAGAGAAGTGATTGGTTTGTTTTTCTGTTGCTATGGTAAAGCACTATGAACAAAAGCAACTGGAGAAGAGAGGGTTGATTTGGCTTACAGTTCATCATCAAGGGAAACTGAGGCAGGAGCTGACACAGACAATGGAGAATCCCTGCTTACTGGCTGTGCCTGCTTTCCTATGCCACTTGGGGTGTGCTGCACCCTTTCACATGAGATGTAAAAAAACAAACCTGCAAACGTACAATCTGACGCAGGCATTTCTCAGTTGAGTTTCCTTTTCCTAGATAAGCCTGTTTGTGTCAAGTTGACAAAAATTAAAAACAACCAGGACACGGAGTTTCTAGCTACTTCTGGCTGCAAGGGAGAAGTTATAGAAATAAGCAGAGTTTGGATTTTATTCAATGAGAATTTGAAGTAGAAATTGTATCCTAAAATTTGCACTGTAGGTAAGTTATTCTCTGCCCTATGGAGGAGTAGGGGTGGGGCGAAGCCAGGAGGCTGTTGGTCCAGACAGCAGTAGAGAATGGACACCCACCACAAAGACTTAGGCAACTGCTCAGCACAGAATTCTGGAAAACTCCTAAATGGTGCAGCAGCAACAGGGTAGATGGCCATTTTCTGCATTGGAGAATTCTGCCAAGATTCCAGCTTGTCCACAGCAGGTGTGAGGTGCCTGTGAGATTTCCTGTTGAACAGTGTATACTAAGACAGGCAATGAAAGCCATACGGCAGTCTAAGGGAACTCAGAGGTAGATAAGAGGGGCATAGTGTGTGTATACTGAGACAGGCAATAAAAGCCATACGGCAGTCTAAGGGAACTCAGAGGTAGATAAGAGGGGCATAGTGTGTGTATACTGAGACAGGCAATGAAAGCCATACGGCAGTCTAAGGGAACTCAGAGGTAGATAAGAGGGGCATGAACAGGGTGAGCTATCTCACGGAGGGAAAGGAAGGCCAGCAGTGAGGCAGGGAGAAAAGTCAGTCAGCAGAGCAAGCAGACAGTGGGGAGGCAGGAGGCAACAGCTCTTAGAATGGCAGAGACCCACATGTGATGTGCTGGCTTTAGTGGCTTGGATGATGTTGGGACTTTTGCAGGCCATGACTGCAGGAGCAAAGGATGGTCTAAGGGGTAAATGAGGGATAAAAAAATGGGGAGGGGAGATAATATAATGATATTCTAACTTTAAAATTTGGAGAAAAATTCTACACAAATAAGAATAAGAGCTATTACATATATATGATACAATATAATTATATATATGTATATATAAAATATATAAGCTATTACATATATATGATAGAATGTAATTGTGTGTGTGTGTGTGTGTGTGTGTATACATGCAGATGGAAAGAGTCCATAGAGAAGAGGCAAAGACAATGGACCACAAAGGCCCTGTACCCAAGGCAGAGGAAAGGCTGCGTCCATCTATTATGGCAGGAGGCTTGGTGCAGAGCCTCTGCACCTGCTGACACAGGAGGCCAGAGGTGAGGCAAGGACTGATGGGAGATTTGAAGAGTGGGGAAAAGTTTGGCTCAGGTTACCACAGAAGGTTTGAACAAACTGCAAAGCAAGATAAGCAAGTCAGCATGACATTCCATTTGAGGCTAGTGGCCATGGCTCTCAGGCAGGCTCCGCTGAGGCAGTTGTTAGGCAGAAGAGCAAAGATGAACCTGGCCCACAGTGACGGGTGACTAGAGAGAAAGGACACGACATCAGGTCGATTAAGGAGGTCAGGTCTGAGATCTGGGTGTGCAGAGGTGAACTTTAGAGCCACAGTAATCCAGATAGTGATAGAGTAGGGTGGAGGTGAACACCCAGGAGTGTTGATACCAAGGCGGAGGAGCCATTAAGTGTTGAGGTTAATGGATGGGTCACTGGTGTGACTGAAGCAATCTAGGATGTGGGCAGGAATCAGGAATGCATTGTGAAGACATTGAACCAGGAGCTAAATTTCTCAAAGTACGGCCTGTCCTGTTGATCAGATGGGAGCACCAGAAAGGGGAAGGGAATGTGAGTGGATGTCAGTCTTCTTAAGGAAGTATGTGCAGAAGGCAGAGGATAGTGATGACATTACTTCCCAGCCCTGCAGGGGTGTTTGATTGTGAGTGGCAACTGCTGTTGGGAATGAGGGGGGGATGGGTGCACAGTCTCAGGCACAAACTGGCACTTGGACTGATGAGACAGCCTTTCATTCACTTCCCTTGCTGAAGTCTGCAGTTTCCCAGAGACCACGTGGAAGTATGTGAGCTCAGCTACTTAGCAGGAAGAACAGAGCACTTGGTGACCCAATGTGCTGGGGCGCTAATCTTTGAAGGGATGAAGGTGAAAAGAACAAGAGACCTCAGTTGTTTCTTTTTGAATCTCTGCAAACAGGACCATGTTCCCATCGCTCACTTTCTTTTTCTTTCCGAGATTTCCGTCAGGGAAAGACGTGTGAGCCTCCTCCACCAAATGAGCTTCTGTGGGCCTGTGTAGCACAGAACCTGGAAAACTAAGCTTATCCTACAATTCTATCACTTCTCTCCCAGACATTTGTTAACTTCTTGGTCTTAGTTTCACTGTCTATAAAATAGGGCTGTTAAAATGCACCTGTCTCTCATAGCAAGGAACAAAAGAGCTTACAAGCAAGCACTTTCCAAATTTTGAAACTTCGTATAAATGTGAAGAGGTTCATTGTTTTTACCCCCCAATGTGCCTCCAGATACACCCACTGCTCTCTCATAGCCTTTAAAGGACTGAGTCTCTGCCCCAGAGGAGGTTATAATTTTGCTTCAGACAGACAAACACGTCCAAAACAATTAGAGAGGAATGCGCAGCTGGGCCCGATTAAGTGCTAAATTGTTAGGTGCTTACAATAGGAACGGCTGAGAGCAGAAAAGGAGCAATTAGCCAAGGTTGGGGGAGCCTGGGAGGTTTCCTGGAGAGGATGGTGCAGAAGGCGTTCAGGTTGCTTACTTAGTCTGAAGAGAACACTTACAAATAGGCCTGTTCCCTCTGTGTGACCACTCTGTAACATGGGTCTGGGAAAAGACCTGAGGTCCTATGTTTCATTCCGTAGACCCTATTTGTTCAGGCTATTGCTACTCTGTGGCTCCCTGGCCCCTCTGGGGACTTACAGCTTGGCCCACAGAGTAAATTGACACGTTATACACTGAGCCTCTCATATTTGGCTCTTGCATCACCTGTTGGTGAGGAAACCAAAGTTGATTTTGCACAGTTCCTGTGCGCTCTAGTGTCCATTTAGTAGTTTTGCCTGTGCAGACCGGAACTCCTGAGCCGGTAGGTCCAGATGTCTCTCCCTAGTTTTTGAGCTCTGCATTTTGCCTCAGTATCTCTGACTAGCCTACAGCATACCTACAGAACCAACACCCTGGGCTGCTACTGTCTTTCCTCTTGACTGCCCTTGCTCACTCACCAGGACCCCTCCACAAACCTACCAGCTCACAGCTGATTTCCACTTCTTTGGTTGTATCTGGCCCAGCTCACTTGATCCTTTGAGTAATGAAGACCTCCTTCCTCGGTGGCATGCTTCTTAGCCCTGTGGCCTGGTTGGTACTTGCACCTCACTCCTTTTTGCCTGCAGGCATACCAAGGGGTCCAGCATGGCTAAGGGACTCACAGTTTTGCATCACATATACTGTGGATTTAGGTGGTTCTAGGTCAGCAGTTCTCAACCTGTGGGTCATGACCTCTTTGGGGGTTGAATGACCTTTTCACAGGGTCTTAGGGTCACTAAGACCCTTGGAAAACACAGATATTTACATTATAATTCATAATGGTAGTAAAATTACAGTTATGAAGTATGGACAAAAATAATTTTATGCTTGGGGCACATCAGAATATGAGGAACTGTGTTAAAGGGCACAGTATCAGGAAGGTTCAGAGATGCTGTTGTAGAGGAATAGCAGTGTTTCCATAGTCTGTTACTCAGTCTTGGGGGTAGGGCGCCACAAAAACACTGGTACCCGGTGAAGTAATTATTGATTGAACCTGTAGAATCTTGACAGTGGCATTCTGAGAAATCTATTTCAAGTCCTTCGAAACTGGCAAGTGAGGAAAAGAAGGCTCTAGAGTAGTGACGCTTCAGAGAGCATAAGCCTTAGTACCTCAGATGCTATCTTAAATGGTGGCTAAGCTAGAATCACCCGGCTCTAAAACAGATGATTTGTTCTATGGTGACTTGCCAAAGAGGAAAACAGACAGCCTCATCACCAGGTGCAGATGCTGGAAACAAATACCACAATCCCCAGGGGACTCCGTAGCACACAGTTCTGGTGGTGTGACAACTCAAACTCCCAAAGTCTGTACAGCCAGCCTGGACGTGATATTGTGACCATGGTGCACAAGGTCAGCATTTGAAGGGGCAGGACCAACTGGCTATCCCTGTTAAGAACATTGTGTTTGGGAAATGGAACACTCAGTAAGGAGAAATGCAAAATCATACTCTTAATTATCATCCAGCTGAAACATTATGTTCAAGGGGAGAGGCCTAAAATTGCAGTGTGGAGCACAAGGCAGCACTGTTAATATGATTATTGGAGCACAAGCCTATTAGATGCTTAATGCCCGATTCTGGCATCATCTCTTGCAAAGCTCCCAGGGTCTAGAAATCATTTCAATTGTAAACACAACTGTTACAAAACAGCTACTTCTGAAGGGGAGAACAAAAATCTGCTAACCTTTACCCAAGGCCAAAGCTGCCTGGCTAAGTGGAAAGAGCAATGCTTCAGGGGAAATACCAACTGGGCAGCAACTCTAGTTGGCCCTTTTGGAGAAAGTTCATCTGGCTGCAAGTCTTACGTAGCAGAAGAACAATATGTTTGTGGATTGAGGTCTAACCACCATATGTATGAGCTGACTCAGATGCAGAGGCCGGGGTCTTGACTGCTACTGGTAAAAAGTCATGATTCCAGGCTCAGATCCCACTGTGGGGAGTTCAGTATGTTTCTAGGGTAATGATAACTTATCTCAAAGAATTTCTAGGAAGGAGAGATGATGCTATTTACAACTTAGCCTCGGGTTGGAGAGATGGCTCAGTGGTTAAGAGTGCTGACTGCTCTTCCAGAGGTCCTGAGTTCAATTCACAGCAACCACATGGTGGCTCACAACCATCTGTAATGAGATCTGAGTCCCTCTTCTGGTGTGTCTGAAGACAACTACAGTGTGTGTGTATGTGTGTGTGTAATAAATCTTAAAAAAACAAAAACAAAAAACAAAAAACAACTAAGCCTCACTTAATGAGCGTTTCTCTCCTTTGCCTTGGCCATGGGACCATCCTCATGGGTTTAAGTATAGATGGTATCTTCCAATCAAATGAGAGGAAGTCTCAACATCTATCCTGGACCCACAGGGGGAGATGTCATTCTGCCCTTATTCCAGCGGTTTCAGCATCATGAGGATGGGAAAACCAATAGGCTACCCCTAAGAGGAACTGCACATCAGTCATCAGAATCCCATGACTCTTGAAACTCACATGGCAAGTTTGTCTCACGAAAAACCATCACGGGGGACAGGGCAGAGATCCTCCAAACATGACAGTAGTGGGGGGGGGGGAAGAGCAGCGGACCCTCAGACAGTCTTCAGGGAAGTAGGATTGTGCACATGTTCAAGTCACAGAATGACACAATGAAAGAAGCCAAACACAAGAATCACATAGGAAGTTCAAGAACCGGTATGGTCCCCTGTGTTGGTAGGAATCAGAGCACTGGTTGCCTCTGGAATAAGGGCAGAATTATCTGGAAAGAAACTGAGGGCAACGTTCTCCCCACCACATGGATAACAGTTGGCCACATTTACACACGGGCTTCCTAGTCATGCCTTTTCTTTTCCCATTGAGAATTAAATTAGTGAATAGTATGTATGACAACAAATTTTACTGTTTGTAAACCACCTGGATAGGAAGGGGGGTGGGAAGTAGTGTTAGACAGAGGAGGGGGTGACTCTCACTCAATGATCCCACCTGTCCGTTTAGGTGGTTTGGTGTTAGATCCAGGGCACAGACTAATATACCAAAGTCAGCTATGGATAGGCAGGCACAGGGTATATTCTATCTGTGCTAAACATTTAAACTTGAGCCCCCATTCCTTTTCGAGCAGAAAGCCTTCATCACCATTGCCTTCCTCTCTTGCCTAAGTTCATCCTCGGAAGTGGGTTTTCAGAGTCTATCCCTCCCAGCTAGCTAGCTCAGTTTGCATGTTACTGTGCAAGTTTGGGTCTCCAGACATATGGCTGGTCATGAAAACCCAGGAAAAGAGAGTCTGGGTCCTCAGAAAGGTGCCAACAGGCTTTCAAAGGCTCGGCAAATAAAGGCCGGAACTAGAACATGCAACTCCATCGTAAGTATTTGTGTGGTGAATCACTTCTGTACTGTCTAGGGGGGGTTATCCCACAGGACTGAAGTTCAGAGGTAGGGAAGGACCCCACCTGGCATTTGGTGGCTCTAGTTCTGTTTCTTTGCAGTTCTCTTGGCTTTGTTTTCTGCCGGAGCTGCATGCTTCCTATCTCAGGTGTGTCCTTCAGAGCCAACACCCAGCAGAACAGCGAGTCCTTCTTCCCCAACGTTTTTATAATGTAGGAAACCTATCTCCAGTTTCTTATCATTTCTTTCCGTGTCTTCGGCTGGCATGGGATCATATGACTCTCCGACAACCATCACCGGCAAAAGAGAGGAGAAGAAAGAGTTCTACCCTCTTGTGAACACAGCCAGCGCTCTGCTGACCCAGAAAACGGGAGCCTTCCAGGTAGATGCCTGGACACAGTGAGCTGAACTAGGCAGAGACAAACAACTTCAGTGCCATCGTGACCATGACCTTAGCAGATCTTTTCCAAGAGCGCTGGAACTGGGATAGCTCAGAGTCAGTCCAAGTTGGATGAGGGAGTGAGCCATTAAATCTACATCAGCCAGCCATTAGATATGGCTGCCCTTGTCGATGCAAACGTGACCTTAGGCAAGTTGGTTCTCTTTAGCAAAGAACATTAGTCTCAGAGAGGGGCTCAGTTGTTAGTTGTGGCCACCAACACTGAAGAATGACGGGGAAATAAAACACTATTATCTCCCTACCCCACCCCAACTCCCTTAGAAAACACTCCCTCTAAATGTCAGCTGTCACTCTGGTTTTAAAGGACAGAGGAATGGTGGCGGTGTCAATTGAGGTTGGAACAGGATCCAAACCCACAGACACAGGGGTGTGATGCCCACAAGAATGAAAATCATGAAAATCCACGGGATTAGTCTTGAGCAAGCTGAGAGTTTGTTAAGCCCTGGCATCTGCTGCACTTCCCAAATCACACATCAAATTGCTCAGCTGTACATCTCTAAAGCTTGCCTTCTGCCAAGCTTCCCAACACAAGAGGCGACCCAATGCAGTTAAAGTAATTACAGACACACAAGTCAAAGCTTTACCTAGGGTTGATGACTTCACCAACAAGGGTATAATCCAAAATTTATTCTTGAACAATGAATGCAAAACAAAAGGAAAGATGTTCACATGGGATTTTTTTTTTTTATCACTGGAAACACTAACATGTTACCCAGCCTCCCTAGGCTGCCTTGACCCCTGACTCCCACACGCTACTTATGTTCAAGCCTGAGAACATAACCCCATGTCTGATACAACACTGGCTTCAGGGCTCACATGAGTGCTATTCTGGAGTGTGAAAGGGGTTGGCCTTGAAGGGAACTGGAGAAGTTACTTTGTATGTTATTATTTACCTCACTGAATACCCCAAAGTACCTTATTAATGCCACAATACAAGAGTTTGTGTGCACATACAAGAAACACAGATTATGTGTTTCTTTTATGGGTTTGTTTGGCTTTTTTTTTTTTACCTCAAACATCTCAATCATATTATTGTGTAGGACTCCTTCAAGCCAACAACTGCTATCCTTGGGAATCCAGCTGAGCCCTCGTGCAAACAGGCACCCGTCCCAGCTGGGTTCCTTGTGTGTTGGCCTCCCATCGTGGAAAGAAAGGTGGGGGGAGTTTCAGGATCCTCACCTGAACATCCAGTCTGTACGACCTGTTGTATGCAATTCTGCACTAATTGCAGATAGCCTCTGAGAGGGGCTAGAGTATGTGTATGTGTGTACTGTATGTGTGTGTGTGTATGTGTGTATGTGGGGGGGGGGGTTGGACTCCATCTATGACTTTGGGGAAACCTACTGGGTAAAGACTTTCCAGCATGACCTTTTGGGGTGGAAAACGTGCGTTCCTGTAAGTAACCCCTCACCCGTGTTCTCTTAGTAAACCCAATAAACTCATTGGCATCCAGTGTGAACTTTGGTGACAATGCTACCTTGGCTTGTTGTTGGGACCTTAGAGAGACAGGAAGGTATTATTTGTCTTTCCAGGGAAGAAATTTTAGCTACGCTTGTGACTTGGTAGCTTCAGTAGCTTGAACTCAGCACTGCCAGCTGCTGTAAAACCAGAGGTTCTAGACCAGCCATTCTCAACCAGGAGTTATGACCCTTTCACAATGGTCACCTAAGACCATCAGATGTTTACATTATGATTCATAACAGTAGAAAATTACAGTTATGAAGTAGCAACAAAAGTAACTTTATTGTTGGGGGGTCACCACTACACAAGGAACTATATAAAGAATAGAAGCGTCAAGGAAGCTGAGAACCACTGGTTACGATCTTCATTTCAGGAAATGAAAAAACGGTCGTTTTCTTTCCTCCTTTCTTTTTCTTATCCATCTCTAGCCTGACAGAGATCACTCCCTACTCCCTACAGGTTGGAGACCATCTCTGTAAGTTTTTTGGCTGTTTTTTTGTTGTTTGGGTTTTTGTTTTGTTTTGTTTTTGTTTGTTTTGTTTTTTGTCTTCCTTCTAAGCCCAGGCTGTCCTCAAACCATGGTCCTTTGGCCTCAGTCTTCAGAGCTCTGGACTTGCAAGTGTATACCACCATATTCGGCTCCTCTATGCAATTCTTCTTTCTACTTTAATGTCCACATTTCTGCAGATCAAATGGGAGGGTCTTGCGTGTAACCTATGAGTCTGCTCTTAGTAGTGAGCTACACTCCAAGCCCTCTTGTGATTCTAAAGTCCACAGAACATTGGAATATTAAAAGGCTTTTTCACGAGATGACACTAAAATCAAATTTGCTACAAAATTCCAGTTATCTATGGGCTGGTAGCTATGGTTTATCAGCCCCATTTTATCTCCTCCATGTTCTATTGCACATGTGTTTGATCAAAGGCATTTCCGGAAATACATTAATATGGATGTAATCAAACCTGAGAGTGTTACATAGTATATGGGACACTCAGTTGCTTATTTCTCTAAAACTGGGGACATTGTAACTCTTGAATGAGGATTACAAGCCAGCATTGGAATCAGAAGAAAGAAAATAGCCCCAGTTGAGGTCAGAATAGTAGGTCCTCTGGAAGGGAAAGGCATTGTATCCCTCCTGCTGTGGGCAGTGAATGTGTAATAGGAAACCACATCACATCCAGCCACCTGTATATAGGGTCTACAAAAATAAATAAATCAAAATTAGAAGTCAGGACCCCAACCTGTCATATCTTTTGGTGGCCAGAAGCACTTAATTCTGTTGTGTGTGTCTATGTACATATACATAATACATATCCACATGCATATATATGTGTATATATATATATGTGTGTGTATGTATTTATGATGAGAGAATTGAGTCCCTGGAAATTAAACCTAGCTAGTGAATGGGTCAAGAAGGCAAATCTAGCAAAAGAAAGTAGAAAGAAACCTCAGAGCGTGGCCAACAGCTGCCACCAGAGAGCTCGCTTCATAGAGTGAGATGGGTGAGAAGCAAAGAGGGTTCACGGAGGCCTGGGGACATGCTGAAGCCTATCTTCTTAAAGCAAAACTGAAGAGGGAGTATTGTAGGTCCCAATAAAGACGTGTCCACTCACTGTATCAGTGACAGCCAGGGAGCAGGGGTAGATTTGGGCAACAACAGAGAGCTTAGAAATGAGAGGGGGGGGATTTGCTTGCTTCATGACTAGTTGTAAAGAACTTCCTGCCAAATGGGAGAGTGGGAGATCTGGGTAATGGGAACAGGGAAAACAGTGTGCTGAGCAGAAAGAGCAAGGGCCGTGGCAGACGAGAAAGGAGATTAAAGCAATCAGCGTGTATCCCAGCTTTATAAATGGCCCAATTTATAGAATTTCAAAAATAAGAGAAAGAGGAGGAGGCGGAACCAACAATGAGAAACTCTCTTCAGAGAACAGCTCAGTACGAGCAAAGCTGGGACTCACGCCGAGGGTCAGTCGGTGCTGTTTCCACTACAAATATCAACGTTCAGCACTGGCCTCTTCCTCATCTCCTGCCTGTTTCCTTCCTTGTATGAGAATGAGAGCTGGCAGCTGTGGTCATGTGCGTGTGAACTCACAGCTGCCGAGACCGAAAGCTTCTCCTTGGCCAACGGTGCATGAAGGGGTTGGGGGACCAAGGCTGAGGGTTTCCTCACACCCTGCGGGGGGGGAGGGGGAAGGGGCAAGTCCAACAGCACGTTTGTAGAATGGTAGAGAGGACAGTGTGCTCCGTTTTCCAAACGGTAATTATTATTTTTGTAATCAGCATTTATTGTTTTTAAATGACAGTGTGGGCAGCTGAGAATAGTGATTAAAGAGAAACAAGCTCTGTCCGTGCGACCAGAAATCAGCAGATGTGCCACTGAAAATCCAGGCAAGGCTCCACGAGGAATCAGCTTCTGTTCCCTTTAGGCTTGGTTCGGTCTAAGGGTCAATTTCTGGGTAAGGCCACAACTTGGCTAAGGAAGACACCGCACTAACCAAAGATAAAAATTAGACCCTGGAAGACGGCATGGGGTCCAAGTCTGCAATCCCAGAGCTCGAGGGGCTGAGGCAGGGGCACCGAGACTCTGAGGACAGTTTGGGCCACACGGTGAGTATGAGTCCAGTTTACTACAGAGAAAACCCCGTCTGAAGAGAGAAGAGCATTTGAGAGCGAGAGGAAGCTGCATCCCTTTGGGGCAACACTCAGCAAAATAGAATCTGGTTACTTCACGCGTGTGTTCTTTGGTCTCCGCTCTATTCGTCTGCCGTCGACGTGCAGACCCATAAACAGTAAGACAATGGCATGCCCGGTCTTCTGAGATACGGCACACCCTTTCCCCAGACATTTTCAGATATATTAGTCTCGATGGGTGTTCTGTGTTCCAAGATATCACAGCTCATGGTGTAGAAAGGCCACATTTTCCCTTTCCCAGTGCTGCATGGTTGGCCATTACAGCCATGCCAGGCCCTTAATGGCCAGGCCCTTATGGTTATCAATGGAGTAGGCATTTGCCTCAAGACTGGGAAATTCTCAGGCCTAAAGTTAAAGCATGCTGTCCTGGATGGTGTGGGACCTCAGGTACAGTTTTTCCCTTGGTGGGAAGAGTCTTGCTGCTGTGC
This sequence comes from Micromys minutus, assembly GCF_963924665.1. Classification (NCBI taxonomy): domain Eukaryota; kingdom Metazoa; phylum Chordata; class Mammalia; order Rodentia; family Muridae; genus Micromys; species Micromys minutus. The sequence goes on from NC_137969.1 coordinate 45,607,954, forward strand.
TATGTCAAAAGCAGGAAACTATTATAATTTGCTTCCAAACGGCACTTTTAGGTCTCAAAAAGGAGCGTACAATGTCTACAGCTTAGAAGCCACTTCTCAGTAGCTACCAAAAGCCTTGGAAATGTCTTCGGTGTGAATTCAACCCCTCCCCTCCTGCCAGGGCCAGCGCTTACTATTTTGAAAGAAGCTTCCACTCCTGCCCTGCTAAGTCTCTTGGTGAATGACTCTTCCAAGAGCTTAGCTTTGGTTTGGGAAACTGTTGTGTTGAAGGTGCCCACTGTCCTACAAGGGAATCAATCATTTCCTGCTTTAGAGCGTAAGCCACAAGCATAGGACACCCAGAGTCGTTTCTGCCAGCTTTTCCTACAGGTCATGGCTCCAGTTTACATCCATGAAATTCTATCCCAAGTTGACCCAGGAAGAAGCTCCCCGGCACACAGCAGGGAGGTATGGAGAGGGCTGGCTTGCTCTGAGCAGACTCCATGGGGTCCATTCCCTCCATCCAGTGTCACCTGCACAAAATCAGAGTCCCCATAGCGCTGTGACCACACCCCACTTGCTCTCTTACTAGAGCAGGATATCTTAGGTCATGTAATTGAACACAGTCCTGGTCCAGCTCCCAAGTGTTACGAGGCACTTCAGGAAAGAAGGAGCCATTGTGCCCAACAGGATGCACAACTGGATAACCTGTCCCACCAGCCTGTGTGTAGATCAACAAATGTCAAAGAGCTTTGTATTTTCAGTGATCCTTATGAGCAGTTGTACTGAGGTATCTAACTGTAATTTAGGAGGTATTTCATCCAGTCTTATTCAGTGAGTATTCCCTGGGTGGCCGGCTTGTATACTACTATTAACTATTACTATACTATCAGACCAGAGCTCAAGCATGTTGGCAGTGGTCCTGCCGTGTCTTATGTCCCATGTTCTAGGCAATAACTATTTGTTTTTCCTCTGTGTTCTTCCTAATACCTTCTGTTCAACTAGATCAGCAAATGCTCATCCCTTCACAGAGGCAAGGTGGGAGGACATTTTCTCAAACTGGCCTACTAGGAGTTGAGGGTGATGGGTGGCAGGAAGGAGAAAAATCACTTTTTCAAAGCCAACATTGTGGTCCACACCGGGAACCCAGGAAGAGTACAGTTTAAGGCCAACTGGAACTACCTAGCTAGTCCTAGCCTATACACACACACACACACACACACACACACACCAAAACCAAGTGAGGAAAGTTTAACTTGGGGGCTTTCTTCTTCAGAATGAAAGTCTGGCTCCAACTGCTTTTAGGCAAGGAAGTTTTCCTTTCCATCTGAAGCAAAACTAGTTTCTTTGGATAGCAATGCATTGTTTTCAGTGTTTTGTTACATAATCACAAAATACTAATCTAGAAGTTTCTCTGGGTAAGGAGTCCTTGGCCTGATCTAACCATCAGCAATTTACCGGAATTTAACCTCTGCCAGACGGGAGAAGAGCTTTTCTTCCGTTCTATTTTCGCTTTTTAATAGGGATGAGGTCTCCGACTCAGGGCTGTGGGTACATCACACTGTGCTCTTCAGCCCTGGTGTGAGGCTGGGGAGTAAATGGAGACAGCAGGATTATTTTTACAAGAATGTGCCCTCTCTGAACATAATGGGAAGAGGCTCATTTCAGACCCACTAAGAGGGCCAGTGAGTGGTCTCAGATGATTCCACGCTCTCTCTTGCCTCTCAGGGTCAAATCTTTTCTCAGCAATTTGGGGCATATTATCTTGCCTGCCTGACAACCTGCCAGGCAGATACCCCTCTATGACAGAAACACCAGATTTCCTACCTATGATACAGACGGGAAAAGACAAAACCTGAATTCACTGGGCTCCCCTTTCTTCCCCGCCATGGTGACATTTACAAAGACTGTTTCTTTAGTCCCGGCTTTTGACAGCGACCATTTAAAGAAAGAGACGACCAGCAATTATTAATTTTGCATGGGATCAACTCAGCTATCATTGGAGATGCAGTTACATGAAAACAGCCTGTGTTAATTTCATCCCTCTAGGGTTGCTTGGCAACAGGCCTCATTCTAGACCATTCTTGGCCCAGGTTGATCTCTTTGGGGTGCCACTCAAGCTAAGGCAATCATCACGCTATTGCTGCTGCTTTTGAGTGTGTTTCTGTGGGTCAGGGTAGTCCAGGACGCCGGAAGCTCTGCTTCAGCCATGCTGGCTCAGGTCTGTGTGAGCCATGGCTGCGTCAGCAGAGAGTGAACTGGGCCCAGGGGATTTGGAACTTGTGCAATGCCCATCAGATGGGAAAGAGAGAGTCTGAGAAATGGCAAAGGGAAATGGGGTTTGGAAGGAATAAAATTAGAGTATACATTACTACTTTCTCATGTGAAAGTGCCTTAAGCAAGTGCTCTACCAGCTGAGCTATGTCCCCAGAAGAACATACTTCTAAAAAATCGACAGAAGACCCAGCAATGCACCACACACAGGATGCTGGCCTCCAATATGTGCAGGAAGGGAATTAAAACTTAACAAACAACCGATGTGGTGGTGCATGCCTTGAGCCACACTGTGGCTCAGGGCAGGCAGATTTCTGGGAGTTCAAGCCCAGTCTCCTGGCTATGTACTGAGACCCTAAGGCTGGAGAGATCAGCTCAGACCACTTGTTGCCCTGGCAGAGGACCCAGGTTCAATTCTCACCACCCACATTATCGCTCACAACCATCTGTGTAACTTTAATCCCAGGGCATCTGATGCCCTCTTCAGAACTTGATGGGCACCGGGCATACATGTAGTGTACATACATATACGCAAGCAATACAATCCTACACATAAAAATAAGGACTTTTAAAAATATTTTTAAAATAAGGCAAAAACATTTTGTTTATGCTTGCATAAAATACAGGTGGCCAGCTGTGACTATGAGGACAGAGGCTAGAACAAGAATTTTCACCTCTTCTTCTTCACATCGCCTTGCTTTATAAAGCAATAGAAAGGTTACTTAATATGAAGACTTTTGAAATAAACATTAAAAAAGGTTTGCAAGCCAATGTGAGTTCTTAACATTTGGGGGTTCACAAAGCTCACCTGAAAAGCACATGGGAATTCTTTGTCCTAGCTTCATTCTTCCCCAGACGTGGTTCCTCTGAGTAGCCCTGGCAGTCCTGGATTCAGTTTGTAGACCAGGCTGGCTTTGAACTCATAGAGATCCAACTGCCTCTGCTTCTGCCTCTAGAGTGCTGGGACTAAAGACATGTACCACCATGCCTGGCCCTACTAGTTTCACTGGTGGTGGTGGGTGTGTGCATGCCACGCCCACATGCATGTGTATGGTGAATTATTACAAGATTGAAAGTTACAAAAAGATAGTTTCAGCATTAACGATCCAGAGTTTGTACAAATTCCCTGTGCCGTTTAAACCTTCCTGCCGTTGTTGGTGAAGGAGGTCAGTTTGGCTGTTTGGAACATTTTGAGTGACTAGAGAGATGAAGTACAGAGAAAGCCTTGGGCTATGAACACTTTTTTTGTGGAACCAAAGTGTAGTTTCATCCTGTCCCACACGGCTTCAGCTGCGATTCCTAAAGGTAAGAAGTAAATGGCAGGCTCCCCGGGGAGCACTCTGAGTGTAGAACTCTAATAAAAGCATCCACACCACTTCAGACGAGCCTGGCTGTGCCTTTCTGGTGATATCAGTGTGCGGCCCACTCCCTGCCACAACGGCTCCTCATCTCCCTCTTTGAGACTTAGTTCTCGGAGGCTCACATCACCAAACACGGCTCCTCTGGCCCATTCTTTTTTCTTAGGTCTTATTTGAAAATAATTATAAACATATACCTAATTACAAACAAAAGTTCTTTGGTCACATTGTGCATTCCATCCTGGCATTCTTCAACTTCCCAAAAGGCTTTAAATTTGCATCTATTAAGATTTTCTCAGCTGAGCATGGTCATGAAAGCCTTTAATCCCAGTACTCGGGAGTCAGAAGAAGGCAGATCTCTGTGAGTTCAAGGCCAGCCTGGTCTACATGGCAAGCTTTAAGTGCTTGCAAAGTATAAGGACTCAAATGAGACAAGAGACTCCCCAGAGTTTATGGGCCAGTTAGCATAGTGGTTGGTGTATGCTGTGGGGAACAAGAAGAGACCCTGTCTCCAACAACATGGAAAGTAAGACCCACACTTGAGGCTGACTTCTAACCTGCATGAAAGACACACACACAAATACACCTTTAAAAAATATTTTTGAAAAGAAAGTATTTTTGGCTGGGCATGGTAGTGGATGCCTTTACTCCCAGCACTTGGGAGGCATAGTCAGGCAGATTTCTGAGTTAAAGATCCTCCTTATCTACAGAGTGAGTTCCAGGACAGCCAGGGCTACATGGAGAAACTCTGTCTCAAAAAATTAAAAACAAACAAAAATTTTTAAATTTAATTTTTTAAAAAAATTCTTTGAGAATGATTTATTACATTAACCTCAAAATTAAACTGTATTCTAAGATTATTTTAAATCAAAGAAACAAATCCTCATAAGACCAAAAGAACCTACAAGCTATGAGGTTGGTTTATCTCTTTTTTGTTTAAACAAACACTTGCCACAATGTTTCAATAAGGAAGGCAAATAACATGAACGTGAGAGCGGGCGTTTGGGTGGATCATGCTAACCCACCAGTCAATTAAAGGGAAGTGGCTGTCAGGCAGTCTAGTTAACCCAGCTAGCCCACATCTTGACAAGTTGCTTTACAGCCTCAAAAATGGTGGGGTTTGTTTTGTTTTCTGTTTTGGGTTTGTTTGTTTGTTTGTTTGTTTGTTTTGTTTTATTTTAGTTTTGTTTTTTGTTCTTCAGGGCAGGGTTTCTTTGTGTTGCCCTGGCTATCCTAGAACTCATTCTGTAGTTCAGGCTAGCCCCTTGAACTCAGAGATCTGTCTGCCTGGGCCTCCCAATGCCACTGCTGCCATTAGGACCACCCAGCTCTCCATCCTGTTTTATGAAGGACAGCTCTGGTCCCTCCAACTGCTGCAGAGCACACCTCTTCCTCTGGTGGCCTCTGTGTGAAGCTTTACTTCAGTTGTTACTGTGATGATCGCCAAGAGAATTTTGTGCCAGCAGGATAGCAGGCAGTGCTTTTGCAGCAGCAGCAGCAGGGTGGCACCTGGTCACAGTAAGCTGGAGGCCTCCTCACATGAGAGGCCTGTGCACTAGAAATCAAGCACAAACAGGCACCCAGGACCTTGAGACTCACAGTAGAAACAGCCTAGGGACGCCATCTCTGGGGTGCTTCCTATGAACTTTTCTTTTCCCCTTTCTTTTCTTCTCTGTGCAATTCATTTCCCTGGGGTCCATTTGAGTCGTTTTCTACATCATCCATTTTTCCCTTTTATAGAAATCTAGGATGTGTGAGTACCAGAATTTACATTCTGTTCTCTTGTGTGGAAGACATTTGGGTTGTTTCTTCATTTTAGCAGCTATGAAAAGGAAAATTGCCATAAAAATCATATGCAAGGTTTTGTGTAAGTACAGGTTTTTCTTAGGAGTGTGATTGCTTGGTCCTATATGGTAGTGGATGTTTAGGTTTGTAAGAAATGTGTTTACTTTTCAGAACACTCACTTAAGTGAGACAGTTTTCTTTATCCTTGTTAGTACTTGGGACTACCTCCAGTTCTGTTTTTACTTCGTTTTGGAGATCTATACATATTCTAAACGCAATGGAGACCTGTTATGTGAATTTGAGTTTTGTTTAAGTAAATCTGCTTCAACAGGAAAGCAAAAGTCAGGAATAAAAAGCCCAGAGATAACCATCTCAGAGAGCTGTTAGAGCAGAAGCCACTCACCTAGATGCTAGAAATCAAAAGAGAGGAAGAGAAGCCCGCCCCCCCCCCCACCACCTAAAGCTTCCTAGCAGCCTCTGCAGCTTATGGTTTTAACTCCCTCCTCAGACCCTCCCCAGGTGCAACCTCCAATACACAGGCCTCCTGAGAGGTCGGGAGAGAAACATGTGTGAAATACAGAAAACCAGTAACTGCTCTAGCATCTACTAGACACCTGGTTCCAAGTTCTGCTCTTAGAATGTGGGGAGCCCCTCTCCCGATTATGAAGGCAAGCATATAACAGAAAGTCAGTTCCTCCAATGTTGGCCCCCAGAACTCTAATAACTCATGAGCAGTGATGTGTATTGGATGAGGCCGGGGCCCCCAACAGGAGCCTACATCCAGCTTTGGCATGGACCACCCAGCTCAGGGGAGGAACCCAGCCCTCTGAAAAGACAAAGAAGGAACCTGGCCGTTTGGATCAGTGGAGGCTCGATCAGCTAGCCGTTTGGAGGGAAATGGAACATTTATTTACCGCTTGACTCTCCAGTAAGTTCAGATCAGACCTGTGTTTCACAGAGAAGTTGGATGAAGCTGGAGTTCTATCCATGGGAGCAAAACCAGATCGGATTTGAACCTTCAAAAGCACCTTACTCCTTCCCGGTGGATTCCAGTAACAAAGACCCCTGAGTTACAGCCCACATTCAACTGTAGCCTCATGTTTTCTGGATCTTGGTTTATTTTAAGTCTAGGGTGAAAAGTTCCATTTGCTGACAGTTGTGAATGTGAATATTACGTCCCTGTGAAATTAATGGAATGGGTTTCCATCCCTAAGAAGCAGAAGGGCCTATATCAAAACAATTCAGCTTAAAACAACAACAACAAAAAAACAAAACCTCGACTCTTTCCACAGAGGTCAGCTTTGTCTGGAACAACACAGAACTCTTCTCTGGACTTCACAGAGCCAGCTTGCTCTCAGGGAACTCTCTGTCCTCCAAAATACTCTTCTCCGCCCAGCTCTTCCTGCCCTTCTTCCCAAGGGATGCCCATTGTCCTAACTCCAGTCGGACTTTTAAAAAGTATTTATTTATACCGCACCCTACTTCGAAAAAGCTTTGAAGAAATTTAGAAACTAAAATATCTTCCTCGCTAATCAGGACAACAAAACCAGAGTGGTTTTAAAGGAACAGAAAAATAGATGGGAGCGCACAAACATCTGCTTTCGGGACTGCGTCTGGCATCCGGTACAGAAGCACACGACTGTGGCAGTCTTTGGCTTCTCCCGGGTGATGCTGTCAAAGTTCAGTGTAGACTCTGTATTTCCATGTCACTATCTTGCTTCGAATTACTGGCTTACCCACTTAACAAACATCTGAAAGGACTTTCCCAGCCAGTCGTCTGGCCCCATGAGGCCTTTATCTAAGGTGAAGCTCTAATCCACAGTGTGGTGGTATTTGAAGGTGAGGCCCATGGAAAGTAATGTTGAGAAGAGGGTGGGACAGAGGAACCTCTCCTCCCAAGGGAGGAATCTGCAAACCAGGAAAAGCCTTCCCAGAACCGAAAAAGCTGCTACTTTCCAGCTACCAAAACAGTGAGGAAGAAATATGTACTGGGTAAGCTACTTAGTTTATGGCACATTGTTACAGCATCTGCAGATGACATGGCAGAACCAAGCAAAGAATAAACACACTTTGAATCACTCTTGTTAACACTGCCTGAGGCCTTGTCTCCTGTGCCTTGCCATCTGTGATGTAGTGGAGGCTGAAATATTGACCCATCTTTGTTGAGTGCAGTGGTGGTTGGACCCCACAGGCTCATATATCTGAATGCTTAGTCACAAGGGACTGGAACCCTTGATAGGACTAGAAAGATTTGGAGGTGTGACCTTGTTGGAGGAAGTGTGTCCCTGAGCATTGGGGGCACTTTGAGGTGTCAAAAGCAAATGCCAGGCCAAGCTTCTGTCTCTGCCTCTCCCTCTCTCTCTCTTTCTCCTCCAACCCCCACAGACCAGGATGTAGCAGCTCTCAACTACAGTGCCAGCACCACACATGGTGCCATGATCCTGAACATAATAATAATGGACCAAACCTCTGAAGCTGTAAGCCAGCCCTCAATAAAGAATTGCCTCAGTCACGGTACCTCCTCATATCAACAGAACAGTGACCAAGACAGAGGCCTGAGCTGCTACTTGTTGGCAGAATGTAAATTTGGGGACTTTGGACTAAAAAAACAGTTCAGTGCTTTAAGTGGGGCTTAATGGGCTCTCCTAGCAGAAGCGTGACAGACAGTAATACAGATGGTGACTTCTGGCTTGAGAGGTTCAGAGGGAAGAACACCAGTAAGTAGCCTGAAGACTGTTCTTGTGATATTTTAGTGAAGATTGTGTCTACTTTTTGCCCTTGTCCAAAAAAATATGCCTAAGGCTAAATTGAAGCGTGTGTGTGTGTGTGTGTGTGTGTGTGTGTGTGTGTGTGTGTGTGTGTGTTTGGATTAATGGTGTTGGCAGAGAGATTTCAAGACAGCCTAGTGTTGACTATATCATGTGATTATTAGTAATTACTTGTTTTCTTAACAGATTTGGATCTTATTTATTTGGGGGGGGGGAGGAGCACATGTCCCACAGTACTCTTGTAGAGATTAGAGGACAAACTGTGAGAGCTGTTTCTTCCCTTCTATCAAGAGAGTCCGAGGGATCGAACTCATTGTTAGACTTAGTGGCAAACACCTTTACCTGCTGAGCCATCTCCACAACCTAGTAACCACTTTTGTGCAAATCTATAATGAGAAGAAGCTGGACAAAGAGATACAAACTGTGCAACTTGAGAAGAAAAGGAGCATCAAGAATATAATTCCCAAGCTCAAGGAGATGATGAAAGTTTAAAAGAAAAACCTGAAGCTAAATAGAATAAAGGGAGTAGTGTCCTGAGGGCAAGACCCCACCCAACTAACTTCTAACTGTGGAAAGATTTAAAGAAAAGTTAAAGCAATGAAGGAACCCAAAGACCACAGAGAGCTGATGCAGATGTAAGTGAACAAGAAAGCCCTATTCCAGCCCCAGCAGACAGCAGAACTCGATAGCTTCAACTTTGTCTTTCTGGCTTTAGAGTGGAATCTCTCTCTGCAACTAGGGAATGCTGCTGAGGGCAGGCTTGTGTCAGGAGTGTCCCTGCATCAAAGCCCTGTGTGAAGCTGTGAAGGTGAAGCCTGGATCTTCCCCCAAGATGCTGGCGATGCCAGAGTCATTGCATGCCTCACATGGAGCAGTGCTAGCGGTACAGAACCAGTGCAAGAGAGAGGCATGTACTTCAGTCAGCAAAGCTGATAGGAGATCCGAAGAGAGCTTTGACATCAGACACGGAGATGCTGGGTTTGGAGTTTGTCCTATAGGGTTTTGGTCTTGCTGTGTCCAGTATTTTCTCACTACGCTTCCTTTCTTCCCTTTTGGAACCATGGTGTTCCTTTGTATGCAGGAAGCATGCAGTCTATATATCCTGTGCCTCTGTATGCTGGGAGTATGTGTTCTGCATTTTCATTTTACAGGGGTTATGGTTATGCCGTATGGTGCAGACTTTGAACTTTGGACTTTTAAAAAGTGTTGAGACTATGAAAGGTGACGGGGACTTTTCAGGTGGACTTAATGCACTTCTGCATCATGATATGGTTACAGCCTATGGAAAGCCAGGGAGTAGAATGTATAGCTTGAATGGGAATGGCCTCCATAGGTTCATAGATTTAAACACTTAGTCATCGGGAAGTGGAACTCTTTGGTAGGGTGAGATAGTGATCCTTGGCTGTCAACCTGACTACATCAGGAATGAACTATAATCCAGACATGGAGGGCACACCTACAAGATTTTTTTTTTTTTTTTTTTTTTTTTTTGGCTTGGTTTGCAGTGAATGAGCTCACTTCTAGTCCAGACCTTTGAGGTAGGAAGATACGTACTTTTGATCTAGAACTTGAGTCAGGAAGACAAACCTTTAACCTGTGCCAGGAAGCCTAAATAAGGACATGGAGAAGAAGAAGCTTTTGCTCTTTGCCTGCTTGCCTCCGACTTGCTAGCACAGCCAATCCTTCACTGGCCTTACAGCCTACTTCTTCGAGATTCCGTCATATGCAGACCAGCTGAGATGCCGAGCCTTCTGAACTGAACAACCACTGGGTTCTTGGACTTTTCTTTCACAGCTGCCCATTGGTGGGATAACTGGCCTGCAGCCTATAAGTCATTCCAATAAATCCCATAAACATATGCATGTATGTGTATATGTGTGTGTGTGTATGTATATTTATATGTATGCACACACACATTTTGATTCTTAACAGTAGCAAAATTACAATTATTAAGTAGTAATGAGAATAACTTTATGGTTGGAGTCACCACAGCATAAAGAACTGTACTGAAGGGTTGCACAGCATTAGAAGGGTGAGAACCACTGCTGTATAAGGAAACCAGGCAGGCTGGATGAAGGACTCCTTTATTCCCATATGACTTGGTGTCATAATTGGAAATGTCCCCACAGGCCCTGGCTCATCAGCTGATGGTGTTTATGAAAGGCAGCAGAAACTTTATGAGATAGGCCTACTTAGAGGAAGTAGGTCACTGGTCTTTAACCTTTGCCCCCTTTTACTTCTTAGTCACCATGAACTAAGCAGCTCTCCTCTGCAGACATTCCTCATATAACTGCCTTGCCATAGGTTAACAGCAACCTGGCCAAAGGACTGTGAACTGTGGACACACACACACACACACACACACACACACACACACACACAGGAAGAGAAAGATTAGGTGGTGGTGATAGCATGTACTGGGTGGGGCCGGCTGTGGAGATTAACTGTCTATGACAACCACTCATAAAACCAGACTCACATGACTGAGGCCTGGGTTCAATCCCTAATGCTAGCAAAAGTTATAAATAAATCTTTAAACTGACAAAGGGTGGACTTTTATTCTATATTGATTATATGTCAGTAAATCTGGTTCTTCTTCCAAATCCAAAAAGCAAAACCAAAGACATACTCTCTTACTTCACATCCCAAGGTAAAGGCAGCTGACCTCACACTGTTTGCTTAAATACACACTGTCCATAAGCGATTATGACTGAATCATTTGAAATAAGTTGTAGACATCAGGGCAGTTTAATCCCTCAGCATTTCAATATGCATCTCTTAAGAATAATATCTATGAGCTGGAGAGATGGCTCAGCGGTTGGGAGCACTGACTGCTCTTCCAGAGGTCCTGAGTTCAAATCCCAGCAACCACATGGTGGCTCACAATCATCTGTAATGAGATCCGATGCCCTTTCTGACCTGTGGGCATACATATGCAGACAGAGCACACATGCATAAGAAATATTTTTCTTCATAGGTAAGAAAAGCAGGAATAATAACAAATTACTAATTCTACCTTTTCAGTTTAAATCAAAATGCTTTGGGTTTGCTCTTTTTTTTTTTTTTTTTTTTTTTTTTTTGTGGTTGCCTCTTTCTAATCAGGTTTTAATCAAGAATGATGAGGTATATTTGAAGCTGGGGGTGGTGCATGACTTTAGCCCCAGCACTTGGAAGGTGGTGGCGTGATTATAATGAGTTCTGAGCAAGTATGTGTGTGTAGGGAGACATTATCTCAGAACCACAAAAGCAAGTAAAAAATATATTTGGTGATTAGGTCTCCTCAGTCTTTATTCTAGAATAGTGGTTCTCAACCTTCCTAATGCTGCCACCCTTTAACAGAGTTCCTCACATTGTTCTGACCCCAGCCATAAGACGATTTTCTTTGCTATTCCATAACTGTTATTTTGCTACTGTTATGAATCATAACCATAACGCAAATATCTGTGTTTTCTGATCGTTTTAGGTGACCCACACATTAAGAACTGCTGATCTAGAATGATCTTTGTATCTTTCTCTTTCCATCATCATCGGTCCAAACCAGTTGTTTTAATGTCCAGAAGTCTATCCTTGTCTGAAGTTTGTGCTGTTATCAAACGTTTTCCTCTACCCTTGGCTTCCCTATAAGATAGGTTTTAAGTCTAAAGGCTTGATTAGACTGAAGGTAAACTTTGGGCAAGAATTGTTCACAAGTACTAGAGACTTTTTTATAATCTAGTATTACCATCACCATCATTGTCACCAACACCACCATCATTGTCACCAACACCACCATCATTACCACCACCACCACCATCATTGTCACCAACACCACCATCATTGTCACCACCACCACCATCATTGTCACCAACACCACCATCATTACCACCACCACCACCATCATTGTCACCACCACCACCATCATTGTCACCAACACCACCATCATTGTCACCACCACCACCATCATTGTCACCAACACCACCATCATTGTCACCAACATCACCATCATTGTCACCACCACCACCATCATTGTCACCAACACCACCATCATCGTCACCAACACCACCATCATTGTCACCAACACCACCATCATTACCACCACCACCACCATCATTACCACCACCACCACCATCAGCAGCATCACCATCTTTTGCCTTCCTAGAGACAATTTTCCCACCCTTTTCTCTCTCGTTGCAGAAAGACTTCGTTTATCTGTGAAAAGAAAAGAAAACAAAACAAACAAAAAACCCAGCCTGATGTATCAGCTAGATATGGAGGCCCCAAACATCAGTAAGATATAGTTCCTGTCCTAGGACAAGACGGGTGAATAAAGTTGCACCTTTTCTCTTCCGATAAACACCCCGTAACTGCTATGAGGAATTAATCAAGACAAACATGGTCCTCGCTGCCAGTGAATTTAGGCATTCATTAAAATAGGAGCATCTAGAAATAGCCTGTGGTACGGTGACCTAGCTAGTTTGACACCAACTTCACACACCTGAGGGGAGAGAACCTCAGCTGAGAAATTGCCTCAGTAAGACCCAGTTAGGCAAACTGTAGGATATTTTTTGTTAATTAGTGATTACTGTGGGAAAAGCTCAGCTCACTGTGGGCAGGGACTCCTCAGTTGTGGGTTATATTAGAAGGTAGACTGAGGGAACCATGAGAATATCCAAAAAGCTACACCCTCCACAGCCTCTGCATCAGCTCCTGCTTCCACGTTCCTGTGTGGTTTGTGCTCCTGCCTTGGCTTCCTGAGATGCAGTATGAGGTGGATTCTTCTCATAAGTATATGTAAGCCAAACAAATCCTTTCCTCCCCAAGTTGTTTTTGGTCTTGGTGTTTCATGACAGCAAAACAGTAACCTGAACTAAGACATACATGTTATTTTTTTTTTAAATGGCTTTGATTGCGTACCAGGAAGCCTGAACTGAATGAAGGCTTTGCTGTGAGGACTGAACTGTTGGGGGTGGGGTCGTAGACCGAAAGCTGACTGGAAGAGCAATGGAAGACAGAGCAGCTGGAGACGGGCTAACCAAGCTCACTGGAGGACAGAGGATTGATTTCAGTCCTCTGAGTGGAGCCCAGGAGGAAGCATCCCTATGTGTTGGGTCTGGAAGGTGAGAAAGCCCACTTCCCTGAGAACCAGGAGTGATCAAACCAGAGGGAGTGTGCTCAGGGGGGGGTGTGCTCAGGGGGGGTGTGCTCAGGGGGGGGTGTGCTCAGGGGGGGTGTGCTCAGGGGGGGTGTGCTCAGGAGGGGGTGTGCTCAGGGGGGGTGTGCTCAGGAGGGGGTGTGCTCAGGGGGGTGTGCTCAGGAGGGGTGTGCTCAGGGGGGTGTGCTCAGGAGGGGTGTGCTCAGGGGGGGTGTGCTCAGGAGGGGGTGTGCTGGGGGGTGTGCTCAGGAGGGGGTGTGCTGGGGGGTGTGCTCAGGAGAGGGTGTGCTCAGGAGGGGGTGTGCTGGGGGTGTGCTCAGGAGGGGTGTGCTCAGGAGGGGGTGTGCTGGGGTGTGCTGGGGGGGGTGTGCTCAGGAGGGGGTGTGCTCAGGGGGGTGTGCTCAGGAGGGGGTGTGCTGGGGGGTGTGCTCAGGAGAGGGTGTGCTCAGGAGGGGGGGTGCTGGGGGGTGTGCTCAGGAGGGGGTGTGCTGGGGGGTGTGCTCAGGAGGGGTGTGCTCAGGAGGGGGTGTGCTCAGGGGGGGTATGCTGGGGGGTGTGCTGGGGGGGTGTGCTCAGGAGGGGGTGTGCTCAGGGGGGGTGTGCTCAGGAGGGGGTGTGCTCAGGGGGGGTGTGCTCAGGAGGGGGTGTGCTCAGGGGGGGTGTGCTCAAGAGGGGGTGTGCTCAGGAGGGGGTGTGCTCAGGAGGGGGTGTGCTCAGGAGGGGGTGTGCTCAGGGAGGGGGTGTGCTGGGGGGTGTGCTGGGGGTGTGTGCTCAGGAGGGGGTGTGCTCAGGAGGGATGGGAATGCCCACAGCCAAGAGGAGAGTTGCCAGAATTAAATCTGTGTAGGAATTTTGTCTGATAAAATGTTCTTGATAGCAATTTTAATCGCACATCTAAGTTTCCGGTTTCCTGAAGATAGAGGAATTTTAAATCATTCTAAAATGATGAAGAACCAGCTGCCAGAGGTTCACAATATATAGCTCAAACACTTGCCTGGCATGCAAAGGCCCTGGGGTTTGGCACACATACCCAAGCTCCACTAGAGAATTTACTTAGAAGTATTGTCTGACAAAATCAGGTGCCAGGCATGGAGGTGCATGCTGTTAATTCCAGTACAAGGTAGCAGAGGCAGAAGGGTTGCAGGGAGTTCGAAGCCCATCTGGTTTACATATCGAGTTCCAGGACAGCCAGGAGTACATAAAGACTCCTCTCTCAACCCTCTCTCCCCCAGCCCCCTAAAAAAGAAATATTCCTACTTCTGGAATATTCAGGTTAGACTGAGTGGTTCAAACCAATTCTCCACTAAAATAAATAGCCAGACCATTGTTGATTGTAAGAGTATATTTTATTAGAATAAAATATAAAAACAAAACAAAACAAAACAAAACCTTTCCTTAAGCTTTAAGAGACAGTCAGAACCAGTCCCAAGTTTCTGACTCCGAGGAGTAACTGTAGGGCACAGGGCGGGCGGCTGAGCACCACTCCAATAACCAAGATGGTGCTGTAGAAAGTCAAAAGAAGAAACAGAATATTCTTTAATCCCAATAAGGCACAGGAGAGACAGCCCCAGGAGGTTAACTGCTCGGGTCACAGTGGTCTGGGTAATTTTAGATATTTGAAGAAGGCCTTAGTGGCTACAATGTTTCATCTCCAACTTTCTCTCCTTCCACCTGGAAAACGGTTGCCCTAGAGGTAAGAAACCTAGGACCTCTGAGAGAAGGCATGGGGCAGCAGGAACAAGAGAAAGGGCCTACAGGACAGAGAGCTTGAGAGGAGGTTTGTGGGGTGTTGTTGGCCAGAGATTGGCAATAGTGCCATGGCCCTCTTCCTGGTCGCACATGACCTTAA
Source organism: Micromys minutus (assembly GCF_963924665.1). Classification (NCBI taxonomy): domain Eukaryota; kingdom Metazoa; phylum Chordata; class Mammalia; order Rodentia; family Muridae; genus Micromys; species Micromys minutus. Next base: position 45,623,098 of record NC_137969.1, read on the forward strand.
GGCTGAAGAGCTTAGAGAGCTATTGAATGTCCAGGGTGCTCAGAACATCATCAGAAAGCTTGAGTCATCATTACCATCCAAGGTTCTGATTTTTCAATAGCCAACTGGAAGCTAGTGGTGTTAAGAACTGTTCCCTGGTGGGCTTCCAGCACCTTCTGTTAAAGGTAAGCATGTTACTAGCTGCTCTGGGTAATACATCATCTCTAATCCTTTCGACAAACACAGAACGAGGTCACTGAGGGCTTGGGAGGTGTCCACTGGGGTCACAGAGCTAATAAACCAAGGCTAAGAGATCAACGTTGGTACACTGAAATTTTAAAGGCTTTGTGTAAGCACAAAACCCACTGAGTTTGGAAAGCTTTATAAAATGGCCACAGAAGCAAGACAAAATATTTGGCTGGTTGAGTAGAACACTTTAGTTAGGGGTTATCTGGCAGTTTCTGGCTGCTGGGTCTTTAGGGAGGCCCAGTTACTGTGTTTTCCATCTTGTTTTTTATAGGCTGCAAAGAGGGAGATGCCCTCCTTTTGTTTCAGCCAGACTACCTTTCTCTTATTCTAAACACCCATGGTTAAGAATGGCTTGCTGGGGGCTGAAGAGATGGCTCCACAGTTAAGAACTCGCGGGTTCCCAACTACTTGTACCTCCAGCTCTAGAGGGATCTGCTATTCAGTTGTTCCCCGTGGTTCTGATACAGCAAAATCAACACAACGCCTGTTGGACTCTGTGACAAAGGATGCTTTTTAATTTCCATTCTATCACAGATTGATAACTCTGTAAAGTACAAGATGGAATAAAAGACACAGAGAATCCAAGCTAACATTCTGAGTTATCTGACAGGTACTGCAAACATGGATGCTTGTTGGACTCTTACACACAGCACCAGAGCTGACATGCTAGGCAGGAAGGAAGGTACATCTCTGACTCATTTCCAGATTCCTTTCCTACAAACTTATGTGTCTGCCTTTTACCCCAGATGACTCAGCAGGATGGACAGACCCTGTAGAGGTTCCTCAGGGGATTCTGGTATCCACCCATGGTTAAGAACTGAGTGCCGAAGAGATGGCTCCCAGTTAAGAACACGCGGGTTCCCAGCCATCACTTTGGGTGGCTCCCAATCCCTTGTACCTCCAGCTCTAACAAGATCTGGCACCCCTGTCATCTGTGTGCCCTGCATTCACATACACGCACCCACACACACAGACCCAGAGACACGTGCACACACAATTAAAGTCTTTACAAAGAACTGTTCACTGTTCTGCCATGTTTCCAAAGCTCTGGCTTCCATCTTGGTGTCCAAAGAATCTAGGGCCTCCTTAGAGCCAGCAGTGGACAGAGGGGGGACCAGGAGACGGGGCAGAAGCGCTAGGGAACTTGGGGATGTTGAAGTCATTCTCTCTAACCTCTGCATTATTACCTAGTGCTGTTTTAGTATCTTTTCAGCTTAAAAGTTTCTGATGTCTGGAGCTCAGAAGGTAAAGGTGCACTGACCTGAGTTGGGTTCCTAGGACCCACATAGTGGGACCCAAAACCAAACTCCTGCAAGTTGTCCCCTGGCTTCCACATGTGCACACAACAACACGAATGAGTGTTATAAAAATTCCATGTATGTACGTATATATGTATGTATGTATGTAACTAGAAAGGTTTTAGGAATAGCTAATGCTACCAGAAAAAATTCATAACTCCTCCTAAAAAAACAGGTGGACTCAGCAGCTAGTCATGTTCAGAAAGCAGCAGCTTGAAGAAGCACTTCACCATTTCAGACCAGGACCAGCAAAGCAAGGATCTCGGGATGTGGGCTGGGGACAGGTCAGTGGTACAGTACTTGCCTGGCTGGACCTACCAACCTCAGATATGTCCCCCAAGGAAAAAAAATTACAAGGTGATCTGAGTCACCCCCCCCCCAAAAAAGAGGATACTGGTTTAAAAAAAAAACAAAACAAAACAGGCAACTGTACTGTCTGAACCAGAATACCGTCTGCTCCTTCTGTTTCCGAATGAGCTCTTTATTGGTATCAATGCTGGTGCCTAAGTTCAACTAACCTGTCATGTCAGACGAGTGTTACGCTCACAGCATGTCCTTTTCTCTTTCTCTACCAGGGCTTTTGTTTTGTCAGTCCTTTGTGGCTCAAGCCACCCAACCCTGTATGTAGCAGAGGACGATCTTAAACGTAAGGTCCTCTAAAGGAGCCCGCCTGCCACAGCTAGTTTACATTTCTTCTCTGCCCTCTTCCTCTCCTCACTTTTTTAAAGGTTTCTCTAACTTTTTTTTCCCAGGTAAGCTATAGTGGTACACACCTTTAGTCCCAGCACTTGGGAGGCATCGGCAGGCTGATCTCTGAATTCAAGGCCACCCTAATCTATACAGCAAGTTCCAGGACAGCCAGGGTTACACAGAAATCCTGTCTCAAAAACAATAAAACAAAACAAAACCATCTTTATTCATTATTTTATGTGTACCAGTGTTTGGCCTGAATTTGTGTTTGTGCTCCAGGAGTGTGCCTGGTGTGTACAGAGGCCAGAAGGCGGCAGGAGAGGGTGTCAGGTGCCCGGAACCAAGAGTTATCACTCGGGTACTGGGATTTGAACTGGGCCTCTGAAGAGCAGCCAGGGCTGTTAAATGCTGAGCCATTTCTCAAGCCCTAGTCCAAAGACTTGTTGATGAACAGTTGTTTCCAGGCTTCCACAAGAGGAAAGGGCATGTTTGCAAAGAAGACATAGAAAAACTGTGAACAGATATTCAACACCACCGACTGGGAAAACACAAACATTTACAAAAATGCATGTTAGCAAGGATGGTCAGGAGCCCTATAAACTACCTCAGAGAGTGTAGCCTGACAGGTCACTTTATAGTGTTTTCTTGCTCTCTGACCTCAGGTCGCAGGGTCCTGATGGCATTAATGTCACACATGTAGCTTGCAGTCAGCCATGGGGGAAGAACTTCACATCAAGGCGTTAGCACGGGTCATAGCCTTCCCCCACTGATTTGGGGAAGACGGGTGTTATCATTTATTAGCATCCCAGTGCAGACAAAGTTCCTAATCCATGTTCTACTTTGTCTCTGAGGTATTCTCCAAAGTTTCATGTTTTCAAACTTGGTCCACAGCTGGGTGGGCGCCGCAGGAAAAAGGTAGAACCTTTAAGGGGCGGTGGAAAATTGCTCCTTTTTTGGGGTAAGAATTGTTTATTTCATGTATGTGAGTACACTGTCTTCACACACACCAGAAGAGGTGTGGTTGCTGGGACTTGAACTCAGGACCTCTGGAAGGGCAGTCGGTGCTCTTAACCACTGAGCCATCACTCCATCCCAGAAAAGTGCTCCTGAAGTAGACTGGGCAACCCAAGAGTATCCGCCATCTTTCTGTCACTGTGACAAAACACCCAAGACAATCGACACATGAGGAGGAGGAAAGGCTTAGCTTAGCTTATGGTTCCACAGGTGGTAGCTGCTTGGGGCCTTCGGGCCTGTCATGAGGGAGACAGACATTGGGGGGGGGGGGATTATTTACTTCATAAAAGCTGAGGAGCAGAGAGGGAAGGGCCAGTGCCACAGGCATGCTCTATCACAGTAACCCTCACGAGGCACTGTAGAACCATACACAGTTAATTGGCTAGACTTCCAGGAGCAAGGCAGGTGTGGCATTGGAGCCACAAAGAATGGTACAACTGTGGTTAGCGTGGTAACCGCTTCTCACTGAGGACTTACTCAGGGCATCAGGGAGTTGCCGGGTCTTGCCTATCCACAGGTTCCTGTGCTTTGCTCAAAGGCATTGAAAGTTGGTTCTCCAAGGATTGGGGGAGGAGGGAGGAGGGGGGAAACTTCTCCAGCTCTTGAGGGATCTTAGAACCAATCCCTTAGCGTTTTGCTCACTTCTTCTCGGCAGATACAGGGAAAGAAGGTGCTGCTTGTTAGCGCTCGCACTACCTCTCCTCATCTTGAAACGATATCCACAAGCGTTGCTGAATGGCCGGCACCCCTGTATCTTTGACAGGGAGTGAATGGCCCTAAGGACTCTCACTAGATCCACCAGATGAGCTGGCTGTCTTTAACTCCTGGTACTGTGGAAAGCTCTCTCCCTAAATTTCCTCTCAGGTGTGATACAACATTCAGAAAATAGCCAACTCTATGGTTTAAACTGATCCTAGATTAACCTGTAAGATGGTTTATTTATAGGGGTCAAACGGTATTCAGGAATCGAACTCACTGCCTTTCCCTCCATAGCCACTGAGCTAAATCCCCAACTACTGCAGGTACCTTCTTGGTCCTGGGCCATCTGCTGTGGGAATGTTTGGAGTTTCATCTGACCCAACAGCCTGAGTCAGTCCTGCTCTAGGGAGGAAGCTATGTTACAGAGCTGGCTTGCCTTTTGGTGCCATTACTGCTCCTATTGGTAGTATCAACCACTGAGAAGTTCAGTTTTACACTGAGCAGCAGCCTTTACAACTGAATTCCACTTTGAGGGAAGGATCAGGACGGTGTTGTCTTTGGAGACAGGGTCTCCCCTGTGCTCAGGCTGGCCTGGAGCACATTTGAATTTCAGACCCTCCCACTTATACCACCCGACTGGAGTGCTGTGATTACAGTTTGTGCCACCATGACTCATTTAGGCTTTGTTTGTTTTGTTTTTTGTTTTTTAGATTGATTACTCCTACCAGAAGTTTGCTTGGGAGTTTCAGACATGAATCTCTCACCAGCTAGCATTAATTCTGCTCTCTCCGATCCCTGCCTTTGGGGGAGGGCCTTGGCAGTTCTCTTGAGGAAGGAGGTGAGAGCTTACAGAAAGAATACCTTCCTTGCCAGTCAGGCTGAAAAGGTCACGTAGCTCCATGAAGGCAGCCAGAGTTGCCTCTTGTCTCCTCCCCAGAGAGGACTCAAGCCCTGGGGGTTCACTTAGGCGCACAGCTCCACCGTTAGCCCATTCTGTTTAGCTTTGTTTGGCTTCCATGGGAACACAACTTTTCTTTTCTCAGTTCTCCACGGATAATAGCTTGTCACTGAAACCCCACACCTCAGGCTGAGCTTGATACGATGCACATCGATCTGTAAATATCCATCATGAAGATGGTGACCCCACTCACTTTTTCACTTTAAGTTGGCTTCTTTACCCCAGATGTCTTCGCCTATGTCCTATTTTCAAAACGTTGTCTTAAAGTCTTTCCTGCAGATCTGGGCACAGGTGTGTTACTAGTTCTCCACTAGAGCACCTAACATAGGATGTGCAAGCTCCTAGATCTGATTCTTAGAACAGACTACTCAAATCATCATCAATCAATCAATAATCAGCCTATCTACCTTCCTAGCTTCTAACTCAAGCATGACTGTGTGTGCTTGTTATCCCAAACCTGGGAGGCAGATTCAAGACCTGGGTTATGTAATGAGGCCTTTTCAAAATCAATTACAGCCTTTCCCTGCATCAGAGGTTCCTGCATCCGAGATCTGGCATCCGAGGTCAGGCTCCTCACTGAAGGTTGCACAGTAGCTTTCACTACACATATCTGTGGATGCTTCTTTTACTGGCTCGGCTCCCTGAAGATGGTTCCTACTAGTCCTGGCAACAGCAGCAAACACATGTATTGACTCCAAGAGAGATATTGCTCAAGAATGAAAGTATCTCAAACATGGGCACATGTGTGAATATATAATTTACAATAATAAAATAAATGTTTAAAGAAAAAAAAAAAGAACGGAAGTATGTTTACTCACAAAGCCCTCAATACACACTACACATGAGGTGGGCGCTGCTGTGTTATCCCTTGTTCTTGTTTTTATTGTTCTTTTTAACAAATGAGGAAAAGGAGTCACAGAGCTGCTGAGCTCAAAGCCACACAGCAGTAAGTAAAAGACCAGAACCTGACTCAGTTAATCAGCCCTTGATCCTCGACATGATGCATCTCCTTAGTTGGTGACATTTTCCTTTTTAAAGACAGGGTCCCACAAATCCCATTCATGCCACATTGCCTGACCCTGTAAATTGTCATCCCTGTTCAGATGAACAAGGTGAGCTTTCCTGAGAAGTCTGTAGTGCTGTGATACAGATCAAGTACACGGATCGTGTGCTTTCTTTGCCTTACCGAATGGAAACCATAAATTTAGTTAATGCTCTACTCAATTATCAGATCTCCTGATGAGTATGTTTGCAGATCCTCTCAGGGATTTTAGTATGTGTAAAGGGAATTCTGGGGCTCAGTGCATGGGGAGAAGGTTTTTAATATCAAGATGTGTAAGGAATGTTCCCTGCCCTTATGAAACAACTCTAGGGAAAACACATGACAAAGAGGTGCATTGATGTTAGACAAGTTCAGCAAGCAAAGAGATGAGGTTGTATTTCAAAGTGCTTCACACAATCCACATATGAAAATTCAGAGAGGATCAACATTCAGTTACTGGGCTGGGGAGAGGACTCAGTAGGTAGGCATGAATACTGGTCTTCCAGAAACAACACCCCTGTCAGGTGGTTCACAACCACTTGTAACTCTAGCTCCAGAGAAATCCAATACTTTGGGCCACTTCAGGAACTAGCACACACATGCACATACCCACACATGGCACACACATTTTTACATAATTAAAAATAATAAACCTTTTATAAATTTAGATTAGCTTAGCTTGTGTGTGTTTGTATGTATATTTGTGGGGGGGTATATGGGTCCATGTGTGTAGGTGTGCACACCTGTGCATGTATATATAGAACAGAAACTCAGGATGTTCTGGTCTGTTACTCTTCTCCCTTACCCTTATTTCTCCCAGCTAGGGTTTCTCAGTGAACCCAGAGCTGGGCTGGTAGCCAGCAAACTCCAATGACCCTCTTATCTCTCCCCTCCATAGGCATACTCAGCTTTTTATGCAGTTGCTCAGAACCAAACTAACCACATTTTAAAAAAATTAAAACTGTCTGTCTATCTATCTACCCATCCATCCATCCATCCATCCATCCATCCATCCATCCATCCATCCATCCATCCATCCATCATGTGCATATGGATGTTGGAGGACACGTTTTGGGAGTTGGTAATTTCTCCTTCCATCATGTGGGTCCTGGCTTGGCAGCAAGCACCTATATCCTCTTAGCTTTCTCCTGGATCTTACTGGATTCTTAGATTTCAGTTGCATTTGTAAGTTAAAACCCACTAAAGTAATGCCTTGGAATTGCATCCACACATATAACTATATAAATGTAACTGCAAACTAACATATGTACACAGACAGACACACATGTTCTCACGGACACGGGCTCTCACATGGACCAGAAGCATCCAGGAGGAAGCTTACCAATTGTTAAGAATAACTACCGGGGGAGAAACTTTTTTAACCTGAAAGTATTTGTCTTTATTTTGTGTATGTTTCTGCAGGTATGTATGTGTACCATGTGCACGCCTGCTGCCTACCGAGGCCAGGAGAGGGTGTTAGGGAACTGGGGTTACTAACAGTTGTAAGCAGTCATGCTGGGAACTGAACCTAGGTCCTCTGGAAGAGCATCCAGTGCTCTTAGCAGCTGGGCAATCTCTATTGCAGCAACCTCCCCCCTTTTTTATAAAAAAAACTTTGTTTTTATTTCATACAATTCTGTGCTGACTTAAAACTTTAAATCCTGTTGCTTTAGGACTATGTGCAGCTTGATAATTAAATCTTCAGAAAGCCTGGTCATCCTACTGCACCATGGGTAAGTAAGTCTTGTTGGGAAATGAGGGTATAGATGCTGCAGCACTCACTGAGATGCTGCTAGGGCTCACTAATAGCAGAGAGTTATACTGTATTGGTGGGAGGCCTGGGAAGATGAGGACAATCCACCTCCCTGGGTACTGTGGACAGCCAGGGAGCCCCATTCATGTTGCACATTCTCCTCAGAGATACGTTGTGGGTCTCACTTCTCCCTGGCGTCATTGGCCTATGAAGATGAAGGGAGCAGAGGTGAAGAACAGGGTTTGGACAGTAATAATGACACACTGGAACCAGCTTCAGGGAGACAGATCAACTTTACTTGGTGTGATTCCTGGGTTATATAGTTTTGAAGAAGGGGGATAGGAGTATCCAAGGTGGGCAAAGATCACTGGCTGAAAGCTAAGATATCAAGGTGCTTGAGGTACCTCGTTAGCATGGAGGCACTTCAGGAATCCCAGATGCTCGCTGAACTGATTCTTCTTAGGAGAGAGGAAGCTGATCCTATAATTTAACCAAGTTTCTGACATTCTGCAGGTATGGAGTGTGGGGTCCGGGATTCCCCCAGGTTGAGACGAGGAAAGCCTTACTGCCAAAGGGAGTTCACCATTTGCTCCAAGCTCAGAAGGCTATCTGGACAATGGTAGACTTCGACCTTAGCAGCAGGGCAACAGTGGGTGACTGAATGGGAAGGAAGACCTAGGCCATCACAAATAGAACCAGGCTGTATAAAAATCAACAGGCGCCGCAAGCACAGTCAGATATGATATGGACACAGGATGCAAATGCAATGGGCTCACATGAGAATTTGCAGGTCCACTGCAGGTCCCTGGCAGCAGTTGGTTTTTTGACTGGTCAATAAGGAGCCAGTGACCCATGGCTGAGCAGGGGACACAGGCAGGACTTTGAGGATTCCCAGAGAGGAAACGCAGGACAGGGAAAAAGAAGGAAGAGGATACAAACACGAGACCTGTGGAAGACAGAGAACCAGCCACATAAGAATCAGGGAACAGCGCCAGGGGCCATTCCCCCAAGTGGGTCTGGGGTAGTAGAGATAAAGTATAGATTTTAGAAAGTGTTAACTAAGGAATACTGGAGGGCAGTGTGTGCTATCTTTGGGGAGGTTTGGAAGTGCCCAGTCATTGAGCTAGTTAAGGCATAATAAAATATAAAGGGTGTGTGTGTGTCTTTCATTCATGAATCCAGAGCTCTGGGTGGGTGCAGAGATACGAACAAATAGTATCTAGACACAATGAGCAAGGACATCATTTTGTTTTATAATTACGTTTTTGCCAAGGCCCTGATACAGAAAGGAGATGGAAGGCAGCAGCCCTGAAGTGCCTTCCTGGTCACCCTGCATGCCCTTGTAGAAGTCTGCTGCCCTGTCTATCCAGATGTTTCCTCATTTTTGACAGGATGCTAAAATAGTTTGTCAGTTTCAACACCAGCCATTCTGAGGTCTGTGCCAATTCATAGTCCTGGCTCTAGATAGAATACAAATCACATAAAACCTTCTAATGTCTTCAATATAAAGGCAGTTGTCTGGCAGTGGTGGTACACACCTTTAGTCCTAGCAATCAGGAGGCAGAGGCAGGCAGATATGAGTTTGAGGCCACTTTGGTCTACAGAGCTAATTCCAGAACAGCCAGGGCTATACAGAGAACCCTGTCTCAAAAATAGGGAAGGGGCAGGGGAAAGGCTCTGGAGAAATGGCTCATTGGGTACGAACGATTGCTACTCATCATCTAGGACCTGAGTGCAGATGATGTCTATATGCATCGGTGGGGGCGGGCACAGGATAAGACAAGGCCTGTGATTGGGCAGTGAAAAAGAAAGGCAGAAGACTTAAAAAAACAAACAATAAATTTGCCCCCTTTTAAAGAAAAAAAGGCGGGAGAGGTAGAAGAAAAGGATGATCCACCCCCATGTGGCTTTAAATAGTCACAGGTAGCTATGAATATCTTATAAGAGATGGATTATTTCAAAACAACTTGTCTTATCTAGGTGGGCAGTTTATATCATATCAATTAGCTTTGAGTTTATTGTGTGGACGTTTTGTAGAGTAAGAATTTACTAATATAAATATAATGGATAAATTACAAGTTTCGAGAGTTTTGATTTTTGTCGGGTTACTGGGAATTGTGATTATCACCCAGGGCGTGGATAAAGAGAATGTGAGCAGATATCTGAGAGATAGGTGGCCCTGCATGTAGCCAGCCATGGAGGTGGAGAGACCACTGGAGACAGAGAGTAGCATGGCATAGTGCCTGGAACAATTCCCCGTCGATTAATATTTGCTGCTACACCTGAGCTTGGTTCTGAAGAACTACATAAAAAGCTGAGTGTGCCCATGCACGCCTGGAGGGAGAGATAAGAGGGTCAGTGGAGTTTGCTGGCTACCAGCCCAGCTCTGGGTTCACTGAGAAACCCTATCTGGGAGAAATAAGGGTAAGGGAGAAGAGTAACAGACCAGAGCATCCTGAGTTTCTGTTCTATATATACATGCACAGGTGTGCACACCTACACACACACACACACACACACACACACACACACACACTAAATTATAAAAGATTTATTAATTATGTGTAATTTTCATATTTAATCATCTGGTCACACGCTGCTTTGTAATTTATTGATACTTCTGTGCTGGGCTTATAAAGTGTCAGTTGGCACTCTTATCCTACAGGAGACAGACAAGGGGGGTTCCTTTGCATGAAAGCTAGCTTGGTGTTTCATACATCTGTGATGCATTCAGAGACAACAATGGCCACCTCCATATGAGCAGGAACCAATCAAACTCCAATGAAACTTGTTATTTCTCAGATTTGGGAGTTGACTAGAGTCCAGCTTAACCTAACAGTCAGTTGTGTTTAGATGCACACTTCTGTTGCAAGACCCCATCTAAGATATCTTGTCTGTAGTGGTGGGCAGCTAAGACATAAGGTAGCACTCACAGCATCCTTCTCTGGGAGGTGTCACCTGCTACTCAGTTAACCCTGGGTCCCTTCTTACCAGTCTGGATATTAACTGTGCAGGCCACAGGACATGTTCTTTTCATCAACATTCATTTTCATTAGCTTCTATTTATATTCCATTCTCCAAGCTTTCAGTCAGTTCTGAAGACAGAACTTCACTGATGAACAGCTTGACACGATGTCAGCTATTAAGATTGTAGGTGCTCACACCAAGCCTCTGCTACAGTTTCTAACAGGCTGTGATCTTAAGAGACATCAGAGAAAGGGAAGGCCACAGTAGTGGAAATTGGCCCTTAGCTGATAAAACTGGTATGAACCAGAGCGTCCATGTACAGCCAGAACTGAGAGTAAGGCCAGAGCCTTCACTCACATCCTTGCACCTGGGTGGGGCTTTCTGACTTGAATGCTAACCTCGGAGTGGGGTTCCAATAATGGGTATTAGGATGACTATTACCAAAGCAGAGATGATTCCATGAGTCCTGGTTCTGGCTACAGTCATTTTAGTCTCTCAGTTCTTAACCTCAAGATGGTTCTAGAATTACAAATGTAGAAAATCTAGCGGGCTCTTAGACCTCCTGCTACTGTTCTTGGCCTGTTCCTCATTGAGAATGAGTATCCCTTACAAAACTTTACAAAAACAACCCTTCTAGAAAACACAAAAAAGGATAATACCTAGGTGTCTAGAAGGGACTGGATCCCCTTGCTGTCTGGGGAAAGCCACAGACTGCATTTCAAAAAGCCTTTAGCAAGGCTTTTTCCAGCCTGAAACTACACACTCTGTTTCTAAAAGTGAAGAATCATATTTTCTGAATTCTTCTTGTATAGTTGGCTGTTATGTCATTTAACTGTTTTTCTTTGTATGTGTCTATATTTTTATAGAATTTTATAGAATAATATAGCTCATTGTAGTGGCTATTCCTGGTTGTCAACTTGACTACATCTGGAATGAACCACAGTCCAGAATTGGAAGGCTCACCTGTGATCCTGATCTTGAGGCTGGGAGATATAAATTTCTGACTTGTATCTTAGCATGGAGATCTTGAGGCATAGTGGCTATGAATCCCAGGACACTAAGGCAAGGAGATCTCTTGAGTTCAAGGTCATCTGGGGCAAAGCAAGTTCCAGATCACCTTTAATCTGGAACACACCTTCTGCTGGAGACCTAATTGGAAGAAGGAAGATTCTCTCTTCCTCCCCTGCTTGCCTTCTGGGACAGAGCAACTGCTATATCCTTGGATTTCCATTCACAGCTGCTGCTGACCATTGTTGGGGAGTTGGACTACAGACTGTAAGTCACTAACAGATTCTTTCACTATATAGAGACTACTACCCAAAGTTCTGTGACTCTGGGGACTCTGACTAATACATTTATTATGGCTTATGTTTAATAAGTTTTTAAAAATCAGTAAATATAAGATATACCTTGTCCAAAAGATCTTTTTATTCAGAAGTGTGTAATATGAGATATGGAGACCATCTTCACAAACCAGTTTTCTTTCCTAAAAGAATATTTTAGAAAACAATATACATTAACAGAAGTTTTCCTAATGGTCCAGAGTTTGAAGAGCTCATTTTTAAAAGCCCACACTGCCTGTGTGGTTATAACTTGCAATGGCGTGACTCAGCAAAACAGTGTGCTGGTATGAACGGCTCTTCCTTGCTTCCACAGACCTCATGGCCTGTGTCAACACTAGTGAGGTGGCTATCCTTCCTTCCAAGGCTGCCTCGGAGTTATGTGATGAAACACATTTCACCGCAGGCACATTATCCAAACCCTACACCATGTGGGATAGAAAGATGCTTGTACAGCCTTTTGTTCCAAACCACACCTTTTCTGAATATATTCTATGATTTCAAGATGTTTTCTGAGGGACTCTTGGGGGCTCATCTAAAGACTTCTGGCCATTGTTTCTTAATTTCTTCCCTTCAGTAAGGGGAGAAGCTGGTGCTTTTAGATGGGGTGTTGAAAGCTTTGGTAGTGTCTCCAAGTTGATTTAGAAGGAAGACCAAGGTAGATCCATGAGAGCTGGAGTGCTGTCACCACAGGCAAGAGAACAGCGTCTTAAAAGCATAAAGCAAAGGCAACTAAACTTTCCTAGCATTGGGATCAGATGACAAACACACTCAACAAGGATTAAAGTCTTCTGCTGGAATTCCTTGCTGTGTGGTGACTGCTTGCTGTGGTGGTCCTGGATGCCCCAAAGGCTGTGAGATAAAGGTTTGGCCATCTGCCTGTGGTGCAGCCGGGAGATAGAACTGTTAGGAGGTGAGAGCCAGAGGAAGGAATTTAGGTCAGTAATAACACGCCCTTGAAGGAGACAGGAAGTCTGCTTCTTTCCAATCTCCCTGAGGCTCCTGCCCTCAGGAGGTGTGTAATCCCACTTCAGTGCTTTCTACCAAGACACTCTGCCTCTCTTCAGGCCCAAAACAAGGGAGCAGAGTGATCATGGACTGAACCTTCCAAAATGGTGAGCCAAGATAACCTTTCTCCTGAACTGGTGATGCCCCAAGCACTTTGTCTCCATAAAGGGAAGTCCATTAAGATACTCCTACTAGAACAGTTTTTATCATAATACTCACACCCTCTGAGTATACATGCATATTTGCATATCTGTGGATACATCTGTGGTCTAATATGTGTGCACACACATGTGGAGGCCAGAAGCTGATGTTGGTCGTCTTTCTTGTGTGTGTGTGTGTGTGTGTGTGCGCGCGCGCGCGCGCGTGCGTTCACATGCCCTGTGAGAAAGGCACTTACTGCCATGTATGACAACCAGAGTTCAAGCCCTAGAATCTACATTATGGAAGGAGAGAACTAAATTTCCTTGTCTTCTGCTCTCTACAGGTATCCTGTAGCATGTGTGCTTTACGCCCCCCCACATATATACATACATACATACATACATACATACATACACACATACACACATACATACACACACATACACATACATACATACATACATACATACACACACACACACACACACACACACACACATACAGAGACTATGAATGTAGTTTTTAAAAAGTTTGCATATCCCTACTCAGGTCAAACCCAACCTCTAGATTCACACCACACCTATTCAATTACATCAGTCAGTCCCGGAAAAATCTCACTAGGTTCAGGCTAAATCTCGTCCAGAAAGACAAGTTCTGCTACACTGCAGTTCAGAACACACACCGGTGAGTCCTACGTGACTATAACACTTTCCTCATTTTCTGAGGGGGAAATATCAAGAATATTTTATGATATACAAGGTGTCATGTATGGATTACTAACAGTTTTCCCATGAACAAACAACAGCTGGAAAGAATTCCAAAGTGTCACTTCTACTGACTCTGAGGTGACCCTGCCCCACCTCCTCACACAAAAATGAATGCTTTACCGGGAGCTGCGTGCCCCCAGCCTCCTGTTTAATTTTGATTTTTGTTTGTTTTATTTATTCATGACAGGGTTTCTTTGTGTAGCTCTGGCTACAGTGGGACTCACAGAGATCTGCCTGCCTCTGCCTCACAAGGGCTGGGACTGATAAAGCTGCCACCGCCTGGCAGACTTCAGTGGTTTTTGTAAGTGTCCCTCAGAATCTTTATGTGTGCTAAAATATGGGAATCTCTCCAATGGAACAGATGGGAAAGTAAAATAACCCAGCAAGCAGAGATAGGCAAGATTTGAATTTGAAGGTTTTTCTCTTTTTTACCCACTTTTTAAAATATATTTTTATTTATTCTTGAAGTCTTTCATACATGTACACACCAATGGGCAAACAGGACTGTAAAAAGGTCAGTGGAGAAAGTCTGAGCACCTTCACTTCAAAGCTCCTTCCTCCGTTCTTCAGCTAGGCTGCCTGCATCAGCCTGTTGATACTCTCCTCTACCTCTGACAGCTTCTTCAGGATTTGCTTGACCTTAACTTCATCAAATTCCAGACACAGAAACTCAGATTCCTGTAAAACACAAAAGCATGTCTCAGAAGAAACCTGTAAGATAGCTGTACTGGTTTGAATGAAAATGGCACCAAAGGCACGTACATTGGCGTGTATTTGCTTACTCTCCAGAGGGGCCGCATAGGAGGAGGTAAGTCACTGAGAATGGGCATTGAGGTTTCAAAAGCCAAGACCAATCTCTGCCTCTGTCTGTCTGTCTGTCTGTCTGTCTGTCTGTCTGCCTGCCTGCCTGCCTGCTGATGAAAATATAAAGCTCTCAGCTACTGCAGCATGCTTGCCTGCTTCCTGCCATGATGATCACGGACAAAATCTCTACAACTGTAATTAAGCCTCCAAATTAAATGCTTTCTTTTATTAGTTGCCTTGGTAATGGTGTCTCCTCACAGTGACAGAACAGTGACTCAGACTCTAGCTGCAGAGAGGCCCAGGGCGCAGCACGGAAAACCAGATTCCAGGCCTTTAAGCCTATGCGAAGTTTTACCATACAAAGCTTATCCACAGAGTGTTCACAGTGAACCACAGGCACAGACAGAGACGGATGCCCTTGTTCTCACTGAGCAGCTCTTCTGCCCGGAAGCTCAAGTGACATGGCACACATTTGAGGTAGGTATGTAGGTATTGCTACTTTTCCGATGACAACTCTGAGGGCAGGAAAGGTTAACTTTCATCTGGCTGACGGCAAAGTCTGTGCTGTCTCCACCTTATATAACAATGAAAGAATTGTCATTTGTCCCGAGTTAGCCTGGCCCAAATGCAAGTCTGCCTAAAAAAGACTTGTGATGGGTTCACTGGGAAGTCTTAGCTAGACAACTAAAAAGGTGGCCAGATTTTGAAATAGTAACAGATATTTCTCAGGTCCTTCTCCATATGGTAAGACTTCCTCACAAGATCTCCCTTCAGTACAGTCCCTTCAGTCACTCAGGATTGGTCAGCCAAGGTATTTGTGGCAGAAATCTCACATGGCCCAGGTAACCCCAACTCTACACTGTCTTGAACGAGAAGGGCAAATTACAGGTATCCAAGAGAAGCAGTCTGTCCTACCTCATGGACAGTATAAACTTTACACTAGTATACATGCTTACAGGTTATACAACCCAATGGTCTTGCTTTCTAGAATATGAAATTAAGGTTCTAGGTATGTCAAGGGATATGCCTAATGCTCTTGTTTGTTACGGGCAGAATCACAGGGTTAATACTCTTATCTGTACATTTTCCTCTCTAAACTTAATTAAAAGGGATCAAAATATCCCCAAGAGTCTACTCTGACAAACGGACTGTTCTGAATTGAAGGCAACTGAGAATCATCGGATCCATTCTTGGAGCTTTCTCTATGTGATTAAAGCGAAACCCTCTGAGAGCAAGGACTGTGGGAGAAGACAGAAAGTGGGCACAGTGCAGCTCACCGACTGACTGCGTCTACCACTGGCCTCCTGTCACACGGTGCATCTTGCCGACTGACAGTGTCTACCACTGGCTTCCTGTCACCACTGCTCCAAGAACCTCATTCACTAGCCTTTCATTACTAAGGTGAACTTTCCAAGTCTGAGTTTTCAGTTTTCTGGTTTTTGTTTTGTTTTGGCGTGTATGTATGTGTATGTGTGTGTGTACACTGTGTGTACGTATGTGTATGTACACATACACATGTAGAAGTCAGAGGTCAACCTCTGCTGCTGGTTGCTGCCGCTGCCTTGGCTTTTGAGACAAGTCTCCTGGTGGCCAGGAGCGCACTGAGGGCGTGGCGGCCATCTGTCTCCCCAGCACTGTGATCAGAAGCTCATACCACTGCACTCGGCTTTCTCAGGTGGGTTCTTCAGATTGAACTCGAGTTTTCCCATGTACTTTACGATCCACTAATCCCATAACTGTGACCTTTTTATCTGACAGGGCTTCACTGTAAAGCTCTGCCTCACCTAGAACTCATTAAATAAACCAGGCTGTCCTCAAACTAACAGATCTGAGGGCCTCTGTCTCTTAAATGATGGGAAAAGGTGTGCACCACCACGTCTGGCCTTTAGACCAATTTTTACTGATAATGAAAACATTAAGAAGTTTATAGAGTACCATGGCATACTTTGAAACTTGCATATACTGTGTAATGAATCAAGTCAAACATACCTATCTCATTTTTAAGTGGTGAAAACACCAGTTCTTTCTTCTAGTCTTTGGAAATATGCAGTATAGTGTCTATAGACATTCAACTGTGGAACATCTCACTCCTACCTGTAACCTGGGGCCCATTGACTAAACTCTCCATTCCTTCTTTCCTTCTATTCTCTCCGGCCTCTGGCTCACCGACACCCTGCTCTCACCTGTGAAATCAGCTGTTAGGCGCTAAGGACTGAATCCAGGGCCTTATGCAACCCAAGCATGCGCTGCACCACTGAGCTGCAGTGACAGTGAGAGGGACTGGTACGCTGTGTGTGTGGAGATGCCACGTCACACATGTGGAGGTCATGTGTGGAGGACAGAAAATAACTTCTGTCAGTCCTCATCTTGTTTCGAATGTTTTACATATTTAGGGTGGGAGACAGGGCACATGCTATACTACACGTGTGGAGATCAGGGGACAGTGAGCCAGAGCTGCTTCTGCCTTTATTTATTTATTTTGTGTCTGTCTTTCTATCACCTGGGTTGGGCCTCAAACTCAAGTCATCAGGCTTAGAGCCATCTCCACAGCCTGAGCATTAGCTTTTTTTTTAGTAGCTTCCAGGGACTGAACCTAGGGCCTTAGAGCCCATGCCTTCTATCTTGTTTGAGACAGGCTCTCTGTTATTTTTCTGACTGTGTAAGCCAGGCTAGCTGGCTTGCAAGCTTCCAGGGGATCTTCTGTTTCCTAGGGATGCTGAGGGTACAAATGCTCATGTTACATGGCTTTTATGTGGGCTCTGGGGATTTGGACTCAGGTCCTCA
The DNA here is from genome assembly GCF_963924665.1 of Micromys minutus. NCBI lineage: Eukaryota > Metazoa > Chordata > Mammalia > Rodentia > Muridae > Micromys > Micromys minutus. The sequence goes on from NC_137969.1 coordinate 45,640,591, forward strand.
TACTTGGACGCATGCACTTTTACTCACTGAACCATTTCTCTAGCCCGAGATGAATGTTTTGTTTTGAGATACAGGGTTTCTTTGTGTAGTCCTGGCTGACCCTGAACTTACGGATCTGCCTGCCTTTACCTCCTAAACACTGGGATCAAATGTGTGCACCTCCGGGCTTTGCTGACATGAACATTTTTTACACAGCGCTTCTGAGTGACAGGCGGTCCTTTTCTCCCAGCGCCTGTCTTCTCTATTTAACTGACATGATGTACCCCAGGCCCAGTGGCGTTGCAGTGACAGGCCTTTGCTCTTTCTCCATCTTTATGGATGACTCAGAGCCCATGATGATGTGCATCTTCCTCAGCCATCATCTGTCAACAAGAACTTAGGTTGTTCCCACACTTGGCTGTTGTGAATAATGCTGTGATAAATAATAACGTAATAAACACAGGAGCACAGATGTCTCCTTGACACACTGATGTCATTTCCTTTGGATCATATGGTAGAGCTGCTTGCTTTTTTTTTTTTTTTAAAGTAGGTACATCAAAAAAAAAAATCATTATTTTGAGGTGAAAACTGGGCTTAAATATAGAATTCGGAAGGGGCACAATTTATTTAACAACAATGCCCAGTGATAAAAGGTCTTGGGCTTATCAAGGGTCTGGTATTTGTAGATTATATGATAATGTCAACAATCTCATAATTCTTTGCAAATCAGAATTTCTAGTAGCTAAACGAAAAATAAGAAAACAAATTCAAACACACACATGCATGCACAGACACACAGTGCTACCACATCCTTCCTGATCTCTATTTAACCTGTAAGTTCTGGCAGAAGAAAAGCGACCAGGAAGATTAGAAAATGCACAAGAGTCTCTAGCCCTACTCTCCGCTCTTGTTAATGCCTCGCAGGCTTGCCGTGTCCCCAAGCCTACACCCATGTTCTTGCCATTCTCTGAGAGAAAATGTGAGTAGTCTGAGGGAAGAGAGGGAGTCAGACAGAGTCTAGCTAGCTCTGCCTATGGCAAGCTTTTCAAGGCAGTGGGTAGGTGAGCAGAGAAAATAGTTTCTCTGTTTAAGGTGTGTCCAACATCAGTTGTACTGGGCCTTTGTTCAAATACAATGATCAGCTTCACATTAGTGTAGTGTTTTATAGACTGGAAACCCTTTCACATGCATGATCTCATTTGATCCTTTAACAGTCCCTGGGAAGGGACAAAGCCAGAAGTAAGCTACTCTGAACAATTGTAGAATTAGCAGAATTTTCCCCTCTAACCCAAAGCAGATGGTTTGAGCCAAATCTAGCAAACCTTGTCAGAAAATACAATGGATTTTATGAGTTTTGATATATTATAACCCCACTGATAGAAAATTAAGATTTTGTTTACTTAAAATTGTCCACAATTCTACAAGCTGGAGTTTCAAAGTTCAGGTCTGTGTGAAAGATAGGCAAGGGTAGCCAGCTCCTAACGGGGAAAGAACTAAGACTGTTTCGTGGTCACCACCATTCATGGTTTATAAGTAGAGCTAAGAGAACAGTGTGGGTATGGGACACGGGGACTCACTCTTGCCCCTGCACAAAGGAAAAGCTGCAGGGAAAGAAACAAGGAATGAGGGCGGAGTTCAGCTGTCTGTCAGACTGCTTGCCTAGGTGCACTTTCACTGCTAGTGCCCATAAATGGCAACACACACAGGAGGATCAGAAGTTCAAGGCCACCCTCCACCAGACAGTAACTTCAAGGCTAGACTAGGGTACACAACATCCTGTGTTCCCTCCACTCCCTAAAAAAAAGCAGTGGGGAGGATTGTTGGAAAATGCTAATAAATTTGAAGTTCAGAGGAAGACAAATTCATGCTTAAAATAATAAAACATAGTAACAAGACTAAGCAACAAAATGCTATATACCTTAACATACACTGGTGAGGGTCATTCTATCCTGCTTCACAGAAAGATAATGACTAACTAATCTGTGTAAAACCACAAGAATAATAAGTAAAGAAACCATTTTAAAATACAAACCGGGCCAAGCACAGTTGTTCATGCCCATGACCCCAGCAATAGAGAAGCTGAAACAAGAGAGTCACCAAGGATCAGAGGCCAGCCTGGTCTACATACTGACTTCAAGATCAGCCTGGGTTCCTGAGAAAGACCTTGTCTCAGAACCAGCCAACAACCAACCAACCAAACAAGCAAACCCAGGTCTGGCTGGCTTCAGAACCTAAACACATGGTTATTTCACAACCTCAGCTTATATTTACACATTTATAGGTAATGTAAAATCCATCACTGATAGTTAATGATGTAACTTTAATAAAGAGCCAAAGGAAAGCTTGGTGTTGTTAGTATAATTCTCAAAATCCTCCACCAATCACGTTATAGGAGTTGAGGATTTAGCTTAGGGGTGGAGTTCTTGCCTAGCAAGTGCTAGGTCATGGGTTTGGTTCCCAGCACAGGAGAAGGAAGAAAGGGTAGGGGTTGAGAAAAGAAAGGCAGAAGGGGAAGAAGGGGAGAGGAGGGAGCTATAGATGAACATGTCCTGGCTGTATCTGGAGAACTCTTGAGTACAAGAGTAGTCATTTTATGGGGAGAAAGGAGAAAGGACAGTGGAGTTATTAAGGGCTTTGGACCCAGGCTGCAAATAAATAAACTCAGTTCCTGAGGCTTTTTATTCTGACTACTGTGGTTATAAAGGGCGGAGGGTAGGAGAATTTGCTTGTCCTCAGGAGAGCTACCTTTGTTGTTCTATGAACCAATGTTTCAAACTTCTAGAGTGAGATTTCTTCTCACACCATCCTATTTTATACCAGCAGAACCAAAACACCTGCTCGGACCTGGGGTTCTCTTCATCAGTAACCACAGGAATCGCCAATTTTATATTGTATCTAAGAAATCAATTACTCACTAAAAAAAAAAAAATTAGATCAGGTACTTGTGGAATGTGAGAACATATATTAAATCCCTAACTTAAACATTTAATAGCTTTCATCTTTGACCCATATCTATCCTCCACCTAAGCCAAAGGTAAAGAGGAGAGAGAACCTTTGATAATGTCTTGATCACAGAATCAAGGCTTGACTGACAACCATGTGAAACACAGAAGAGGCAGAGCACACAATATTATGAACAAACAGTTTTATTCCATTTACCTATCATCTGTCTTTCTGTCTGTCTGTCTGTCTCTGTCTGTCTTTAATGTCTTTAATGCTAGGGAGTAAACCCAGGCCCTCATGCATGTAAGTTTAGCACTGTAGCTCTGGATTACATCTCCAGCCCAATTCTTACATCTTTAAGAAATTTCCTGATTCTACCTGCCAAGTAAGCTGTACGTCTGAATGTCTAGAAAACATAATGATCTTGTAAAGAAGACAAGTACCACACGCTCCCTGACAGTGTTGCTCTCCATGAGTAATGCTTAGTGAACACAGGCTTTGAAACCACACCAATCTAAACTAAGATTCCACCATTTTACAGCTGTCTTAAGGTTAACCGGATTATAGTTTCTGAGTTTGTAAATTTGTGATCTCAATAGGTTTAACTGCTAAGGTTTCTGAGACTTTTAGAATGATCCTCCCAGAGTGATTCAGCGTTCCTGAGAGGAAACCTGTGCCCTACACCTGTCTTATTTTACTATGGTAGTTCTTATCCAGCAAGATAAAAATTATAGTGGTTACCTACACACTATTTCTGATTTTTCAACAGAAAAAGCTAAGTACGTCAGGCTGGCACACAGTAGGCCTCTATGATATAGCATGGCTAAGGTCTTTGGGAGCAGCCTGAAGTCAGCCTCATCTGGCTGCTTAATGTGCCTAAGAGCTGCCTCCAATACCCTGCTCTGGGGCTGCCAGTATTAAATCAGGAAGCACTCATCCATCAGTGAGTGGAAGAATACCAGAGGTGCAGCAGCTGGCTGTGACAGTGGCCAGGGCAGCGCAGGACAGGAGTCTGACAGGGCAGAAACAAACAAGGCTCCAGGAAAGGATTGCCAATGGCCTTCTTATAGGACTTGGGTCCCAACTCTGTTCTCTGTCTGTCCATCACTGCCATTCTGGGAAGAATCCCCAGTCTAAGCATTTTTCTTATAATCAAATTGAGAAATAATTCTAATATTCAATAATACACAGAGAAAACAGGGACTGACAATTTAGATAGTATTCATCTTCTTCACCTGAGCGGGAATGCAGAGCAATCTCAGTCCCTTGCTTTGATATGAAGTTATTCGGTGCATGTTAAATTGTCCTCTCACAATATCTTACAATATGTTAGATATTGTGAACAAAACAAGGACTGAGTCTTCAGTGTAAAAGTACCACTCTTGAGGCTTGGGATCAGATTTATTTATTTTTATGTTATTAGCTCAAATGTTTCATCAATGGAAATTAGCAGAAATACATATATGCTTTTGCAGATATATTTAATGAGGGAGAATAGCTCTTCTCAACTCTCTGTGCTATGTTAGGACTTAAAATATTATATTCTGACTGCTGACCCCTGCTCCTACAGGCCTGTCATTCAGTTTTCCCAGAGCGTAGGAAGAAACATTTCCTAGAAGTTTTTTTAAAGATTTATTTATTTATTTTATGTATCTGAGTACACTGTAGCTGTTTTCAGACACACCAGAAGAGGATTCAGATTCCATTTCAGATGGTTGTGAGCCACCATGTAGTTGCTGGGAAATGAACTCAGGACCTCTGAAAGAACAGTCAGTGCTTTAACCACTGAACCATCTCTCCAGCCCCCTTCCTGGAAGTTCTATCTACCTAAAAGACCATCTTCCAAAAGATTAACTCCCAGGAAGAAAAACTACACACACATACACAGACACACACACACAGACACACACAGACACACACAGACACACACACACTGCAACCCTTTGTCTCTGCTTTTTAAATGCTAAGTTAATAGTCTGCTGCCACACCTGTCCAGCCGTCATGTGGGACAGGCCAATGCCCAAGCATCAGTATTGTATCCTGTATGTGAGTCTCACTGTTATTCTGTCTCTCCATCCTGTTCCGAGCTACATACACACTTCACCAGCCTCTTTCCTTTAAAAGTGAGAAACAGTCATGTGAAAGACTCCTGGGGCCTAAAACTCATTCATAGCAACAAAAATAGATAAAACAAAAAACTCTTCTCACACCAATTATTGCAACAACAGAGGTTAAACAGCAAATTCCTTTGTTTTTACAGATTTAATTCCCAAGAGCTTTTGGACCTTCTAAGAGTCTTTCTCCCTGCAAGGATCAGACATACTGTGTGCTCTATTTTCCCATCCTAATAGAGGCGTTTATTTAACAAGACCACCCACCAGATCAAAATATTAAGAACTGAAAAGGGCCAGGTTCAACCATAAGGAAACTGGCAAGGTCTCAAGAACCTTGAGGGCCTGTATTTTATGTTTTCTTTTCTGAAAAGTAGCAAAATGTGAATAAAAACGACCCCCGTAGATCCACAGGGAGTGGCACTATTAAGAGGTATGGCCTTACTGGAGGAAGTATGTTTCATTTCTCTTTCTGCTGCTTGCTGATCCCAATGTAGAACTCTCAGCTCCTCCCTCACCATGTCTTCCTGAACAGCACCAGGCTTCCTGCCATGACAACAGTGGACTGAGCCTCTAAACTGTAAGCCAGCCCCACTTAAATGCTTTTCTTCACAAAAGCTGCCCTGCCATGGTGTCTCTTCACAGAATGAAACCCTAACAAAGCTAGAGATTCTATTTAAAACTTCTCTCTCTCACTTAGGTCTTCTCACCATGGAGAAGACAGGACAGGAGCCTATAGCCTCAGCCTGCTAGCCTGTTAAGAAGGCAGTGCTCCCAACCTCTCCCACCCAGAGCACACACAGATCCCCACACCTATATGTAAAGCTCTGAGCTAAAGAACCTTGAAAGCAAAGGTACTACTGCTGGGGCATGGAATGTGCCACCCCAAGCTTGTGGCAAGACCCAGTGTACGCCATTCTGAAATGCCTCTTTCACATAAGAATTATTTTGAGAAACTTTAAACTCAGAAGCCTTGAAAAACCATATGCTTGTGGGGTTTCTAATGAACTAGTCTGCATGTGTTTTAACAGCACCATGGCATGTTCAGAAGTCAAGGTTGCAATGTGGAAGTCAGTTCTCTGCTTCCACGTGGATCCTGAAAGTCACATGCAGGTTGTCATGCTCAGTGGCAGGCGCCTTTACCTGCCAGCCCTGAAAGATGACGCTTTTACAAGGTAAGGTTACATTCGCAAAGGAAATCTCTTTCTGTGAGGATGGAAAGAAAATCAAATCACTGCAGGTTTGGATTTAAATCTGCATAGTAAATCTAACATTTTGTCTATGTACTTTTCCTTGGCTCCTTTTACACAAAACTTTTCCTACTTCCTTCTATGTTTCTGGGAATAAAATGGCTTTAGACCTTGTTAAGATCAAGCTGTGCCCTGCCCTAAGTTACTCCATATTCTATAAAACTGGCTTTTTTTCCTTTTTTTTTTTAAGATTGTGCCTTGCCCTGAGAGACTCCATTTTATAAGCAGCATTTGAATCTATTCTGAATTCAAAAGCACTTTGATGAACAGGTGTCCAGGACCACCTGTGAGGCCCTGGCTGATACATAACACATTCCTAAGAGCACAAGGGATGCCACAGAAGGACATGGGCATATAGAATCCTCTCAGGAAGCCAGGCCTGAGAACTTACTGGACATAGCAGATCAAGGAAAGGGTGCAGTTCCCTCACTTGGACCCCATAAAGAAAAAGACACTTAATGTTACAAGGCAGTGTCCCCCACAGACCTGTCATCTGACCATCCAGTGTATCAAAGGACTGAGGCAGTGAGCTCCTGACTCTCTTGGGAGCTTTAGTAGCCTTGGGTCTCACTGAGGACATGGCCTGCCTGAATGCCACTGTCTGTCCATCCACCTAGTTATCCACTGCATTTGGCCAGCCCTACCCTTTGTTTCTGTAGCCGCCAACATTTTTAACTTAATGCTGACTCTCCAGCGTGACTGTGAGGCAGAGTTCCAGGCACGTACACTGTTGCTTGTTTTTGCATGGTGCTAAGGAGCAAGCCCATGGTCTGGGCATGCTAGGCAAGCATCCAACAAGCTAGGATACATCCTAGCCCAGACATGGATATTTTATAGGGTTATTTCTTTTCATATTTTTCTTAAATACTTTAAAAATATTTTGAGATTTTTACACACATGTATACATGTATGCCGTGTGTGTGCTTGGTGCCCATGGAGGCTGGAAAAGGTCCCTAGGATTGGAGTCAACAGAGGGTTGTTTGCTTTCACATGTGTACAGTCAAAAGAACCCAGGTCCTCTGCAAGGGAAGACACACAACTCAATTCCTAAACCATCCCCCTAGCCCCTTTCTACTTCTTTTTAATCTGTTCTGCTACACAACTTGTTGCTGTTGTTGTTAAAATAATGACCAGAGTAATACTTCGGACCATCAGTGGACACATGGTATTCTAAATTGCCACACACACTCCCAAATTACAAGATCAAGTATTACATGACTAAATATTAATGCCCCTTCCTGTAAATTAATCTATGGGTCTGCAAGTCACCTGGACAGGAAACCATTCCTCAGGAAGCTGTCCCAGAAATTTTAAGAAGTAGTATAGTGCCTTTAAAAAGAAGAAAAAAGAAAGAAGAAAAGGAAGTAAATTAGGCCAATGGCATCTTTGTCTGTCGCACATCCTCACCCTTGAGAGCATCCCGGGCTTTAGTCTGTCTTCTACACTGCAGTGTGTCTCTTCTGAATCCCCTGGACAGAACATGAGGACTAGAGGCCAAGAGGAGATCCTAGAGCAGATCAGAAAGAAGATCTCTGCAGAAGGACACGGAGAGGGAGGCAGCAGACCACACTGCGCACTGCCAGCCACGCTACACATCTCCCCCAGAACAACTGTAGCTCCTACAGACTGCAGCACAGAGGGGGAAGGTCCTCCCACAAGGTGCCATGTGCCAGAGACACAGGGACCCTGTCACATTGAAGGTTCAGCTGCCTACACACTCTTTCAGTGCAATTATTCCTACAGCCCTAAGGGAAGCAAACCCCAGACAGGCCACAACATCTAACCTGGGGCAGTCACTCTGAGCGTAAGGATCACAGGACCGAACCCCATGTCAGCTGGTAAAGGAGACACAATGCCACAATCAACTCTAGACACTGGAGAATCAGCTTTAAACAAGGAAACAAGGCAGTCTCTGTCCTCTCCCCACTTTAATGGGGAAAAGAAAACAAAATGACTTTAAAAGCAATTTCAATGCATCATGTGCAGATTGTTCATCAACAGTAGAACTTTTCTATTTCATGAGGAAACTGTTAGCCCTCTCCCAGGTAGTTTACTAAGGGAGTAAGGAAGGTTGACTGAATTACAGCTAGAAGCTGACCCAGATACAAAATTCACATTACTGTCTTTCCTCCAGAGTCAGCGCCAACACTGCTGTTCTCTGATAATACACAAAAGCAAGATGACATCATTTGTTGGGAGATAATGAAGACCTCGTATAAAATTACCGAACACAAGACAAGAGACCAGAGATCTGGGCTCCGCGTCCAGTTCCACCCCTTAATCATACTCATGGGAACTCATGGGTCACTTAAACTTTTTGAAGCTTGACATTCTTCATCTATAACATTTCAAAGATGTTTTTTAAAAGAAAGTTTTAATGGTATAGTAAAAGAACATGGAAATACCTTTAAAACACCTCAAAGGTAACTATAATTCCATAATCAAATGTTGAAAGGAAGACTCAAATGTGCAAATACAAGGGTAAGTCACCACACACAGCCCACCTCCTAAAGCTTAACTTTTGGAGGAACTGAACCCTTCAAAGAGCCCTTTTTAGTGGTAACCCTCTATACTGCTAGGCCCAAACCCCACTTTTTGACAAATATTTTATTGGGATTAAGGAGACTGATCAGCTAATAAAAGTGCTCAATGCTCAAACATGAAGACCTTTGACCCCTAGCAGCCAAGTAAAAACCAGGTGTGAGCCAGGTAGTGGCATACCTTTAATCCCAGCACTGGGGAGGCAGAGGTAGGCAGACTTCTGTGAGTTAGAGGTCAGCCTGGTCTACAGAGCAAGCTCCAGGACAGCCAAGACTGCACAGAGAAACCCTGTCTGGTGGGAGGGTGGGAGAAGCCAGGTGTGATGTCACTCCTATATACATACATACACACATACACACACACACAACTTAAAAATAAAACTATACACCATGACAATTTCGTACATGTGTATGACATTCTATTGCATGGATCCTCCTTCCCCTTAACTATTGATGCGCTGATTACTAAGCATATAGATAACTTCTCTTCTTACAAGTCAGCCCCTTTGTTTTCTTGGATGTCTCTACAGCCACCATCTTTGACTCAAGTTCCTGTGGGTCAGGCAGGCCCAGGAGTGTTAACGTTGGGCAGTAAGCAAGAAGGCAATGAAGCGTTAAGGGAGGGAGCAGGCATATTTAAAGGGATGATGATGTCTCACTTCATCGGATTAGAAAAGCGAGCCGATGAGGACTGAATGGCAGGAAGGTAGGCTTTCTGCAGCTAGCAGCTTCCCATGACCACTATGGACATATGAACACTTCTAAGTTGGGCAGAAGGCACCTCTCATGCCACAGACCCCTTTGGGCTGTATGAGCAGCAATATGCTGACATTCTCTGATACAACTGTGTAGGTGATGGTCTGTAACCCCCTTACAAACCACCCGGTCAGTGTCTCACAATATCCTCTGATGTAGACAGAAGGTGCTCATCTTGCAAAAACGAGTCCTGGGCCTTCCTGGGATTTACAAACCCAGACCATCTGGAAGCCAGAAGAATAAACACACACACACCTCCACGAGAAGGAGGGTGGGAATAGGAAGAGGAGCTACCCCTGTACCAGATGAGTACTTATATCCCCCAGAAGCTTCCTCTGCAGACCTCTCCATCGAGGCCCATCATAAAACACAGCTCTCCTCTCCCTTCCCTGCTTTCTGTCTACCTTTCTGGGCCAAACCCCTCAGGCCATTTGCCCTGACTGTTACTGTCACTGTCTCTCTGAAGGTGCTCACACCATGTCCAGCAACTGTCACTTGCACTGCGGAGCCTGCCTGCTCTTTCCAGCTCAGCCTCAGAAATGGGAACGCTCTCCTTCACTTTTCCTGGCTGATGCTAAGAACTCCAGCTTATCTGGCCTGTTACATTCTTGTAAACCCCAATAAAACTGTCCTGGAGTTTCCTTCTTTCAAAAAAAAATCTTTTGTTAATGAGACTGCAAAACGGGACTGGAGAGACTAGTCAGTAGTTGGAGCACTTGCTGCTGTTCCACTCTTGTGGAGGACTGGGGTTTAGTGTTCTCAGCACACTCACAGCAGCTCACAACTGTGTGAAACTCCAGTCCCAGGAGATACAGTGCTCTCTTCTGGCCTCCATGGGCATTACATACACCTAATGCATAGTTTATTTTAAAGAATACTTACTGACACTGATACATAACTTGTCAATTTGAGCGATGGGAAGTATTAAGCTGGGTCTTGCAACCCAGAGATGGACAAGCCACATTAGGTTGATAATGAACAAAGAACAGAAACAGAACGACAGCTGGTGTTGGTATCAGGAACCAGCTTTACGGTTAACAGGTCACCTCCGAATCCAGTGATGACAGCAACATCACAATAGGCCACAGGGACCTGCACATCTGTTACCATGCCCACCTGGTTTACCTCCCACCTTTACCTTTGAGTGGTTACGTCACAGCCTAAATAAAAGGCAGGCCCTCTTGACCTTCACTCTCTCTTTTCCCTCTTCATCTCCGTCACCCTCTTTGCCCCTTTCCTCCACAATAAACCTCTTTTACATGGAGCTGTACTGGCCTGGTGTGGCACGAGCCACTTCTAACACAACACCTGGGAAGTTGTGGGAAGGAAGCAGGGTGGACAGACTAGTTTACTGTAAGACCATAGATGGGAAGACTGTTCCAGCATGAAGCTTGTGGGGTTTTAAATCTTTCTCCCTCTCTCCCTCTCTCTCGTGTGTGTGTGTGTGTGTGTGTGTGTGTGTGTGTGTACTCATGCACACATGTGAAAATATCCATACACTCATATCAAGGACAACCTCAGCTCTGTGTTGCTTATTTCATTGACTATCTTATATTCTTGGCATGTTTGCGTGGCTAAATGTTAGCCTGTGAAGCAGAGCTCTGAAAGTTCCCCACTGAATGCTAGCTTAACCAAACACACACAGTCAGTCCTGCTGGCACCCTGGCAGCTAAGGCTTCCAAAGCAAATGTTAAGATCTACAAGGCCATTCCATGCTAATCAATTCACACACTTAGAATGGCCCATTGTCAGGCTCAGCTGCCACTTGGCAAGAGGCTGACTGGGGAAGGCTGAGCTCTTAACAGTCTATAGCCAGAAGAAAATCCCCGAATCCACGGATGGCCATCCCTATTATCAAGACATGCCTCCTGTGACTCATGTTTCAACCTCAAAGTCATTTTCATTTTCTTCTGCAACACAGAATTCCAAAGCTACCAGGCTACTTGATAATAGAAATGTTCCTGGGGACAAACGGCATGGGGAATGGAAGTAGGGATGTTTCATTAAGAGCAGCAATAACTAGTTTACTTTCTAGAGAAAATATCATAGAGAACAAAGAAAAAGAGTCATGTATGCATCTCTAAAAAAGGTGGTGAGGTAACTGTTAAGTGGCGAGGTAAATAGCGCGATCGGGGCAGAGTTGAGGGAACAGTAACTTGGTGGTCATATTTACGACAGATCCGGCAGGGGAAGACCAGAAGTAGGAGACTAACGGAAACATAGAGCTGGACGTGAGCGCAGTCAGTCCGCAGGCAAGAACCTGGGGCTCCACAGCCTAGCAGGCCATCACAAACTGTTGCCATGCTTAGGCATCTTCCTCACACAGGAGCAAGCACACTTCCCAGAGCCTCTGCATCTGCTCTCTGCCTTTCAGAACACTTCTGTGGTGGTTTCCTGCTACTGTTAGGAGGTATGGCCTTGTTGGACTAGGTTAGCCTTGTTGGAGAAAGTACGTCATTGTGGGGGTGGGTTTTGAGGGCTCCAGGTGCTCAAGCTCCTCCCCCTGTGACCACACAGCTGCAGTGGGACCTATATGTGGAACATTTAGTTCCTTCTCTAGCACCATGTCTGTCTGGATGCTGCCATGCTTCCCACCATGATGATAATGGACTAACCTCTGAACCTGTACGCTAGCTCCAATTAAATATTGTCCTTTATAACAGTTGCTTTGGTTATGGTTCACAACAATGAAACCCTAACTAAGACAACTTCTATAACGTACAAATGGTTACTGAGTCAAACTCTGTGGGGCCTTTCCATTACAACTCTCTTCACCATTTTACAGCTTTCTTGCACTCAAATTCTAAACCATTTATCACTTAATAGCTAAAGCTACTCATGAGGGCTCACACCTGTGAACCCAGCTTTTGGGAGGTAGAGATGGGAAGATGAGTCAGAGGCCAGCCTCAGTCACATAGTTTGAAGTCAGAGTGAATTAATTACATAAGACCCTGTCCAAAAAAAGCAAACAATCCAAAATTCTAAATAAAAGTTATTATCTCTTTCTAAGCAATGCTTGTTACACCAAGTTGTGTCACAAATACCTGTCTGGCCTGTGGCTAGGCCCCCTCATTCAGGTTTCTGTTCACCTACAGAGCTGGCCCAGTTTGCTCTTCACACAGCAGGGACATAGAGAAAGTAGGTTCTTTTGGGTTGCACAGAGTAGGTTTAGGGCTGCCATAACAAAATACTGTAGATGTGGTAATGTATACACAAAAGAAACCCATTTCTTACAGCTCTACAAACTAGCAAGTCTGATGCTAAGGACATCCACCTCTGGCACCATCACATGGCACAAGTGGAAAGTCAAGAATATTTCTGCAACCTTTTATAATCAAGGCCAATCCCTTCCAGAGAACAGACCTTCATGATCTAAAACATCTTTAGGTGCTATTGTGCTTAAGATTGAGGTTCCCATACACGGTCTGGCCCTGCAGTCCCATCAGGGCAGCCATGACCTGTGTGCTATAGCTGAGAGCAGAAGTAAAGCTGCCTTGAGAGCTGCTGGAGCTGACGGTCACTCACAGGTAACAAGCGTGGAAGGCATTTGCCAAACTGGGATGCGCTCCTCCATCTAAGAAAACGACCTTGGTTTGGTTCCAGTGGGATCCTTGATTGTTTCCCTTCTAAGGGAGTTTGTGTTCTTTTCTACACACTCTCATTAGAGCTGGAAGAGTACTTGTGCAGCATGCTTGGGCCTGTGTTTGATCTGTAATACAAGAAAAAGTAAATAAAATCTCTTCTATTAGAAACTAAAGCATCGGAGACCTGATGCTTGATTTTTCCAGGAACTTGTGCTTCTGTAATAATGTCCCTTCAGTAAAGCATGTTTAAATTTAATACAGTCTATTTAGTTTTAAGTTCTATATGCTACTATATAATCTATAAATTTGGCATGATTGAGGAAGGTGAAAGACAAGCAAGTATTTCCATTTTGACTTAAATTTGAGCACAAGGTTCAGCCAAGAACATGATGATCTAATGTTTCTTAGTGATTTGAACAAGTCACTGTCCTGTAGTCTGTATGGCTGCTTTCTTCCCATGACTACCTCCTGAACCTAGATCTCCCTGCAGGAATGGCAGACAGATTAGTCTCCTGCAGGTGCAGGCAGCTTCTGACTTGTCCTTGCTGGGGTGTGCTTTCTAGTGATGAAGCTGCCTTTGAGTTATCCATGTTCCTGTGGGTAACCCCAGTGGACACATCCATTTGCTGAACTATACGCTCCTGGTATTGTTCTTTGCCTGTAGGTAGTTCTCTACATGATGTGAGTATAGTTTGCAGGTGTTTGCTAGGAAATGTGAACACAATAACTACCAGTCTTTAATAACACCGACACAAGACAATACGGTCAGCTATTTGTACAACATGACTTAAGAAAACACCCCTGTATCAGATTGTTGGTTTACATGCAGAAATATTTCTTTATTTATTCAAAAGTTAACACCATAAGCAACCAGTATCTCAACAACGTTTGGCTCCCAGGTATACTGTCTAGACTAGGAATGCTTAGGAAGAAGGTGTTATTTACAATGAGGGCCCTTGAGTGATAATAAACAGTGTTTGGTGGTTTTGTAAAGCCTTAAATGGTTCTGAAGCACCCTCACTGCCTAGACATCCATTACAAATGTTTAGCTGGGCACGAAACACACAGAATTTCATTTAGAAGGTTTCAAGCTCTGCATGGCGGCAGTGCCGTAGCCAATGTTCACCCAAGGGCAGTTATTGCTAATTGAAACCTTTTCCCAACACAAAATGTCATGTTTTCAATATTTTGACTGGAAACAGGGCAGGACTACAGTAATAAAATACTGTGGACCTGGAAAGGTCTAGAGAGACTGACATACTTCTCATAAGCCGCCCCCACCTTTGCTTTTAACTCCGTGTGAAGCTCATCTCTCATCTCTTAAAGACCACAACTGCTTCTGTAAACTGGGGTAATGGCATTTGCCTCTCCACTTCAGAGGCAGTTTGGGAATTATGAAACAATATTCTCCAAGCTCTTTGAAAGGCACCGATGAAAGGCCTTAATTACCATCGAGCAGCACAATCATTCACACCAGTTTTCTAAAGTTTATGCTTAGAAAAAGCAACTATCACAAACCAAAGAGTTAAAGTATAAATCAGCTATCTGTCCTAGATACAGGCCAATTACAAAACAGAGCATAGAAAAACACCCATGCTACGAGATGCTGTCAAACAATGGCTCCCAGGCAAGCAACAAAAAACCACTGCAAAGGGTCTGAAGATGGCATAATGCCATCAGATTATTTAAAAAAAAAAAAAAAATCAAACACATTCTTCGGTGTAGGTTGTCCTGAAACTGTTTGTATTTTAATGTTAATTCCACTTCCCCAAGAAGGGCTGCCTAGTCACATGACTCCAACTGAACTTTTCCATTTTAATTAGTAAAATAAAGGAAAGCCAGTGACTGGGCCGGGCAAGGGAGGTGGAGAGGGTGAAGAGCTCAGAGGACAGAGGTTATAGATCATGGCAACATGGAGCTTCCCAAAGACCAGCTGGACCAGGTGGGATTTATTGGTATTAAAAAGCTATGAACATTAAGGATTTTACAGGTCTAATATCTCATATAGAAGGGCAGTTTGTATCTTTGTCTATTTGATGTAATCTTGTTGTATAGAGGGTTTGTGGATTGATAACTGAACATATAAACCTGTATGAAAAGCTATCGGGCTGTAGAGTTGTGTTTGTGGGATTTTGGGGTACAGAAATACTCAGGGACAGAGGCGGAGAACAGACGGTAGTAAACCGCCTAGGGAAGGGAGTTGCACAGAAGAGTTGGACCATGTTGGCGGCTCAGACTAGGCTCCAGAGGTGCGTGGGGCTCCATATCAGGGCCAGTAAAGAGATAAACCATTTTTTATTTCTTAATATTTATTGGAACACTTCTGTTGTGTTCAGTTTTGTTTTGAGACAAAATCTGAAGCTTACAGTCATCCTTCTACCTTGGCCTCTTAAGTGCCAGGATTACAGGTGCAGGGAGGTTGAGCCATCATGCCTGGCAAAAAAGTCTCTTTGGAGAAGATGATGTGGTGGTTGAGATAGGGTCTTTCTATGTAGCCCTGGCTGTCCTGAAACTCACTATGTAGACCAAGCTAGCCTCAAACTTAGGAAGGAAGACCTGACTTTGCCTCTAAAGGTGTGACAGAAGAGCCTTTTTTTTTTTTTTTTTCAGAGTTGTTTTTTTTTTTTTTAAGAAAAGAAAAAAGAATGTTCTTTTCAATTATTTTCCTTTTATGTGTGAGTATTTTGCCTGCATGTATGTCTGCATATCACTTGTGTGTTCAGGTGCTTGTAAATACTAGAAGAGGGCTTTTTATGCCCTGGGATTAAAATTATAGATGGTTATGACTCACCATGTGGATGTTGGGAACAGAATCCAGATAGGCTTAAAGAGCAACCACTGCTCTTAACTGTGTAGCCATCTCTCCAGCCACTGAATATTTTAAAATTGAAGCCTTCTACTTTCCCAACTTATGACAATGGAAATAGAGGGGAAGAACCCTATAAGCCAAAGTTTTATCTATGTTTAAATTTATATCTTTATTTTATTTTATTCTTTATTTTTCTTTTCTTTTATTGTATGAATGTCTGTTGACCACATGTGAACTTGGTCCCTGTGGAGGTCAGAATCATCAGATCCCCTGGAACAGGAGTAACAGGCAGGTATAAAGCCACTATTTGGGTACTGGGAATCGGACCCGGGTCCTCTACAAGAGAAGCCAGTACTCTTAACCTCTGAGCATCCCTCCAGCCCCAGAAGCCAAAGTTTTAAATTTTGCTATACTCAGGAGAAAATAGAAAGACACTAATTAATTTTTAAAAAGCCAACGTACTCGAGTAGCTAATCAGACTGTGCCGTGTGATGGTTCTGTGAAAAACAAAGTATTCATCTTCCACCTGGGAATATTTCCTGTTACACTCCTGCCTTGGTTCCCTCCTCCCAGAGGCTACATATCCTTTAAAACCCATGAAGCAAAACTTCTGTTTATAACATTCATTTACAAATGCTCTTGCCAAAGAAGTTCAAAGTTATGTTCCATTTCATCGGAGATGGAGCAACAAGTCACAAGTTAGTGACTGTCCTGGCTTGTTGTACATCGCTGTGATCAAACACTGGCTAAAAGGAAAGATCTTTTAGTTTAGAAGCCTGGAGACAGATACTGTGGCAGAGGCCATGGAGGAACGCTGCTTGCTGGCTTATTCCCCCAGGCCTACTCAGCTAGCCTTTTTATACAACCCATGCACCACCTGCAGGGATGGTACCTCTCGCAGTGGAGTGAGTCCTCCTACAGTAATTAGCAATCAAGAAAATGCCCCGCAGACATGCCCATGGACTAATCTGATGCAGGCACTTCTTCAATGTAGGTTAAATTAAGACATCAGTAAGAACACTGGCTTTGATACAGAGAGAGGGAGGGAGGGAGGGAGGGAGGGAGGGAGGGAGGGAGAGAGAGAGAGAGAGAGAGAGAGAGAGAGAGAGAGAGAGAGAGAGAGAGAGAGAGAAAGGCAGAGCCTATGTAGATTAGAAATTGTCAGCATGACTCGAGAGGTGGTTCAAAGGTTGGGAACACTGACTGCTCTTTCTGAGGACGCAGGTTGAGGACGCAGGTTTGATCCCCAGCACCCACATGGGGGTGCACAGTTGTCTTTAATTCCAGTCCCAGGGGAGCTGACATCCTCTTCTGGTCTCTGAGTATGCACCATGGAGATACATATGCAGGTAAAATACCCATATGGAGGAAGTCATGGCGGAGATGGAAGAGGGAGTGAAGAAAGAGGAGGGAGAGGTGGTGGAGGAGGTGGAAAAAGAGGCAGAAAGGATGCCCTTTGCTAATAAAACAGGAAAAGAAAGAAACTGGCAGCAAATGTCAGCCATTAGATCAAAGCTGGCTTGCATCTGTTTTCTTTATTAACACTCAAGTGGAATATAGTCAGGCACATTCATTTTTATATCATCTACAACTGCTATCAGGCTACAGTGGCAGAGATCATATGCAGACTGAGCTTAAATTATTTAATCTACAGCTCTTTATAGAAAGCCTGTTATTCAAAACTCTCTCACACACACACAGACACAGACAGACACACACACACATAAACACACACACACACACACACACACACACCTGCACCTCACTATACAATATCACAGAGAAATAAAAACCTTAGCATAGGATTGGAGAGATAGCTCAGTGCTTTCGAACATTGACTGCTCTGATAGAGGACCTGGGTTGTATTTTCGGGACCCACAAGGCAACTCAAAGCTACAGGTAAATCTAGTCCCAGGGGACCTAACAACCAATTCTGTCTCCCACAGGCACCAGGCACACATACATGAAGGCAAAACACCCATATTCATAAAAATCTAAAAGCAAAACTGAAATAGCACCACAACATTTTTAAAGTACATAAGCTTTTAGCATTTGTTCTTTTGTGCAGGGAATCCTATATCCAATTCTCAACTCTCCTCCTGGTGATAACTTGTATTAAAGTGATGAAAACATTGAGAGCCAGTGATAACTATGTATCTCACCACCGCCATCAAAGAGAAGGAAGAGGAAAGGCTTGGTGCATCAGATAAGGCACATGTGCTGACAGGCCTGGTAACCTGAACACAATCCTTGAGGTCTACATAGTAGAAAGAAAAACTGATCTCCACACGTGCGTGTGGCACAACCCTCCACCCCCACAAAATAAATAAATAATAAGAATAAAAGAGCAATGAGGTCCAGATTATTACTACATATTAGGCTACAAATTTCAATGCTAATGCAAAAGAAACAATCCAAAGCGGGGGAAAAACTTTAAAGAGTAGTAGGATTTTTTTTTAGAGGGCCTAACACACTAAACATAAAAAAACCTAAGATAAATGCAAAGCAAAACTGACACATTAAATAGACACAAATAAAAATCCTTCTGAAGAAAAACAGCACCATTAACCAAGTTTAAATGCTAATCCCAAGGCTAAAATGTCTCTAATGAAGAAGCTGTAAATTGATGGAAACAACCAAACAATTCAATAGAAGGTGACAGGCACAAATGTCAGCACAGGTGATTAGTCAGAGTCCATGTCAACAGAGATGGACGGATGACAGCACAACCACTAACAGACAAAAGAACACAGAGCAAAATAATCCCAAGAGTCTGTTTTGAGACTAGGCTGAGGAAAATGAAAGACTGGCAAGTGGATCTCTGTGAGTTCAGAGCCAGCCTGATTTACAGAGTGAGCTCCAGGACAGCCAGGGCCACACCCTGTCTTGAAAAGCAAAACAAAACAGCAAACTCTTTGCAACAAACTCTTGCTTGGGGGACTAATGAAAACAGAACACAAGTACACAAGGATACACACAGGTACACAATACTTTTCTGTGCTCTTTGCAGCAATGCACATAGTGCAAACCAAGAAGAAATGTGTGTGTGTGCACACCACAACCCTACAGTGTCTGCATCTAATGAGAGGTGGCGTCGCCTTAGTCTAGTGCACTGTCAAAGCCACAGGCACCGGCAATACACAAAAGGTTACAACCAGACTACCAAACCCTGTGTGGGTGTATTTTATCTGCAAGGAAAATGATGGGGAAAAAATTAACCTCGCTGGTAAGACTCAGAAACTTTCTGAATGTTTTGTACGGTCCCTGTAGATTCAATGAGTGGCATTATTGGAGGTGTGGCCCTGTGAGGAGGTGTGTCACTGGAGGACGAACTTTGAGGTTTCAGAAGCTCAGGCGAAGCCTAATAGCTCCCTGTGTCTTCCTGCTGCCTACTGATCTAGATTTTGAACACTCAGCTACTTCTCCAGTACCATGTCTGCCTGCGTCCCACCATATTAATAATGGACTACATTTCTGAATTGTAGGCCGATCCCAATTAAACATTTCCTTCTAAGGGTGCTGTGGTATTCATTCACTCTAGACCTATGGTAGAAACCCTTGGTTATTTTATCTTGACACGTTGGGTCAGTAATTACAATCAGTAATTTCAGTAGGTTAACTATGGGATAGAAGTTCTGTACTCCAAAAAGAATTTTAAAAAAAGCATTTGGTGGTCATGGTGTCTCTTTTCAATAGAAACCCTAACTAAGACCACAGTTGGTAGCAGTAACTGGGGTATTGCTGAGATAAGCCTGACTGTGGTTCCATTTTTCACTTCTTTCCTTGGGGGTGTCCAGGAGCTTCTGCACACCAAGCAGAGAAGGATGAAGCAGAGCCAAGTTCTGAAATCCAAATCTTCCCTTTGGTGTCCAGACCCCAGTGCACACAGGGCAGAAAAGGATGAAAGGCAAGTGGTGAGTCAGCAGGGGGTGTTCGGGAGACAAGGTCTCCTCCAAAGACTTCAGTGTTACGACTCTCTTAGAACACTGCTCTTTTAGGACCACACTCCACAAAACAGCTTGTCTTGTTTATTTGGTTTGAACAAGGACTATATAAAACTTGGAAATTGGGAAGAGGTTCTTCTTAGGGTGAAGTTTCATTGGCTAAGGTTTAAGGTTCTAGGGATACCTCACGGAAAGGTGTTCCAGGAAGTTGAATCTGTAATCCCACCAAGTGACATTCTTCAGGTAGAGTGTGGGGCTGGACTCCCCAGATAAAGTAGAGAAGAGGAAGCCCTGTTGGGAAGGGAGTCCTCCATTTTTCATGGAGCTCAGGAGAGCTGTCCGGACATGGTAGACTTCCACCTTAGGTAGAGGATTTCCCAGTGCCTGGTCATGTTCTTGTTTGGGAGGAACGTGACTCTGGAACCCTGGCCTGGGAAAGCAGTGGGATGCTTTTAGTGGGCTTAACAACCTAGCACTGACAGTGGTGTGTGACTATTAGTGACCAGTCTTTTGCAGAGCTATACTGAAAAGGAGCAAGTTGAGGAAGGAAAAAGATGAAATGTACAGTTGGAATAAAGGAAGTGGTGAGCTCGAAGCAAGACCTCAGCCACCCAAGCTTCCTACTTATGAAAGGAATTAGGGCCAGGGTGGCTCACACCTTGAATCCTAGCACGCAGGAGAGAGGCAGCAGATCAGAGTTTACAGATAGCCTGGTTTTACAGAGCAAGTTCCAAGACAGCCAAGCGTAAGCAGTGAAGGAAACCAGAGAAAACAAAACGCTGACAAAAATGTATTTCAACAAGGGAACCATGGTCCAGTCCCAGCAGGCAGCAAAACTGAGCAGCTTGGGCCCCGTGGTTCTGAGTCATAGAATCTCCCTCTGCAGCTAGGGAAAGCCCCTGAAGACAGGCATGTGTCAGGGGTATCCCTGCATGAAGAGGACCTAGAGAGGTCATTTTGTGAAGCCATAAAGGTGAAGCCTAGATTGCCTTGGAGACTCCCAAGATATGGAAAGTGCCAGAGTCATAGAACACCTGCCAAGAAAAGCTGCTAACAAGGAGTGAAAACCAGCACAAGAGAAGGAAGTTTATTGGAATCAACAAAGCTGAAGGAAGGTAGAGATCTGACGTGTGTGATGTGTGACGCAGGCTTTGGTGTCTTCCCAGCTGGGTCTCAGCCTTGCTTTGTCTAGTAGTTCCTCACTGTGCTCCCTTCCCACCTTTTAAAACAATTGCATGTGGAAAGTATGTGATTTGCCTTTTCATTTTGACTTTAGAGGAGATTGTATGAGTCTCAGAAGAGTCTTTGCACTTTGGACTTTTATGCAGTGCTATGACTTTTATACTGTGACGACTACAGGGTTGGACTAAATGCACTTTTGTAGTATGACATGGCTCTAAGCCTGTGGGGTCAGAAGTATGGAATGTGAATTTAAATGATGGCCCCAAACACTCCCAGGGACTGGCACTGTTAGGAGATGTGTTCTTGTTGGAGTGGGCACGGCCTTGTTGGAGTAAGTGTGTCATTAGGGGGTGAAGTTTAAGGTTTCAAAAGCTGAAGTCAGGCCTAAAGGTTCACTCTCTCTTCCTACTGCCTATGAATCCAAATAAAGAACTCTTAGCTACCTCTCCAGCGCCATGTCTGCCTGCATGCCAACATGTTTCCCACCATGACCACAAAATGGACTAAACCTCTAAACTGTAAGTCAGTCCCAACTAAATGTCAGTCCCTTACAAGAGCTATCTGGTCATGGTGTCTGTTCATAGCAAGAGAAACCTTAATTAGAACAGCGCCCATCACAGCAGGGAGGCTGTGATGACTACCATGACCAAAAATAACTTGAAGAGAAGGAAGGGGTTAATTTCTACTTATCCTTGCAGATCACCACTCATCACCAAGGAAGGTCAGAGCAGGAGCTGAAATCAGGAGCTTGAAGGACTAGTCATGGAGGAACATACTGCTCACTGGTTGGCTCTCTCTGGCTTGCACTCAGCTAGTTTTCCTATATAACCCAAGGATGCCCAGGTGTGGCACCACCCACATGAGCTGGACATCTACTAACATCAACTAGCAATTAAGAAAATGCTCACAGACAAGCCCCTAAGTCAATTCCATAGATGCAACTCTCCAACTGAGGTTTCCTTTCCCACAGAACGGCAAGTTGGCAACCAAGAATAAGCATCACAGAAGTCAAGGTGGGCAGAGACAAAGAATGAAGAACCAGAGAGCAATGCCTGCTGCCCAGCTGGTTTCTCCACCTACAGTCCAGGATTCTAGCCAGGGAATGGTATGACCCCAAATGAGTGGGTCTTCCCATCTTAATTAACTCAATCAAGATAATCCCAGAGGCCTATCTCCCAAGAAATTCTTGATTGTGCCAAGATGACAATTAACACGAGCCTTATGAATGCTTATCCTAGCATCCTTGTTGGGCATTCTTTGGAAGTGTATTATTACTATTTAAAAATTCATTATTCAATTAACACATTAAAAACATTTATAGTATGGTTCCTTCAGGTTAAATTTCAATTAAATACACTGTTTTGCTATAATGCATCCATTGAGGAAAAGCGATATTGTTTATGTATTAAATCTGGTCTAAGGTGCTCCTAGAGCTATGTCTGAATACTGTTAGGTCCAACATGTCCCAAAATGGCAGTGCTGCTGGCAACTCCTGACGATGATCCTGACACTCTGCTCAGGCTGCACTGCAGGAGGGATACAGAAGAATTGCTAGTGGATAAATAAAACATAGACCCAGAATTCCTCACAAATCTTATGAAGTGGGTTTCTGTTTGTCAGGAAAAGCCATTACTTTCCTTATCCTCCCCCTTCAACCAACGTCCTCTGTCAAGCAAGCCTATGACAGGTCGAAGTCCCAATGCTGGTTCCCCAGGCTGTTCTGGTTCACGACCCTTCTCCCACCTACCCTCTACAATGTTGCCTTAAAACTGGCGAGATTTCTTTGGCTTTTTTGCTCTTTTCTGTCCCTGAGAAACAGTCTGACAATTGAATCTCCAATAAACCTTTCTTCTACCCACGGAGTGGCCTAGTTTGGTGTTTCACTGTGCTCTTGCTTACAAATTTGAAACTCCAGGTAAAGCAAGTAAGCTATAAAAACAAGCAGCAAGTATAAATGTTCTTATTTTTTAGATTTATTTTATTTATATGAGTACACTGTAGCTGCTAATTTTGAGTGTTTTCTTATTTGCTGACATTTTACAGGGACAATGAAAACTAGGTGTGGTAGTGTGCTTGTGTTCCTTCTACATGGAGGAAAGGCAGGACTGAACCTCAGAGTTCAGAACTAGACTGGGTATGGTCCTGCCTGCCTTTAATCCCAGCCCTCAGAAGGCATAGGCAGGCAGATCAAAGCTGGCCTGGTTCACACGGCAAGTCCTTGACCAAGAGGGGCTACAAAACGAGACCCTTTCTCAAAACAGACAAAAGGACAACAGAAAGACAAACCAAATGTTCAAAACTAGCCTAGGCTACATAATGAGACCTAGTCTTGAAAAATGATAGGGAAGAAGGGAGAAAGGAAGGATGGACAGGTGGACTTAATTCATTTTCCTTATTGCTTTTCTTCTCTGAAATGTACCTTGTCTTATAGTCCCGGCCTTACTTCCATCAGTGGCTCTTCATTCATGCCTGTGGTAGATGAGTGCCACAGGCAGATGTAAGCGAAGGAGAAATGGCTAACTGCTTCCACCCACAGACCTGCAGAGGCTATACCACGTCTCAGTCACTGCCAGCTCTAGCTGCTTCTCACTGCTGAGCAATTCCCAGAGTTGAGCTTCCTGAAGCCAGAGGGTTCTCTCCAACGTCAAAACTTGTGACCTTCTCCTGAGATCTAGTAGATGAATTTTTTATCTTGTCATAATAGAACTGCCATTAAGCAAGAGAAAATAGGGCCTTTGATTAAATGTTGCCAGTTTTGACTAGTTCTAAAGAATTCCTGCTCCTTAATGAGAGAAAGAATCTCAGGTTTCAATAGAGTTTCTTGAGGACTTGATATAGTGTACGCTGCAAGTTTTCATTTTTCTGTGGTCCCTTGGCCATGCTGTTTCTGAGCTGAGGGAAGGACGATCATCTGAACCATTTCCTGCTGCACGGCTGATCTTCATATGAGTCATAGGACACTGATAGGTACACTTAGAGTGACAGCCATTTCTACAGGAGACAGATCTCAAGTGAACATTTATATTTCCCAGAAGAGGAACTTTTAAGACTTTTAAATGTCACGTGTATCAGTGGTGTTCCTGAGTGGATAGTGAGTGCACCGTTGTGCTTGGTGCCTGCAGAAGAGAGGAGAGGGCCTTGGATCCCCTGGAACTGGAGCTGCAGAGTATTGTGAACCAGCATGTGGGTGTCAGGAACCAACCTTGAGTCCTCGGCAAGAGCAGCCATTGCTCTTAGCTACCAAGCCAGCTCTCCTATTATGGAAAGTGAATTACTTGAGTGCTTTCTTAAGGTCTTTTGGGAAGGTTCTATCCTGTATGAAGTGTTCCACTTTAACTGAACTCCAGAGCAATGGCAACGATGGAAGAAAATACACAAGAGCTTCCTGAGTCCTTCCATCTGAGATGACAACCTCTGAAGACAGGATGTCCTCGGTGTAAGCAAGGGCTTGGTGAGAGTAGGAAGAAAGCAAGAAGGTCTGCTGGGGATCTCTGGTGAGGCAGGCAGGCAGCTGTGGGGAGGTGGAGAGGATACAACAGCAGGGTGTGTGTGTGTGAAGGGGAGCTGACAGAGGATGCTGGATTGATCATGGTTGGGGGCAGGGGGTGGATTAAGGATGATTTGTGGTAAACAGAAGCCCAGAAACCTCTAGATTCCTAAGGAACGCTGAAATTTGACTTTTTAGGACACTGACACTAGCACTGTAGGTTTGGGGGCCACTTTGAATCTAACACTGGGGGAGGTAAAATAATGCATCAAAGCTCTTTAAGAATAGCTCAGGCTGGAGAGATGGCTCAATGGTTAAGAGCACTGACTGCTCCTCCAGAGATCCTGAGTTCAATTCCCAGCAACCACATGGTGGCTCACAGCCATCTGTAATGGGATCCAATACCCTCTTCTGGTGTGTCTGAAGACAGCAACAGTGTACTCACATGTGTGAAACAAACAAATAAACAAACAAATCTTTAAAAAAAGAAAAGAAAAAAAGTAATAGCTCCAGGAAGCCCTGAAACTGACTGAATTGACTAGGACCCTCCCTCCCCAAGCCTCACTCAGCCCATCTTCTCAAAAGACTCAGAGACAAATTCAGCCCATGCAAAGACCAGCCAAGTAGCCTGGAAGAAACAGCCTAACCAAATCGCACACAAGACACAAAGATCAACAGCACTGCTAGGTGAGGCAAATGCCAACTGAGCCACATGGAGAGAATGCTCCACAGCTTGCTGGGCGACTACAGGCTGTACAGTGCGCTCCAGCTTCCAGCTCTCATGAGCTGTCTCCCTCATGCAGGGTGGGCTTTGGTGATATGGCCGTTGTGAGTAATCTCTGATCCTGTAAGTAACTCCTTACCTATATTTCTGTAAGTTATACCCATAAAACTCACTAGTTCGCCAAGTTGGACTTGGATGGTATTCATGCTCCATGCTTTGATCTGCTGGGAGCTCCCCATCTGGGGTAAGCAGACATACTGGTTCACATCTCCCCCAGGAAAATCTGTTACACACGTAAAAATCCATGCAACCGTTTCACATGTTGAAAAAGGATTGGGACTATGGCTCAGTCTGTAGAGTTTCAGCACCACATATACCATGTGAGTAGTTCATGCCTATAATCCTCAAACTTCAGAGGTAGAAAGAAGAGAATTAGGAGTTCAAGTTCATAATCCTTAGCTACATGGGAGTTTGAGACTGACCCGAGCTACATGAGACCCCCATTCCTCCAACAAAAAAAGTTGGGGAGAAGGGAGTCAAAGCAGATAATATTAGAATAAGGTCCCCCTATTGATAAGGCAATTTTGATGCCTTAACATTGACAGTAGTAAATCATTCTTGCTCAAAGCAAGAAATTTCACTTGAGATCCTAAAGTCAATTTGTCCTCACTGATTGTGCTTTTTGCTATAGTAAGATTGAGGCTTACAGATCCTTGTTCAATTCTGAAAAACAGCAATCAACACTTGAAGACAAAAAAAAAAAAAAAAAAAAGATGGAGCTGGGGTTGGGAAATAGGAGCCACAGCTACAACCCAGTGTGAAACGTGACCTAGGCTACAAAGATGCGGCTGCCCCTCTTCCTCCTTGCTTTGGGCTGACTCCTTTGTCCTCTTCTAACAAAATTCATATGTAGATTTATCACAGACAAGGAAAAATAAATAACAAACAAGCATTTGTGCTATTAATTTAAGGGTTGTACAAAGGATGTCAACTTTTATCTCAAAGTGGAATCCCTGAGGTCTGTTCCATACTCACCCTGATGGAGGAAACACCGCTGAGGCCCTGACAGAGTAGCAGCCTGGCCAGGGTCCAGAGTGTGATGGTTCATGTTGATTGACAACTGGGTTGGATTTAGAATCACCATGGAAATAAAACTCTGGGCGTGACTGTGAGGCACTTTCTAGATTCCGTCTATTGAGGTGGGAGGATCCACCCTAAATATGGCCAGTACATCTCCTGGGGAGTGGAAGGAGCAGGCTGAACTTTAAAAAGTGAGCTGATAATGTGTTATGTCAGCTGTACACAGCTAGTCATTTGAGAGAGTAACTCTCAATTGAAAAAAAAAATGTCCCCATGAGACTGGCCAGTGGACAAACTCTGTAGGACAACTTTACCTTAGTGATTGATAGGGAGGGCACATGGCCCAGGATACAAGAAAGCAGGCTGAGGAAGCCTTGGGGAGCAAGCCAGGCAGCAGTAGCGCCACCCCCTTCCCCCGGATTTTTGTTTCGGTTCTTGCTGCCTTGGCTTCCTGACCCAACTTCCCTTCATGAGGGACTACGATCAGAACATGAGAAATGAAGTAAACCTTTGCTCTCCAAGTTGCTTTCGGTCGTAGTGTTTTATCATAGCACCAGAAACCTGACTAAGACTGAGTACTGCTGCTTTCTGTTTTCTGAGTGCAGATGCACCACTAAGGATCTCCTTGCAGTGATGAACTGTGAGCCAAACTGTCTCATCCTGAATGAAGTCCATTCTGTCTGGTATTCTGTCACAGAACAAGACAGTCACCAATACACTGAGGAATTCAAGGCTAATTAAAGAAAATTTGACTGACTACCCTGATAACAAAAACAGTATTTTTCTCCATTGATACACAAACCAAGTAATACTCTAAAAAAACAATAGTATGATTTGTAGCAACATGGCACTTGTGGATCAACTCTTCCCACCAGGCTCCTTGCTCCCTGTGGGGCACCTTGCCTCCCTGCAGGAAGTCCTGAGTGATTGAATGTGTTCCTGACACCAGCAAGGCCACATCAGGGAACCTAGCCTCAGACACATACAAAAATGGCAAAGCCCACACTACCCTAGCTCAGATAAATGCCTCCTGAAGGGTCTGAGTATGAAAATTGAAGCTGTCTGCAGAAAACGCCCCTCAAGGGCTTCCCAGATCCTATATTTATGGCCTGAAGACTTCTCTCCTAAAGAGACTGCTCCTACCAAGATGAGCTAAACCTGTCTCCTTGATCCAGATGTATACTGTATATCTTGTTTATCTGTATGTAAGGCCCACCTTCCTCTCTATATATCATAAAACAATTTCTGGGACACTTGCTTCTCCAGAGAGCTCAGTCCACCTACTCTCAGCTTGTCTGTATGTCTGTCTTTTACTCCCTTGCCCCTGTCCAGTCAGGTCTATCCCTGTACAGGCTGAAACAGCATCCTTAGTATCTCCAGATGACATGCTGATGACAGAAAAGAGGCATGTCACAGTGGAACCAGCTTGCAGCTCAGTCCAACTTTCTACCTTTTCTTCCAGCACAAATTAGAAGCCACCTGCAAATGATACAGATACACAAAACTGAAATAGGTGTTTCTCAGTGATCAGAATATTTTAAAGCTTTCCAGGGAAGAAATCTTCTTAAATGGTGTGGTGGTTTGAATAGGAACAGTCCCCAAAGACTCAAAGTGTTTGAATGCTTAGTCCACAGGGAGTGTTGCTACTAGGAGGTGTGGCCTTGTAGGAGTAGGTGTGGCCTTGCTAGAGAAAGTGTGTCACTGTGGGGGTGGGCTCTGAGGTCTCAGATGCTCAAGTTTTACCCAGGACAGCACCCAGGCTCCTTCTGCTGCCTGTAGATCCAGATGTAGAACTATTCTCAGCTCTTTCTCCAACACCATGTCTGCCAGCACACTGCTAAAATTTAGCCATCTTCCTGCTAAGCAAGTTCATTATTCATTCCTTACTTCTCCAGAAAAATTACTATCCCTGCAATCAGCATGCTCAGCTCCTTGGTTCCTCTGACAGCTTTCTTTTCACTGTGACTAACATCCACTTAGATCCGGTCTGTTTTCCCAAGTCCAAATGCAAGAAAATGAGATGTCCCTCTGTCCACAGCACTGCACTAAAGCACACGGAATACAGAGAAGAATCAAGACAGGCAACCAGCCTTTCAAGGACACTTGGCCAGACCTGTCACATAACTGTAATTCCAGTATTGGGAGCAAATAAAGAAAGATACTGCTCGAGTTTGGAGCTAGTCTGCATTTTTAAAGCAAACCTAGTCGAACCTGACCTATATTGTTAGGACTAAACAAGACCTACAAAAATGAATCAGTTGTGGAATGCTTGCCTGGCACCTCAAGGTCCTGAGTTCAATCCTCAGAACTGGGAGGGTGGGGTGAGCCAGTGTATTCAGTGTATTTATCTTCCAACACTGAAGTCCTATGATCTGTTCTTTTCTCTCTGCTGTGACGGCCAGTGTGATGCTCAGTCTACACTGTCTACCAACAAGACTAAATGTTAATCTCTTAGAGGTGCTTGCAATGCCTTTCTTTCAGATATAAATGTGTATGAGTCACTCACTAAGAAAATACTGGCCATAATTATTTCACTTCCTCACTTAATAATCCTTACACTGCCTTTCAGATAATGTCTAACAACCAAATTTTGTTTTGTTTTGAGACAGGCCATGTAGCCCAGGCCCAGATTCCTAAATTCCTAATCTTCCTGCCCCTCCTTCCAAGTGCTGGGATTACAGGCAGGCACTGCCTCACCCACTGCTGGGATTACAGACAGGCAGGCACTGCCTCACCCACTGCTGGGATTACAGACGGGCAGGCACTGCCTCACCCACTGCTGGGATTACAGACAGACAGGCACTGCCTCACCCACTGCTGGAATTACAGACAGACAGGCACTGCCTCACCCACTGCTGGGATTACAGACAGGCACTGCCTCACCCACTGCTGGGATTACAGACAGGCACTGCCTCACCCACTGCTGGGATTACAGGCAGGCACTGCCTCACCCACTGCTGGGATTACAGGCAGGCACTGCCTCACCCACTGCTGGGATTACAGACGGGCACTGCCTCACCCACTGCTGGGATTACAGGCAGGCACTGCCTCACCCACTGCTGGGATTACAGGCAGGCACTGCCTCACCCACTGCTGGGATTACAGGCAGGCACTGCCTCACCCACTGCTGGGATTACAGACAGGCACTGCCTCACCCACTGCTGGGATTACAGACAGGCAGGCACTGCCTCACCCACTGCTGGGATTACAGACAGACGGGAACTGCCTCACCCACTGCTGGGATTACAGACAGGCACTGCCTCACCCACTGCTGGGATTACAGACAGGCACTGCCTCACCCACTGCTGGGATTACAGACAGGCACTGCCATATCTGTTTTCAGTCTAAAAGCTTCTATCTGACTGTTAAGGTACCTCAACAAACAATTTGATATTCTTGGTATGTGCCCTGCTCTCTGGATCCTTTTCTTTGCTCTCAATACTTTGTCATCTGACCCATATACCACGTGTACCCAATCTGCACTGCTTAGACCAAAGACACCCTCATTTTTATACAATCCTCTTGGCTGACAATGCCATCCTCTCTTCCTCAATTTGGTCACCATCACTGCTCTATACACACACTTTTGTGGAAACCGTTTCTAATCAAAGGCTACCATCATGGGCACCACGCCTGTCTTTGCACCCCAAGCTTCTGATGCATTATTCTGAACATCGTTTCACAAATCACTGGCCCACTGACACATAGAGGAGTTTGTTGAAGCCAGAGTCAGAAACAGTAAGAGGAGTGGAACCCATTGCGCAGTCCCTTAACAAAGGACTAAGACGGTAGGCGATGCGTGGCAGCTACCAGATGGCACTAGTTACTTTCTCACTACTGTCACCTGACACCTGAGCAGAAGCGGCTGAGAGGAGATGATTCTGGCTCCGAGTGCAGGAGACACAGTCCCGTCATGAAGCAGAAGCAGAGCCGGCTCTGTCTGTTCGTACCTCACAGTCGGGCAGCGAAGAGTGCAGGTGCTCAACGGGCTTTGCCCTTTTCCTGCCTAATTCAATTTAGAACCGAAGACCATAGCTGAAAGTTCTTCTCTATTCCCCATAATTCTCTCTGAAAACATCCTCACAGACACACTTGAAGCCCTGTTTCACTAACACCCTATGTATTTCTTTTCCTTTTCCTTTTTTAAAAAGACAGGATCGCATATAGCTCAGGCTGACTCATCCTCTGACCAAGGACGACTTTGAACCTCTGATCTTTCTGACCCATCTCTCAGTTCATGTGGTACTGGAGACCAAACCCGGTGAACAGAGAAGAGGAAGCCCTGACCGAGTGAAGTCCTAAGTGAATGTGTACTGTTGGCATGAGCATGGCCATCCATGTTGATGACTGTGGCCTCAGACTCATAGGAACATGGCAAAGCCACATGTATGCATGTGTGTGTATGTATGTATGTGCACATGCATGCGTACACATGTACACACACACACACACACACACACACACACACACAACCAGATTGAAGCTCAGTAGGAAATGGAAATGCCTTCCTTCTGGCCCATGTGTGGATGCTGATAATGTGTGCAGAAAATGTACACTATAGCTTCCCACCCCAGGATATTTACAGTCTGAAGGCTGCTCCCCTCTAGAGACAGCTCCTACTGAGATTAGCTAAGCTTGTCTTCTTGATCCAGATGTATGCCATAACTCTGTATTTATCTGGATGTAATTAGCATATCTCCTTGTTCAATGTAAGCAAAAACCTTGCCGAGCTTCCTAGATGCAGAGATTTCTCCAGGGCAGACCAGCAGATGCCAGCATTTTGTCTGTTGTCCATCTGTCCATTCTTTCTCCTTTCCCTCACAGTTGCAGTCAGGTATGGCCCAGGTCCCATTCTGGACAGCATCCCAGGCTTTGGTAGAAGATAGGCAAGCAAGCATTCTACCAACTGCTACAACTTTAGTCACCACACCCTGACATTTATTTTTGTTTTTCCCTGACATTTCTTAATCCAATTAAATTAACAATACTGAACATCACAAGGACCCTTTTCACTCCCTTTATAATAGCTTTTCCTTGTGGAATTAGAAAAGAACATTTCAGAGAATTTGTAGCAAGAATACTTACTGTCAGTCTGAGAGACCATCCAGTTATCAGAACTTCCAAACCATTATCTTGGTGTGAGACAACACATGGTTCATATAAATCACACATCAATAACTTTACTGCCTAGTTTCATTTCAACAGACTTCTATTGTACTAATGCACTGGGCAAGAAGTTATACAAGACAACTAAATATACATTCTTAGAATCTGAAATTTCAGCTCTCAGAATGAGCATGCAGATAAGAGTTCTGGGGATAGGTGAACAGAGCAATAACCAGTGAAAAGAATGATATTCAGCCCCATGGCGGTAGTACATGCCAGTAACCCACACACACAGGAAGTCTGAGGGCAGCCTAGGCTCCCGTACAGAGAACACAGAGTAAGTACCAGGCCAGACTGGGATACACAGTGTACTGGCTGGTTTTGTGTCAACTTGACACAAGCTGGAGTTATCACAGAGAAAGGAGCCTCGGTTGAGGAAATGACTCCATGAGATCCAGCTGTAAGGCATTTTCTCAACTAATGATCAAGAATGGGAGGGCCCATCCCATTGTGGGTGGTGCCATCCCTGGGCTGGAAGACCTGGGTTCTATTCTATAAGAAAGCAGTCTGAGCAAGCCAGGGAAAACAAGCCAGTAAGCAACATACCTCCATGGCCTCTGCATCAGCTCCTGCTTCCTGACCTGCTTGGGTTCCAGTCCTGACTTCCTCTGGTGATGAAAGGCGATGTGGAAGTGTAAGCTGAATAAACCCTTTCCTCCCCAACTTGCTTCTTGGTCATGATGTTTTGTGCAGGAATAGAAACACTGACTAAGACACAGTGAGATCTTGACTGAAAACAATAAAATAAAGACGCAGTAAATTTAGTTCTTGCATTTATTATGAAGCTTTGGGAAATCCACTAGGAAAACTCATTTATCAGGTTTCATTTTCTTCAGATTCAAAATGAAAGTTAGAATAATAACTTCATATGATTACATAATAATAGACTGACTCTTATCTACTCCATCCTAGACTCTAAAACCTTTTTGTTTTGCTTTGGAGAGAGTTGTTGTTTGTTTGAGTTTGATTTAGGTGTGTGTGTGAGGTCCCATGTATCTCAGGCCGGTTGGTCTTGGTCTTAAATTCACTATATTGCCAAAGATGACTTTAACTGTGTGATCCTCCTGCCCTCCATTTCTCAAGTGCCAAACTCCAGGGCTGCAGCTTTGTGACCTGTCACCAGGCTGGGACTGGGCTTGCTGCTGCTGTAACCTCATTGGTTCCCCAAGCTGTACTTGGTCGATTGCTCCTTTGCTCTGTCTGTTGCAGGTGTCACATCAAGTAGAGATAAGAGGGCAGGAGTGGAGATGACTCAGTTCTTACCTTCCACTATGTGGCTGCTAGAGACCAATCTCAGCAGGTGACAGGCACCTTTACTCTAGTGTTAATTTCAACAGCTCTACACTGCTGAGGTTCTGTCCCAAAGGCTTAAGGTACTTCCTGTAGGCAAGGCTACAATCATCAAGGCTCTGCCCTCCAGGCACTGGAAGGACAGACTGTTCTTTGCCCCCACTGGGTGCTTTCAGTGCAGCTGTTGCTGCCATCGGTGAACTTTGGGCTCCAGTGCCTTCAGCCTTTGAGTGAGGATTCACACTAGCACCTCTCTACAGTCACGCTTTCAGCCTATTAGTTGCTGCAGCCCCTTCTCTGACTTGTGGGTGTGCACTGTTGGACAACCCAGTCCCTGCCTGTGGAACCCAGGCCAATAAATCCCCCTTATAATTGGTTGTTTTTTTTTTTTAAGATTTATTTATTTCATGTATGTGAGTACACTGTTGCTATCTGCAGACACACCATAGGATAACATCGGATCCCATTACAGATGGTTGTGAGCCACCATGTGGTTGCTGGGAATTGAACTCAGGACCTCTGGAAGAGCAATCCCTGCACTTA
Source organism: Micromys minutus (assembly GCF_963924665.1). Classification (NCBI taxonomy): domain Eukaryota; kingdom Metazoa; phylum Chordata; class Mammalia; order Rodentia; family Muridae; genus Micromys; species Micromys minutus. The sequence continues at coordinate 45,673,979 of NC_137969.1, forward strand.
ACCACTGAGCCATCTCTCCAGCCCTTGGTTCTGTTCTTACAGAATCCTGATGTTTACTGCAGGTTTGTAAGTAAAGATAATAATTTTCAGTTGGCAAGTAAATATCTATGAGTAGAATTATTGAGTCATAAAGTAAGTATTTAGCTCCATAAGCTTATTCTCATAGTCTGTAGGCTGAGAAATATAACCAATGAAGGTTTGTCCTTCAGTCCTGGAAGGAGGCTAGCCTGGGCTACAAAAGATTGACTAGGAGAGAGGAAGAGGCTCCAAATCATTTTTCATACTACTTCAGGTAGGAGAGCTCCCATGCCCAGCATCTTCATCAGCACCCAGGAGGATCAGTTTCAATGGCTCTAGCCATGCTAATGGGTAGATGGTGCCATTCCCTAATGCCTGATGGTGTCTGTCATCATGTATCTTTGCTAAGTTCCATACCACTGCCCACTTCTTCCGTTGCCTGCTATTACTGAATTTTGACACCTCCTTATGCAGTCTAGATATAAATAATTTATTACATGTGTCCTCTGCAAATAATTTCTCCCCATCTTTGGCTTTTTTTCCCCTAGTCCCCATAACAGCATAGACCGTAGATGTTTTCACTTTGATGACTCTGTTTCTCATCTTCCCTGTGTTACTGTTCTAGGAAGATCTGAGAAAGTGCATCTTTTCACTAGCATGAAACATAATTACTCTGTTTATGAAAATAAAAGAATTGTTTCTTCTTTCATGGCATATACATATATACATATATAATCTTGATTTTCTTTGCCTAAGATAGCCCACACACACACATATACCACTACCACCACCACCATACCAATTTCTTCTTTTGCTCTGCCAAAGACACCATTAAGAGAAAAAAAAGACAAGCCCAGAAACTGGGCTAAACATTTAGGAGAGGCTTCATAATTTATGACCACTTTGGACTGGCTTTTTTCTGTGGTAGACATTTATTTTCTTGATACCATACAGACGGATAGCAAATTGTCTCACCTCCATTTCTTGAGACGAATAGCCATTTCCATTGAATCAATTGATCATGCATTCTTGGAGTTCAATTTGTACTCTAACCCCTCCCTCTCCTTCCCCTCCTCACTTTCTTCTTTCTCCTTTTAATTTTTATATTACATTTTCTTAACTGTGTGTGGAGCTACAGTGCATGGGGTCAGAGACGACTTGCAAGGGTCAGTGTCACTGAGTGGAGCCCAGAGAACTCATGCCCTTAGGCCTGGCAGCAGGTGCCTTCATCTGCTAAGACATCTTGATGACCCTCTTTTGGTTTTCTGAAACAGGGTATCAGGCTAGCCTTGAATTCACTATGTAGTCTAGGCTTACCTGAAACTCACAACCATTACTTTAAGCATTAGATACAGAGATTATAGGTATAGGCCGCCATGCACAGCATTATGTGCTACGTACTGACCTAGCTGTTTATCCTGTCTCAATTAACTGGATCATGATGGCTCTGGTATGATGACATACCAATGGTTTATTTCTTTACTAACTAAGATTTTAGAAAATAATCAACAATCTATTTATTATTCTCCCCCACATGATAGATACACTCTGTCTGGATATCAGACTATCTTGTATACAAAATATTACTGTCAGATCCCAGATCTTTCAGATGCTGCTCCAAAGGGTCTTACAAACTTGACCACACTCTCCCAGGTTCCCCTCTCTCTCTGGGTGTCAGTGGGAAGCAAACAGGCTGTACACAGGCACAGGCTTTTTGTTCTCATAGCTACAGTACCACAGTCTCCCCTCCCCGACAACTATTCAGCCCTGACCTCAGAATGTCCTTGAGCCTTTAAACAACCACTTATATAAAGCCAGAAGTATAATAAGCATCATGTTTCTAGGTCTACTTGGATATCAAACGACCTTCGACCATCTCCTACTGGTGCACAGCCCCCTTGCCCTTACTCCCTCACAGGGGGCCTTAAAAGAACAGCCTCTGCTCTGCTTGGGCAGGCTCAGCTTTACTGAAGACCTTCTGTTTGTCTTGTCAACTCTAATAGACCTTTTGCCTGATGGTCAATCTAATTTCATGTCTCTTGGTCTGTCTCTACATGTCTGTCTTTCTCAGTCTCTGTCTCAAATGGGTCTCTCCAGCCCTAGAATCTAATAAGCATTACATTCTAGCACAAGTTCTATACCACTGATGACCTTGTAGCTCAGACCTGGGAGACCTGATGCATTACTATTCACTTTAAGCTGGAGGAAGACTAATAGCTAATCAGCAGACCATTCTCTGACCTGTCAGATGGCAGGTACCCTGCCCTGAGGCCAGGAGGAAAGAGGGGCCAAACAGTGAAGAAGAAAGTCAGACCTGGCCAGTTCTGTTTTTTCCTCTGCTTCTGTCTAATTGTACTTGTATAAGCCCTTTTCCTCATCAATTGTAAATATAAACATACAGTTTTTTTTATTAAAAAACTTTATTTTAAAAAACAGAGATAAATGTACAGATTTTAAAAGCATTTTTGCATAAAACTATATAAATATATGTTTGTCAGTACTTTTTTAAGAAAACGTTTTAAACATACAGTTTTATCTCAGTTTTAGGTCTTCATTTCTGAAATATATTTTTATGGTTACCTGTTGCTAGTTGTCTTAATTTTTTTTTTTAATTTTTATTGGCAGATCAGCCATTTTTCCTTTTCTACTCAGAAGTTACATCCCTTCCAAGGCTCTCTGGGAAGCAGAGCGTAACAAGACCTGCTGAAGGTGAGATGGGGAAAAGCCTTAATGAGCTACAGAAATCAGCTCATTCATCCTCATTAAATCTGGACAATGAATTGTTAATATAAGTTCATTTTTAGTTCCATTTAGGAAGCAAGTACTGCTGAGCAGTGGGCGTGGCAGCGACAGGAGCCTGCCCAGGAGACTGATTAAGTTCAACCTTCTCTGCTTCTGATACTGAGCTTGGACCTAGGACTGCTGCAATAACAGACCCTCATCAAATCTGTAGAGATTGCATCTTGATTTGCATCCCTGATCAGTCATTATGTAAGGAAAGCACCTGTAGTCAGATTTCCCCTCCTCGCCCCCTGGTTAGGCATTTTCATATCCTTTCTCCTCCATCTACCACACAGATATGTAAATGTCAAGCAAAGCTCTCAGTAAGTGTCAGCGTGGGGGAGCAGTCTTACAAGTCATTTTAGGAAATAACTGTAAGATCAGAAATGATAAATAATTCAAGAATCTACTGTGTTCTCTCCAACTTTATCTTTCAAAAGAAGGACGAGTGCCCTCAGCCAATTCCCATTAAACCTAAGTGATGTCACTTTTGTCACCTATAATCCCACAGTGAGTGGGAGACTCTGCAGTAGCTCTCTCGTGGGTGGTAAATGGAAAGATCCAGTACATGCACCTGGGCATGCCAGCCTCCTAATACTGCAGCTAGCTAATACTGGTCTTATTTCTCTCCTTTTCTCTATTTTCCTGCAGCTTTTAAGTTGTACTTTAGTAATTAAAGTGTGCAGCAGAATCCAAATCACTACTGAGTTGTTTAGTTACAGCTATTGTTTCTCCTAAGTTATTCCAGAACAGTAGGCTAACTGTTGCTTTCGGTTACTCTCTGTCACAAGCTTTACCCATGAGACTTAAAAAAAAAAAAAAAGACCAATTATACTAATATCATTCCATCATTTAAATATTAGAATAAAAGGTGTCGAGCTGCAGGGTCCCTTTCATGGTAATACACTCAGAGTACCCTTGCTGCACTTCTTTAGGGCACAGTGACTAGGGGTAATTAGTTTTGATTCACAAATTTTGACTCTTGGCATTCTATTAATTAAATTAATTATCATATAGTTGCCAGGTAAAAAGAGAAAATATTTTTGCAATGGTGAGAACTTCAAAAATGGATAGGTAGGTAGGTAGGTAGGGAGAGAGAGAGAGAGAGAGAGAGAGAGAGAGAGAGAGAGAAAGAGAGAGAGAGAGAGAGACAGACAGACAGACAGACAGACAGATGAATGAGGTGTGGTGACACGGGCTTAAAATCCTCACAGTTGGGAAGCAGAGGTAGAGCAGAAGCTACATAGAAAGGCTATTCTGGAATTACATGGTCCATCTTAAAAGTAAAAGCATTTATACAAAAAAAGGGTGGCCTTCATTTTATATGTGTGTAGCATCCATTCAGAAAAATAGGTTTAATAATATTATCTTTGTTAAGCTACACTCATGAGTTTCTGAAATCATAATTATTAACATCTCCTGAAACATATCTCTTAGAAATGTTGGATAAATAATTTTTGAATTTTTAGATAATTTTCTTTTAAATAAATGGAGAATACACACACACCAAGTGCCTAGAGGGAGGGGTCTAAAAAAAAAATCAACAAAGTTCTCGATCACACAGAAGACAAAGCCGGAGGCCTGTACAGGATGGGAGATGGAGACACCTGCAGCCCACAGAGCCTTCTCCTCAGCAAGAGAACTTGAACCTTAAAGCAAAGCTCAACCCAAAATCAAAAGTGCAGGAAGCAAAAATGTAGCAAAGACAACTTAGGAATAATTTAGATCTTCCCCGTGCTCCATAAAAGGATCATCAGCCAAACACTGAAGAACAATGTGTATCCAGATAGATTCTAGAAGATCCAAACACAGTTCAAAGAACAAAAATATAATCACTGAAGTCAGGTGGCTGTTCTGTTCTCAAAAATGCTACAAATGCCCACACTGAGGTGGGAGTTTATACCAAAGAGATTCTTCATTTAATGTGTGAATAGAAATCCAAACAAGCACACAGCCCAAATGTTTCAGTAGACAGTGTTGCTAGCAGCAAGGCTGCGTTCAGGAATAAGGCTGTGAGTGCCTGAACTTGGTAGTTCGACTCCAAGAAAAGCCATCTTGGTCATTTCTTCAGTGGTTTAAGACACATACACTCTGTACCTATAACGCTCTAGGCAGGCATCCTTTTATCATCTGTCAACAGTAAATTGAGTTGGTAATACTTGGTTGAAAAGAATAATTCAATATTTTATATCAAGCTTTAAATAGATCAAATGACCACAAAGTGTAAGAAAATATGAAAATGTATTAGTTCTACAAAAAGCTCAGTGAAATCAGAAAATATTATGTAGCTAAGGAACTGTGTCTGTCTCTCGTCTGCAGAATGGTAACACTACCTTCTCTTCCCACTTCATACAAAGCATGAGGGAAATACCAGAAAACAAAAGCAAACCAAACCCACGAACTAGAATGTAATATTGAGAAAAAAGAAATTGGCCAAGTAACATTTTAAAAGAAAACAGAACACAAAACATAAATCAAAAAGAAAAAAAATAAGTTTATATGATATGTCCTGATCCAGATGGCTATGGAAAATTATATTTTCAAAGAATATATACACCAGCATTGAGAGTTAAGTGTGCACAGGTGCACTGTATTTCTGCAATGCTTGTGAGCAAAAGCCTGGACACTTTTCTGTTCCTTTGTTTTTGGGAATGAACAGGTCTGGGAGACAGTGGTGTCATCTTTCAGAAAGAGGTCGGATTTATCCACTGCTCAGTCAGTGCCTTTCTTGCCAGGACTCAGAGTTCCCCTCCTAATAATAACACCTAGTGTGAGCTAGCCCTTTCTGTTAACACCCAAGTGTGAGCTAGCCCTCTCTGTTAACACCCAAGTGTGAGCTAGGCCTCTCTGTTAACACCCAAGTGTGAGCTAGGCCTCTCCATTAACACACAAGTGTGAGCTAGGCCTCTCTATTAACACCCAAGTGTGAGCTAGCCCTCTCTGTTAACACCCAAGTGTGAGCTAGGCCTCTCCATTAACACCCAAGTGTGAGCTAGCCCTCTCTGTTAACACCCAAGTGTGAGCTAGGCCTCTCTGTTAACACCCAAGTGTGAGCTAGCCCTCTCTGTTAACACCCAAGTGTGAGCTAGGCCTCTCTGTTAACACCCAAGTGTGAGCTAGCCCTCTCTGTTAACACCCAAGTGTGAGCTAGCCCTCTCCATTAACACCCAAGTGTGAGCTAGCCCTCTCTGTTAACACCCAAGTGTGAGCTAGGCCTCTCCATTAACACACAAGTCTGAGCTAGCCCTCTCTATTAACACCCAAGTGTGAGCTAGCCCTCTCTGTTAACACCCAAGTGTGAGCTAGGCCTCTCTGTTAACACCCAAGTGTGAGCTAGCCCTCTCTGTTAACACCCAAGTGTGAGCTAGGCCTCTCCATTAACACACAAGTGTGAGCTATGCCTCTCTATTAACACCCAAGTGTGAGCTAGCCCTCTCTGTTAACACCCAAATGTGAGCTAGCCCTCTCTGTTAACACCCAAGTGTGAGCTAGGCCTCTCTGTTAACACCCAAGTGTGAGCTAGGCCTCTCTGTTAACACCCAAGTGTGAGCTAGCCCTCTCTGTTAACACCCAAGTGTGAGCTAGCCCTCTCTGTTAACACCCAAGTGTGAGCTAGGCCTCTCTGTTAACACCCAAGTGTGAGCTAGCCCTCTCTGTTAACACCCAAGTGTGAGGAGCTAGGCCTCTCTACATCAGTCTAGTATAAGCAGGCTTGGTCAAAGGGTGCAGATGCAAAGCAGTTGCCACCAGGTCTGCTACCTGGCAGTCCTGGAACTTATTTTGTAGACTAGGCTGGCCTTGAACTCATTTGCCTGCCTTTGCCTCCTGGGCTCTGGACTAAGGGTGTGTGCCACCACACCCAGCTAAAGTCACTCATTTTATTTTGCTCCTAAATTGTCACTGCCAGCATCCCAGCTCACCTATGTACCACCATCTGAGAGCACCATCAAGTTCAGCTCTGAGGCCAATATAAAAACCACAAAAATTAGGTCTCAGATTTAAGCTTATAAACTATGATTTATAATAACAGAAAAAAACACTATAATGTAAGTAAAATGTGCCAGGTCCCAAAACATTTGAGTATGTAGATTTTCCTTTACAAACATATTCTATCAGAGACTAAAGTCTAGAGATCCACAGGTGTGTTCCTCACGTTAGAAAAACAACTCAAAAGTGCAGTTCTCAATTGAGGAAGCAATCATCCAGGGGGTAGTCCCGGTGTGATGTGTTTCACCTTGACTCAACAGATGTCAAAACAGTTGTGTCTATTACAGTCTGCTGCTGCCTTACAATGTGAGCACAGCTGGTGGCCAACACTTTATGGCACTAACAGGTAAAAGGGACACAACAGTACAAGCAGCAGCTGTATTGTGAGCAATGCTGACACCCACAACAAACTCATCAGAGTTGCTGTTGTTTACACCTTTGATGAGACCCAAGTAACTTGGGCCTAAAAATTGACTTGACTACATAAAACAAATTTTATTGGTATTAATAGTGTACGCCTGGTTGGGCACACTCGCACTTTGGAAGGGTGAGACTGCAGCGCCCACAATCCTGTGCTGTTTCTACTTCCCAGGAAGTACTACATCTCGGTTTTCACTGAGCTATCAGGTTTGTTCTTCCATTGTTGTAACTGAAATTCTATGAATTTATTAAAATAGTGTTTCAACATTAAGACAAAAGGCCACAAGAGGCTCAAGAACACAGTTCCCAGCACCACAAAACAAGTGGAAATTAACATTACCGTAATCTAACATTAAAAACAACACCATAGTACCAGCAGGTGTAAAGGTGTAAAGGTTGTACGACAACACTGTTGAAACTTTTACAGTTTAAATGAATGCACACATATCTGGGGTTTTAGATGAAAATAAAAAGTTAAGTGGACCTAGAAATTACAGAAAAGCATCTGGCTGTCATAAGAACTGATAATGGTTTAGATCTCTCTAGATATGCTCATGCTCTGGAATATGCTGCATCTAACTCTACTTTCTAATAATGGATGTAAACACCAATGACATCTGTGTTTAGATCTGACCCAGAGACATGGTGACACTGAATATATTTAACTTATCTCCCACAAAGGAAACTACAGATTCAGTATGGACTGGATCTATTTACCAACATAACTGACATTTGTAAAACAGTAGCTCCACAAGTCCACAAAAGCTGTTCCTTAGTATCTATGGGAGACTTGTTCAGAGTTCCCAGACACCAAATCCACAGATATTCCAAGTTGCTCACAAAAATAGCACTGAACTCGCATATAATCTATGCACATCCTCTGGTATAGGATGTTTTAAATAGTCTAGAGATTTAAAAGATTTATGTATTTTGTGCACATGGGTGTTGTATCTGCATGCACACCTGTACCCAGAAGAGGTCTACATGAGACTACTTGTAGTCTATGGGACTACAGTTACAGATGGTTGTGAGACACCATGTCAGTGTTGGGAATTGAACTCAGAACCTCTGGAAGAGCAGCCAGTGCTCTTAACCACTGAGCCATCTCTCCAGCCCTTAAAGATTATTTAAGACAGAGAGAAAGAGAAAGGGAGGGGGGCAAGAAAGAGAGAGATGGAGAGAGAGAATACACACGTGAGTGTAGAGGCTGCTGACACTTGGGTAATCAGCTCCCTGGAGCCGAGGTTACAGGCCAGCACTTGTAAGCAACCTGATATAAGTACTAGGTCTCAGGTCCTGGGTAAGAGCTGTGCATGCTCTCAACCACTTCTAGCCTGTCTCTGGATTTCTTAGAAGACACAGATGATGTCCATGACATGTAAATAGTTGGTATATCTTATTGCTTAGAGAATAGTAAGTAGGAAGGGAAAGCTTGTACATATATTTAATACTGTCTTTAAAAAGATTTATTTTAATTTTATATGCAAGAGGTTTTTTTTTGCCTACATGTGTGCATGTACACCAACCAGATGTTTTCCTGGTAACTGTAGAGGTCAGAGGAGGGCATCAGGTCCCCTGGAACTGTATTTACAACGGAATGGTTGTGAGTTGCCACATGGGTGCTGGGACTGAAACCTGGGCCCTCAGCAAGAAGAGACAGTGCTTTAAACTGCTTGGACCATCTTGCTTTTGGTCTCAAGCTCTTGAGCCTGTGTCTCTCTACCTCCAGAGCACTAGGTTTATGAGTGTACACCGCATGCCAGGATTCGTGTACACTAAAGCTGGCTGTGTGATGCATGCACTACTTTATAGTCTGGCCAACCACCCAGAGGATGGACTACTGAGCTAGAGTACGTTCTTATAATCAAATAACCAGTAATGTCATAGGTATAACTACAAAGTCCTCCTTTATCTGGTTTTGCTTTCTCAAGTTTCAGTTACCTGCAACCCCCAAATATTAAAGACTCCAGAAATTAGCGATTATATGCTCTTCAGAGTAGCACATGATCTCATCTCCTGCCAGGGACAGAGTTGAACTTCTAATCAGTATATTCATTACACATGTAATATATAAAATATTATAAATATATATAAAATAATTAGTCACTTACATCCGGATTTTGTTCAGTAACTCTTATTTTGCTTAGCACTGGCCCAAAAATAAGAAAGTAACGTTGACAATTTTAATATAGTACTTTGTTTAACTGTTCTATAACTGTTGTTATTGACCTCTTATTGTCCCTTAATTTATTATAGGTTTTTATGTATATACAAACATACAAATAGTGCAGTATTATCCATGTTTCTAAATAGATCCTAGTATTCCAATAAATACAATATACTTGAACTTCAAAACATGCCAAGATAAGCTTCTCCCTGAACAACACACATGCAAATTTCTAAAGTATGAAACGTTCTGTGTCTTCTAAATGTAACGGTCTATCCACTATATCCATTTTCCAAAAAAACCCATCTAAGACTTGAGCCCCTAGCTGAGCATGATGGTATATATACCTTTAGTCCCAGTACTTGGAAGGCAGAGGCAGGTGGATCTCTGTGAGTTCAAGGCCAGGCTAGTCTACAGAGTGAGTCTCTGGACAGCCAGGCTTTCACAGTGAAACCCTGTCTTAAAAAACAAAACAAAGGACTTCAGGGCGCGGAGCAGAGCCCTGCCCATCTGCCACGCGGACCGCCAGCTCCTAAGGTTGAGAGACTGGTGAGTGGGAGATCTGGGCGGCCGGGGAGCAGAGAGATCTCTGCGGAGTGCGCACGCGGGGGGCGCACCCTCCGACCTGCCTGATACAGGGACCAGGAACAGAACTTTGGAACCTCTGTTCCCACCCGGCGACTCTGAGGCATAGAACAGGGCTGGGCCCATCTGACACCTGGACCAGTGGAGATCCAGGGACACAGACCAGATACAAGGGAAAGGCGAGAACATATCACTGACAACAAAATGGCAAGAGGAAAGCGAAAGAGTATATCCCAAGGAAACCAAGACAACCTGGCAACACCAGAACCCAGCTCTCCCATAACAGCAAACATCGGAATGCCAAACACTCCAGAAAAAGAAGACGTAGACCTGAGATCATACCTCAAGATGCTGATAGAGATACTTAAACAAGAACGGGAGGAAAAGCAAAAAGATTCAGAAGCTTTTAAAGAGGATACAAGAAAAACACTCAAAGAACTCAAAGAACTAGAGGAAAACAGAATCAAAGAGATGAAGGAATGGAAGAGGGAATTTAAAACGGAAATTGACACAATAAAGAAAACACTAAAAGAGATAACCCTAGAGGTAGAACACCTAAAAAAGAAATCAGGAGTCACAGAAGCAAGCATTTCCAACAGACTACAAGAGATGGAAGAGAGAATCTCGGGGGCGGAAGACAACATTGTACACATAGACAAAACAGCCAGAGAAGATGCAAAAAACAAAAAGCTCCTAACCCAAAATGTCCAGGAAATCCAGGACACAATGAGAAGATCGAACCTAAGGATAATAGGAATAGAAGAGGGAGAAGAGTATCAACTAAGAGGCACAGTAAATATCTTCAACAAAATCGTAGAAGAAAACTTCCCTACCCTCAAGAATGAGATGACCACGAGCATAAAAGAAGCCTTCAGAACTCCAAATAGGTTGGACCAGAAAAGAAATACCTCCCGACACATAATAGTCAAAACACCAAGTGCGCAAAGCAAAGAAAGAATACTAAAAGCAGTAAGGGAAAAAGGTCAGGTAACATATAAAGGCAGGCCAATCAGAATCACACCCGATTTCTCAACAGAGACTATGAAAGCTAGAAGAGCCTGGACAGACATCATGCACACCCTAAGAGAGCACAAGTGCCAGCCCAAGCTGCTATACCCAGCAAAACTATCAATCACCATCGATGGAGAGATGAAGATATTTCAAGACAAATCAAAATTTACACAATATCTGACCACAAACCCAGCACTACAACGAATTATAGGTGGAAAACCCAATACAATGAGGGAAAATACAGCCTAATAAAAACAAAAAAACTCCTAAACAAGAAAACTAAAAGAAGAAAAAGACAGAGACAAAACTCAACCAACAAAAGCAATAATGGCAGGAAACAGAAACAACTATTCCTTGATATCTATTAACATAAATGGACTCAACTCCCCAATAAAGAGACATAGGCTATCAGACTGGATACATAAACAAAATCCAGCCTTTTGCTGCATACAAGAAACTCATCTCAGAGACAAAGACAGACACTATCTCAGAGTAAAAGGGTGGGAAAAAAACTTCCAAGCAAACAGCCCCAAGAAGCAAGCTGGAGTGGCTATTCTAATATCGAATAAAGTAAATTTCCAACCAAAAGTTATCAAAAAAGATAAGGAAGGACACTTTTTACTCATTACCGGGGAAATCTGTCAGGAGGAACTCTCAATCCTTAACATATATGCTCCAAATAAAAAAGTACCCACATTCATAAAAGAAACCCTACTAAAGCTCAAAAAATACATTTCACCCCACACAATAATAGTGGAAGACTTTAATACCCCACTCTCACCAATGGACAGATCATGGAAACAGAAACTGAACAAGGACACTGCAAAACTAACAGAGACTTTAAACCAACTAGAATTAATAGATATATACAGAACATATTATCCTAAAGTAAAAGAATACACCTTCTTCTCACCACCCCATGGCACCTTCTCAAAAATTGACCACATAATTGGACACAGAACGAGCCTCAATCGATATAAGAAGATTGAAATACTCCCATGCATCCTCTCAGATCACCATGGTCTACGGCTGGTCTTTAACCACAACAAAGACAACAAAAAGCCTACGTACACATGGAAACTAAACAACGCTCTGTTAAACGATAGCAGGGTCAAAGAAGAAATAAAGAAAGAAATTAAGGACTTTCTAGAATTCAATGAAAACGAAAACACAACATACCCAAACCTATGGGATGCAATGAAAGCAGTACTGAGAGGAAAACTCATAGCCCTACGTGCTTCCAAAAAGAAACTGAAGAGAGCTTACATCAGCAACCTGACAGCACAGCTAAAAGCCCTAGAACAAAAGGAAGCAGATATACCCAAGAAGAGTAGACGGCAAGAAATAATCAAAATTAGGGCAGAAATAGACCAAATAGGAACAAAAAGAACCATTGAAAAAAATCAACAAAACCAAGAGTTGGTTCTTTGAGAAAAATCAACAAGATTGATAAACCCCTAGCCAGACTAACTAGAGGGCAAAGAGAGAGTATACAAATTAACAAAATCAGAAAGGAAAGTGGAGACATAACAACTGAAACTGAGGAAATTCAAGAAATCATCAGATCCTACTACAAAAACTTATACTCCACAAAATTGGAAAATCTGGAGGAAATGGACGAATTCCTAGACAGATACAAGATCCCAAAGTTAAACCAGGACCAAGTAAACCATCTAAATAACCCTATAACACCTAAAGAAATAGAAGAAGTCATCAAAAGCCTCCCAACCAAAAAAAGCCCAGGTCTAGATGGGTTCAGTGCAGAATTTTATCGGACATTTATTGCGGATATAACACCAATACTCTCCAAACTATTCCAAAAGATAGAATCAGATGGAATACTACCCAACTCATTTTTTGAGGCTACAATAACCCTTGTACCTAAACTACACAAAGACCCTACAAGGAAAGAGAACTTCAGACCAATCTCACTTATGAACATTGACGCAAAAATACTCAACAAAATCCTTGCAAACCAAATCCAAGAACACATCAAAACGATCATTCATCATGACCAAGTAGGCTTCATCCCTGGGATGCAGGGATGGTTTACTATAAGGAAATCCATCAACATAATCCACCATATAAACAAACTCAAAGAACAAAATCACATGGTCATCTCACTAGATGCTGAGAAAGCATTTGACAAAATTCAACACCCCTTCATGTTAAAAGTCCTGGAAAGAACAGGAATCCAAGATCCATACTTAAACATAATAAAAGCAATATACAGCAAACCAACAGCCAACATCAAACTTAACGGTGGGAAACTTGAAGCAATCCCACTAAAATCAGGGACTCAACAAGGCTGCCCACTCTCCCCCTACCTATTCAACATAGTACTGGAAGTCCTGGCTGGAGCAATTAGACAGCAAAAGGAGATCAAGGGGATACAAATCGGAAAGGAAGAGATAAAAACATCACTCTTTGCCGATGACATGATAGTGTACTTGAGTGACCCCAAAAACTCCACCAGAGAACTCTTACAGCTGATAAACAAGTTCAGCAAAGTGGCTGGATACAAAATTAACTCAAACAAATCAGTAGCCTTTATATACTCAAAGGACAAACATGTGGAGAAAGAAATTAGGGAAAAGGTACCCTTCACAATTGTCACAAAAACTATGAAATACCTTGGTGTGACTCTAACTAAGCAAGTGAAGGACCTGTACAACAAGAACTTCAAACCTCTAAAGAAGGAAATTGAGGAGGATCTCAGAAAATGGAAAGATCTCCCATGCTCATGGATTGGAAAGATCAACATTTTAAAAATGGCCATCCTACCAAAAGCAATCTACAGATTCAATGCAATCCCCATCAAAATTCCAACACAGTTCTTCACTGAGTTGGAAAGAGCAATGTGCAATTTCATATGGAACAACAAAAGACCTAGAATAGCGAAATCCATCCTCAACAACAAGAAAACATCTTTGGGAATCACTATCCCTGACCTCAAGCTATATTACAAGGCAATTGTGCTGAAAACTGCATGGTACTGGTACAGAAATAGGCATGTGGATCAATGGAATAGAATAGAAGATCCAGAAATGAGTCCTCAAATATATGGTCACCTGATTTTTGACAAAGGAGCCGTAAACATTCAATGGAAAAAGGACAGTCTATTCAACAAATGGTGCTGGTCCAACTTGCACTCAACATGCAAAAGAATGAAAATAAACCCTTTCTTATCTCCTAGTACAAAGCTCAAGTGTAAGTGGATCAAAGATCTCCACATTAAACCAGATACACTGAAACTATTAGATGAGAAAGTAGGGAAAACTTTAGAACATATAGGCACAGGAGAAAATTTTCTGAACAAAACACCAATGGCTCAAGCTCTAAGGTCAAAGATTAACAAATGGGACTTAATGAGATTGCAAAGTTTCTGTAAGGCTAAGGACATTGTCAAGAAAACAAAACGGCAATCAACAGAATGGGAAAAGATTTTTACCAACTCCACATCAGATAGAGGCCTAATATCTAAGGTATACAAAGAACTCAAAAAGCTAGACACCAGAGAATCAAATAACCCTATTAAAAAATGGGGTACAGAGCTAAACAAAACGTTCTCAGTTGAGGAATATCGAATGGCTGAGAAATATCTGAAGAAGTGCTCAACATCCTTAGCCATCAGGGAAATGCAAATCAAAACAACCCTGAGATTCCACCTTACAACAGTCAGATTGGCCAAGATCCAAAGCTCAGATGACAACAGATGCTGGCGAGGCTGCGGAGAAAGAGGAACACTTCTCCACTGTTGGTGCGGTTGCAAACTAATATAACCACTCTGGAAATCAGTCTGGCGATACCTCAGAAAATTGGACATAATACTACCTGAAGACCCAGCTATTCCACTTCTGGGCATATACCCCAGAGACACCTTAGTACACAACAAAGATATATGCACCACAATGTTCATAGCAGCTCTATTTATAATAGCCAGAAGCTGGAAGGAACCCAGATGTCCTTCAGCAGATGAATGGATACAAAAATTGTGGTACATTTACACAATGGAATACTACTCAGCCACCAGAAACAATGACTTGACCAAATTCTTAAAAAAATGGCTGCATCTAGAGAATGTCATCCTGAGTGAGATAACCCAGTCACCAAAGAACAGACATAATATGCAGTCACTGATAGTGGGATGCTAACCCCAGAGGCTTGCACTCCCCCAGAAACAACTCACAGACTGTAGGAAGTCCAAGAAATAAAGAAAACAAAACAAAACAAAACAAAAAAAATCTTAATACAACAAGAAAACTTTGACTATTTCCATGTTACATTTTGTTTTACATGTACTTTATGCTCATTGTACCTATTAAGTTTTCAATGCATACTATCAAACCTTTAAAAAAATCAAGTACTGACTAAAAAATATATTCATACAGTTTTATGTAAAAATTATTTTAAAATCTGAAAAAAAAGTACTGACAAAAATGTATTGTATAATTTTATGCAAAAAATGCTTAAAATCTGTACATTTATCTTTGTTTTGTAAAATAAAGTTGTTTAAAAAAAAACAAAACAAAGATTTCAGTGCTCTATTGGATACAAATTTTACCTTTAAAATCGTAAAGAAATAAGGTTATAAAATATATGCCAGGTGGGCATACAGCTAAGCAGTAATGTGCTTGACTACCATGAGAAAAGCCTACAATGCTACAAAAGAAATCAATCAATCAATCATTCAATAAAAAAATAAACAAATGAAATGGGGGTAGAGAGAGGAATAGGAGAGGGGGAAATTTCAGAAGAGAAGTATAATGGTGTCTGCACACTGCTTTTAAAATGTAAGAAAACAATAAGAAGTGTTGCCGGGTAAGTAGATAGATGGGAAGATAGTGGCTAAAAATAACAAACTGAGCAACTACAGTCACATGCATGGCAGAAATATATTAGTTATACTACAACTATTTTCTGTATTTGAAATTTTTTACAGTAAAATATAATATGGAAATTACTTTTTTTAAAAAACCAAGGGCTAAAAAGATGGCTCAATGATTAAGAGCATCTGCTGCTTTCCAGAGGACCTACATTCAATTCCTAGCACCCACATGGCAGCTCACAACCATCTGTAACTCCAGCTCCAGGAAATCTGATGCTTTCTGCCAGCCTCTGCATGCACCAGGCAGCCTGCTCACTCACCAGTTCACCCACCCACCCACTCACTCACTATTCAATCTTAGGTCTCCTCACAGTGTTCCTTTCAGTCACCTGCAGGAGGCCTAAATGGAACCAATGTCGAGATGTAAAAAGACCCTGAGTTCAATCCCCAGCAACACAAAACTTAGTGACTGGTAAACTATAAGGTGCTGTTTGTTTCCAGTCCTTAAAGTGCCATTGTCTAGAAAAGAACTGCTCCCTAACTGTAACAGGGAGGATAAGACGGTCCAAGTATAAAAACACTGCCAGAAGGCAGACCACTGCCAGTAAGTAGATTTTGCTATGATTCATCCTATGATGTAGAAGCTGCAAGTTCGTCAATGGAGAGAAAGCTTCCCCTGCCAGCTTCTGTGGATGCTGTCTCTGAGAGCCCAGCTTGATGGTGTTGTCCTTATCTGTAACTATTTGTTCTCCTTGGAAGTCTGACCCAAGGGAGCATAACATACTGCATCTGCTACTACTGGAGACTCCAGCTGCTCGTCTCATCTGCAATTCAAGATGCTCTGTTGTCTACTCCTCTTTCATCCATCTGTCTCTGATATTTAGTCTTTTACTTTAGCTTGTTACATTCTTAATAAGCTCACACACTTAAAACCCAAAGTATGATTATCATCTAAGTAAAGCTATTTTATAAAAAAGATTCTTTCCGTGTATATATACACACACACACATACATACACATGTGCATGTACATGTGCATGTGTGGTTCTGGAGAGCAAACCCAAGGACCTCATGCACACAAAACATGTACTATACCCAAGTCCTGAAATATGTCAATTTAAGGGAACTTTAAAAATGCTTTAAAAATTAAAGTGACACATCAGACAAAAGGCAAAGACAGGTAAAAGAAAGTTTGTTGCAAATCATTTTAAATTAATTAGATGATTAAACAAAAATCCTGCAGAGCAGCATTCAGGAGAGTGGGCTTTGCACCTCGCCTGGGTAACACAGTGGAGCTGACCCTGCCTCCTGCCAATGGCCACACTGGGTGTAAGGGTCCGTGATCTTTGAAAAAACGATACCCTAGATTTACACAGTAGGCAACAGCAAAGAGCCTCTATTCTGCAGAGCACCTGAATGCAGGCAGGAGTCCACCATGCATCGGGAAGGAAGACAGAGGTGTGGACTTTGCAGGGTCAATGTAAAGCCTGTTAGGTTAGCCATGGGTGACTTTTATCTTTTTCTCTCTCTCTGGTGTGAAGAGAACCTGGAGCAATTGCTGACCATGGTCTTGGGTGAGCTGGTAAGTTCACATGACTGAATCTGAAAACTCACAAGAGCTGAAGGGATTTCTGAAAATGGGGAGTGTCTTAGTTAGGGTTTTACTGCCGTGAAGAGACACCATGACCAAGGCAACTCTTACAAAGGACAACATTTAATTGAGGTTGGCTCACAGGTTCAGAGGTTCAGTCCCTTATCATCAAGGCAGGAGCATGGCGGCATCCAGGCAGGCATGGTGCAGGAAGGCTGAGAGTTAGTTCTACATCTTCATCTGAAGGCTGCTACTGGAAGATTGGCTTCCAGGCAGCTATGAGTGGGGTCTTAAAGTTCATGCCCACAGAGACACCCTACTCCAATAAGGCCGCACCTCAAATAGTGCCACTCCCTGGGCCAAGCATCACAGGGGGGAAGAGTTGCAACTTCCAACTGTAAAAAAGTTATTACTAGCAAATAGCACATATGTTATTAACTGTCTTCCCTGTACATCTGGGGGTTCTATAGTTGGGAGGGGTCCAGTCTTGGGAGCGTCAGCCCTCTGGGCAGTACAGGCTCAAATATGAGGTGCACTCCAAGTGGAGTCAGAAGAGTCAGGGATTGTTCCTCTGCCTGTGCTGGCTGGGCAGGGGCAGCAGGAGCAGAGATGTAAAGAGGAGGACTGAAATACTCCTGGTTGGGGGAAGGTCAGAGGGTGGGAGCAAGGGGCGAGGAGGGGGGTCGAACAAGGCCAACCCTCAGTGGTGAGTGGCATGGCTAGTGATAAAAAGGGTTCCAACCAAAAAGGGAGCGGCTTCTTGACCAGATATTGCCATGTGGTGATATTTGTCACTTGGCCCAGGTGGTCCTTGGCCTCAGACAAAAGCCTTCACGGTATAGATTGTGGGGAGACAGAAAGTTTCCTCCTCAGGCCATCCTACTATATATGTATATACATGGGCCATTCACTCCTGCAAAGGATGGTTAGTTTGCCAGGATGAGTTTTCTACAACTCTGCAGGGGTCCACACAGTGAACAGATAAGGAAAGCTAGGCTGACCTGCTCACACGCTAACCTGCTCAGCTACCACCCAGGCCCAGATCTAGAGCTCTGAGTTGGCCCACCCCCACATCTGTATCACCTTACAAGTGACTGGTCCTGCTGATCCAAAGCTGCAGGATCTCCATGACACAGAGCAACAACAGGATAAGAGGGAGGAGTCTCAGTAAGGATCCAATATTGACAGCATCACAGAAACCAGAGGCCTTGAACATTTGCAAGTGAAGATGTGTGGGCAGAGGGATACATTGTAAGGCACACTGTGACACACTGTGACAAACTTCTACAATGAGATATTTTCTATGCTTTGCTTCATTTGTGCATGTGGTTTATTTTGGTGGAGGTTACAAGACTGAAGGGCAGATATAAGGGGACAGGGATGAGCAAGACTTGGGTGTATGATGTAAAACTCACAAAGAGTCAATAAAAAGGTTTTTTTTTTTTTTTAATCCTGCAGGGTTGATGTGAATTGTCAGGCTCAAAGCCTTTCAGGGTCTGTATCTAACCAAGGTCAATAGGTCAAAAGGTTTAAAAAAGAAAAAAAGCACGATGTCAAACAAAGTATGGAAATACAGTAATTTTTTTCTAAAAAGGTTTCAGTCTTCTGACTAGAAGGTACCAGAATTGCATGTGCCTTGGTCCTCAGCTTGGTGCTGCTGGGCTGTGGTATAAACCTGCAGTATAAAATCCAATGGAAACCTTTGGGTCAGTGGCATTCGTCCCTGAAAGAAATTATGTGGCCTTATTCCCTTCCTCCTCCAACCCCCATCTCTCCTGTTCATAAAGTGGGCAGTCCTTCTCCACCACACGCTCCCACTAGGATGTGTCACCCTAGTCCCCAGACAATGGTGCCAACTGATTATGACCCAAACCTCTAAAAGTAGGTTTCTCCAGAACCACCCAAATAACTGTTCCTTGTAAGTTTATTATCTCAGGTAAGTAGCAGGGGATAGGACTTTCTGAATTAAGTAAAGAGAAAATTAGGTTTCTGGTAGTATTTAACTCAGATTTTGAATAATTTCACAAAAGTTATATTGCACTTTAACTTTACAGTTGCCACTGAGCATCCAAGAAAGGATGTTCCTTTAAGAAAAAGACAGAGGATTCAAATAGCTATGGCACATTCCTTGACAAGGTCAAGGTCTAGAACAGCAGCCAGGCATCTGCAAGGACAATCATAATTTAAATAAAGCCTTCTCTTTTCTGTGTCTTCTCTTCTCTTTCTGAGGCACAAAGACTGAGTCCCAGCTCCTGCACACACCAGTCCATGTAAGTTTTAAGTGAAGTTCACTGCCTCATAAGGAATAAGGAATGTAAGCCACTTACAAAGTGAACTCTATAGAAAGTCATGCAGCCCTGGCCTCTCTCCATGGGCTCTTCCTGAGTGAAAAGTTCTTGGCTAAAGTGAATTATTTCAAAGCTAAGCGAAAATAATAATATACAAGTGAGAAGAGTAAATATTTTCTTCGCTTTCTCATCCCAACAAATGTAAATATAAAATTGTATGATATGTATACAATGTTCTGAGGGAGCTCTTTTCTTTGATAAAATAACCAAAATGAGATGCATGGAGTGCTGGCAGCTGCACTGGGGGAGGTATGAGTAATAAAGGTTTCTTTCTTTTATCTTTTGAAAATTTCTCCAACATTAATTTTGGTTTTTTTTTTACTTTTGTAAATTTTTAAAATAATTTTATTATTGTGTTTTAAGTGCATGCTTACCAGCATGTATGTCTCTGCCCCACATGCATGCTTGGTGCTGAAGCCAAAAGAAGGTGCTAGATCCCCTGGGGCTGGAGTTACAGGTAGCCGTGGGCTGCCATGTGAGTGAAACTAAACCCAGGTCCTCTGGAAGAGCAGCCAGTGCCTTTAACTGCTGAGATATCTCTCCAGCTCCCTCTTAAAATTTAGAGAATGAAGTTATAGGTGAGAAGGTAGAAACGGTCTTTAAATTATCTTTTTGTTTAAAGGGGACAACACTTAAATTATACCTATTTTGTGCAATGTCATCTAGATATTCTTTTGGGTTTTTTTCTTTTTGGTTTCTCAGGACAGGGTTTCTCTACATACCCCTGGCTGTTATGAAACTTGCTCTGTAGACTAGGCTGGCCCCAAACTAAGAGATCTCCTTGTTTCTGCCTCCCAAGTGTGATATTAAAGACGTGCACCACCAGGCATGGCTAGACTTGAGGTTCTTTTTTTTTTTTTTTTTTTTTTTTTAACAGAAAGTCAGAGATACTTTATTTTCACTTCTAAATCCAAAGGCTAAGTGTAGCAGAAGTGTAAAAATGGAATCCCAGTCTGCTTCACATGAATACTAACGTTTAATCCTGTTTTCAAAGTCCAAGACTGAAAACTTGCAAGTAAACACTGAGCAAGCCACATGTTTAGGTAATATTTCTTAAAAAGTCTTA
This sequence comes from Micromys minutus, assembly GCF_963924665.1. Lineage (NCBI taxonomy): Eukaryota > Metazoa > Chordata > Mammalia > Rodentia > Muridae > Micromys > Micromys minutus. The sequence continues at coordinate 45,694,780 of NC_137969.1, forward strand.
AAGAAAAAATATGATACAGGACCTAGGTTTTCAAAGTGGCATATGTGCTATTAACACATGTTCTGAAATCTGGTAGGTCACAACAGTCCTGAATTAATTTTTAATAATAAAAAAAAACCAAATAACTAACTGAGCTTTATACTTTTTCTACGCCACTATAGCTTTCTTTCACCTCATTTTAATGTTGATCTTCACTTTATTCCGTTTTCAGTATTCTTCAAAAACTTTTCAACAGTAGTCCTCTGTCTGATCTGAGGTCTTATCAGATCAGTTTTAATTGGACTGAGTGTCACCTTCAGATTTAATGTCTTCACTGGTCCCATTGACCTCATTCTTAGTGTCACTTTCCTTCAATTCAGGGTTTGTGTCTTCACTTTGTTTTTCTCGACTACTGGACTTCACACTACTCTTTTTATCATCAGATCCCTTCTTTTCTTTCTCCTTGGACTTTCTATCTTGTTCTCTGTCCCGACTTTTGCTCCTGTGTTTATATGACTTTCGATCTCGGCTTTTTGACCGTCTTCGATCCCGACTGCGAGATCTATGTTTTCTTTCTGATCTGTCATGGCTTCTGCTTCTTCGTCAATCTCTACTTCTGCTTCTCCTTCTGTCTCTACTCCGTGATCTTTTGTGGTCCCGAGACCTGCGGTCAGAAGTTCGGCTTGAGTGTCTACTCCGTGAACGACTTCTCTTTCTCCTTTCTCTGTCACGAGCTCTTTCTTTTTCTCTTTCTTCCTCTTCTCTTCGTCTTTTTCTTTCCCGTTCCTCCCTTTCTCTCTCCCGCTCTTTTTCTCTTTCCTCTCTTTCTTGCTTCTCTTTTTTGAGACGTTCATCCCGATCAGGTTCCTCTGTTCTTTTTCTTAACTTTTCTTTAAGTTCCTCCACGGTGGCTTTAATTTTGGCATAGCCCATGTGTTGCTTCCCCATCAAATGGTCATCTACCCGGGAGTGGGCATCTCCTACTATCAAAAAGGCTCCGCATACTTCACAAACTTCCATCTGTTTTTCTTGGGCAGCAAAACTTTCTATAGTCGAGGTTGTAGATCTTAGCAATTCTCTCTCTTCCTTTAACTGTTCAACCAATTTCATCATCCCCTGGGCTTCTTCTACCTTTCCTTCAGATCCTAACTCTTCAATCTGCTGTAGAAGTACATCAATTTTGTCTGTCAGAACCTGAATTTTTTCTTCATTTTTGCCTGTTGGACCAGCAGCCCCAGAAGACTGCTGATTTTGAGATAATGCCAAACGAGCATGACCCCGTCTAATTCTACGCTCGACCTCGGCAAGTAAACTCTGTAAGTATCGCAAAAAATCTCTCTCATAGCCAACTTTCATAAAACGAGAACTCTTCTCATACTGTTTTCTTAGATTTTCATCATGAATTTTTTCACATGGACCAAGATCAGAACGAGTATTGGTGAACAATTCCGCAGGACAAAAACCACAGAGATAATATTTACAAACGCTCTCGTGGTCCCACCGCACGTTGCTACGCTTCTCATCCGGGGCGAGGTTTCGGTCCCGGCCCATTAACTCATCCAACAATTGCGCGGCCGAAATCATGGTGCTTCCTCCGGGCGGCTGCTCACACCAGCCCTAGCACCCACCAACGAAAAACACCAGCCCCTCGGCCGCCGAATCAACCCCTCGGCCCACTCTCAAGCTGAAAAGCCTCTTCCAAAGAGGAGCCGATAAGACCAGACTTGAGGTTCTTAAATTTAATAGAAATTCAGAGTCTTGGCTGGATTCTATCCTTAGCATCACAAAAACCTGGTATTGTTGTGCATTCCTGTAATCCAGGGAAATGGAGGCACTAGGGTCAGATGTTCTTGACCATGACTGACTGTATAACCATTTTAAGGCCAGGCTGATGCACGTGAGACTTTGTCTATACATATTTTTTTTTAATGGAAGAAAAAATCTGATGAGATTTACACATTTTCCTCATAGAAAATAGCACTTATTGCCTAATGGATCCCATGGGAATCCCCAATCAACCCAGGCCATTGCCCAGACCATAGGTTGCTCTCCACAAACTGACAGTGGGGTCCCTCTGCTGATGAATACTCTAACACAACTCATGAACACGGAGATGTTGAGCTGGTTCCTGAATAGAGCCTTTACCCCTGTGTTCTAGCATCTTTGGTAGGGGAAGGTGCTGTGCATGCTACCAAAAGAGAACAAAACATCAAGTCAGCCACAAATCTTCTAGAATGGTGTCCTACCTGCCAAATATGCTGGGGCAATGGTGGCACAAAGCTTGTAAACAACCAATAACTGACCTAAGGCCACTCTACAAGATGGAACGCAAACCCAACACTGCTTAGGTGACCAAGTACATGGACCAAGGATCTAGGGTAAAACCAAATAATACTGGTCTAAAAACAAATGTAGTTTAAAAAAATAAATTCTAACGTCATTCTGTTCTACTCATAGATCGGTGCCTGTTCAGATATCATCAGAGAAGCTTCCTCCTACAACAGATGGAAAACTAGAGACCCACAGCTGAACATTACAGAATACCCTTGGAACACACAGCTTTAAATGGGAGGTTTCCATCAAACCCTTCTCAGAGTTCAGGGAACCTCCCAGAAGAGGACATGAAAAAAGTGCAAGAGCCAGAGGGGATGGAGGACACAAAATAAGGCCTCTAAACCAACATGAACAAAGTTCACTCAAACTCACAGAGACTGAGGCACCAAGCACAGGGCCTACAAGGGTTGGACCAGGTCTTCTGCATTTGTATTATTGAAGTGGGAACTTACAGGCTCTTTGGAAAGTCATTTGTGTTGGATCGTGTTTTGCTGGGGCAAACACGTGAAGGAGAGCTTTCCTGAAGTGGACAGAGGTGAAAAGCTAAGGCAGACACAAGAGAAAAGATGTTTTGCTAAAGCAAGCACATGAAAGGACATGTGAGGAAGGACTCTTTGCTAATGATACCCTTGCACTGTGTAGCTGAGCTGCGTCTGTCAGGTCTCCATAGAGAGGAGCACAGTTAAACCTTCTGGTGTTGTGCTGCGGCTTCTTGCAGCTTCCTCAGACTCAGGCTGATGGGCAGAGTGATGTCAGCTGAGACAGACTCCTGAGCTGAGGCAGCCCCGTGGAGGACACATGACATTTGGAGTGGTATAAATAGAACTAGACAGACTGATGGAGGCTGAGCTCGCTTACTGATAAAGCTAGCTGTGGAATGCTTGTGGGTCTCATCTTCACTGATGTTCGCTTCCCTGAGAGAAAGGCACAGCTGATAATGTCTCCTGATGTCCTTCCTTGTCCCTTCTGCTGACGTGTGCCAAAGCTGAAACCTTGGTCATGCTACCACTGCTCATTCAAGTTTGACTCTACCGAACTGGACTTCTGATAGATCCACAACATGTTTGTCACTGCCTGCTGACCTGTAACTGAACTGCTGATTTCCAGACAACACAGACAGGAGTTGCTCCAAAGATACTTCCTCTGCCACCATCACCCCTTTCCTTTCTTTTCCACTACCTCTGGTGGGCAGTGGGTTACAAGGGAGGTTAAAGCATTTTAAAACCATCATTAAAAATAGGCATTGAAAAATTAAAGTTATAATTATGGCTTCCAGTTTACTGTTTTAAATGGGATTCCTCAGTATGTGAATGACTGGGTTCTCTGATGCTTGTGCCTTCTCTTGGATTCTTTTCTTTCTGTTGGTTTGTCTTGTCCAACTTTGATGTCATAATTTTTGTTTTACCTTATATGGGAGGGGAGGGAAGGGAACCTGCAGATAGGATGGAATATATGAGAGAAGAATAACAAAATATTTGAAAGGGAAAGGAAGAAAGGAAGGAGGAAGGAAGGAAGGAAGGAAGGAAGGAAGGAAGGAAGGAAGAAAGGAAGAAAGGAAGGAAGAGAAAGAAAGGAAGCAAAGAAAGAAAGAAGGAAGGAAAGAAGAAAAGAGAAAGAAAGAAAGGAAGAAAGAAAGAAAGGAAGGAAGGAAGGGAGGAAGGAAGGAAGGAAGAAAGGAAGGAAGGAAGGAAGAACAAACAAGCCCTAGCCACAAGGGTAAAGGTTAACAAGTGAACTTTCATTTATACCTCTGCTTAGGGAGAAAAAAAATCAGTTTTCTCCCATGGAGTGACCCTGGGTGTATCAACCACTCTAGGCCTCATGTTCAGGAGTAGTTGACCAACATACTGGTCCTCCACAGTTTGTGTGTGTGTGTGTGTGTGTGTGTGTGTGTGTGCGTGTGTGTGTGTGTGTGTGTGTATGTGCGTGCGTGCATGCGCGCGCATGGGTGCGCGAGCTTTTATTTAGTTATAGTTTGGTGGGGTTTTGTTTTGTTTTGTTTTTCTGGGTAGTGTCTTACTGGTTTGGGAACTTAAAATTGGGTGGACAGGGAAGAGGACAGGATCTAGAAGGACTTGGGAGAAGGGAGGAATGTGGTCCAAGTATATTTAAATTTTAAAATTGTCTTAAAAAATAAAATTATAAAGTACCTATACGTAATTTTACCATATAATTCCAAGGATTTTGTGAACCTTATAAAATGTATCAATTGATTAGTGGGCTTGCTCATTTTTGCATAATAATTTACATTTTACTATCTATAATACAAAATTCAGTAATTAATTTTTAGAATTTAGTTTCTCATTCAAATCAGCTTAAAAATCATAGGGCTTTTTGTCCATCAACTGGGCAGCTTGTATGGTAATTCCAAGATGCTCTTGAAATACAGAATATTTCCCAAGTATTTACAAACTGTAAAGTACAAGCAACAAGCACTTAAGTTACATAAAATTCTCTATTATAATTCTAATGCTTCTGGTGTGCAGCAAAGCTGAGCAAACATTTCTGAATATCCTTTTCACAGAAGGAGCTGGGGCTTGTTTCTGGGGCTGAGGTAGTAACGGAGATGCCCACTTCTCATCTCTGTCCAAAGACAACACAGAGATTAAAGTTCTTCCTTCCTAAGAATTTCACTAGCTTGGCCCCACCCTTAGCCTTGGTCAGTTTTTGCCTACTCTGATGCTGGAGCTCCTAGAAAGAGCTAACCAGTTACAACTGGCTGGAAGTAAACCATAACTGACGGAAGGGGAAAGCTCTGTTTCAGTGAGCCAACCTGCTAGTCCTAAGCCAATGGATGGAAAATGAACAATATTTGGAGGACTGAGGCAGCGAAAACAATTAAGTCCATAAGATAAAATCAACAGAAGGCATAAGTAACAAGTCAAAGGGCTTGAGGTATAAAGGCCCTGGCTGGCACTCAGCCCTGGGCGTGACACAGGCTGTGACGCAGGAGGGAAGGAAGGGTTGAGAAAATGAGTATTAATGACTGCTTGGGCCCTAGATCAGAAAGTTATCAGACACATCTGATCCTTCAAGATGTCAGCTCCACCTGTGCCCTGGCGCACAGTTACAGAGACAAATTGAACAGAAGGAAGATCTAGTATACATACAGCTAGAGCTCAAGTCTGAGCTGGGTGTGTACACACACCTGTAACCCAGCACCAGGAGGCTGAGGCAGGATGATCACCAGTTTGAGCAAGCCAAAACAAAAACTGAGTTTCAGACAAGCAAAAATAAGGAACAGGGTACACACATAGCCTTCTAGTGCTGACAAAGTTTACAAGAGTTTAAGAATTTCACTACTCATGGATTTAACGTAAGAGGCCTAAGGCAGAGAAAACCTGGAGAGAGGTTGGCGATGGAAAGGCCATCAGAACAGCAACAAAACACAGGTTCCTTTTAGAAAATGTCTGGATTCCCCTATTGCTCACAGAGAAACAAAAATATATTAGATGAAGCAAATATTTCTCAATGCTACAGTTAATTGTACAGAACCATCATTATAATAATATTTATCAGATCATAAAATGACTTAAAGAATCTATAGGGAAACAAACGGAGTTTAAAACTTCCTTCATAGCCAATGCAAAAGACAAAAGAAAATCACATAATTTGTTAAATCCAATTTTACATGGCACAGAAGCCTTCAGAAATGAAGAACCGAAGCCCCAAGCTAAGCGCTTCATACCTAAGCATTCTCTGATGAGAGGTGTGCGAGGCTGCCTCTGCTAGACCTCTCTCTGCAGGCCATCCTTTCTTGAGATGGCGGGCGGGATCCTCTAGAATCAAGGCAGAGGAGGAAGGGAACGCTCCTGGATTTGATGGCTTGCTTTGAAGGAGAAGTGTCCTAGTTTCCATTTAACCACAATGAAAAGAGATTCTGAGAGGCTGTGAGACAGGAAGATGGGGAAGGTTAAAAAAGACTTTGGAAAATCAGACAGAAACATTCTTGCTCCTATCTCAACACTTAAAGAGGCAAAGACAAGAGGAACTTAAGTTCTGGGCCAGCCTGGGCTACTCAGTGAGATTCTGCCCCAAGAATTACAAAAAGACCTGGGTCTAAGGTCTTTTCAATTCCCTTCTATTTAATGTACTCAATGTGCTCTGAGCACAACAGGCTATTCATTAATTATCACATTCTTTCTGTTTCTCAGGCCACACCCACACAAACATATACATGCTAGTTCTTCTGATGGCAACCTGTATTTCAGTCATCTCTTTGATAAATCTCCGAATGCTTATAAAAATCACAAGCTGACACAACCATCAAGAAAAAACTGGTAGAAAGCCTAGATCAGCCAGCTATAGTGGCATCCGCCTTTATAAAATCCCACCATGTGGGAGGGGGCAATAGAAGAATCAGGAATTTATGGTCAGTCTCAGAAGTTCAAGGCCAGGCTGGGCTACATAGGTGATTACCCTGTCTTGAGCAAACAAAACGTAAACTCCAAAAACCTAAATCTGTTAAAATTAGAAAAAAATACAAATAACCAAAACAAAGCATAGTATAACTAATTTAGAAACAAGTAATTTGATGTTCTGGTGGTTATAAAAAAATAAAAAATAAAAAGAAAGAAAGAAAATAAGAAAAAGAAAATGACCACCCATCTTATAAGAGCATATAAAGTCCTAGTTTATAATTGGCATCACTAAGCCTGATACCATCATTAGCATCCATGATTCAAAAAGTAATAAGATATCAAAACAGCACAGTGCCTATGTTTATGTCCTTTAACACCATGTAAGACAGATACCGAACAAGCAGATTGAACTCATCAGTTAAGAGTAAATACTACTTCTGCAGAGGACCTAAATTTGGTTCTAAGCAACCATATTTAGTAACTCACAAATGCCTGTAATTCCAGCTCAAGGGGGATCCCACTGGTCTCTGCATTCCTGTGCACATACCCAGGTGTGTAGTATAACACGGGAAATTACACAACCAGACCAACCAAGAGAGCACACGGGAAGGAGAAAAAGGACTGGGTGCTCCGCTCACCTCCCAGGACACTCATAGGAGGAATATTACCATCCCTGACAGTCTTTCATAACAGGATGCCACCCTTCTTTCCAGTTGTCTATACATCAAACCTCACCATATTCTGAAATTTAGTTGGTTCCACCTGGGCAAACAAGAGGGAATTATAACAGGGTGTGTCTTCTTCCACAATGGCCATACATTTGGTCAGTAAATTTAGTTAGACCTAACTTGTACAATTCAAGTTAATTAAAATTTGAAGTGGAAAAAGAGAAAACAGGGCAAATTTTCTATATATGGGGCATTACTAAGAACACAAAACATTTAAAACTTCTTTATAATAACATTGAAAATTTTTCCCAAATAGGTTTGGTTACAAGAAGTAAAAATATAAAGAAATTAAAGGAAAACCAGGTGTGATGGTGCATGCTTTTAATCCCAACACCCGGGAAGCACAGGCATGCAGCCTTTTGTGATTTTTTTTAAAGCCAGCCTGGTCTACATAAAGACTGGACATCCAGGACTACATAGAGAGACCTTGTGTCAAAATGGGAGGAGACAGGATGGGAGAGAGGACAGCTTACAAAACAGTATGAATGTACATGAACTTGCAAACCATTTAAAAAGAGACACTCCTAGACCTCACCATAACAGATTAAAACAGCTTTGTCAGAGAATAGTAAATTCTTAATTTCTAGCTCACCAAAATAGAAACTATTCTCGGCCCAAGGCTATCCACTACCACCAGTTTAGCTGCCCTTTCCAAAGGCTCTGACTCAGGCCACTGTCAAAGATGGTGAAGCTCAGCGTCTTTGAATAAACAACGCACATTTAGTAGATGGGAGGCTGAAAGTTCACTCCTTACTCCAAAACTGGTGGCTCCCTGACAGTCTCAGAAAACTAGGTCTGGAGAAACACTCGACTTTAGAAAGAACTGTTTCCACGTCCTGTGGATACCATCGGAGGAGAGCCTCTGGTAGCGGATGTACCATAGTACCCATGTTAAAGGGCTGTTTTCAACCGGTGGCATCATTACCCCAGGACCAGCAAACAACGCTTAAACTCCATAAGTATGTAACCTGACAAAAGAGAACCCGTCAACTCTACAAATATAATAATGTATCAAGCAAAGAAAACCACAGTGTTTTTCATTATAAAGAAAGCTAGAAAGGCGTTAGAGAGACAGCTCAGCTGTTGAGTGGTTACTGCTCTTACAGAGGACCAGAATTTGGTTCCCAGACCCCATGCCAGGCAACTCACTACTGACTGTTAACTCCAGCTTCAGGGAATCCAACACCCTTTTCTGGATTCTTTGGATATCATATTTATACACATAAACATACACATGGACATGTAATTAAAGATAAAATTAAATATAAAAAATTAGATGAGAAAACTTTTTATCCACAGAGTATGAACAGATTCATTTAAAATAAACTGCAATCATGAGCAAAAAACCTTCAAAGTGAATCTTATCGCCTGTTAGTAGGGGAATTCTGAACCTGTTAGTTACAACCCCTTTGGGGATTGGATGACCCTTTCACAGGGATTGCCTAAGACCATTGAAAAACACAGATTTACATTACAATTCCTAACAGTAGCAAAACTGAGTTATAAAGTAGCAATGAAACAAATGTATGGTTGGGGGTAACTGCAATATTTAGGACTATCTTATCAAGGACTCAGCATTAGGAGGGAAGGCTGAGAACCACTGTGGGTAATGGAATTTATGACCTAAATGAATTATCACATCCCAGCATGGACTTATCTGGAGGAAGAGCTAAGATCCTGCGACCCCACACTACTGAGGGAATCAACCTCTCTAAGAAAGGCCATTCTGATGATACTTCCTCGGATAAAGAGGAAGAGTACAAGCCTGAGCTCTTTAAAGCTCTGAGAGTTACTTCTATTTTTCTAACTACCAACTTTGTCACTGAGTTTACAAGCTGTGCAATTTAAATAAACAAGATAGAAAGAGCTGTCTACAGAAGAGGTCATGGTCAAGGTGTAGAAATATCCTCATCAAAGGTTATCCCTTTGGCTTATTTCCCAAGGGAAACCCATGAAATTCCAATCCAAACATAAATAAGGCCAACAATCAATAAAATGACCACTTCCACAGCTACTGTATTGAAGGCTTTCGTAGCTGATGATGGAAATACAAGTTATAGGCCGCATGAGGGCAGTTATTAAAGGGCTCTTAGACACTACATGGTAAAGGTGGTGATACTATCTCATTTATAATTCTGACCTTAAATTTCTATCTAACCCATTTGTTTCCAAGTTATCTATAGATTCCAGTCTTCATCTGGGCATTATATGGCAGGCAACATATGAATTATTCTAATTAAATGGGAGGGGTTGAATAAAGTAGGAGCCCCACAAGCTCCTACTTTTGAAAGCTTAGTCAGCAGGGAGTAGTAGCAGTTGAAAGGGATTAGAAGGTGTGGCCTTGTTGGAAGGAATGTGTCACTGGAGGTCAAAGCCTTACCCAGCCAGCCCAGTGGTTCTCTCTTCCTGCTGCCGGTGGATCTAGAAACAGAACTCTTTCCAGCACCACATCTGCCTGTGAGCTCCCACGTCTGCCTGTGTGCTCCCACGTCTGCCTGTGTGCTCCCACGTCTGCCTGTGTGCTCCCACATCTGCCTGTGAGCTCCCACGTCTGCCTGTGTGCTCCCACGTCTGCCTGTGTGCTCCCATGTCTGCCTGTGTGCTCCCACGTCTGCCTGTGAGCTCCCACGTCTGCCTGTGTGCTCCCACATCTGCCTGTGAGCTCCCACGTCTGCCTGTGTGCTCCCACGTCTGCCTGTGTGCTCCCATGCTTCCAGCTATAATGACAATGGATGACCTCAGAAACGGTTAAGTCCCATCTAAATGCTTCCCTCTATAAGAGTTGCTATAGTCCTGGTGTCTCTTCACAGCTGTAGAATAGTGACTAGGACACCTGTACAAAGCCCAGTGCTCAGAAACATTAGACTGGGAACACAACTGGCAAAAGTTAAGTTTATTCTTGAAATGCAAATGGAGAATAGCAACACTGCAACTAGGCCAGCATCTGAAGCGGACAAACAGGCAAATGGACTCCAACGCAATGCACAGCATGGGCTTCCTGTCCATCACCATCTCGCACATGGCTCTGAAAATAAAGTATTACTCTAAAAAAATCTGACATCAGGCTTTCCAGGATTTAAACAGAAACTACCAGAAGACTGAGTTTATTAACCTAGGTGACAACAGAAGTAAACCTCAAAGTATTTTGCAAGTAAACTTCAAATTCAAAAGTCTGGTAGAGATTCACAGTCTGCATTTAAAACCCTATAGGATGTGAGGCTACATTCTCTAGAAGGCATTAGGAAAGAGCATTAGGAATCTTCAAAGAGCATTAGGAAAACTTAGAACTGGAGAAAGTTTAGCTTGTATAGGACTAAGAAGCCTCTGCACAAACAATGACCCATACATAAGCTCCAGAGAAGCTATTATCAGCTCTACTTTAAAAGAACTACTTGTTCAGGTGTGGAGGTGCATGCTTTGATCCAGCACTCAGGAGGCAGGGCAGGCAGACGTCTGTAAGTTTGGGTCCCTAGTATACAGAGCAAGTTCCAGGGCAACACAGGGCTACATAGAGAAACGCTGTCTCTAAAGAACAACATCTTTCTAGTTCTCATTATGTGTCTATCTGTGACCGAGTATGACCAAGTATGTACAGCTACCCACAGAAGCCAGCAGAGGGCATCGGAGCTCCTGGAGCTGGAGTCACAGACATTTGGAGTCACACACAATGCCTGCCTACACTTAGGTGCTGGAACTGACTTGGATCTTGTGCAAGAGCAGCAAGTGCTCCCAGCGGCAGAGCCATCTCTCCATCTCCCTCCACTTCTTTCTCACAACCACACACGATCCATCCACTGAATTAGCTTTTGTACCCACAAGTTTATCTTGAAGTCGTAACAGACAATACTTTAAGACAATGTGACCTTCAGAAAAAGTCAGTGAACTGGAACATTTGTTGTCTTTTAAGTTGAGCAAAGAATTACTTATGTGATCTACAGAACGAGTAATTTTTTTATTCTCTTCATTTATTAAAAAGAAATCCTAATGCCCATTTTACACAACACTGTTGTAGGGACAATAAAATGAGGTACATAAAGCAGGATTTTAAAGTACAGTGCTAAATATCCAACTTATAATGCAATGCTCTGCCAACCGAGTGTAACAGTTAAGTTTAATTTGTGCAGGTAACTGAATATGAAATGAAAATATAAATAAGAATCCCTATCCCTTTATGCTAAGAAGCCATTTTATTTGGATAGTTACATAGTGTCCATAAACATAGACAGAGAAAACTGGGGACACATTTTGCAAACAAGGCACAGTTTTAAGTGAAAGGTGCCATCTTGTTTGATTGTTTGTTTTAATGTGCCAATATACCAATGGGTACAGCTAGTGTAAATGTGAATTGCCTAGCCCACTCTGCTCCAGGCTTGCAGAGGATTGTGCTGTACTGATTTGGACCTGCAGGCAGTCCAACACAAGTGTTTAACTTAAGCCAGATACTGAAGCAGTGTGCCAAGCTCCCTACATGAGGAAACCAAAGCACCGAAGAGATGAAATGCACTCAGTAACAGTTGGGAATTGTTTACTAGAAAGTAACTACAGAGCCTGCAGTTTGGGTTCCACATTACTAACAACCTCAACTGCCACTTGGTTTCTTGTTTAGTAGGAATATAAATCAAGTGCCACCTTCTGAGGTATGAGACTGTTTTCCCAGGTCTGTACTTAAAAGAGTCAAAGGGCAAGGACACTTGGTATCAGGGAGAAACCATCAGCACCCATGCAGCACATGCATGGTGATTAGTGCATGGCCACCATCTGATATTACACAAACTTCTCGGTCAGAGATACAGCCTAATGTAAAATGATGAGATGGGCCCTGGGCAATGAGAAGCATTCAGAGAGCACTGACGTATTTATCAGTTGTTAGTGAGAAGTTAAACTACAGCACTGTAACAGAGAAAAGAGCTGGCGTGGAAGACCATAGTCCAAGTGGAAAGAGAACCAGCGGCAGAGATGCTCAAAGTGACCATCCAGAAAGGGAAGGACAGAAAGATGGAGAGCTGGAGCAAGGCTGGGCGTAATCCGGGCATCCTGTGCTGTCCTCCATGCCTGGACATAACTACAATGTGATCCTCAATAGAAACAAAGATCTCTTCCACCTCAACAGGCTAATCTCCAACTTGGCAGTTGCTCTGGACACATTTTCTAACTCCAGGTTACATCACAAACACAGAGTACAAAGTGGGCCATCCCATCCACTGCCGGCTGGGGTTGCACTCTACAGCATGCTAGCTAACACATTTGCTAACTGCAAAAGCTTTCAGTGTAAACAATGAGCCAGCAATTCAAGTAAATATCAATCCTACACAATGTAAGATGGATCACAATCATTTTAAGGGAGTTACTTTCTGGTTTTCCCTCTCAAAGCTTGCTTATTAATTAATTCAATGGTTTTCCAAAAGTCTGTGCCTTTTCCCATTAACTGAGGAAAAAGTGAGAGGAAGTATGAGCACAGCTGTATCAGAGATCAGGATTTTTGTTTGTTTCCTCATTCACTTCTGCAGGGTATTATCCCTTAAACCGGGCATTCTTTTTCAAAGAAAAGGGAAGGTATATCTGATCCTGTAAAACTCCTATCTCATGACTGGAAAGATAAATCAGATGCAAAAGTACTTCCTGAGCATGAGAACCTGAGTTCAATCCCTAAAAACCACATCATATGATGGGACACAATGGGGCACACTGAGATCTCAGCACTGAAGAGGCAGAGGCAGGTGGATCCCTGGGTTTGACGGACTGCAGCCAGCCTGTCCTACTTGGTGAGATGCAGACCAATGAGACCCCTGTTTAGAAAAACAAGGTGTACGGAACCAAAGGAACAACGCCCAAGGTTAGCCTTTGGCTTACACACTAACACACACACACACACACACACACACACACACACACACATACACATACACACATGGGGGGGGAGAGAGAGACAGAGAGACACAGAGAGACACAGAGAGACACAGAGAAAGACAGAGAGATGCATGTAAGCACATACACACCCTTTCAGTTAATAAATATAGTGGCCAAATAAATATACAGGTGTCATAAGTGACCAGGAATCTAAAAATAAGATTTAAGGTAACATATGTTTACTTATACCTTGTTTTAAAGAAGCTAAGTCAATACAAAAAGCTGCCAAGATGGCGGCAAGATGGCTCAGCCAGTAAATGCAAGTGCCACCAAGACTGGTGACCTGAATTTCAACTCTGAGGCCCACTAGGCAGAAAGAGAGAACTGACTCTCAGCAAGCTGTCCTCTGATCTTCACATTCGAACCCTGGCACATGCCCTAACCCAAAATGAATGAATAAATGTAACTTTAAAATTTTTTTAAAGTTTCAAAGAGTAGTGCAGGGAAGTATAGATGAGGATACTGGGTTTCACTGAAGTAAATAATTCTTCATTTCAAAGAACACACTAGAGGCTTTGAACAGCAAATACATATTTCTACTTTGAAGAAGTCAGTAAGATTTCATGTACTCTGGTCAATCCTTACATAGCAACGTGTTACAGGCATATTCTGAGTCTCTTCTACTGTATGCTCAATGTAAAGAATTGCACATACCTGGTGTACTCAAAAATATTAAACTAGAGAAATAACGTATAGGAGGGCTGGAGAGATGGCTCAGAGGTTAAGAACACTGGCTGCTTTTCTAGTGATCCTGAGTTCAATTCCCAGCAACCACATGGTGGCTCCCAATCATCTGTGGTGGGATCTGTGCCTCTTCTGACATGCAGGTGCACATTCAGGCCGGAGAAGAACCTTATTGTGCACATAGTCTATCTACACTGATTACAGAGCAACAGTGCTCCTAGGAGCTCAAACAGAGCTCTCTTAAGGAGACAACACAGGAAAGGGAAATTTCTCAGCTCTGAATTTACACAGGTCCCAGGAAGCAAGATCTTCCGAAGAACCCATTAAAAAAAAAAAAAAAAAAAAAAAAAACAGAAATTCTTCTTGACTGAACCAATACAAAATATCTGTTTAACTTCTGAGGGACACAACTGTGAACTACAGGGACTAGACTATCAATCACTAGTTGAGAACTTGACTTAACTCCAGTACTGCAAATGAAACAGAGCAAAAACACAGAAAAGTGCACTGTATAGTTTATTTAATTATAGGTTATAATCATGTTATAAAAATTCATTGGGATAGTCATAACACTATCAATCTTGTAGGCATTCTGTTTAGTTGAAAAGGTCTAGCCTCACTTTTAGCAGAATACAAGAAAATTAAAGCAGTGGCTCTAACAGATTTAAGTTCAAACACAGCATAAACTTCATCCCAGACCAATAAGATGACTCAGCAGGAAAGGGGGCTTGCTGCCAAGTCTGATGACCTGAGTTTGATTCCCATGACCCACACGGTAGAAGAGAACTGACGTTGGAAATTTTTCCTCTGACCTGCATGTGCATACTGTGACACAAGGCTAGCTTGGCTATACCTCTATCTGTAAGTTTTGTCCCCTAGACCTTCCTGAGGTTGGGACCTTCCTGCTATTCAATACTCAACCTAACGCAGAAACCCTTGTCCGAAGGTGCCCAGCAGCTGAGAGCCTCAGAGACAACGAGCATCCCAGCCCCCACCTCTGCTGCTTCTGTCAACTACTACAGCCCAAGGGTGGGAAATGGAGAAGCAACATGTATGAAGACATGAAAAAGAACTGGCTACTGCTAGGAACCTTTCCTAAGTCACTGCCAAAGTGATGAGCAAGGTAAATGCAGAGGACTTAACACAAGCTCACAGAACTGATTCTGTCTGTAGTGACTCCTTAATTTGTAAGTGTGCACACTGGATCAGAAGGCTAAAGCTATCAGAAGAAAAGAAAACAGATGCAAATGTCAGCTCCTAGAGTCTTGAAGCCTGGTCTGCCCACAGCATAATATGCAAATCACTCAAAAGAAGCTTACTACCAGGAAGCCAAGTGGGAGGACAGGAGACCAGAGGCTACGCCTCGCCAAGGTTGGGATTATTGGCATGCACACCCGAGGAACCACTATTTTTCATTTTTATTGTATGTGTGCGAGTGTTTTGCCTTCATGTACATCTGTGCACCATGGGCATGCCTGGTGCTTTCCGAGGCAAGAAGAGGATATTGGATCCCCTAGAACTGGCATTACCAACAGTTGTGAGCCACCGTCTGGGGACTGGAAATCAAACCTGGGTCCTCTGGAAGAGCAGGCAGTGCCCTTCACCACTGACCTCTCTCTCTAACCCTAAGAAGCCATTTTGAAAAGATCCCTGCTAAGTCAGCAGCAGTGAAGTCTAGAGGCAAGCATCCCTCCCTTCTGTAATTTTGTCAAATATCTTCTCAGTTCACTCTGGAAATCCATAGCAAGTATCATAGGGCCTGGGGACTTCAGAGCCAGGCCTCACACCTGTTCCCAAGAGAGGCTGCATGTGCTATGTTTGTTTCTTTGCTCCTTCAAAAAATATTCTAATGAAATAGTGACTGTCTTTACCTGGCTTATACTGCACTTCACAGTGGCATATCCAATTAGCCTAGAACATCAGCTGCTTGGGAAACAGAGGGTGGGACCACAAGTTCAAGGCCTGTCTGAGCTTACAGAAGGCTAAGGCAACCCTAGGCAGCTTTCTGAAATCCTATCTCAGAAACAGAAAGATAAAAGAAGGGATGGCTGAGTGGCTGAGGACTTGCCTAGCATGTATGTACTGGGTTCCGTTCCCGATACCACAAAAGCAGAAATGACAAAGACAACATATGAGACTTATGAGACATAATGAAAAGACAGAGAAGAGGGAGAAGTTATTTAAGTTAGAGGTACAGAAAATAGATTTGACAAATTACGGGAAAATTACATTTCCCAAACATGGGAAGAGATGGCTACCCAGATACAGGAAGTACTCAAAAACCAAGCCAAACAGAAAAGACCATGCGTGCTACAGTTCAACATCACACTCACAGAAAAACGAGCACTGAGACTCATAGGGGAATATATCAAGTCATATACAAAGGTAAGTCCATCACAACAATAGCACATTTCCTTACTGGAAAATCTAAAGGTCAGAGGAAGCTACGGTCCGTTTTCAGCTCTGAAAAACAATGGCCAACCTAGATTACTATACCCAGCAGAACTCTTCTTCACAAAGAGGGAAAAAAGTCTCCATGATAAATACGAGCCAAAGGAACTCATTACCACTAATCCAGAAGTACAGAAGCTACCGGAAGGAATCCTACACACTAAAGAAAACAATAACATTCATGAGACATAGGGAACAATGAACTATACTGAAGCAGTAAGCAAGCAAATATGAGGACATCAAATATTATAAAATCAACAAAACAGCCAGGTGATGGTGGCCCACACCTTTAATCCCACCCCCAGGAGACAGAGCAGGCAGATCTCTCTGTCTGAGGCCAGCCTGGTCTACAGGACAACCAGGGCTTCACAGAAACCCTATCTTGAAAAACAAAAGCAAAAACCAAACAAAAGGGTGCTGCTAAGAAATGCCAGGAGCGGTTTTTTGTTGACAAGCGTGCCCAGTGCCGGGGTGGCAAGTCTGTTGAGATGAAGGCGCTCCTCCGGCCAATGCTTTAGTTTACACAAAACGTTCATCTGTTGCTCTATAGGGAACTGGTTACTCAGAAACAAGAAAAGTGCTGTGTTTGAGAAAATTCTTTTCTAAAATGCCATGTACTGAAGCACAACCAAATTGTGCACATTACCAAAGCAACATTTCCCTGGATTTTAAGTTTGTAACACCCAGTCTCATCCTTTTGACCTACTAAAATAAAAAATATGTTCATATCTCACTATGCAACTGTATTTATAGAATTCTGGAGTGTGTTGCTTGAACTGTTTAAAGTTTTACAAAGAAGTGAAAATATTTGTTGTACTTTTTATTAAATTCTATATAGATTATATATTTATTTTTATTAAATAAATATTTTATAGTATGAAAAGAGAAAGAAATTCCTAGAATCAGATGGAAACACAACATGCTAACATATGGATGTAACAGGAGCAGCGCTGAGCAGGAAGCTATGGCTGAGAGCCAACACACGGACATCAACTTTGCTCCTCAGGCTGGCATTACTGACAGTCTAACTATGATATAGAAAGAATCAGATATAAATTATGTAATTTCTCTAACAGTAAATAACTTTCTGTGTGTCAAGGCTTCTTTCCTTTGACTGCATGCCTTATAAACTATTGTAATAAAATCAAAAAGGCACATTATAATCTTAATTCAAGAAGTATTAGGGAAATACTAGGTTAAAGAAATGCTCTAATAATTTCCTAAGATTCTTACAATAGACATGCATGTTCTCATATCCTGAGCACATATTAAGTACTTAAAGAAACATGAAATACAGTAGACTCCTCCTGACAGGCTCCATATCTGAAGATTTAACCAACCACAACATAAAAACACTCATACAAAATATCTATATCTACCATGTACTAATTTTATTTTGCCATTATTCAGCATAACAATAATTTACATAGAATTTACATTGTTTTATAAATTATAAGCAATATGAAATTATTTAAAATAAAGGGGGATATGTGTAAATTACATGCAAATATTACCTAATGTTATGAAAAGGAGTTAAGCATGGGTTTTGGTATCTGTGCAGGGACATGGTGTCCTAAAACCAATCTTCTTAAAGACACAGATAGATGTGTACACTCAGTTATTACCAGAATAAAAAGTAAACTGCCTATGCATATGCCAGAAAACCCCACGTCTAGCTGTTAGTCCTTTCTTTGCTTCTCTCTCACCCCTCTTTGTTTACTCTGTATGGAAAAGAACAGGCACATTTCTATAGAGCAGAATCATTAGTTGAGGAGACTTCACAATCAATAAACCCAAGCCCATTGCTACAATTAACACTGTTCTAAACTAGATGATAAAGGCATTCTAATTTTTTTAATTAACAAAAAGCCTTAAATTAAATGGAATTACATTGGGAAAAACAAAAACCCAAAAACTAAAGACTAGCATATGTGAAGAAACCAGCCAGCTAAAGGCACGGTGCATATCATGGAAAAAGGAAATGCATTTCTAGTAGAGGATATAACTGGATGTGATATAAGGAAAGCACTTATTTGATTATCTCAGTGGTCTGGATAGTCTCTAATTACCAGTTTCTTACTCCTCTTCCCCATCACCTGAAGTGTACTTGGCAGGCATCTGGAGCAGGAGTTGGGGAGCTTTAAGTAGAACCGCAGACACTAAAACCCCATTACAATGACTGAGACTCCAAAGGTAAGCAGCACGGGTTCATGAATAATCAAGATCCAGGTGAAAATTATTTGTGAGCTTAAGGTCAGAGATGGCACACGTGGTCTTTAGGAAAAATACATTGATTGATTAAGAGATTAGGATGTGTCACCTCCCATACCGGAATGAATACACAGATAACAGGATAGAAATGTTTTCTCCCACACTGGCTAACCTCAGCATCTGCTCTTTGTGTCCCATCATCGCCTGGGAGACGGCAATCACACCTGTCTGACTCTGCCCTTCTCTGAGACAACTACAAGGACGCTGTGGCTGCTTTTTAGAATGTCTATAACTGAACACATCAAAATTTTCATGTGATTCTGGATCTAAAAGAGATTTTAAGATTACCTATGCAAACACTGTTAAATGAAAGTAAACTAAGTGTATGGATTAAGAATAAGTAATGAAAATACATAGTTCACAAGGGAGAGTGAAGTTGAACTCACCTGTCCACTTTTCCCAAACTCCAGCTCTATTATGGCAGCAGGGCTGTGTATCTGAGTTGAGTGCCGTGACTGAGACTTGCCATCGACTCTCCAGCTCAGACCCCGAAGTCCGTTGTCCCAGCGGCTCTGGTTCATGAGGCTCTCTCGGATTTTTGTCTTGTGGCCCTTCCAAAACTTGGAGATGACTGCAGCTTGTTCACTGGTGATACCACCTTGCTTTTTGGTTTGAGCAGTCAGGAACGCCTCTAACTGGTTGGTATCCATGTCTGCAGATGCAATAGACTATAAAGATAACAGAAAAAGCAATATATTTGAACTTGGTAGATAACTAGACAAAGCTACCTGCCTAGCTACAGACATATTTTGATTGAATTTAATCACTGAATATGCTTTCAAAAAGAGCCATCGAGTGCTGTGATGGTTAAAATAGGTATGGTCCACATAGATTCATGAGCTTAAATGCTTGGCCCATAGGAAGGGGCACTAAGTAGATGTGGCCTTGTTAGAGGAAGTATGTCACTGCGAGGGCTGGCCTTTGAGGTCTCCTATGCTCAAGCTACTCCTAGTGTGATACATAGTCTTTTGCTGCCTGTGGGTCAAGATATAAAAGTCTTGGCTCCTCCAGCACCACGTCTGTCTGCATGCCAGCATGCTTCCTGCCATGGTGATAATGGACTAAACCCCTGAACCTGTAAGCCAGCACCGATTAAATGTTATCTTTTTTCTTTTTTTTAACAATGTCTAGACCATGTACAAGAAACAAAATATACTTCATCTCCACGTACAGTGGCCCAATATTGTTTTATCCCATGCGTATAACTGCTCCTATCACTGATAGACTAGAGCAGCAAATTAATGGGAAAAAATGTTGTCTTTTATAAGAGTTGCCTTGTTCATGGTGTCTCTTCACAGCAATGGAACACTGGTCAAGACAAGTGACAAGACAAAATGAGCAATGATTAAAGCACAAATGCAAAAATACTCTTTCAAATACCAGAAATTCTCTATCAAAAGTGGGAATATAACTTTAAATATCCAGTCTCAGGGGACTGGAGAGGTGGCTTAAAGATTAACAGCCCTTGCTGTTACTGCCAAGGTTCCCAGCATGCACATGGCAGCTCATAACTGTCCATAACTCCAGTTCCAGGGCATCTGGTGCCCTCTCCTGACTTCCTCGGGCACCAAGAATGCACAGAGTGCACATATATACACACAGGCAAAATACTCATACATATAAAATAAATAAATCCAATTTTTAAAATATCCAGCTTCATATGGAGAAATAAAAATTATCCTAAACAATGAAACAAACAAACAAACAAAAAACAGTTCTCTGATAAAATCTTACATAATTCCTTCTCAATAGGCCTGGTCTGACATGCTACTGTGGTACCATGAGCTATCCATTAGAAGCACTAAGTAAATGTTGTTAAATGGATGTTATTTGAACTCTGCGGTCTGTCTCAATCATGCAGAGCCACTACTACTCTGACACTGAATGCTAACTTACATTTTACTTAATTACCACTCAAGTTAGGTTCTCAACTCTAGCATTAAGAAAACACAGTAACTAAATGTGTCAGCCTGATATTTGCTCAACATTGACACAATCTCCAGTCATCTGAGAAAAGGAACCACAACTGAGTTGAGAAAATGTCTGCATCAGATTGGCCTGTGGGCAGTGTGGGATAGTTTCCTGACTGACAGTGGATATGGGCGGCGTGGGCCCAGCCCACTTGTGGGATCAACCCCTGAGAAGGTGGCCCTGAGTTGTCTAAAAAAGCAATGGGTAAGTTAGGAGAAGCCAGGAAGCGACGTTCCTCCATGGTGTGCATCCAGTCCACTGATGATAAACCAGATCAACCCTTTCCTCCCTAGGGTTCTTATAGCCATGGCGTTCTGCCACACCAACAGAATCCGAACTAAGACACTATATTAATTGTAAAATAAAATGTCTTAAGTGTGCAAAATACTCTATGTTCAAAGAATTTTCACATCTATAAGTTTTTTTCTTTAAGATTTATTTATGTAATGTATGTTTAATGTTTAAAATATGTTTAATATTTATTTAAATATTTAAGGGCATACACTTGCTCCCTTCAGACACACCAGAAGAGGGCACTGCATCCCATTACAGATGGTTGTGAGCCACCATGTGGTTGCTGGGAATTGAACTCCCGACCTCTGAAAGAGCAGTCAGTGCTCTTAACTGCTGAGCCATCTCTCCAGCCCCCTATCACTTCTTTTCATAAATTGTTAATGATTCTTTGTGGATTTCACATCACGCACCCCAATCATACTAATTTCCTAGTCTTTCCATTTATACCCTCCACCCTGTAACCTTCCCCACAAAACAGAACATCCCACCATGGATGCTGCAGTGTGTCGTGGTGTGTCACACACACAGTATACTCTTGTCCAAACAGCTTTACTTGCAAACGTTCATTACAATGAGTCACTGGTCTGGTTTAAGGCCTCCTGCTTCTGCTATACAAATACTAGAATGTCACTAAGACTCCTCTCCCATGGAGATCTTGCAGCTTTGGTTCTACAGGACCAGACCCTTCACACACTCCAGGAGCTAATAGATAGGGTAGATGGTTGGGTAGACCAGCTAAAAGTCCTGGATCTGGGCATAAGTGGTAGCTAAATTGATCAGCCTGTCAGCTCTCCCACACCTACAACCACCAGAGCTGACTCTCTTGCTGGCCAGGCAAGGCTCAGAGCCAGTTCTTCCTTGCTCATTGGGGCCAGCTCTCCCATGTGGGCAGGGCGCCACTGTGTGGTAGAAGATCAACATGGCCTCGGGAGGTTTTTATCTTTGGTTTTATCATAGGCCCAGGCTCTGTGGGCTGTGGCTGTGGCTGTCTTCAATCCAGCCCATGCCGCACATCTATTACTTCTATTGAAACTCATATTTTATTTTCCCTTTCACAGACAACATGGTAGTCAGAAGCACTAAGAAGTATTGATCACAGACTTCCCATAAGGCCCAGCGAGCCAAAGAGTCCTGTTGAGCCATGTTTCATGTTTCTCTGGTTGGTTGTCACAAGTGACTGCACACAGATATGGAAACTGTCACCATTGCTGCTGTTGCTGCTGCTGCTGCTGATGATGATGGCTAAAAGGTCAAACTGATTCTTTCTACCATCAATGATATAAAAATGTCACCCACCACCTAAGCATTAGCTACAAAGCTTTATTCATATTCCTTGGAAAGTAAATTTCATCTTTTAAAAATTTAGCTGTTTCAAGTGAGAAATACTCATTGCTATAAGCCATCCAACTAATTTAGTTTAAGAATTTGCAAGAAAGTTTAGAAAATGGTGTAGGTCAAACCACAGCTACGGGCCAAGAACAGCTATAGATGTACTGTTTTTGATGTCTCTATTTATATAAAAATTGTGAAAGGGCTGGAGAGATGGCTCAGTGGTGAAGAGCATTGGCTGCTCTTCCAAAGGTCCTGAGTTTAATTCCCAGCAACCACATGGTAGCTCATGACTACCTATGGAGGGATATGATGCCCTCTTCTGGCATGCAGGTGTATATGCAGACAGAGCATTTATACATTTTAAAAAGTGGAAAAAAGGAAAAAAGAAAAAAACCAAAAATGATGATGATAAAATAAATAAAAATCTCCTTTAAAAAATTGTGTGGCAAACACCCAAACTTTCTGACAGATTATACTTCATATTACAGTTGAAAACATTTACTAGCTATTTGCCATATAATACACCCCAAATCTCTAGCTGTGACTCCCAATAGAAATTCCTTTAAACACTAGCCTGGTGGCTCATGACTATAATCTCAGCACTTAGGATATAAAATTAGAGAATAGCCAAGAGTACATCTGGCCTGTTTGTACAAGTTCTAGGACAGGTAGAGAGCTACATGGCAAATCCCCAGGGGGAGGGGAAATTACTGAGCATAGTATACTAACGTTGATTTTTAAATATTCCTATTAGCACCTTGTTTCACGACACAGAAGCCCTATACTATTTCCTCCTCATTCTATGAGATTTTATTCTGGGACGTATGTGGTGATGCACCCTGTATGCACAGTCCGAGAGCAGCAGCAGGACCCACATCCTCAGTTACCCAAGGAGTTCCAGGACAGCGTGTTGAACTCTGACATAACTCTGGTTAAGTTTCAATTAGTATCTTGAACTGGGGTCAATTCATCCATCTCTTAACACAATTCAAAAACAAATGAGCAACTGACTTAGAATTGAATTCAAAATCATGGATTCCCTTCATCAGCTTCACTGCAGTTTTCTTCTCATTTTTAAACAAGTAAAACTGTAAAAAGCATTCTCAGCCAGGAGGTGGTGGCATGTGCCTTTGTCCCAGCACTCAGGAGGCAGAAGCAGGAGGAGACAGCTTAGTCTACAGAGTGAGTTCAAGGCAGCTGGGGCTGCACTGAGAAAAACAAACAAACAGCAAAAAACAGAAACAGCAATTCCCTGCTTATGAACTATACAAGGACAGGAAGTATGGTCAAGCCCTGCTCAAAAACATACCACAAAACAGGCTGAGCCAAGTTTCATGTGACTTCAGTGCCCCACCTGACATTATATGAGGAAACCGGTTTATAATGACCAGAGCCTAGAAATTAACTTCGCTTACAAGAGAAAGTACCTTTAAACAGTTTTAGTAAACACTAAATTTTTTAGAGATGTAACTAAAATAATTTGTACTATGGTTAGGGTTCAACTTTATAAACAGGATGCTGAACATTTGGAAGAATCATTGCTAAGTTTAAAATGTATGAACTGCCAATGCAACACAGCTGTACACTAAGTACATTTGTAGCTATATATTCACAGATTCCACATATAGGTACAACATGAACATATACATACATAATACAATAGTGCTTGAATAGTTATATCTTACAACATCTCAGATTACTCTACTTTCCTTCATTTTTATTTATTTATGCCATGCTGATTTTTTTATAAAGATACAAACTATATTTTGTGTGTGCATATGTATGGTGTGTTTGTGCATATATGGTGTATCTATGTGTGAATATGTGTGTGGTATGTGTGCATGTGTGTAGTGTGTGTGCATGTGCATATGTGTGGTGTGTGTGTGCATGTGTGGTATGTGTGTGCATGTGCATATGTGTGGTGAGGGGGGCGGGGGAGGAGGGGCAAGTGATCATCCATGTCTCTGCAGGTAAATGTGGAGGCCAGAGGTCAGTGTCTTCCTTAATCACTTTCCCCTTTGAGGCACAATGTCTCACTAACCCTGGAGCTCACTGACTTGGTATGTGTGTCACCATTACCACTGCCACACTGGAGTTACACATGCATGCCGCTGTGCCTGGCTCTTTACGTGGATGCTGGGAAACCAAATTCAGCTCCTCATGCTTGAATATCAGGTATTTTACAACTATGTCATCTCCCCAGCTCCATATACTTACATAAAGATTTGTTATAAGGATATAAAACCAGTCTTAGAAAAAATGTTTACTATAAAATGTAAGCAGGGGGCTGGACAGATGGCTCAGAGGTTAAGAGCCCTGGCTGCCCTTGCAGAGGACCTGGGGTTCAATTCCCAGCTACCCACATAGCAGTACACTGTGACTTCAGTCTCAGGGGGATCTAATGCCCTCCACTGGCCTTCCTGGGCACCAGGCATGCAAATGGTACATGCAGACAAACCCACATATACATAAAAGAAATAATAATACATTTTAAGTTAATACAAGCATAGATAGGCTCAGGACTACTGTTCAGATAGTATTCAGATCTACTATGTGAGCATTCAGATCTACTACTCTCCAGGACCCTGTTCACTTTTTATAGAAAACATTTTGTAAGTTCTGAGCATCAAGCAGAAGCTTAACAAACCAGGCACATCTTCAGTACTTACTGACGACTTTCTGCCTTCCCCACTGAACTCAAGCAGCGCTAACCTATTCACAAGTCTCATATCTGTACTTCCAACCGCAGCTCCTTTCTCAGTGCCTCTGTGCTGCTGTGGCCGCTGAGAATGTCCTTCAGCCACCTCACCTCATTAGCCCTTTCTACCCATCAGGATGCTCTTCAAAGATGTCTTTTCCAGTGTCTTCTCCCCAATAAGGCAACTGCCCCTCTCAGTTCTCCAACACTGCACTTGCCTCAGCAAAATGAAGGAACCTGCTTAACCCCCCAATTCTGCTCTGTGAGACTAACACATCTCACAGAGAATGAAGGAACCTGCTTAACCCCCAATTCTGCTCTGTGAGACTAACACATCTCACAGAGAATGAAGGAACCTGCTTAACCCCCAATTCTGCTCTGTGAGACTAACACATCTCACAGAGAATGAAGGAACCTGCTTAACCCCCAATTCTGCTCTGTGAGACTAACACATCTCACAGAGAATGAAGGAACCTGCTTAACCCCCAATTCTGCTCTGTGAGACTAACACATCTCACAGAGAATGAAGGAACCTGCTTAACCCCCAATTCTGCTCTGTGAGACTAACACATCTCACAGAGAATGAAGGAACCTGCTTAACCCCCAATTCTGCTCTGTGAGACTAACACATCTCACAGTTTCTCTGAATGACAAGGTACCAGAGCAAGGTGTGCCTGTACTAAAAGACCATCTCAAACTGTAAACTCCCAGCTTTTATTAAATTTAAAATGAAACAGAAACTCATATGTACACATAAATAAAAAAAATCTTTAGGATCTAAGACTATGAAAAGTGTCTCTTGACAACAAAAGACACAATTCAAAACGAAAAACTGGGGGCTGGAGGAATGGTTCAGGAGTTAAGAGCACTGACTACTCTTCCAGAGGTCCTGAGTTCAATTCCTAGTAAACACATGGTGGTTCACAACCATCATGTAATGGGATCCAATGTCCTCTTCTGGAAGACAGCTACAGTGTACTTATATATAATAAATAAATCTTTAACAAAAAGGAAAAAAGAAAGGAAGGAAGGAAGGAAGGAAGGAAGTAAGGAAGGAAGGAAGGAAGGAAAAAAGAAAGTAACCGACATCAAATTGACTTCTTCTCTAAGGAAGGGGGTGAGCTTGCTTCAGCAGCACATATACAAACCTTGGAAGAAAGGAGGAGTGACCTGTGAGACACAACAAAAGACCAGTGTCCCAGACATAGAAGCTTTCCACACCCAGCCAGCGCAGGCAAGATGGTCCAGTGAGACAAGCCAGATATCCTGAATTTGATTCTCAGAGCCCATACAAAACACAGAGAGGGACAAACTCCTCCACAAAGCTTTCTTCTGAGCACGCACATCATGCACACTGTGTGTGTGTCTGTCTCTCTCTCTCTCTCTCTCTCTCTCTCTCTCTGTGTGTGTGTGTGTGTGTGTGTGTGTGTGTGTGTGTGTGTGTGTATTCTGTGTTTTGTGCATATGGGCATTTTGCTTGCATGTAAATCTGTACCCCCAGAGACCAGAAAAGAGGACCACATCCCTTGGAACAAGAGTTACAGAAAGTCGTACACCTCCATGTGGGGAACCTCAATTGAGAAAATGCCCCTACCAGGCTGGTCTGTGGCAAGCTTTTGGACACTGTTTTTGAATGGTGATTGATGTGCATGGCCCAGCCTACTGTGGGTGGGGCCACCCCTAGGCTGGTAGACTGGGGTGTATAAAAAAGCAAGCTGAGCAAGCCATGAGGAGCGACCTAGTAATTAGCATTCTTCTACAACCTCTTCATCAGTTCCTGCCTTGATTTCCTGCCCTGACTTCCCTGCATGATGGACTGTAAGATAAAAAACAATTCTTCCTCCCCAAGTTGTTTTTGGTTATGGTGTTTATCACAGACATAGTAAGCCTAAGTAAGGCAACATGCCTTTATGAGATATCACAATAACACTCATAACTTTGCACTAATACTAAATAAAAGTTTCAGAAGTGGGTGAAACCACTAGGGATATCACTCGGTTGATAGAGTGCTTGCCTACCATGTATATTATATGTTATAACCTGTATGTATATTATATATGTATATTATAACCCTGGATTCGAGACTTGGCACATCAAACCAAATGTGGCGGTGGAAGCAGGACTTGTCAGCAATCCCAGCACCCAAGAAACAGAGTCAGGAGGTTTGGAAGTTCAGGTTCCCCTCACCTACATTAGTGATCTCAAGACCAGCAAGGATACATGTTCCAAAAAAGAACTTAAAAAGACCAAGTGTGCAGCTCTGTGACACAGTACAACTCAACATCTGTGAGGCCTGAGTTCAAATCCCTGTGAGGGAATAAGAGAAGGGAGGACATGAAGGCCCTTTAAGGACTTTCTGACCTCCAGATTTAGGTTCCTCAAGATGTAAAGGTGAGCAAGGCCTCTCCTCTACACTTCTATTTCTCTTCATCTCGCCATTCTTTTCATGATCTCCCACTCACTGTGCTTCTCTCCTTTACTAAGCCCCTTTCATCTCCTAAGCCAGCCATCCTACCCTTATCCTATGACCCTCTACCCAGAAAATCCCAGCTGCTGTTCCTTCACCCCCATTTCTAGATAGTACCTGTGATGGTTTGTATATGCTTGGCCCAGGGAGTAGCACTATTAGAAGGTGTGGCTTTGCTAGAGTGGGTGTGACCCTGTTGGAGTGGGTGTGTCACTGTGGGCGTGGGCTTTAAGACCCTTATCCTAGCTGCCTGGAAGTCAATATTCTGCTAGCAGCCTTCAGATGAAGATGTAGAACTCTCAGCTCCTCCTGCACCATGCTTGCCTGGATGTTGCCATGTTCCTGCCTTGATGATAATGGACTGAACCTCTGAACCTGCAAGCCAGCCCTGATTAAATGTTGCTCTTATAAGAGTTCTCTCGGTCATGGTGTGTGTTCACAGCCTAAAACCCTAAGACAGCACCACTTAACTTCTTTAGCTTGGTATACTAGTACAGGCCTAGAATCCCAGTGTCTGGGAAGTTGAGGCAGGAGGATTAGGAGTTCAAGGCCAGCTTGGGCTCTATGAGACTATGACCTAATTAAAAAACAAACTAAAATAGATCTTACTTTACATAGGATATTTTTCCTGAACCTCCAAACCTAGACTTTACAGTAAATTAGTGGTGTGCCATTAGTGTAGGACAACTACCAGATCTACCTGGATCTTGCAGCAAAATAGAAATGATTTAAAGGGCTCGGTCAGTCATACTGGTACAGACCCTTAGTCCCAGCACTCAGGAGGACTGACCTCTGAATTCAAGGACAGCCTGGTCTACAGAGTGCGCTCTAGGACAGTGAAGGCTACACAGAGAATGTCAGTCTTGAAAAAAATCAAACAAGAGAGTGTAAGGACTCTGCCCCAATTTTTATTATTTAATCCTTATGGCCTAGCACACAGACTGACACACAGTATGTAGCTGTGGACTATAAAAGACAAGATCAAGATCAGGAGTGTGGAAGTGATGAACGGATAAGTCCCATGAGATTTTTAGGGCAATAAAACTATTTTGAGGAATTTTACAGATTTGTCATTATGCCTGTCAAACCCCATAGAATGATGGCAGGGGGATCTCTATGAGTTGGAGGCCATCTTGGTTAACATAGCAAGTTCCAGGCCAGTTAAGGCTATACTCAAAAAAATCAAAACTAAACAGGAAACTAAACAGTAAAGCCTAGACGAAAGATTTAGTGATGTGTAAAATGTTGGTTCATCCACCATAACAAACATGGCATGTAAACACAGCATGTGGATTAGGATGAAAAAGCCAGAAGTAAGCTGTGGTGTCTCAGACATTATTCACTGCGTAAATATTCATGGTAGCCTACACCCAGGTTATCCTCGACCTGTCATAGATGGGATATAATCAAACATATTGTTTAACATGACCAAATATAAAATTCTGTTGACTATGTATAACAAAAACAAATACTATAAAGACTTAAAAAACATCCTGGACTTTACCTAAAATCAATTCAAATATGAAATATTTCAACAGATCCACCCAACCTTTCTTTTATCATAACATTTCAATGCTAATGGCAGTGAGTCCTACACCCAGGTCGCTCTCTGTACTTGCTGTACTTGCTGTCTACCTGGAGTCACAGGTACAGTCAGAACGCTGTCTACCTGGGGTCACAGGTACAGTCAGAACGCATGTACAGTTTCAAACTACAAAGATATTTAAACACAGACAAATTTACATCTTAGGCACTCTCAATTAGATCCTATTCTGGATAAACACTGCCAGTGTTTTAAAAAAAAAAGTTAAATAATTATTGCATACAATTAAGTAGTCTCTAAGACTCTACGGAACTAAATCCCCAGCTCTCAAACAATGCAGTATTATCCAGTGCTAAGAAGACACGGGTTATCATGGCGTTAAAGACTACAGAGTGCCTATTACTAATTGGGGGGAAAAAGTCTGAAAATACTACATACTGCATGATTCCAACTATTAGGACATTCTGGAAAAGGTAAAAGCAGGGAGACAAGAAAGCGACAGTGGCTACCAGGTCTCTCTCTCTCTCTCTCTCTCTCTGTGTGTGTGTGTGTGTGTGTGTGTGTGTGTGTGTGTGTGTGTGTGTCAGTACAAGTGATTGTGAAGATTGTGAAACTATAGTAAGGTCTACACTGCCAGTAAAGAAGTCTAAGCAGGTATGGTGGCCCACCTCGTTAACACTAGCACTCAACGGGCAAAGGCAGGCAGATCTCTGTGTTTACTTCTAGGACAGCCAGGGCTGTATAATGAGACCCTGTCATTTAAAAAATAAGTCTATTTACTATTTTTAATAAGTAACAGCAATGTGTTTCTGTGATCATATTATGAAGAAAGAAGATCCATCAATTTTCATACTAAGAAACATTTACTCACCCACCAATTTTAGTCTTATTTTGAAGGTGAGCAAGGCACCAATTACTTCCCTAGGATCTGACCTCTGTAGTGGAGCCAAAATAAACAGGAGTGAGCCAGAACCAAAGCTAAGCACAGCCAGCTGTGCTGTTTGCTTGTTCCTTCTGTACAAAGAACAATGCAGATTCAGAATGAGACTTCAGTCCTCAGCATGAGAGCATCCAGTATATTCTGGTTATCTGAAAAAAAATGTCAACCTTGTGCTCCAAAGATTCTGTGGCAGCTGGGAGCAGTGACACACACCTGGGAACACAGCACTCAGGCCAGCCTGATCTACATAGCAAGTTCCAGGCTAGCCTAAGCCACACAGCTAGACCCTATCTCAAAAAAGTAAAATAAAATAAGTAAAACCTGAGGGGTGAGGATAAAATGTCTCGGAGGTAGTGTGCTTGCCTAATGCATGCAAACCACTGGGTTTGCTCTCTAGCACTAAAGAGAAGAAAAGAGGGGGATCCTGACTGTAAATTTCAACAGTAAGCATAATGATTAGTTTCTTCTTCAAACCTATGTGCTATTGAAACAACTTATCACAGAGGAAAAGGGACTCTAATGTATTAATTACAAATGGATACATATATCCCACTCATATCCAAATTCCTAACTTGAGGGTTTGGAGATGGGGCCTGAGAGGTGGTCGGTGTTAGAAGTTATGCAGACAGGAGCTTCCCGATGGTATTAGAACTCTTAGAAGTGTGTGTCTTCTCTACTGCATCACACACAGAGGCCACAGGTCCCTCTAGAAATATGAGAAATAAGTTATACTGTTTAAGCCAAGCAGTCCATAGTATTTTGTTACAAAAGCCAGAGAAAACTCAGATACAGTAGAAACTAAAAGAAATTGCAGCCTACCTCAATTAGACACAGATCTATACTGACTAATCAGGCCAAGACTTCTGTACTGGCTGGTTTTGTGTCAACTTGACACAAGCTGGAATTATCTCAGAGAAAGGAGCCTCCCTTGAGGAAATTCCTCCATGAGATCAAGCTGTAAGACATTTTATCAACTAGTGATCAAGCGGGGTTTGATCCCTGGGTGGTTTGATCCCTGGGATAATAGACCTGGGTTCTATAAGAAAGCAGGCTGAGCAAGCCAGGGGAAGCAAGCCAGTAAGTGACATCCCTCCATGGCCTCTGCATCAGCTCCTGCTTCCTGACCTGCTTGAGTTCCAGTCCTGACTTCCTTTGGTGATGTGGAAGTGTACTTGCTTCTTGGTCATGATGCTTTGTGCAGGAATAGAAAACCAGACTAAGATAGGCCCTTCTGTGCCCCAGCTGCTAACACAGCAGGAGAGAACAGAGAGTCCCATGGAATACAGTGTGTGGTGAGTGAGGCAGAACAGTGGGATCTCCTTCCACACTCAGGAGTGCACACCTGCCTGTGGCCTGCATGAGCACCAGCACAAACACGGTACACATTCTCTCTTACACACATAATTAAATATAGATAATAAACACTTTCTTAAGAACTTTTTAAAAGGATTTGTTTATTTTAGATACATGAATACACTGTAGCTGTCAGACACACCAGAAGGCATCAGATCTAATTACAGAATGTTGTGAGCCACCATGTGGTTGCTGGGAATTGAACTCAGGACCTCTGGAAGAACAGTGTTAACTGCTGAGCCATCTCTCTGCTGTGAACAGACACCATGACAAAGGCATCTTTTATACGGAGAACATTTAATCGGGGCTGGCTGACAGGTTCAAAGGTTCAGTCCATTTTCATGGCAGGAGCATGGCAGCATCCAGGCAGGCATGGTGCAGGAGGAGCTGAGAGTTCTACATCTTCCTCTGCAGGCTGCTAGGAGAAGACTGGCTCCCATGTAGTTAGGAGAAGATCTCATTGCCCACATTGACTGTGGTGGTTTAAATAGAAATGGGCCCCAAAGACTCCTGTGTTTAAATGTTTGGCCCATAGGAAGTGGTACTATTCAGAGGTGTGACCTTGTTGGAGGAAGTGTATCAATGTGGAGGCAGGCTTTGAGGTCCTATGCTCAAGCTACACCAGAGACACTCACAGTCTCCTTCTGTAGCTCCTTCTCCAGCACCATGTCTGCCTGTATGCCGCCATGCTTTCTGTCATGACAATAATGTACAAAACCTTTGAACTGTAAGCCAATTATGTTTTCCTTTACAAGAGTTGCTATGGTCATGGTGTCTGTTCCCAGTGATAAAAACCCTACCTAAGACAGTCACTATGTGCCAGGCGTGGCAGCAGACTCCCAGCACAGGAGGTAGCAGAGTCAGGAGGATCTCTGTGAGTTTGAGGCCAGCCTGGTGTACACATTGAGCTGCAGAACAACCAGTACTACACAGAGAGATCTTCTCTCAAAAAAAAAAAAAAAAAAAACCAACAAACCACCACCACCAACAAGAGCCATTACAGTGTAAAATCACAGTGTTCAAAAATACTTTTGACTTTGGGAAGCTAAGGCCTGCCTCTGCAATCTGCTTTCTTGCCCAGGCAGGTTAGCCGCTTCCATCTGTAACAATCTTGTGAGTTGGTGTGCAAGGGCAGCCATGCAGCAAACGCTAAGCTTGAAGGTAGAATAGGTGGTGCTGGAAAGGGGCCGAGCGATAACCACATCCTCTGCCACTTGTCAACATTTCTCCTAACCAGACACTTTTATGGTTGGCTAAAAAAGTTGGAAATTAAATCCAACCTCACAAGGATAAGGTCAATAGGTCAGTGTGTCTCCCAGCAAGAAACAAACCCATCTGGAACACCATGGCTTGGGAACTACACTCAAAATGGTTTGTGTTACACATTATTCAAAAAATCCTCTTAGAAATGTGAATTTATGCTACCTGCCCAATTTCAACTTTTCCCTGGCTCCTTCCTCCCCACAGATGGTAGAGCATCCTTGATAGTTAGATCCCTTTTAGCAACTGTACCTCACTTGTTGTATCATGACCTTGACGTCCCTGAACTCACACTATTCCATCCTCAAGTCTTAATGTGTTC
Organism: Micromys minutus; assembly: GCF_963924665.1. Lineage (NCBI taxonomy): Eukaryota > Metazoa > Chordata > Mammalia > Rodentia > Muridae > Micromys > Micromys minutus. The sequence goes on from NC_137969.1 coordinate 45,727,675, forward strand.
CCCATCAAGGCAGAACCTAGTAGTCAAAATTTGACCATCACGAACCAGCAAGATAGTTTAGCAAGTAAAGGTATATGCTATCCACACCTGATGACCTGCTCAGAACCCATATAAAGGTGGGAGGAAGGAGAGACTCCACTGAACAGTTCTCTGATCTCTACTCATTCACCATAGCACATGCCTGCCCCAGAATTTCATCTTCAAAGATATAGAGAAGGTGGGTAAAGTGCCTGCCACACAAGTGAAAAACCAGGTTCAAACCTGGTTTTGGTGAGAGAGGAGGCAAAGGTAGAGAATGCCTGGAAGCTCCTAGGACTGAAACTGTCTCAAACAGGGCAGAAGACCAGGACCAACAGCTAAGGCTGTCCTCTAACATGTCTCATAACACACACACACACACACACACACACACACACACATGAGCACATACATGCTATACATATAAAGATAAAAATTTTAAAAATCTAGGACCAGCAAGAAAGCGAAAACGATAATGTTTATATTTAGTATATGTTGCACTCGTGCATGTGTCATCAGAGAATAACCTGCAGGACTCAGTTCTCTGTAGACTGTCCTGAAGCTGTTCGTATTCTGATGTTAATTCCACTTCCCCAAGAAGGGCAGTCTAGTCACATACTCATGCAGTGACTTCATCTGAACCTTCCCATTTTAGTTAAAAAAATAAAGGAGAGCCAGTGACTGGGCAGGGTAAGGGAGGTGGAGAAAAAGAGGTCAGAGGAGGGAGGAGAAAAACTCCAAGATGGACGTCCAGAAAGATGAGCTAGATCCAGATGGGTTTGATTGGCATTAAATAGCTATGAACATTTAAGGATTTTATAGGTCCAATATCTCATATAGAAGGGCAGTTTGTATCTTTGTCCATCTGCTGTAATCTTGATGTGTAGAGGGTTTGTGGCTTGAGAATTAAATACATAAACCTGTATGAAAAGCTATCGGGCTATAGAGTTGTGTTTGTGTTGGGTTTTGGGATAAGGAAACACCCCAGGATGGAGGCGGAAAACAGGTGTTGGAAAACTACCAGGGGAGGGAGTCCTGCAGACAAAGTTAGGCCATGGGGGTGACTCAGACTGAGCCACAGAGGTGGCTCCATAGTAGAATCAGACCCACAGAGTGGGACTTCGGGGCCAATAAAGGGATAAGCCCTATTTTCTAATTTAATATTTACTGCTACAGTTCTCTCCTTACACTGTGTGGGTCTCAGGGATCAAACTCAGGTCATCAGGCTTAGTGGCAAGCACCTGACCTGATGAGCCATCTCACTAGCCCAAGAATCCAACCAAAAATTTGCTATAATCTACAACTCATTTATTAGGCTTTTTATTTTGCTTTCAATCTTACCATTTGAATACACTTTCATCTCTTCTAATACAGTATGGGTTCTTTATTAAACACATGATGTCATACTTGTCTTTATACCCAGAGATAGATTGTTATAGTTTACATATGAAGCATCTCAACAACAAGTTCACTTGTCGAAGGCTTGTTTCCCAGCTACAGGGATCTGGGCAATAGTAATGCATGTCTTTTAATCCAAGCACTTGGAAAGCAGAGGCAGGTGAATCTCTGTGAGTTCCAGGCCAGCCTGAGCTACAGAGTTAGTTCCAAGACAGCCAAGGCTATACAGATGAAACTCTGTCTCTGGGGGCAGAAAGATGGCTGAGTGGTTAAAAGCATGTACTGCTCTTCCTGAAAACCCGAGTTTATGCCAATCAGCTCACAACTGTAAGCCCAGCTCTGGGGTGATCCAATGCCTCTAGCATCTGTGGGCACCTGCACACATGTGCATATATCCATATACACAAACATGTATATGCATAGAATAAAATATAAACCATTTTAAAAGAGAATATATCCTAAGGACACTAATCTCATCAAGTATTTCATGAGCTCATAGCTAAACAGGATACTAAGATGAGGGACAGGGCTAAAGGAAGTAGGTCACTTGGACCATACCTCTGAGGAGTGTATCTTGTTCTCTCTGTCTGCACTTCCTTTCCACCTCAAGATGAACTGTGCCACATGTTCGCATCACTCTGACATTCAACCTTGCATCAAATCTGAAAGCAACCAAGAACTGCAAATTCTGAAATCCTAAGCCCAAACAAACTCTCTGGTCTCAGGGTTTCACCCCAGCAGCACAGATACGGCACACTTAGTACAGTACTTTGCATACAAGAATGAACGAGACACCTCATACGTGTATGGTGGCTTCATTAAACACTCCAGGTCATCAATTCTGTCTCCATACATTCATTCATGTTATGAATGTCACACCCAAGGAATTAAGGACTACATCTAACCAAAAAGAATGAACTTTCAGTTAATAAGAAAAAAAGCTTCTGTCTTCACCCCCATGAGTCAGCCAGCTTTCTAATACTAATATTCTGAACATCTAAAAGCTTAGTATCTGCTTCTGCAAAATCCCGAGGCTAGGTCTCTTGAAAGCAATTGCATGTTATCTTCTACATTACCTAACTCTAATTACAGAACATTACATTAGGATTATATTAAATTACTCTGTTATTCAATAAAATGATTTATAATTTTAGTCATTCTAAAACTAATTCACAGTTAACCTAGCTATCATTCAAAACAAAATCAATTGTAATTATATATATTTGACTCTAATTTTTCTCCTGCAAATAGATGTTTGTCCTCAGGTTCCCTCTCCCACAACAGGAATGTACTATCCCTAGACAGCTGCTAAGATAGATAACTTTGTAGTTTTGTTACTTGGTTTTGCTGTTGCTTGAATCAAGGTCTGTGGAGCTCAAAGGACAACTTACAGGGTTGGGTTGTATGGACCAACTAAGGTCAGCAAGCGTTGTGCCAAATGCCTTTCTTGCTCTGCCATCTTGCCAGTCCAGATGTTCTCTGAAATAGAGTTTCACGTATCCTAGGATAGACGTGGACTTACTATGAAGCCAAATGTGACCTTGAACTTTACCTGCCATCTCCTCCCAAGTGCTATGATTCTGAGGTGGCAGAGATCTAACACCCCTGGGAGCTGCTGAGCAAGACTTAAGCTCCAAAACACTATTTTTACCAAGTAGGATCATTAAGGGTAGGAAAGCCTCCAAAAATAATTACAAAGTAAGAAAGAGTCCTTTCTCCTTCCCACTTCACTGCTGTGCTGCTGCAGCCTTGAGGCTTCTTTGGGAGACAGTATTTGATCTGTGCAGCGCACAACTCAAGAACAAGTAAGTATTTGTCTCTGTATATACTTACTTCATTTTATGTGTGTGTGTGGGATGGGGAGCTTGAGAACTAGGAGCTGGGCCTGGTGGCTCAGGCCTTCTAACAATCACAAGGCTGAGGCAGGGAAACTGCAATTTTAAGATCAGCCTGGGCTAAGTAAGCAAGACCTTGTCTTAAAATGATAATAACAAAAATAAACTTTAAAAAGAAAAAAAAAACTAAGAGAAACTATTAAAATGTGACAAAAAGTATTTGGGTGTTTTTGCTCTGGGGGTGAAGCACAGCCTCTAGCACTAAAAACAGACAAGGCAGACACACAGACAGATAAAAAGGCCCTAAACTGTGATGCAGGTAGTACGGTATAAAACAGCCGTCTGTAATGAGGTTGGACCTCTTCTGGTGTGTCACAGGAACAGTGCAGTCACAGATATAAAATAAAACCTAAAGCAAAACAAACAAGGAATAAGCCAGGCAGTGGTGGCGTACACCTTTAACCACAGCACTTGGGAAGCAGAGATAGACATGCCCCTGAATTTGAGGCTAGCCTAGTCTACAGAGCAAGTTCCAAGAAAACCAGAACTACACAGAGAAACCTTGCCTTAAAAAACAAAAATTTAAAAATTAAATAAATAATAAAGATTAAGATGGAAGGAAGGGGCCCACAAGATGGCTCAGCAGATAAAGACACTTGCCACCCGGCCATGACAACCAGGGGCCCATATGGAAGAAGACAATATCTATTAGTTGTCTTCTGGCATATGCATGCACGCATACACACAAACACACACACACACACACACACACACACAAGTATATTTTTTAAAAATGAAGAATGGAGGTTGTAAAAATAACTTTTATCTGCTTGATATCACTATCATCTCAGAGGCTTACTGCTGAGTAGCCTTTTTAGTCTTTCTGAACTCTGGCAGGCTGATTCAACTCTGCTGTTCTGGTTAAAACTCCTCTCTAAGCTGACTGACTGAATCTGACTTCTCTCAGCTTCTCAATGAATTGTGCTGTTTGGAGTCTAACTGGCAATTTTCTAATCATCTCACTCCTTGCTCTCTGCCTCTGCTGCCCTGCTGCCCTGCTGCCCTGCTGCCCTGCTGCCCTGCACTGAACAGCATGAACTCAGGAACAAGCTCAGCCCAGCTGCACCGCACTCACTGCACTGTCCTCTCCCCGACCCATTCTGTCACATCTTGCTCTGACTCGTCACTTTGCGCTTCGATTAGACATCAGTTTCAAACATGGTTGCTTCCTTCTACACACTAGTCTCATCTACACTGTTTGGGATTAAAGGTGTGTAGCACATTTGCATTCCAGCCACCTAGGTCATTGGATGCTATCCCTTGCCAGAGCAGCCATGCTGCTAGATTAAAAATTCCTCTACAGGAGGTGAGGAAAGTTGTAAAAAGGCGAATTTATATTTCTTTTTCATATCTTCACGTGTTTATCATACTCACTGTCAGGATGCTCCCATATCTAGCCACTCCTTGAACATCCAGGTTCAAGGGGCAAGGAAATAGTCTGTCTCACTGATGTTCACAGACCTCATAGAGGTATACAAAGATGCTGACTTGAATACATGACTATATTTCAAATAAACTAATAATACTTTGTTTTGAAAGTGCAAAATATGCTCCAGTAAAGAAAAGGCTAATTTAAAGGCAGCTCTCAGAGAAGACGCAGATTCAGTTCCCAGCACCCACAATGGGGCCTCACAGCCATCCAGATCCAAGGCAACTGAGGGTCTCTGTGGGCACCAGGCATGAATATGAAACACAGATACACATGCAGGCAAACACTTACACACATAAAGTCATAAAAATGACTTTTAAAGCTAGGCAGTGGTGGCACACCTTTGAGCAAAGCACTTACTTGGGAGGCAGAGACAGGTGGATCCACTGTGAGTTTCAACTCAGCCAGGTCTACACAGAGAAACCCTGTCTCCAAAAATCATGGAGGTACGTAGGTAAGTAGATAGATAGATAGATAGGATGTTACACAGAAAAACCCTGTCTCCAGAAAACATAGACAGACAGACAGACAGAGCAAGCCTAGGCTGTAGTCAAATATAACTTTGATCTCCCAATCCTCCTGCTTCTTCTTCTCTAGTTCTAGGACTATAAAGATTAACAGGCACTGTTCCTTGCTATACAAAATTCTGTGTAATATTTTTAATGAAAAAATTAGTTGAAATAATTTAATTTTTAAATTTGTTTACTTCATGTATATAAATGTTTTCCCTGAATTGGAGAACAGAAAGACATCTGATCCCCTAAAACTGCAGTAACACTAGGTTGTGAGCCACCATTTTTTTTTTCTGTTTTTGTAGACCAGGTTGGCTTTGAACTCAACCACTTGCCTCTGCCTCTCAAGTGCTGGGATTAAAGGCATGCACCACCACTGTCCGGCTCCCATTCTTTTTAATTATAATAATAAAAATTATACATTAATTTATCTATCTGTATGTGGGCATGCACTTGTGAAAGCTTGTGCTACCACTGCCCAGCTTGCAATCAGAGCTCTTAACTACTGAGATATCTCTCCAGGCCCACTGAAACAAACTTTTTATTAAAAATAATTTTAATTTCAAGATGCCAAGCCAAATGTTTAGAATTTTTTATACAAAATTATTACTGTTGAATAACCAGAAAAAGCATTTTCTGCCCCGAACATTCCAGGAAAAAAAAAAAAAAAACATTTAAACATCTCTGTGCAGGCCTGCAGCTATTAATATTCTACTGCCACCTACAGTACAAAAATAAAAGTACAGCTAAGGCCTAAAAATATGCCCATATTTAGCTCAGGTCTTGTCCATGCCAACCCTCAAGAGACTCGTGCAAGACAGTTGCTTCAAGTTCACAGCCTACCTGGGCTACCCAGTGAGTCCCAGACCAGCCTATATTAAAGAGTGAGACTGTATCCCAAGTAAGTAACTCACATTTTTGGTTTTGTTTTCAGAGACGTACAGGGTGTCTCTGTGTATCCTGGCTGTTCTGGAACTCACTCTGTAGATCATACTGTCCTTGATTGCAGAGATCTGCCTACATCTGCCTCCTGAGTGCTGGGATTAAAGATGTTTACCACCACTGCCTGGATTTGTTTTATTTTCTTTGGGATTCTTCTAAATCTATCTTTACCAATGTTTAATTATATTATCCAAACCATTCAGTAACAAGGGTAAAATCTTTCTACTGTAACAGGGAAGCCCTCAGCACAACCGACTCAGTGATGGAAGTGCCATCACGCTGTGACACTCAGCACAGACAGACACCTGCCAAAACTAAAATACAGTCCATAAACTATGCTAATGTTACTTCTGGCTAGTTCTGCTTGAGGCTAGATGTTCTTGCTAGCTGAAATATGTCAACCCAGAACATGGTTTTTGTGCTTAAAAGGTCACCCTGGAAAGGCTCAGTGTAGTACCAGCAGCCTAATAAAGAATTTCTAGCTGGGTGAAGGGAGTGCAGGCCTTTAATCCCTGCACTCAGGAAGCAGTATAATGAGTAAGTACTGTTTAAAACGTCTTTAGACAAGTAGAAATAGCTTAGACATAACCTCCACTACAGCCAACACTGCCTGATAACCAGAACCCACCAACATCACCTACTCATGAAAGCCTGACACAGGCATAAAACCCCATGATGCCCACTGCTCTGCACATCTGGAGTGAGACCACCTAGATGAGCCGGGTAACTGGATCCTGATCTTCCACTCAGAGACTTCTGTTAGACTGGGCCTGTCCTCCAGCTAAGATATATCACACAGGTGAGCACCCTGGGGATAAAGACTAAGGACCATAGTTAGGAATTTAAAGTGTGACCCTTGTGTGATGACCCTCAGCATAAAACATACCTTTTGCTATACTAACTACAAGTATCTATCTACTTTCTTGTAACACAGAGGCAGGCAGATCTTTCTTCTGTCTTAGGGCTTTACTACTGTGAACAAACACCATGACCAAAGCAAATCTTATGAAGGACAACATCTAATTGGGGCTTGCTTACTGGTTCAGAGGTTCAGTCCAGTATCACCAAGGCAGGAGCATGGCAGCATCCAGGCAGGAATGGTGCAGGAGGAGCTGAGAGTTCTACATCTTCATCTGAAGGCTGCTTCCAGGTACTCGTAAAGCCCATACCCAGTGACACACCTACTCCAACAGGGCCACAGCCTCTAATCGTGCCACTCCCTGGGCCTCCATAGGCTTGTTCAAACATTATGAGTCTGTGGGGGCCATACGTAAACATAGCATAATGCCAGGCCAGCCTAGTCTACAGAGCAAGTTCCAGGAAAGCCATGGCTACACAGTAAAACCCTTGTCGCAAAAAAAAAAAAAAAAAAAAAAAAAAAAAAGAAGAAGAAGAAGAAAAGAAAATATTTTCTCTTGGCTTAAACCCTTGTCTGAGCAGTCTTCTCTGGTGAATACCCCACAAAACTACATTACGCAACAAATGAAAAGAATGCGTTTTGCAAAGAAAAATAAAAAAAAACATTCAATTTTTTTTTAAATCTGACTTTCCACAAGAGTGAAGAACAGAAGCCAGAAAGATGATTTAGTTGGTAAAGCCCTTGCCAAACAAATATGAGAACTTAATTTCTACCCCCAGCACCCACAAAAAGGAGCCCGGGAAGGTGGGCTGACGCAGCACAGTGGCTTGTAGGGATAGCCTGCAGTGAAACAGATCTGCGCAGGCTCAGGGCCTTGCATTCCCACAGCAGGACCACTCCCACTGCAGGGGGCGGAGACAAAAAGCAGTAAGACGTGTACTGCGCAGGCCTGCTGTTCCCGGAGAAAAGACGTAACTGCAGTAACGAGGTAACTGCGCAGACCAGCCTCACTGCAGATAACTGCGGATACCTGGATAACTGCGCAGGCAGACTCTACTGCGGATAACCACCCGAAACTGCACAGGCTGGCCCGTAAAGCAGATAACCACCGGGTAACTGCACAGGTCAGCTGTACCATGGATAATCCGGTAACTACGTAGGCTGGCTGGACTACGGATAACCAGTTAACTCCACAAGCTGACTGTGCCACAGAGGCTGGCCATAAAGTGGATAACCTGGTAACTGTACAGGCTGGCCGTACCATGGATAACCAACCCGGTACCTGCGCAGGCCAGTTGTGCCCACGGATAACTGGGTAACTGCGTAGGCAGGCCGTACTGCGGATAGCCAGGTAACTGCGTAGGTTGTGCCACGGATAACCGGGTAACTGCGCGGGCTGGTTGTATTGCGGATGACGGATGACTGGGTAACTGCGCAGGCAGGACATACCAAATAACCAGGTACCTGCGCAGTCCGGCCGCACCACGGATTGCACTGGGTGGTCGTACCATGGATAACTGGATAACCAGCTAACTGGGCAGGTCACAACACGGAAAACTGGGTAACTGAGCAGGCTGGACACACCACGGATAACCGGGTAACTGCGCAGGCAGACCGTACCGCAGATAACCGGATAACTGCGCAGGCAGACCGTACCGCGGATAACCGGATGACTGCGCAGGCAGACCGTACCACGGATAACCGGATAACTGCACAGCAGACCGTACCGCGGATAACCGGATAACTGCGCAGCAGACCGTACTGTGGATAACCGGGTAACTGCGCAGGCAGACCGTACCACAGATAACCGGGTTAACTGCGCAGGCCAGTCGTACCACGGATAACTAGGTAACTGTGCAGCAGACCGTACCGTGGATAACTGGGTAACTGCGCAGCAGGCCGTAACTGGCAGGCAGGCCGAACCACGGATAACTGGGTAACTGCGCAGCAGGCCATAACTGGCAGGCAGGCCGAACCACGGATAACTGAGTAACTGCGCAGCAGGCCATAACTGGCAGGCAAGTCGTACCACGGATAACCGGGTAACTGAGCAGCCTGGCCGTACAGCGGAAAACCGGATAGCTGGGTAACTGAGCAGCCTGGCCGTACAGCGGAAAACCGGATAACCGGGTAACTGCGCAGGCAGGTGGTACAGCCCACATTCTAACGCAAACACGGGCCCTGGACTGCGCATGCGCACATACAACTACTGGTTGCTGCACTGCGCAAACACACCCGTGACTCAGCTGGTTCAATTCTCTAGGCTGGTGAAAAGGAAAGTCAGCTGGACTGGATGGTGCCACCTTGTAGTCGCTATTCAGGAAGGTAACGAACATTAAACAGCAGAACAACTTAGCAGTTGGTGACATTTTCAATCCACGGCATCAGAAAGAGGTTATCGCGAGAACCAGGAAGGGGCCCGTGCTCTGCGGTAAAATGGCATCACAGCAGACCACATTTCCTGAGAAACTCAGCCGAAAACAATACAAGGCTGCAATGAAGAAGGAAAAACGCAAGAAACGTCGGCAGAAAATGGCTCGGTTGAGAGCTCTGGAAGCCCCACCAGAGGAGGAGGACGATGATGTCTCTGCCAATGATGAACTTGCGGAGAGATTACTGGAGATAGAGCGGCAAAAATTACATGAAGAGTGGCTGCTTAGGGAGGAGAAGGCACAAGAAGAATTCAGAATAAAGAAGAAAAAAGAAGAGGCTGCTAGAAAACAGAAGGAAGAACAGGAGAGACAAATAAAGGCCGAATGGGAAGAACAACAGAAAAAACAGAGAGAGGAGGAGGAGCAGAAGCTACAGGAGAAGAGAGAGAGGGAGGAAGCAGTGCAGAAGATGTTGGACCAGGCTGAGAATGAAGGCACTTGGCAGAACCCGGAACCACCCAAGGATTTAAGGCTGGAGAAATATCGGCCCAGTTGTCCCTTCTACAATAAAACGGGAGCCTGCAGATTTGGTAACAGGTGTTCACGGAAACATGACTTTCCCACGTCAAGTCCAACCCTTCTTGTGAAGAGTATGTTTACAACGTTTGGAATGGAGCAGTGCAGAAGGGATGACTATGACTCTGACGCAAATCTGGAGTACAGTGAGGAGGAGACCTACCAGCAGTTCCTGGATTTCTACCATGACGTGCTGCCCGAATTCAAGAACGTGGGAAAGGTAATTCAGTTCAAAGTAAGCTGCAACCTGGAACCTCATCTGAGGGGCAATGTGTATGTTCAGTACCAGTCGGAAGAAGAATGCCAGGCAGCCCTCTCTCTCTTTAATGGAAGATGGTACGCTGGACGACAGCTCCAATGTGAATTCTGTCCAGTGACCCGGTGGAAGGTTGCGATTTGCGGTTTATTTGAAATGCAAAAGTGTCCAAAAGGAAAGCACTGCAACTTTCTTCATGTGTTCAGAAATCCCAACAACGAGTTCAGAGAAGCTAACAGAGATATCTACCTGTCTCCAGCTTGGACTGGCTCCTCTGGTAAAAACTCAGACAGGAGGGACAGGAAGGACCACCATGAGGAATACTATAGCAAGTCAAGAAGCTACCACTCTGGCTCTTACCACTCCTCCAAGAGAAACAGGGAGTCTGAGAGGAAGAGTCCTCACCGGTGGAAGAAATCTCACAAACAGGCAACCAAGAGTCATGAGAGGCACAGCTCGAGAAGAGGAAGAGATGAGGATAGCAGCCCAGGTCCACAAAGCCAGAGCCACAGAACCTGAGCCCGGCTTCGGCAGAACCACTTGGACCCAAGACTCTGATATCAGGCTTGGCAGCAACAAAACTTCATTACAGAATAAAAACCTAACACAGTATCCTTCAGATTCCCCAAGATATTCAAAACAAAACTGATTACAAAAGAAGGGCATGGTGACTTAATCTAATTCCCAACCAAGTTACAAAATCTTGTGGCTTTAACAGAGACAAAACCAGGTATTGTTTCTTTGTTATAATGCTTATAATACTGTTATAATGCTTAGTATCATGTTATTGATGTTATTTTCCATATACTTTAAGCTGGCTTCCTGTGTTGTTTTCCTGTAATAACTTTGCATTGTGATGCTTTATCATTAATATATTTATTAACATTGTTTTTATATTGTTTGAATCTGGACAAAATTTCCAAATACGTATCTCTGTTTTACAAAAAAAAGACTAGGATTACAGAAACACTAATGTCTTTTTATAGACATGCTGTCACTATGTATCCCTGGCTGGCCTAGAACTTGCTGTGTAGACTAGACTGGCCTTGGATTCACAAAGACCTGCCTATCAGCTGCTGGGGTCACAAAATAGTTCCACCTCCAAAAATCCAATGGTAACTTTTCTTCAGTTATTTTTTTTAAGCCTGTGTGTGTTGTGTGTGTGTGTGTGTTGTGTTGTGTGTGTGTGTGTGTGTGTGTGTATAGTGACTTTTTTTTAAATCATAGATCTCAAGAGTCTTGAGAACAAGTTAGTAAAAATTTTAGGTTCTCTACCAAGTAATCAACATAATTTACACATATTGTTTCCAAAAAAACCAACGTTGTAAATTTAAGAGTAGATGTTTAAGGTAAGAGTTATCATTATGTAAATGTTTAGATTTTTAAATACTTTAGGCTCTTAATATCAATATCTGTCACAGCCACTGGTACTATATTGCCAACAGCTGCTAAAGATGGCAAACGAATGAACATGTTACCATGCTATAGCAAAGCTTTATCTATCAAATCAAGGACAATGAGGAATTGCTGCAGAGCACCTGCCAGTATGCCCGTGGCCATGGGTTTAATGACCCCCAGTAACAGCAAACAATAAAAACAGTAAGGATGGGGATACAGTGAGGAGCAGAATGGGAGCACCGGCCAGATCAGTTCTGCAGCCAGAGTGCCCCCTCTGACTTGGAGTATTAGATTTTCTGCTCTCCCCCAGCAGGAATTGTACCTTCACATTGCCCAAGCTAGCTCTAGACTTCTGTCAGAGCCTCCCAATAGCTAGGACACAGGCATATGACACTGTGTCCAACTATGCTGACCCTTTACAATGTGACTGGCACATTTAATCACTACCCATTTATTCAAATAGTCTACAAATCTTTACTAAGTGCCTATCACATGCCAGAAATAAGTATTAAGGGTAGGAAAAATAATAAAGTTTGCCTTTTTTACAAGTGAACAACCTAGTAAGTACAGTATAAAAATGAAGTAGTATTATTGAGTCTTCAAAGATAAAAGACATATAAAAGTTAGACAGTGTGCTGTGACTGGTGTGCATACCTTCAATCCCAGCACTTGGGAGCAGCTCTATAGATTGTGACCAGTTTGATCTCAGAGCGAGTTCCAGGCACATAGTGACCAAACCAATGGAGGCTGGAGAGATGGCTCAGTGGTTAAGAGCACTAGCTGCATATACTATGACTACTTTATTCATTTTACAACTCCTTGGGCACTACCCAGAAAACAAAGTGAGAGTGGGGGCCGGTAAAATAGTTCATTGGATAAAGATGAAAGTGCCAAGCCTAAAGCTGCAGGCTTGATCCCTGGAACCTACTTGGTAGAAGGAGAAAACTGACTCCTATAATTCTGATATCCACATGTGCACCACGGTGCACTAGTGTGAATGAATGGGCTGCTTCCTATATCCATAAGCATAGTAAATGTCTGCCCTTTTGTGATTAACTGTGCATAGAAAAGAGCATTCAGTACACATGTCAGAAAAGCAGACCTAACATTTGGAAACAATGTGAAAGTTAGGAACCTGAAACACCCTGCACAACAAACTGCCAGGCAGTTGGCAATAAGAAAACTGGTACCTGGGCTTGGGTTTAGCTCAGCATTACTCCCTTACCTAGCAAGCATTAGATCCTGGGTTTGCTCCTCAGCCTATCAAAACCAGGAGCATGAGAACACCCATGGTATTCTCTAGAATTCCACATCTTCTCCTCACATTCTGTCCTTTGTATCTCCCTTTCCCATTTTTACGCAGAACATGGTTTTCTAGGTGACAGACAACACACAGTCTACTACCATCCATGTGTAAGTGTGTAGCCTGCTTCAAACAGGAGTGCTTGGAGAATAAAGGATCTCTGCATTCCTTACCACATCCCTCACACTATGATCAAATTAGATGATTCACCATTCCTTGTATGGGTATGTGCGTGTTCGTGTGTGTGTGTGTGTGTGTGTGTGTTTGCATGCAAACATTCATGCGTGTGTATCATATGTGTGTACGCACACATTCACACGTGTGACTGCAGGAGCATGTGTGTGCCAGTATACATAGTGAAGTCAGAACAACCTCTGGTGTTTGTCCTTACCTTCTACTTAAATTTGAGATGGGGTTTCTTTGTTGTCTTTCCACTGTATATGCCAGGCTAACTGGCCCTAAGTTTCTAGAGTTTTCCTGTCTCCACCTCCCATCTCTTCATAGGAGTGTGTGCAAATTGCAGATACACTACATGATGAATTTTTATTTTAAGACTTTTTTTTTTAAGATTTTATGGGGCTGGAGAGAAGGCTCAGAGGTTAAGAGCACTGATTGCTCTTCCAGAGGTCCTGAGTTCAATTCCCAGCAACCACATGGTGACTCATAACCATCTGTAATGGGATCTGATACCCTCTTCTGATGTGTATTAAGAGTACTCATATACCTAAAATAAATAAATAAATCTTTAAAAGAAAAGATTTATGGATATGAGTATTTTGCCTGCACATGCTTCTTGTATGTACCTGGTGCCCAGGGAAGCCAGGAGAGGGTGCTGTGCTCCCTGGAACTGAGGAGAGGGTGGTGTGCTGTGCTCCCTGGAACTGAGGAGAGGGTGGTGTGGTGTGCTCCCTGGAACTGAGGAGAGGGTGCTGTACTCCCTGGAACTGAGGAGAGGGTGCTGTGCTCCCTGGAACTGAGGAGAGGGTGCTGTGGTGTGCTCCCTGGAACTGAGGAGAGGGTGCTGTGGTGTGCTCCCTGGAACTGAGGAGAGGGTGGTGTGCTGTGCTCCCTGGAACTGAGGAGAGGGTGGTGTGGTGTGCTCCCTGGAACTGAGGAGAGGGTGCTGTGGTGTGCTCCCTGGAACTGAGGAGAGGGTGCTGTGCTCCCTGGAACTGAGGAGAGGGTGCTGTGCTGTGCTCCCTGGAACTGAGGAGAGGGTGGTGTGCTGTGCTCCCTGGAACTGAGGAGAGGGTGGTGTGGTGTGCTCCCTGGAACTGAGGAGAGGGTGCTGTGGTGTGCTCCCTGGAACTGAGGAGAGGGTGGTGTGGTGTGCTCCCTGGAACTGAGGAGAGGGTGCTGTGCTCCCTGGAACTGAGGAGAGGGTGCTGTGCTCCCTGGAACTGAGGAGAGGGTGCTGTGCTCCCTGGAACTGAGGAGAGGGTGGTGTGCTCCCTGGAACTGAAGAGAGGGTGCTGTGCTGTGCTCCCGGGAACTTATCGCACAGATGACTGAGCTGGGAACCAAACTCAGATCCTCTGTAAGAGCAAGTGCTCTTAGCTACCGAGCCATCTTCCAGCCCGTACACAGCCAGTTTTTATGTGGGTTTTAGGGATTCAAACTCAGGGTTTCAACAACCATCACTTTTACCTACCAAGCTGTCTCTCCAGCCCTATTTAACCCCTGAACATGGTCTACACTTTTACTACCCCACATCTGCCATTCACATTGACTACCACATAAAGTTGCCCCTTATCAACATCTAAAATAATCACTTTGTTCAAAAACAGCAAAGCACCTTCAAGAAGCCTGCCAGAGTGGTGGTGGTAGTAAATGTCTTTAATCTCAACACTCAGCAGGCGTTAACAAGCATGTTTCTATAAGTACAAGGCCAGCCTGGTCTTGACACCCTGTCTAAAAATAAGGGGGCGGTCCTATAATCCGGCAGGGTAGAGGTGGTTCTCTTGTAATTACTGTGACACATATCTTATCCATGACTCGGTCTGAAGACACTGCAGTGGTGGGAAACAGAGGAATGGGAAAGACTACTTCTAGAAATAGACAGCTAAGAGCAGGCCAGAGCCTGACAAATGACACTTGGTTTCAACAGGGAAGACACTCCTGCTGCAGTCTCTGTTCCTCCTTCTTAAGGGGCCACAATCCCACCTGGCTCTAGTCCCCCAGGTCCTCCTCATTCTGGTATGATGAAAGGACCCAATATGGGAGACCCTCCCATGATACCAGTAATTGCCCCTCCTCCTGGGTGATGCTTGTGGGGCCACTCATATAATGAGGTCACCCACGGGAGACCGCATGCCCTTGATGTCCAGGCCTCCAGTGATAAGATGGTACTCACCTAGCATGGCATGCCACAGACATCAGGTAAGGGCAGGGGTCACTGGTTCTGCACTCTTCTGTTTCAGTGGAGACCAGGGTGCTACACCTGAGTATCTTACAGTGGTATGACAAGCAAGACATCTCCCCATATCCAGCATAGGGAATAGTTTTGGTTAGGAAAAGAGGGATTTTTTAAAAGTAGTTTTATTTGTATCATGAACTGTGAAAATAAAATTATTAGCTTTTAGTTTAAAGGAAAAACGTCTGGCAGAAAGAATGCCTTTCTGTCCACAGTTTCTTACTTCTGCTTATAAATACTATAACACCCTTACATCATATATCTACCTATGTTCCCTTTTATTAAAGATGGATGGGCTGGTGAGATGGCACAGCAGAAAAGGACACTGCTGCCGAGCCTGGCCATCTGGACTTGACTTCCCCAAAACCACCTGGTATTGCAGACCATCAATCCCAGCATTCAGGAGACAGACATGCAGTGGATCCTGTGAATTCCAGGCCAGCCTGGTCTACATAGTGGGTTCCAGACAAGCCCAGACTATATAATGAGACCCTGTCTCAGAAACAAAAGCAATTTCATATGGTAGGGGACAGGATTCAGAGTGATCCTCTGACCTATGCACACAATAAATATATATATAATAAAAACTTAATAGACATTCTCCACTTAAAAATCATTTTCACTTTATGTTTTTATAAGAATTGGGGTTCAAGAGCTATTTCAGTGGTTAAGAGCATGCACTGTTCTTTCCGAGGACCTGAGTTCCGACCCATATCAGGCAATTCACAACTACCTGTAGCTCCAGCTCCATGGAATCCACCTCTGGCCTCTACAGGAACCTGCATTCACGTGCACAGGCATACATAAATACATAAAAATAATTTTTACTTCTAAGGTGATTTGATGATTTAAAACAAGTCTTCCTAAGCACACATTCCAGATCTCAACTAATCAAGGCCTTCTCTTTTAAAGCAGTAACGATGGGAGGAGAGGCCTTCGGCCCAGCCAAGGCTCGTTTTCCCAGTGTAGGGGAACGCCAAGGTGCTGAGGTGGAGGGGGTCATTGGGAGAGGGAGCATCTTCATGGAGGCAATGGGAGGGGAGGGAGGATGGGATTATGGGAAAGGGATAACATCTGAAATGTAAATGTAAAGAATTTCCAATTTAAAAAAGGAAAAACATAAAATAAAATACATAACATCGAAATAAATAAATAAAGCAATCATGATGAGCACCTGTGCTACCCGCCACCCAACCTGCAGCTTTAGAAGCACTGCCTATTGTAGGTAGTCAGGCAAGCCTTATAACTCAGACCCACTCAGAAAACTCAAATTTCCTAGACCTCACTTAGCAACATATTTAAAATGAAATAAAAGAGATAGCTTGCAAATACTCTCTTCTCTGTATTACTTGGCAAATTTTATCTTATTATAAAACAAAGAATCGTCTGGAGATGAACAGTAACACCAACATTAGATCCTAAAATACTGCTTGCAGTATGTGCAGTTCTTCCTGCAGCCCTAGATCCTTGTAGACCAAGTAAACACCAAACACATACAAACTTCTAGAAAATCTTGACAGATTACTTGAAGAATAAGATTTGATAAAATAGCAGGCATCCAATCAGGGCATATGATACCAATAAAATTGCTCAGAATGTCTACAAGCATACAAGACTTCAAATTGTATTTTGATGACAGTGGTTCAGAACTAGAGCCTTGATTGAACATGCTAGACAAGCACTCTACATCCCCAGCCTCTGGCCTAGTGAGCTCTGTAGACCTAAGCTGGCCTTCAATTCAAGATGCCCTGTCTTTCCTCCAGGGCGTCAGCACATCGGACCTACACCTCTCTGACACTACTTTACCACAAGTGACTCAGACATCACTTTTCCCATTTCATGAGCCAATTCCAGTCAAATGCAAGTGAAGTAATTGCATTTATTTCTCTTATATTCAAATACTGTTGAGAAAAATTAGGTAGTGGTGTTTGCCTTTGATCCAAGCACTGGGAACCACAAGCAGGTGGATCTCGAGTTCAAAGCCACCCTGGTCTACAGAGTAAGCTTCAGGATAACCAGTGCTACATAAAGACCTGTCTTGAAAAAGAGATTTAAAAAAGGAGATATTTATTGTAATAAATAAAAGCATAAGGATTTTTAGTAGCAAGCTAAAATTTAACAGGAACTTTCATTGGTTTTTAAGTTATTTAGACAGCTTAAAGTACACAGTGAAACACTCTCTCAAAAAAACAACAAAAAAGTAGACATCTGAAATTTGCCTCCTCATCTGTGCAGCTGGATGTAAGAGGTATTTTCCTCACTGGCACAACCATTTGTGTGTAAATGGGTGAGCCTGTGGTGTGGAGGCTAGAAGTTGATTTGGGGTATCCTGCTTTATCACTCTCCAGCTTTTCTTTAAAAAAGAAAGGAAGGAAGGAAGGAAGAGAAAGGAAAGAAAGAAAGAAAGAGAGAGAGAAAGAAAAAGAAAGAAAGAAAGAAAGAAAGAAAGAAAGAGAAAAAAAGAAAAAGAAGTGATTGTGTAGGCCAGGGAATTAGTTGCCACAATTAATTCACTTTCTACCATATGGGTTCCAAGAACTTCACTTAGATTGTCAGACTTAACAGCAAGAGTCTTCACCTGCTAAGCTATCTCCCTGGCCCTCCACTCTATTTTTAAATTCTAGCACAAGATCTCATGGAGCCCAGAGCTCACTAACTGGCTAGGCTGGTTGACTGGCCAGTGAAGTCTGGGCATCTTCCTTTCTCCATCTCACAAGAGCTGGGTTACATACATGACTGAAGTTTACCTGGGGGTTAGGGTCCAACTCAGTTTCCCAGTCATACAGCAAGCACCTCACCTAATGCACCACCTCCCTAGTCCATCCGCTCTGTCTTTTAAAGAGGTGTGGGCTGTTATTTTATGTGTATGACTGTTCTGCCTTCACATATATATGTGCACTGCATGAGTAGCTGGTGCCCATGAAGACCAGAAGGTGCTAGATCTAAAATTGGTGACAGACTGAAATAGGCTGCCACATGGGTCTTAATCAGAATTAATATAGTGGTCATTAGCCACATGTGGCCACTTTAAGCATTTGAAATGTGGCTAGCTGCAACTAAAAAGTTTAAATGTAAAATATGCATAACATTTTAAAGACTTTGTGAAGGAGCTGGAGAGATGGCTGCGTAGTTAAGTGCACTGGCTACTCTTTCAGAGGACCCGGGTTCAATTCCCAGCACCCCCATGGCAGCTCATTACTGTCTGTAACTCCAGCATCAAAATTTCCAACACCTTCCCAAAGATACACATGCAGACAAAATGCCATTGCACATTTAAAAAAAAAAAAAACAAACTTGTGAAAACAATACACTGTATAGTAATTACATAAATAATAACACCTTTAGTTATAACATCTTACCAAAAACAAAAAACAAATCACAGGAACCAGCTGGGTAGATAGCTCAGTCAGGGCCTAGTTCTGATTCTCCAGCACCCATGAGACGGCTTGGCTTGGCATGGGCCCCTATTTTTGTAACCCAAGCCTTGGCAGAGCAAATACAAATAGATCTCGAGTTCCTGGCTGGTCTAGTCAGTCAGTGAGACTGGATTCCAGGTACTGTGAGAGGCTCTGTAAAGATGGGTAGAGAGACAGTGCAAGGTGCCAGTCTAGAGCCACAACCTCCATACGCCCTAAACGCACACACACGCGTGCACACACACACGCTACAGCAGGGGGTAGTGTAGATGCTTGTAATTCTAGCATTCGGGAAGTGGAAGAAGGATCAACTACACAGTGAGTTCAAGGTCAGTCTGGGCTACAAGAGTTCCTATCTCAAAACCGGGGGTTGGGGGGATGTGGTGGGGAGGTGCTGGAGAGATGGCTCAGAGGCTAAGAGCACGTTATAATGCTCTTGCAGAGGACCTGGGTTTCAGCACCCACGTGGTGACCTATAACCGTTCCAACCACGAGTGCACATGCAGGCACCACACCCATACCATAAAATAAGTCTTTTTACTTAATTTCACCTGTTATGTTGCCCTCTAATACTTTTCATGAGACAGTCTAGTGTATATACTTCGTTCCATTTGGTAAGTATATCTTAACCACAGAGTCGACTGTTTTAATGGTGTTTACTCCAGTTAATCCTTTATCTCACCAACCACCTCATTCTAACGCTTTCCAACTTCCACAACCTAGGAAAGCTGCCAAGCACACTCTCACTCTCTTTAAATAAGAACCTCACCACATTGCCCTGGCTTGCCTGGTTGTCCTGGAACTCGCTACGTACAAGCTGTTCTCTGCCTCCCTAGTGCAGAGATTAAAGTGCACTAAAGCCCTGGTGCAACCCATCAAAGTTCGGGACAAAGAACACTTGAAACTTATCTATACTGCAGACACAGAGAAGTCTTGAGCGGGGGCATGGGGAGGGTTTCCACCGCTATGTGTCCCTAAGTCAAAGGGATAAACAGCGAGCTCCACGGCTCTGGAGAAGAGCTGAGCATACAAAGACCTGCTACTGAGCAGCACCCGAGGCTGGGGGCGGGTCTGACGCTGTGGAGGGCAGGGCTGCTCGGCGGAACAACTGTACCTTGAGAATCCCCCTCATCTTCGCCAGGAAGGGGCGGAATTCCTCCGGTGACACTTCCGGGTAGAGTTGGCTGTGCAGCAGCTCCTCAGTGATACCCGACTGTCCGTGGAAAGCGTTCTGCGCCAGGCCGCTCAGCAGCCCGCTTAGGGACTTGCAGCCCTCCAGCTCGCCCGCCATGGCCAGGAAGGGCCTGTCGCCCAGCGGCTGATCTCCGGTCCGCTACGGGGGCCGAGAAGGGCCGAAAATGCTGGCAAAGGCACCCACGGAACGCGAAGCCGGGTTCCTCCACTAGTTGATTTAAACCGTTCTCCCGTTTGCTCTCTGCCACACCCATCAACTACTTCCACCACAGCCAAATCTACTCGTTCCTTTAGGGACACTGCTTTTGCTGTTTCCTTTTTCACTCTGATGCGTACTCAAAGGAAAGATCGCTTGCTGGAGATACCTAGCCGTAACTCCGTAAGAATGCCACTTTAACTTTTCTATAGCAGTATCTCATTCTAGAGTTTGCAATTAAGTGAATAGTGCCTACCACTCAGGGCAAAGCTCTGTAATTCCCCCACCCCCAAATGTAGCTACCTCCTGAGGACATGATCCCTTTGCTTGCGTTAATTCCTTTTTTATACTCGAATGTTGTCTTTCTAACCATCATCAGTAGTCTGGTCCACAGTTTCTTTCTATAACCAATATTTTTCAGCGCCTCCTTTTCATCTTTGAAATGGAATCACTTACGTAAATACCTATTTACATAATTATAAAAGGAACCTTAATTATATTCAGCTATAATAAGCATATAGCATGACACTAAAATATAGGTGAATCTTTAAAATGTGCTAAGTAAGGGCTAGCCAGATTCAGTGGTTAAGAATGCATACTGCCCTTGTAAAGGACCAGAGTTCAGTCCCCAGCACTCATTTTAGGCGACTTACAACCTCCTGTAACTCCAACCTCAGAAATTTAGAGCTACCAGCAATGTGCACAGACACATATACAAAATTAAAAATAAACCTTCAAAAAAAAACCCACATGAAATGAATGAAGACAGACATGAAAGGCAATTGGACAATTTTATTTATATGCAATGTCTAAGCAAATCTATACAAAAATCTATTTTCAGATGATGAAAATGCCTATGAGCAGCCACTGGTAATAATTACACGGCTTTGTCCTTTAGCAAAGCTTAGTGCATTGTATATGCTAAAAGACAGTTTCACAATATGTAAATTAGCCCCCAATTTAAAAATTAATGTAAGCTAATTGTAATATTAAAAAAAAATAGCTTGCCAGGCTTTAATCCCTAGATTTGGGAGGCAGAGGTAGGAGGTTTTCTGAGTTCAAGGTCAGCCAGGACTACACAGAGAAACCTTGTCTTGAAAAACCAAAAAATTAAAATAAAGGGAAATAGCATAATACAGTATGAACTCCAGTTGTGTTTAAGCACGATTGTGTAGACTGGTGAGCAAACAGTGTGTGAAGTAGCCAAATGCCTCCATCTTTTTTGAAGGAAATGTGTTTGGAACAGTGGCTTCTACAAAAGACGTGGATTTGCGGATTGGGGAGAGGTTGTTGTGCTCAGATAGCTGGATGAGCAAGCCACAGTCTGTCTCTGGAGCTCTATTTATGCCCTCCAAACATCATGTGTCCTCCATGTGTCTTGCCTCGACACGTATATTCAATCAGCCTGAGCCCTTGGAAGCAACAACAAACAGTAGCACAGGGCTGAAAGTGCTTTGGTGCGTTTCTTTCTATGGCATCCTGTCAGACGTGGCTCAGCTAAATAAGGCAAACCAATATATGTGTGCCATTAGTAAAGAAGCTTCTACCATGTGTCTTTTCATGTGTTTGTTTCAGTAGAACATCCTCTCCCCTGTATCTGCTTCAGCAAAACATTCCTTCATGAGTCGGCCTTAGCCTTTCACACCTGTGTGCACTTTAGCCAAAATTTCTTCACGTGCTTGTCCCAGCAAAACACCATCCCACTGACTTTTCAAAGAACCCTGAAGTTTTTATTTACTTCAGTTGTGTTTTTAGAGAATTAGACAAGGGGCTATGTGTGTTTTAGGCAGGCATGTAGCACTAAGCAACATCTCCAGTGAATTTGCTTTAATTTTTAAATATCCACATGAAAGACCAAAAACTTATTTCATGGATAACTTATACCGTGTTGAGGACTTAAGAGTACACTAACAATGGCTGTTTTCTTTTTAATTGTTTTAATTAGGTCTAAAATGTTGATATAAAACTTATTGAGCTAGATGTGGTGGCACATTCCTGTATCCCATCTTACAGGAGGCAGAGACAGGTAGTTGTAAGTTGGAAGATGGGCTGGGCTACATAGGGAGCTCCAGGCCAGGGATGGAGATATATATATATCATACTGGCTTCTATATACTTGCACTCTGTAGGCACATGAGATTCTGTCTCAAAAACAAACAAAACAAACAAAAAACCTATGTGGGGGTGGGGGGATCATGGCTCTTCAAACATCGTAACCAGCAATCACTTGAGGCAAGAAGGAAATCCCACTGAATACATCTCAGGAGCTGGTGTTGGTTTAAACCTCAGGAGTCTGACACAGGGCAGTTTATTTAAGACATGTTTAACCACAGCACAATTTTGGAAGAGTTTCCTGATGATAATTAACTCACTCCTCTGGGTACAGCAAAGCTTAAGATATGTTTACTCTGGAAGTCTTTCCAAAGTCCATGGGACCACTTCCATAGAGAACAGTTCAGCAGACTGAGAACCAGCTCAGTCAACAGGGTCTCCAGGGAGAAAGTGAGGACTGAAAAGAAAAAGACCATTAGACAACACTAAAACATGGCCCCAGCCAGTTCTGAGGCTGAAGCCGGCTTGGTTTTTTCCAGTCTGCTTTTATACCATTTTAGGTACGTACAAAGATTATGGTCAGTCCTAAGGCAAAACAGAGTAGTCAAGGAACAAACAAAGCATAAACAAATGTCTTAAACAAAACAAACAACAACAAAAAAGAGGTTGCAAAAATGGGTGGAAGAGAGAAGGTGACAGGTGGAAGAAATGCTACCACTAAGCAGATAACTTGTAAGTCTCCCATCTGGAAGGCCGTGTCCAAATCATTCCTTTTTTTGTTTCATGGAACACAGAAAAAGTTATCTCATAGTTTTTAACTTCTTAAATTTTTGTTTCTTTCTCTCTCCCTCTCCTCCCTTCTCTTTCTCTCTCTCTTTCTCCCCCACCATGTGTGTGTGTGTGTGTGTGTGTGTGTGTGTGTGTGTGTCTGCCTGTCTGTCCACACACCACAGCATACATAAGGAGGCTAAAAAACTAATTTCAAGAATGGATTCTCTTCTTCTACCATATGGATCTGAATTCAGGTGTCAACTTGGCGGCAAGCATCTTTACCCAATGAATCACCTCTCTGGCTCCATTTCTTTTCATTAAAGATTTATTTATTCATTTTATTTTATGAGTATGTGCCTAAATGTATGCATGTGCTTTACCTAAGGAAGTCAGAAGAGGATACTGCATCTCCTGGAATCACAGTTCCGGGAGGCCACTAGACGGAGGTGTTGGGAACTGAACCCAGGTGTTCTGTAACTAAGAGCAGTAAATACACTTAAGCCCTGAACCGTCTCTCCAGCCAGGCCCCACTTAGCTTTAGAGTGAATACTCACCGAGACAGATTTTGGCTGATAGACTTTTGGCACCTACTCTTTCTTAATTGCTTTAGATTCATAATAATTCTATACCAAAGTGGTGCCTGGGTGGGGCTATACTCTGCCAAGGACCACCAGAGAACCTTGTCAGCCTGTTGCCAGGTTGATCAATAAAAGAAATTCATTCTTCTGCCACCAGAGGCTGCTATTGCCATAGCTGCAGCTGCAGGTTGGCATCAGCTGCATTGTAGAATGCTTTTCAAACAAAAGGCTCAAAATACAGTTATCTTTTATTAAATTCCGAGTCGTAGGTTTTATAGATAACAAACCCGGGCAAACGCTAAGAGAATGTTCTAATGCAGCAACAAGGAAAAGCCCCAGAAGCTCAGCCCCAAGGGAAACCAACATCTAACAAACAGCCCTCCTTCCACACAGGTTTCACTCTAATCATGGCCAAATATGCCAACAAGCAAATGGTTCCAGAAGCAATATTTTTATCAACATTAAGAATCTAAACTGTGCCAGGCATGATGGCACACACTAAGCAGCTTCCTTAATAGTGTTTTTCCTGCATGTACGCATGTGCACCATGTATGTGCCGTGCCTGTGGGATCAGGAGAGGGTGTCGGATCCTTTGGAGCTGGGTTATGGGTGGTTGTAATCCATCTATACAACCTATAGGTGGTTGTAATCTCTGTGTGTGCTGGGAAACAAACCTGGTCCTTTGTAAGAGTAACAAGTATTCTAAACTGTATTTTAAAGTATCTATCTTTCCAGCTCTGAGTTCAATTTTTTTAAACCCTTGAGTGTGGGGGTACAGGGGTGTAAAAGGCATGCACCACCAACTCCCCATTTTTGGATAGAAGTTTTCAACAAAGACAGATAAATAAAACATATAAATTTAAGCCTTACATGACATAGACTACTTCAGAAGGAAAGAAAGAACCAAAAAGAAAAAAAAGAAAGTTTGATCCAGACAATCATATCTTAATGAGACAAATAAAGGGGCTTGAGCCAACAAATCCACGCTTTGGTAAGAACATAGATGGTTTAAGGTCATGTTTTGCTGTGAAAGCAATTCAGTTCACCTTGCAAGAAACAAATCTTAATGTTTCTGTCCCTCACTTCTTGTCTTCTATGTCAGTGACAGATAGGCCATGAAGGAAATGTCAACAAGCACAAGACAGCAAAGCACGCAGACAGTCCACCCAAGCTGTTCATCCAACTACGGCAGAAAAAAAGAATTCCCTGAAACATCCATGAATGAACTTCTGCCTCTTGGGTGGGCAGTGAATGCAGATTTCCAGCACGATTGGCAGAGGCTGGCTTGGACCTCTTTCATTCTGCTTCCCCGTCCCTGGCACAGTGAAGGCCCCTTTCAGGTAGGGGTTTTGTCTCCTGCTGTTAGGGGCAGGAGAAGTCAGAGTTCTTTTGTTGGTTACTTCTCTGTTGCTGTGATAAAACATTATGACTATGCTGGGTGGTGGCACACCTCTAATCCCAGCACTGGGGAAGAAGAGGCAGGTGGATCACTGTGAGTTAGAGGCCAGGCTGGTCTACAGAGTTAGTTCCGGGACAGTCAAGGCTACACAGGGAAACCATACCTCAACAAGCAAACAAACAAGCAAGCATACTGTGAGGAAGGCAATTTATAGAGGGGGGTTTTTTTGGGGGGGGTAATGGTTCCAGGATTATGTCATCACTGGCACAGTGGGGAAGCTTGGCAAAGGGTAGGCATGGAGCAGGAGCAGCTCCCATCTCAAATTATGACCAGGAAACAGCACAAACTGGGAATGGCTGGCAGGTTTTGAAACACACTCTGCTCCCAATGATACACTTACTCTAGCAAGGTTACACTTCCTAAGTGTCTCCAATCAGAGCTACCCACTGGAGACCAAGTATTTGAATGTCGGAAACTAGAGGAGGCATCTCAAACCACCACAGTACCAGCACCTGTCCTCTTTATATAAACCAGTTGTCTCAACAACCATAGAATATTTATGTCCTTCGAGGGAGGGGTAAACTGGTCTTTGAAAAAGATGTGTCCAGGGGTGGGATGACTTGGGGCTTGAAAACTTCATTTTAGTCTTAATAGCCTGAGTTCATGTAAAAGCTCCTCTTCATCACAGAACTAAGTCCAGGAAACAATTGTTTCTTAACCTACCGCAGGCATCTGGCACTCTATGGGCTTTCAGTGATTAACTGTGAACTATTAGTGAATGAGTATTACCTATATAAATTTATCTAGTCAATGATAGTGGTTATAGAAACCTTGGAAACTTACCTAAAGACTTCTTCCTGGCTTCTATTGCCTTACTTGTTGACCTTGGGCTTTAGCTTCATCGGCTAAGAAGTCAAGACAATGGCACCTATTTCATGGGATTATGAGGAGGATTAGGTAAGGTAAAGGGTGTAAAGACTTCACACTTTGTTCAGCAGATAACTACTAATCAATTATTAAAATGTTTATGGAAGAGGTCTTAACTAGAAAACAGACTGGATGTGGCTCCGCAACTATTAAGATTCTGCGCCATTTAACCAGTGTATGTAAATCCCTAGGCACTCAAATACAAAAGAGAGGAAACTATTCATAGCAAATCTCTCCTCCAACACCTTTACAAACTGAATAAACTAGGAAAAGAACTTAGAATTTAGATAGATAGATAGACAGATAGATAGATAGATAGATAGATAGATAGATAGATAGATAGATAGATAGATAGATAGATAGATAGATAGATAGATGGATGGATGTCCGTAAAATGCCGGCTGCGCCACACCCACTCCGGAACAAAGCCAGGGCTGCCACGGCTTCATTAACAAGACTAGCTGGAGCTAGTGGCTCCGGTCCACATAGAGTGAGTGGCAGGAGCCACGCCTTTAAAACCTCCGCGCCATCTCAGCTCCCAGGCACTGGGCCGGGTTGACAGTCAGCAGGCGTGATCTCCGCAGCCGGCGTGCGGCGGACAGCCCCTGACGTCACACCTGCGCCGCCTCTCCCGCAGGCCCCTTCCCCGGCTTCCGCCTTCTCTCCCGGCGTCGCTTTCTGGAAGGTTCGTGGAGGAGGCGGCCAGAGAGACCGTTACTCTACGGCAGGCCGGAATCCGTGTCCATCGGTCCTCCTGAACCCGCTCAGACGCCACCAAGGTCGCCATGCCAGAGAACGTAGCTTCCCGGAGCGGGGCACCCGCCGCGGGGCCCGGCAGCCGCGGGAAAGGCGCCTACCAGGACCGCGACAAGCCGGCGCAGATCCGCTTCAGCAACATTTCCGCGGCCAAAGGTATCTCCCCCTCGCCGGCCTGCCTGGTGGCGATACGGCCCAGCCTCTCACTGTGACCTTAGCCCCGGGTGGGCTGTGTTCCTCCCAAGGTGGCCTCGTCCCGTGGGGCACAGCTTTGTACTAACACTAAGCACTTGAAGCATGGAGGCCTCGGACACGCCCCATTGTGGGACGGGGTGCTCCTTAGTTCATCCCCTGCGGGCTTGGGCGGTGTTCGTCACGTTAGTGCGGACAAACGGTAGAAGACACTGAAAGCAATGATCCTTGAGATCGGACGCTTCGGGTCTGAAGTTTGGCTGATTATTAAACCTAGTGGGAGACGGCACAGTATTTTTTTAAAGATCCAAGTTAAATAAACTTTTTTTGGTTGGCTTTGTGGTACTTTGGATAGTCAGTATAAATTCCATTGGACTGGTAGGTGGGGAACATAAAGGTTGTAAAGCACACGATGAAAATCAGCCAGGCCTGAGTTTTATTCTCTGCATGTGTTATATCATGTTTTTAACCTCTGAACCAAAGTTTTCTTACTGTCAGTTCGGGGAAGATAAACCAACTGCTTTCTGTGATTGTGAGCATTTAGAGAACCCGAACTGAAAAAGAAAAAAAAATATGGAAAGGAAATTAAGAGCAAAGCTTTAGAGATATTGCCAGGATTGGAGAAAAAGATGCGTGATTTGAGAAGTGAAATTGGACAAGTATGAAGGTCCTGGGATCCAGGAAATCATTGGCTTATTTTCTGTACAATTTATTTGCTGGGAGGATAAAATGTGAAAGTGTATAAAGTAAAACTTGCAAGTATTGCAGGTGTCTGGACTATGTTGGCTCTGTGGAGTGCAGGATGGAGAAGTCAAGTTGGTGGGTAGTCGGCTTAAAAATCTTTTGTAAGTTTGTAGTGAAAACCTGGCACCAGGATATTTATTGCGTTCTTTAGTTACATTAGGTCCACATAGATAGTGGATCGGTTCTAGGGCCATTTAAGTGACCAAGAATAGAGTGCACACCATATATAAATGAGTAAGTAGTTCATTTCAGGTAGCCATCTTAGCTAGGGTTTCTACTACTGTGAAAAAAAAAAAACAGAGGGTATGGATTAACCTTTTTTAAAAAGATTTATTTATTTATTTTATGTATATGAGTACATTGTAGCTGTCTTCAGACACACCAGATTCCTTAAGGATGGTTGTGAGCCACCATGTGATTGCTGGGAATTGAACTCAGGACCTCTGGAAGAGCAGCTAGTGCTCTTATCCATCTGCTGAGCCATCCCTCCAGCCCTTCAACCTGTTTTCTTATGATCCAAGGACCACCAGCCCAGGGACGGCTCCACCCACAATAGACTGAACCCTTCCCTTTCAATCACTAATTAAGAACATGCCCTACAGACTTAATTGGTTTTTTCTTACTTGGGATTCCCTCTTCTGAGATGACTAGCTTGGGTCAAGTTGATATAAACTATCCATCACAGTCACCCGTCAAAATAAAACAGAACAGAAGCCATGCACATGGGAAAGATTGGTTACTCAGATTGCCTGTA
Organism: Micromys minutus; assembly: GCF_963924665.1. NCBI lineage: Eukaryota > Metazoa > Chordata > Mammalia > Rodentia > Muridae > Micromys > Micromys minutus. The sequence goes on from NC_137969.1 coordinate 45,756,025, forward strand.
AAGCTATCTAGTTACTAAAAGATCAAAGGGCAAACTCATTTTTCTAACTTAAGACAAGCCCTAGGAAGTAAGAAAGGCTTTTTCCAGATACAGCTTGAGTTTAGTTCATTTTGGAGTTATCCGTCCCTCTCCAAAAAAAAAAAAAAATGACAACAGTACTTGCTTACTGGTGAGGAAGATTTCAGACAGAAAATACTGCTAGTATGAATCCTTTAACAGTCACTAGCTTGTGTTACAGAGTAACAGATGTAGAGTTTAAAATACTGTCTTTTTTGGGGTAGTAAATATTTTGAAAAAGGTCTACCAAAATCATCTGAAACTTCGATAATAACTGCTAGATCAAAGTCATGAAATCCATAAAATACTAATGGTATACAAGGCATTTTCTGTTAAATTTATGTATTTTTTTTTCTTACCTGATTCAGGCAAAAGCATATTAAGGGATACAGAAGAATTAGACTTGGTCATGGATATGTGTTCTTAATGGATTATGCTTTTTGTTGGGGAGAGAGAAAGTTAATGAGTGAGTTGTGTACTGCATTAGGATGTTTGTCTCACTGCTGCTTGTACTGTTAAGAACAGAGGAAATAAAATTAAGAACTTCAGACTCAGACTAGATTGTGCTGTTTTTGATTCTCATAGGAATCTTGAAAATTTGTTCTATATAGACCTAGCATATGTGAATTCTGGTGTCTCTTAGGGCTCAGTTTCTTACTAGGCATGAAGGTTTAGGGGACACAATAAGCTGTTATATAGCATATCCTAATAAGGAGAAGTTTGAAACAAAACACTTTTTTTTTTGTCTTGGTTTAATAAGTGACTTTGTTTTTACATTTTAACAGCTGTTGCTGATGCCATTAGAACAAGCCTGGGACCTAAAGGAATGGACAAAATGGTAAAAAGTTTAAATAACTCATTACTTATTGAGAACTTTTTACATTTACAGTCTCACGAAAGGTGGTGCTGTTTCAGGCCTGACAGATAGTTCTATGGTATAACGTACTTGCCTAGGATGGAGCAAGGCCTTAGGTTTGAGCCCTTGTATGTACTACCACCACCTCCCCCAGAATTCCTCCAAAAGTCTTAGAATTCATCAAAAGAAGGGATTAGGTAGTATTTAATTATATATTTTAATGCCTTTTGAGTCAGTCCCTTGAGACTGTCCCTTGATCTTCTTGCTTCTGTTTAAAGTGCTGGCATCACAGGCTTGTGCTAGCATGTGTGGCGGTTCATTTATTTTGAAACCTGAGCTTAATCCTTCTGCCTCAGCCTCTGGAATGCTAGAATTACAGTGTGAGCTACTGTGCTCAGTTCAGCCTTTCAAGCTTTTTCTTGACTGGTAACATAAAACAGATATGTTGTAATAATTTTGGATTGATGTGTCCTCAGATTAAGAGCTAAATAGCAATCAAAAATGAGACAAACCTATATGGCTGGCCAGGGAACTTGGGGGATTTGAACCAAGGTCCTGATGCTTGAGTGGTAATACTGAATGAGCCTCATCTTTCTAGACACCCTGAGCAGGGACCAGAGAGATGACACATACTGCTCTTACAAAGGACCCAGGCTGTGCTTCTGTCTCTAGATAGAGGATCTGACACCTGGCCAGAGCCAGTTCTTTTGTAAAGTTGAGTTGTTCTGAATGTTCTTATTGTTTTACTAATGAAGAGAATTTTAAGTTATTGTACATATATAAACTAACTTGTATGTAATAGTAAATGGAATAGAGCTAAGTAGAATACTGCATTACAGTTTTAAAAAAACAAACTTTCCAGATTCAAGATGGAAAAGGCGATGTGACCATTACAAATGATGGTGCCACCATTCTGAAACAAATGCAAGTATTACACCCAGCAGCCAGAATGGTAAGTATAGATGAGTGGTTGGGTTTTTAGCACGGTCTTTGTTCAGTAGCCCTGCTGACCTGGTAGTCACTGTACATCCTTGAACTCCTGAATATTGGGGATTATATTCATGGGCATGTGCTGTCTTGATAAGTGGTTTGTTTTAAGTGTACTTACATGATACTTGATAGAGTTAATTTTAATACTATTTAAACATGGCAGTTTTATTTTTATGCTAAAAAATGTACTTTTTAAGATATTGTTGAGGTTCTTTTTTTTTTCCTGGTTCTGTGCTGTTTATTGAACCCATAGCATTGTACAAGATCAACAAGAACTCAACTACTGAGCTACACCCACAGTTAATAGAAAACAAAATAATTTTAATCACATCAAATGTTCTCACTAGTTTTTATTAAAAATAATAATTCAAGAGTCACAATTAGTCTTGTGGCAAGTGAGAAGTTGTATTAGCAATATAAGCTTTAGGAATTGCTCTCTGTTAAAATGTACTGTTAGGCACAACAAACAAATTCCTGTAATCTTAAGTACTCTGAAACAAAAGGATCATTGGAGCCTGTCATAGACAACATGCTTCAAAAGTTCTCCTTTCCTTACTTAAGGGTGACTTTGTAAATAAGTATGGTTATTTCTATGTGGTCACTTCAGAAAAACTTGACTAAAGTGTTTATAAGATACCTGTAAGACTTTGATGCCTTTTTTTTTTCAGGCAGGGCATCATTTTTTGGCCTAGGCTAGTCTAGAACCGCTTTGTAGCAAAGGATAACCTGTGTCCACCTTCAAGGTACTGAAATTACATGTGCACCACAGCACCTTTATGCTATTTGGAGCCCAAACACCCAGGGCTTCCTGAGTGCTACACAAACACTCCCAAGCCATATCCTCAGCCCTAAGTATTGATGCTTTTGTATTGGACCTCTGAGAACTCTTTACAATATGCAATTTAAACTAGAAATCATAAGAACAATTGTGTACACCACAAATTGATTTTTATCTTTAAATAAAACCTAAACTAAAAATCAGATGTCAGGAATGTATTGCCTTCTATAATTCTGTGTCAGTGGCATCAATGTGATGGCTTGAGTTACATTACAGGGTTCTCACTTAGTATTTTGGCATGTTCTATTCCTATAGCTGGTGGAACTGTCCAAAGCTCAGGACATAGAAGCAGGGGATGGTACCACGTCAGTTGTCATCATTGCTGGGTCTCTTTTAGACTCCTGTACCAAGCTTCTGCAGAAAGGTATGTAAAATACAAAACACTTCTTACTACTAAAGAATGACAGAAAAACTTTTAAAAAGCAAACATAAAAAGCCAAGCTATTAGTAATGTGGGGTTTAATTTCAAGTAGCTGCTCTCTTGTCAAGAATTTCTGTTTGTATGGTGAAGATTTGGAGCCTCTTGCATAGCTTAGTATTTGCCTACCAGTCTAGAGGTTCTGTGGTCAACCTCAGCATCACAAACAAAGAAAAAAGGGAGGAAAAGTATTGGATTACTTTGTTCATTTTAATGAGTAAAACACTTCAAAATAATGATAAGTAAGTAGTTTGAAATTAACTTGGTTCATAAATGGCAGGTATACATCCAACTATCATTTCCGAGTCATTCCAGAAAGCTTTGGAAAAGGGTCTTGAAATCCTCACTGACATGTCTCGACCTGTGCAACTGAGCGACAGAGAAACTTTGTTAAATAGCGCGACCACTTCATTGAATTCAAAGGTGAGACTACCACTAAGGGAAAATTAATTAATAGTGTATTATGATACTATGAGCATTGATTCCCAAACTGTATCTAGCACTGCCTCAAGACTAGTAAAAATAATTATTTAGTATTATTTAATAGTACTATAATGGAATTGGCTTTAAGATTGAGGTAAAATGATCCGTCAGATTAACAAAATAATGAGTTTTTAGCTGGATATGGCGGCACACACCTTTGACTCTAGCACTCAGCAGGCGCAGGAAAGCAGATCTCCTGAGTTTGAGGAAAACCTGGGCTATACAAAGAAACCCTGTCCAAAAAACAAAACAAAACAAAAAAAAAAAAACAAAAGAATTAGGGGTTCCTCAGAGGTGTAATATCCATTTGTACTCCCCTTTGATACTAATTGAGAAAATACCTTACAGCTGGATCTCATAAAGGCATTTCCTCAAGGGAGGCTCCTTTCTCTGTGATAGCTCCAGCTTGTGTCAAGTTGACACAAAACCAGCCAGTACACTATCCATTGGCTGTCTTCTCAGCCCCTTGGTATTAGGTACATAAATATAATCTGATGTGATAGCATGATTACATACTCAATTTAGGTAGGAACTTTTCATATAAAATTCAATGCCTTTTTTTCTTTATAGCTATTGGCAATCTAGATAGTGCCAAATGTTGTAATAAAAGAAGAGCATCTATGTTCTTATTTGTATATCAGGCAACTTGCAAACTGAGTGGGAAAAACAATTTTAACTTTAGTGTCTCATCTACTATATCCAAATAGGTGATAACAAGTCCTTGTAAATCCATACTTGGTATTTATTTCTTAAATTATTGCTTCTGTGCAAGTAGCTTACTTTCTGTCTTGAATCTAGGTTGTGTCTCAGTATTCAAGTCTGCTCTCTCCAATGAGTGTCAATGCGGTGATGAAAGTGATCGACCCGGCCACAGCTACCAGTGTCGATCTTAGAGATATCAAAATAGTTAAGAAGCTTGGGTAAGCATCTCTGATTTCAATTTCAGTTTTGCCAAAACCAGATGAACTTGAAGAAAGCTAGGGGTGGCTTATACATAGAATGCCAGCACTTGGGAGGCTAAGGTGGGAGACAAGCTATGAGTTACATGACAGTCTGAGCTAGAGTGAGATTCTGTCTCTACAAAACCCTTTAAAAACTAGTATGTTCTTAAGCTGATGACCTTCCTGGCCAGTGATGTAACATAAGTGAAAGTAACTCTGAAAGTGAATATTAGAAACACTTGTTGGCTTGGACCTTATTGTATGGCAACCTCAAGGGTTGCACATATTTCCTTATGATGTGTGGAAGTGTATCTAAGGTCCCAGGATGGGTTCTGAGAATGAGTAAGACCAAAAGCACTTTCTGCTCTGATTTTTTTCCTAGTGGGACAATAGATGACTGTGAGCTGGTGGAAGGCCTCGTTCTCACACAGAAAGTGGCGAACTCTGGCATAACAAGAGTTGAAAAGGCCAAGATTGGGCTTATTCAGTTTTGCTTATCTGCTCCTAAGACAGATGTAAGTAAAATCCAAGCTGGTTTCCTACTGTAACTTTCTAATAAGATGTGTTCTTTAAGATGAAACTAGAAAATGCTGGTGTGGGTGATGTCTTTAAAATGCAGATCTCAAAAACGTTAATAAAATTGAGACAAAATCAGAATTTGTTGCTGCTACAAGTAACACGAGGTGGAGACTATAGGCGTTTGCATGAAGTGAGATACGTGCCTTGTACTCATTCCTCGAGTTTGCAGATTGTGTCTACCTGATGGAGCCCACAAAGATTTTGTTTGCAAGTGGAACCTTAGACTAACTTGATAGCCAAACTAAAAATTGTTTGTTACATAAGACATTACCGTGTTAGTCTAATTATCTAAAAATATATGTTTGACACCTCAGATTGTTTGTATTATATTCTGCCATCATAGGCTTGTTCGGTATTTTGTTTCTCAAAAAAAAAAAAAAAAAAGCCATACGAAAATTGATGGTTAATTTTTGTGCAATATATATGACAAGCCACAGAGTAAAAAGGATGCAATTCAAAGTTATTTCTGTAATGTGTATGGTATGTAGGACAACTTCATTTTGGAGAATTTGGGCTTTTTTAGTTACTAAAAATGTATATGCAGAAAGCTTCAGAAGCAGTAGAGCCTTGTGTATAAGGTAATACAAAACTATATTCCAGTACTCAGAGGTGTCAGGATGGTGAACTCAAGGCCAGCCTGAGCAGTGAGCTATATAGTAAGGACTTGTCTTTCAACAATAACTAGTAATGGGTGTGACTAAAAAGAGTCCGCTGGGGCTAGAGAGATGGCTCCACAGTTAAGAGCACTGACTGCTCTTCCAGAGGTCCTGAGTTCAATTTCCAGCAACCACATGGTGGCTCACAACCATGTATAATAGAAGCCGGATGTCCTCTTCTGGGGTGTGTGTGTGTGTGTGTGTGTGTGTGTGTGTGTGTAATAAAAAAAGAAAGAAAGAAAAAAGAAAAACCAGCTTTAGCCAGGCTGTACTGACAAATGCCTTTAATTCCCCCACCCCACCCCCCAGGTACTTTAGAGGCAGGTAGAGCTCCTGAATTCAAGGCCAACCTCATCTTTGGAACAGTTAAGTTCCAGGACAGCTTTGACTATACTGAGAAACCCTATCTTTAAAGAAAAAAATATAAGAAACATAAATAAAATTAGCTTTATGTGTGTAATTTTAGACCCTTTTCTGTGCATATTTATGTAACTAGTAAGTGTGGACTAGTCTTTCACTTAACATTGAAGTCTTTTTCTGTAAATAATTCTGTGTTCTTGTTCCCATCAGATGGATAATCAAATAGTAGTATCTGACTATGCCCAGATGGATCGAGTGCTTCGAGAAGAAAGAGCCTATATTTTAAATTTGGTGAAGCACATTAAGAAAACAGGATGTAATGTCCTTCTCATACAGAAGTCTATCCTAAGGTCTGTTCTGTTTACTTTCTTATCCCTGAAATTATAATTGATTTGTGGATCTTACAAGTAGTTTTAAAAAAATATTTACGTTTATGTGTTTGCTTAAGGGTGTGCACTGCTTGTGTACAGGATCAGAATCACTTGATGATCAGAAGGTGTTGGATGCCCTAGAAATGGAGTTTATAGGCAGCTGTGAGCTACTGTGTTAGGAACCTAGGAACTGAACCCAAGCCCTCTGCAAGAGCATCAAGCACTGTTTAACCACTGAGCCATCTTTGTCCCTCCCCCAGCAGTTTTAAAACGAAACAGACTCTAAAGTACATATTTTGGTGCATCATATTTTCATTTATAAAAACAGGAGGACTGTTTTCTCTTGGTAATTTAAACATGGGCTATAGTTGGTTTTTGTTTTTAGATCAAAGTTGTAAGAAAATGAAGGTCAGACATAGTTGTTCGTGCCTGTAACCCTCGTGCTCAGAAGGCTGAGGCTGCAAGTCAGGCCAGCCTGGGATAGACTGAACCCTTTAGAAAAGGTGAAGAGGATTAGTTTTTGAGATCATTTGTTGCTTGGGGGCCCAGGTTTGGTTCCTAGCATCCACATGATGGCTCACAAACATACATAATGCCAGTTCTGGGGATGACACCCTCTTCTGAACAACAGACCCACCATGGTTCATATGAATATGTACAGGCAAACACTCATCTTAAAGAGAGCGCAACATTTCAAAATCCTGTTCTAAAACTGAGGCTAGATCTCCAGCATGGCTTAAACTGGTGTAGTGTCACATGCCTTTACTCTTAGTGCTTGAGGCAAGAGGATGGGATGGAGTCAAGGTCCAGCTACAGAGTAAAATTTTCGGCTAGCCTGGGGTGTCTCAAAACAGTGAAAAACCTCAGCTGAATTAACTAAAAGAATTTATGGGTATTGCATACATAGATAAGAGAATTTTTAAATTTAAACTCACCTTCCCCCATCCCTTTTCTGGTGTGTGTGTGTGTGTGTGTGTGTGTGGTGTTTTTAAATAGATAGGGCATATTCCCATTTACTCCTGATAAGCTATGCCTGAAGGTATAGAGAGTCCTTTGTGAGCAAGTAAAAGACGGCTCTAATCTCCAGTCATTTAGTGGCTCTGACCTTCAGTAAATTGTTCACCAAAATTGGTTTCTTCTCAGCTTTGATCAGCGATAGTAATGTCTATGTTGGTAGATCATAGGATTACTATTACTAGGATTGTTTCTGATAGACTGTGAGAATTGTGCTTCTAAATATATAAAGTAAACGTTCGCTTAGCAAAATGTACTCATTTCTCAATCTCCACCCAGTTACTTGTGTTGTACAGTTTTGTATTGTAGTATGTTTTTCCAGTAAAATTAGAAACCTTCGGAAGAATTTTGAACTTTCTAAAAAATTTTATTTACTTATTTTAGAAATTTTTTTTTAATGTATGTAAGTACACTGTTGCTGTCTTCAGACACACCAGAAGAGGGCATCAGATCCCATTACAGATGGTTGTGAGCCGCCATGTGGTTGCTGGGAATTGAATTCAAGACCTCTGGAAAGGCAGTCAGTGCTCTTAACCTCTGAACCATCTCTCCAACCCGAATTTTGAACTTCTACTGGGTATAATGTCATAAGCCTTTGATCCTAGCACTTAGTAGGCAAAGGCAGGCAGATTTGAGTTCCAGGCAGCTAAAGCTACATAGGAAAAGTTTGTCTCAAAAGGAAGAGGGAAAACATTTTGAACTTTTAAATGAACATGAAGTGTTTTCCTTCATAATTGGCCATTAATTAAATTAAAATTGTAACTATTGAACAATAATATTTTTTAAAACCTAAGATAACATTTTTGTATTTTAGAGATGCTCTTAGTGATCTTGCATTACATTTTCTGAATAAGATGAAGATCATGGTGGTTAAGGACATTGAAAGAGAAGACATTGAATTCATCTGTAAGGTAAAATTAATGTGCGAAATATCTATTAACATGTATTGTGGGTTATTGTTTTTTCAGATTTTTTATATATGTATTTGCATGCATGTGCACCACACTGTCCTCTTGGAGGCCTGATTTGGGCTTCATGTTCCTGTGGGGCTATGAACTGCCCAGTGGGTGCTCTAGAAGAGCAGCTGGCCTCTTCACCACTGAGCCCTGTCTCCAGGCCCAGCAGTGTTTTCTTGTTGTGTAGTCCAGTATTGAGTAGTGCTTTGAATAAAATACCAGACAAGTGTTTGTTCTTCCTCTGAGTCTAGCACAATGCTGTCTTGATTTATGAACTTGATGGTTTTTTCCCCAGACAATTGGAACCAAACCAGTTGCTCACATTGACCAATTCACTGCTGACATGCTGGGTTCTGCTGAGTTGGCAGAGGAAGTCAGTTTGAATGGTTCTGGAAAACTATTCAAGGTAATAATAGATTGTTAAGCTTTACTTTCCTTACCTTGTTTTTCTTTGTTTTGTTTTCCTTTTAGCCCATTACTTAATTTGAAATATGTTCACTAAAGATTACAGGTTGTACAAGCCCAGGCAAAACAGTTACAATTGTTGTACGTGGTTCTAACAAATTGGTGATTGAAGAAGCTGAGCGTTCCATTCATGATGCTCTCTGTGTTATCCGATGCTTAGTAAAGAAGAGGTAATATGAGCACCACTGGATATTTATTACATTTATTGAGTGTATAGCATGCGTGGGTGGGTCAATGGGCAGTCTCTTTTTTTACCTACCATCATGTAGGTCCCAGGGACCAAACTTGGGTTGATGTCAGGCATTTTACCTGCTGAGCCATCTTGCTGGCCCCAATGTTCTGAAGACTTTAGTTTGAGGCTGGGATATAATACCTACTGTTGATAACAGTACTTAGTAGTTCAGCCTCCACCCAGCACTGCATACAACAATATAGTTGTGTGTGGTCAGACACAACTATAATCCTAATGCTTAGGAGGTGAAGGAAGGAAGACTAAAAGCTCTGTGTCCTCCACTTCATCCAAGTTCTAGGCTAGCCTACCTTTAAAAAATAACCAAACTGTTATATTTTGACTTTTTAGTTAAGTAGTAAATTAAATAGTGTCTTTGGGGTAAAATAAGCTAAAAATATTTGTGAATTTCAGAGCTCTTATTGCAGGAGGTGGTGCTCCAGAAATAGAGTTGGCCCTCAGACTGACTGAGTACTCTCGAACACTGAGTGGTATGGAGTCCTACTGTGTTCGTGCTTTCGCAGACGCTCTGGAAGTCATTCCATCTACACTAGCTGAAAACGCTGGCCTGAATCCCATTTCTACTGTAACAGAACTAAGAAACCGCCATGCTCAAGGAGAAAAAACAACAGGCATTAATGTTCGAAAGGTAATAATCTTGGTGGGGTTGCTGAAGAACAGATTGGTGGAAGGAAACATTGTTTACAATTTTGTCCTTGTTGATTTGTTAGAAGGCTTTGTAACCTGAGACCTGGCAAGCTTACTGCATGTCCTTCAGAATAAAGATGATGCCAGGGAAGTAGCAGTTATTAACTGCCATTTACTAACTTAACTTGTAAGAAGTTAGTCTTTCATTTCCTGGGTTGTAAAAACAGTACCTCATAAGTCTTTAGGGGGAGGGCACATAAGTCTTTCGGGAGGGTGAGCATCAGCAGTTAGCATGCCTGGTGAGCACGGGAGAGTGACAGCTGTGCTCTTGCTGTTTATTTTGTTGTCTGTGATCAAATGCTGAAGGATCTGCTTCTCTGCAGGGTGGAATCTCCAACATTTTGGAGGAAATGGTTGTTCAGCCTCTGTTGGTGTCAGTCAGTGCTTTGACCCTAGCAACTGAAACAGTGCGAAGCATTCTGAAAATTGATGATGTGGTAAGCAAATGGAGCTAAGTTCCAGGGGAAGTCAGAAAGGCGTACTTAGGTTGTACATTTGTCATTACAAGTTTTGAAACCTAAATGTTTTTTTCTTACCAGGTAAATACTCGATAATCTGGATAAGGCTGGCCGACTGGCACCATGATCAACAGAAGTACTGTGGCTGTAGAGTGAAAGGCGATCGCCTCATCCTTTATCTGGAAGCTTGCTTCTTCAGAGTTTTTGGACACTGTCTTCCAGTTGGCATTTGTTCAAAATTGTATTGAAACGATTTAATGAAAATATTAAATATTTGGTTTTAAACTTCATATTAATTTGTCATTCCAAAATTGTTTTTGATACTTAGGGGGAAATGCCTATAAGTAAACTATAGCCTTCAAAATTGTAACATTTACCTATTGACCTTACACCTTAATCCTGTGTGTTCTATTAACATTCTCGGTTGTGTTCAGATGACCTTGAACATTTGATCTGCCTCCACCTTCCAAGTGCTAAGATTAACACCGTGATGCCCAGTTTTTAAGTTCTTGGGGTTGGAACCCAGGGCTTCGGGTATACTAGACAAGCATTCTACCAACTGAGCCACAGTTCAGTTGGTTGGTTGGAATTTTGTTTTGTTTTCTGTTTTTGAGACTGTGTCTCATGTAGCTGGGCCTGGAATTGTGTTACTGAGGATTATCTCAACTCCTGATCCTGTCAACCTTAATGTTGAGATTACAAGTGTGTACCAGATATAAGGTTTTTATTTATTTTGTTTGAATATTGGGGAGGAATGTACATGATATGGTACATGGAAATAAGACAAATTGGGAGCATATCTCTTCATTCTGGATTTCAGGAATCAAATTCAACTTGTTAGGCTATCTTGATGACCCCTAGTAAGCTTTTTATTTTGGTTTAATAGCAGGGAATGGTGGTGGACTCCTTTAATCCCAGCACTCATGTGGGAGAGCAGGTGGATTTCTGTGGGTTCCGGGCCAGCCAGGATTATACATAGTGAGACCCTGTCTCAAGGGAAAAAAATTCCTTAATGCTTATTACACAAATACTGTGTTAGTTACTTTCCTGTTGTAAGAAAACACCATGACCAAGACAATTTGTAGAAAGAATTTATTTGGGCTTAACAATTCCAGAGGGTTAAAGTCCATGGTGGCAAACCCGGAGACATGGAAGGTCGAGGGCTTGCATTTTGAACAAGCACAAAACTGAACGCCAGTGGTGATAGCCTGCCCCGGTGACATTAGCTGCCCAAACTACCACCAATTGAGCCTGTGGGAGATATCTCATCCACAAGTACCCCTTCCTGTAGAAAGCTTAAAAGCGTAAATATGTATGATTTTGAAGTAATAGCCAAGTGCTAGTTGGGATTCCTGTAGTGTTCTGGTTGAGGGGATGGCCCAGTGGTAGAGATCTTTATAAGTTCATTTTCATGTTCAGTCTTTCCAGAACCTAAAAAACAAGCCTGTGCAATGTGGCATATTTTACAGAGTCAAATGAGCTTAGCTTTTTATTGCCAACCACTGTATTTCACACATTAATTGTATTTCATGTCTCACCATGTTTGTAAATTTCAACTTGGCTACCTTAATTCTAGCTATATACCTATGAGTTTTTAAGACCTGATAGGTGTGAAAATATGTTAGAAGTACCTTTGAATAAAGGCTGAGTTTAAGGTGAGGCATATTTTGACCTGCATAATATGGTGCTTCATTACCCCTGCATCACAGAATCTAAACTTGAGAAAAATGAATGGGCTCAGTGGTTAAAAGCACTGACTTCTCTCCCAGAGGTTTTGAGTTCAAATCTCAGCAACCACATGTTGGCTCACAACCATCTGTAATGGGATCCAGTCCTCTCTTCTGGTGTGTCTGAAGACATCTACAGTGTACTCACATGTAATAAAATCTTAAAAAAGAATGTTTGGATCTAGGGCCTTGATAAAGATACTTGAATTATCCAGAATTTAGTATTTCCTTTTAATTGTTTATAAAATTACATTATAAAACAATTGAATCAGGTACATCTTAGAAATTTAGGTCAAAATACTATTCTAATTCATATTAATGGATACTGGGATATTATCCATTACTACTTAGGTCTGTCTAAATATGCAGCTGTTTTGACAAACTTCTGCTAACCACTGCTTATGTGAAATTTGCAGTGGTAGCAAACCACTACCTTTAGGACTTGATGTAGGGCATTGTAGCACAATAGCTAACAATCCTAACAATAGCTTTGTTGTAGGGATTAGAAAAAGTTAGCTTTTCCAAAGGGAGATTTGTTCTATTAATGCTGAAAGAAGTTGCCCTGTTAAACTTAAAAGGATGTACTTCAAAGGGACTAGAAAGGTAGGCTGATATTTCAGTGCTGTTCCTCAGTTCCAACTTCATTATAAGGTTTCCATGTGTTTAATGAATGGTGTGCAGACTATTTCCTCCAAGTAGATTTGCCATTCGGTCAATTTTGAAGTGCCCACAGTATGCAAAATTAGAGATCTCAGATGGTGTTCTTAGGAGGAAGAGCTTGTGCAAGGAACCTATCACCACCCAAAGGTCAGGGCCTAACACAACTGAGTCAGCAGTATACAATGAACCTAACAAAAGAGAAAAGGTGTGCACCTGTTAAAAATGGCTAAGCAGTCCTATGTAAATATGGCACCTAAGCTTGAGAAACAACTAGAGTTGTGGAAGAGCTGCACTTTGATTTATGGGGGTTCTTAGAAAGTGGCAGAGGTCCTGTGCTCGCAGATAAGCCCCTGGGAAACCAGGAGTGACACCCAGGGTTGTCCCCTCAAAGGGAGATATGTACAACCTATTTTCTGTTCAGAAGGCTGGAATGGGACATGGGTAATAGAGTCTGGAGCATACTGGATCCTCCCCCAGAGGATCAATCTATAGAACCCATCTTCATGGAAGGTATCGTGTACTTTACAGAGTTTTTCTGTAGTCATGTCTTAAACTTTATTATTCACATGGGATTGAGTTAATTATCTCCAGGAAACCTTTGCTGAATTTAAATATGCCTAAAAAAACTACCTACCTAGTGTTAGACTCCCATAGTGAACCAGCACTGGCTCCTGAGTCCTGTCAAACTGGACAGCTAGCTTTCTTACCTCCCCCTCTGTTGCTCTGCTGGCCATGGTCGTTGCAGAGAGCTCTGTGGTACCAGACATTGATCCATTCATTAGATTACCTATTTCTAGTGTGACTGTGTGTTTTGTATTTAGCTTCATTGAACTATGTGCTATACTCCTTCTGAGGAAATGACAAATTTCTCACACATTCACTAAAATTTGTCAAATTGTTTGCTTTGGAACATAAAATTTTAATAAAGTATGCCAGGGCCTCAATCTCTTTCAAGTACTCATGGTAAAGTCTACAAGCTCCTGGGAAATCTCTCTGCATCATCAAAGAGAACTAAAGTTACGGATCCGTTTTAGACATCGGAGCCCTTTGGTTTCTTCCTGAAGGCCCTGCCTCCCAGCACCATCACAAGGGGGTGTTTTGGGTGTAACGAGGGTATCAGCACTCAGATTACCTAAATAGATTCCAAGTCCGTGAATGGCAGAAGTTGCCCTCATTTTCCTTTTTCACAAATGCCAACTTTTCTTGTTCAGTTTCTTTTTCTTCTTTCAGTAACTAGGGATCAGACCTTGAAATCAGCCAATGCAAATGCTAAGAACTTGATAGTTAAGAGACTGAGGGAGAAAGCTTAAGTGTCCTCTGTGTTCTTTACAGTGTAACAGGAAGTTAAAGCTTTCCATAGAACATCATCTGTCTGCAAGAACTTCTCCCAATACTAACAAGCAATTCTAACATCTTGGATGCTTTGTTTCCATCTTACTCAAGTATAAACCCAAACATCAACTGGCATATACGTTTGTTTGTTTTTGAGACAGGGTTTCTCTGTGTAGCTGTCCTGTGATTCCTTGGGTATTCATTCTTGTCAGTTCACTTAATTATACAATCAAAATTATTCATTTCACTATCCTGTGTATTACAATTCAATACAAAAGTGCAAAAGCACTTCTGCGATGCCATTTTCTTTCAGATCTGCCCCTTTCTGTCCCCCTCCCTCTTTATAGCTGTTATTAGATGTCTGCAAATTTAGAATACTGTTAGCCAAAACTTTCCTATTCTATGCACACACTGATGTTACTATTTCACGTTCCTAAAATCATCTGCTTACAGGGCTTCAGTCTGTAGATAGGTCATGATTTTGAGTTGGCTTACACCAAATCCCATCACAGAACTAGTTGCATGTGGCTGACAGGAAGTCACTATTTTGTCATTCAGACGGTTTTGGATACCTCCCCACATCTAGCTTTTCAGAACCAACCAGTAATCCATCAGTTCCGTTGGAAGAGGCAAGCTCAGCCAAAACAGGAAGCAGGGAAGGTGAGGTGTTGGAGACTTCGCGGGGGCGAACAAGGAAGGGCTGGTAGCAATTGCGTCAGAAAAAGGTCTGTGGAAGGTTTGCTGCATAATGTGGAAACTACCGGAACCCTTATGGTGGGGACAGGGGCACTAGCTGGGCTTTTAAATTGAGTATTATGTCGCAGGTGGCTGAGACGTCAGTGAAAGACCATCCGAAGCGGCCAAAAACCTAAGACCGACCAGGAGGTTTGTGGGGGTGAGCTGAAAGGGTGTGGTCCCTGTGGGCTCTCGCCCCCTCCAATCCTGCCGCTAAGCTAGCTGCAGAACCCCAAGACAAGCTACCCCATCACTCACTGGTCCGAGTGACAGGCACTTCCTAAGTCTAGTGTCTTACTGGCCAGTCCAGAAAAAAGAGGGCGGGACAAATAAGTATTCTCCTTCTGATTGGTCAGCTCGTGCTGGTTCTTGTCAATTAGGAGATGAACTGCATTCTCCGCCATGTTGAAGAGCGCACTGCAAAGCCTGTCCTTTTCTTGGGGTGGTCACCCAACACCCGGTCTTTTTGTTCTTCTGTGCTCTAATATGATGATCCAGTTAGTAAAAACGTGCTCTCCGCGAGAAGTTCTCGTTTAGATAGTTAGACCGAAATAAAGCTGGAGAAAAGCTCAGTCCCTAGCCAGGGACCTGGGTGTCATTCAAATGAGTCAGTAATTGTCCCGGCACGGATGAGACTCCCACTGAGCAACTCTCTTGAAAATTGCGTTTTACTTTCGCTTACTGTGGTAGTCATTCGTGTAGCTTCAGATAGTTATGCTTCTAGAATGCCCCGTTAAACTGCAGGGTTGTATCAGAAACCACCATTAAATATTGGCTGGACTCGGGGTTCGCATTTGTGACAGTGAGAAAGGACGTAGCGTGCGTTGAGGTTCTTCGCCACCTCCTGTAGCGTCCCTAGTTACCGAGCCCTTAGTAACCGCTCCCCCCCAGCCAGGATCAGCGTGTTGGGCGGCGGCGTCTGCTCACCCGCCCCGGGCGGGCGCGGGCGCTCGGGCTCGGAGGCGGGGCGATGGCTTCGCCGCTCCAGGCGGTCAGACCTTCTGCTGCCATCCTCCACATGCCTGCAAATCCCATCACCGGAGCAAGGGTCGGCCAGTACGAACGCGAAGACCCCTTAGAGTCCTTGGTAGCAGCGGCGTTGGCGGCGGCAGTGGAGGAGGAACAGAAGAAAGGGATGTGGCAGATGCGGGCGTCGGTAATGTGGGAGCCCGGCGGGGTCTGAGCTCCGGGTCCTCACCGGCAGGGACGGGTGGAAATGCGGTGTCCTCTGCAGATCCTCCCTGCTCTCTGCACCAACTAAAGATTGATGCAAAACTTTCTTGGAGAGCATTTTTATAGCCATTTCTAGAGTGTGCAAAAAACAGAACTCTACTTCCTATTTATTCTCCAGCATATCTTGAGAATAAATAATTCTTTAGTTCCTTGATTTTCATTTTTTTATTTTTGTTTTTTCCCTTGAGGAAAACTAATGTGCCCATAGTTTTCATAAAACCTCAGATAATAAGTCGTACTAACAAGTGTGTTTTATTGGTTTTGGTTAGTAGTGGATTTTAGCAGTCAACTAGAAAAGCGTGTTTGAAGTTCAGTGGACAAATGCTCCATAGATATGGAGAAACAGCCAGATAAACAAATCGCCGAAATCCCAGAGTTTGCTCAAGGGGCCATACGGGTGCAGTAAGTTCTTTTCGAAAAACATTTTCAGTATTATGTCCTGGATGCGTTTCTAGCAGGAGTTCACAGTCTTCCTCTGTTCTCTCTACTTTTTACACACACACACACACACATACAAGAATTAAAATTGCACATATATACACTGACTTGTCTTCAGACACTCCAGAGGAGGGCATCAGATCTCATTGTAGATGGTTGTGAGCCACCATGTGGTTGCTGGGAATTGAACTCAGGACCTCTGGAAGAGCAGTCAGTGTTCTTAACTGCTGAGCAATATGTTTTTATTCTTTGAAAATTTCATACAATGTATTTTGAACATAATCACCCCTTTCCTTTATTTGTACTATTCATTTTATTTGTTTGATTTTAGATTTATGTGTATGAACATGTGCCGTGGGACTCCTGAGAGTCCCTGACAGTTGTGAGCTGTCAGTGCATTATGTGTAGGGTGCAGGGAATCAAGCCCAGGTCCCTGGGAGAGCAGCGAGTGCTCTTAACTGTTAAGCCATCTCACAACCTCTTTAAATTTTGTTTGCTTTTTGAGGCATAGCCATAGCTGTTCTGGAACTCACTCTGTAGTCCAGGCTGGCCTCAAATTCACAGAGCTCTGTCTACCTCTGCCTCCTGAGTGCTTGGTTTGAAGGTGTGTAATAAAATGCCAAGCTTCTGTTCACTTTAAAGTCAGGAAGCTTGATCTTAAGCTAGCACTCTTCTGGTGTAAAGCGTCAGGACGGGCAAGTACCCCCCCAACCCTCCTCCACCCCACCCCCTACACCCCATACCCCCTCCCATGTCTCCCTCCACCCCCCTCACACTTGGTTTCTTAGCCATGTTGTGGGTGGGGTGAAGGGTCTGTGCTTGCTAGGCAAGTGTTGTACCAACAGCTACTTCCTTGGGTTTTGTTTTGTTTTAGACAGTGTCTCCTTTGGTTCAGGATTGCCTCAAATTTGCTATTTGTGGCTAAGAATGACCTTATTCTCCTGATTCTCCTGCCTCCATCATCCGAATAATGGGACTATGAGTGTGAGGCACCGTAGCTGGCCTGTAGCAAATCTTTCAAGGTTATGAAGAGTAAAGTAGAGGGATAACCTGATCACCAGCGAGGTTCAGAATCCTGGGACTGGTTTATACCTGATAAAGCTACCGTTCAACACAATCTATCACAGGTTACAGAAAACAGATGCTGGAATGGCGGGAAGGATTCGGATTCTGGATCAGAATCCAATTTCTGCTACTTGCTAGGTGATTTTATGAGGTGACTTCTGTTTCTTTGTGTATAAAAGGACCACAATGGCCTCCATTTCCACGGGTGTCATCTCTTGAGTAATTTACATAAGCTAGCAATCATAACAACGGTCTGCTTGAATAATTCACTTGGAAATTGCCTTATACTTTGGCTTACCGTGGCAGAGAGGTCTGTCCTTCATCCAGTTGTTTTTGTTGCAGAGCGCACGGCTGGCTAACTGAGGACTTGTGTTATAAACTGAGTTCAGGTTTCCAACACTCACAGACAAACCTGGTGTGTTGGCTTTTGTCTGTAATCCCAGTGCTGGATGGGGAAGAAACAGGCAGATTCCCAGAACTTGCTCAAAGCCCTATCTCAAAAACTAAGGTGAAGAGTTACTAGGGAATTCACCTAAGATTGGATGTTACCTGGAAACCCCCTGCTCATCCCCTGCACAAGCTGGGAAACCCCATCTGCCCTCCTTTCCCCAACCCCACCCATCCGGAAAAAACTCCTCAGTCTGCTTGGAGAAAACTCAGGCGAACCCGTTGTCACTCCTCATCTCTGAATTTCACACAATCTGCCCAAGAGTGTCCACCCAGGGGCTCAGTTTTTGACCATGTATGGACACCATTCCAGATCCTAGGTGGCACATCATCACTCTTCCCCTAAGC
The DNA here is from genome assembly GCF_963924665.1 of Micromys minutus. NCBI lineage: Eukaryota > Metazoa > Chordata > Mammalia > Rodentia > Muridae > Micromys > Micromys minutus. Next base: position 45,774,389 of record NC_137969.1, read on the forward strand.
TTTATAAAAAACCCTCCCTTTAGCTCGGATGTGTGACTTCATTGACCTCCACCTGTGAGATCACTGAATCCACTCGTGAGCTGCCTCCTCATAAACCTGCCTTTATCTACGTTTAATCTGGTCTAATCTGGCCTGTATCTGTGTCACTGAGCAGATAAAGTCTGTCATAGACCTCTGGTGTATACATACACACGTGCACACACACAGACATGCACACACACATGTACACACATGTGCGCACACACACAGAGACAGAGAACCTCAACATTTAGTAGAGACATAATAGACAAAAGAGATTAAGGACCAGCCATCATGGTAGGAGGCCTGGAACAAGCCCAGAGGGTCCCACATTCATTGAGAGAGACAGTGAGGTGGACATTCAAATGCTTCATCAGTTCCCTAAAGATGAAGAATAGAGTGTGTCCCCAGAGAGCAGTTCTGCAGGTGGAGAGAAGAGAGGTCCTCTGGTGGTTTCTATTTTCCTAAAGAAATAAAGGCTCTGAGAACAGTTGGTGTGTAGGACGAGAGCAGGGAAAGACACAGGTGCTGGGGCAGTAGAGCCATTTCCCAAAGGTACACTAGGGATTGAGCAGGCCAGGTATCCACTAGACATTGCCCAGGGTCTGATTTAGTGTTAGTAGTTACAAAATGTTGCCTATTGTTTTGGGAAGCTTCGTGTAAGTTATGGTGAGAACTGCCAAACATATTCTCTTCAAATATCTAGGGTTAGAGCATTAGAAGGTGGAGTTAGAACTGTGAGTTCGAGACCAGCCTAAACCGTGCAGAGTGCCAGACCAGCCTAAACCATGCAGAGTGCCAGACCAGTCTAGACAACATCGCGGTGCCTTGCCCATAAATAAATAAATCTCACACATATAGCTGGTGGTCAACTGCCCACAGCTATAGCTCAGTACTTGGGAGGCAGAGGCACACATGTCATTAAATACTGTTGTAAAAGTTTTTCCTTCCTTCCTTCCTTTCTTCCTCCTCTTCCCCTGCTTCCCAGTCCTTCTTTTCTTCTTTGGAGTCATGGTCTTACTGTGTAACCCTGCCTAGCTTGGAGTTCGTGGAGAAGAGGAACTTAAATATAGGAGGCTGGCTTCAAAGAGATCAGCCAACCTCTGCCTCCCAAACGTTGAGATTAAAGGTGTGTACCACAGTGCCTGGCCCAGAGGATCTCATGTAGCTCATGCTGGCCTCAGACTGGCTATGTAGCTCAGTCTGACCTTGAACTCAGGGTCCTTCTGTCTCTGCTTTCTGAGTGCTGGTTCAGCATTGAAAAGAAGATAAATTAGTAAAAGTTCCAGAATAAACTCTGTAGACTACCATGCAGACAGTTCTTTATGGTGCTGACACCACTTAAGCCTCAGGTGCTGGGAGGGCTGATACATCCATAAGTGGGTCAAGCCACTCTCTGGAAGATTAGCTTCTTCTGTAGTGACACTTACAACACGAAAAGCTTAATATCAAGGAGGAGGAAAGCGGCATTGCACATGGAGCTTTGCAAACCAGACAGTCCTGGGGCAGAGGTCAAACGTGAAGCGAGAACGGGGAGTCCTAGCCGTTCGTCTGTTTTAGGTTAAACACAGTCAAGCTGGAAACTGCTGAGAAGTTTGGTTTGTGTTAACAGTTGTTAACAGTGGCTGGGCACTATACAGTCCTCGCCAGGCTTGCTCTCCTCACGATGCTTCTTCTTCTTACACAGGTCTTCTAAGTCAGAGACTCGATAGTTTTCCTGTAGCTAATGGGGGTAGGACCACTGGAGACCTTCTGGGAGAGTGAAGGAACCATGGATGCTCTGTCTGAAAGCTGCTCCCTTTTAACTAGAGGACCTATAAATATAAAACACCGGCAGGCTCGCAGTCTGATTTTTAGATTGTTCATTTATGTTGGATTGTAGGCCTTAATACTCAGTAAGCCCAGTGCAGCCCTTCAGTGGTCTGTTTCCTCATATGGTTCAACCTTTGCAAAGGAAATGCCTATTATTTTCCATTGGCGAAAACTTATTACGACCTTTCATTCCACACATATTTACTGGACATGTTTTCTTGGCCAGGTACCTTTCTAGAAGCTGGGAACACAAAAGCACCAAGTAAACAAGTGTTTGCCTTTGTAAGCTGACTCTCCAGTCAGGACAGGCATGGGTATACGTGGGACCAGGGTAGGATAGAGGGTTGGTGGCTGAATTGTCCTGGGAAAGAACAGCAGAGGAGGAGAACTCACGGTACTTTGGGAGAGTTGTCATTTCAAAGAGGATAGTCAACAAAGATGCTTTTGAGGTGGCATTTGAGTGAGGAGTGAGCAATTGTCCTCCGCAGACTTCTGGGTAATCAGCATCCTTCTGTGCTATGGCATTCTTCAGTGCTGTTGTTTGCTGTTATTTGAGGAAGGGTCTCACTGATTAGGCTTCAGGGACCCTCCTGTTTCCACCTCTCCAGTGCTGGGATTACAAATTCATGTCACCGTGTCTGGCTTTTTCTTAAGCATGGTTTCTGGGAACTGAACCAAGCATTTTATGCGTGCATAGGAAACACTTAAGCAATTTAGCAACTTCTCCTGCTCTAGAAAGTGAGCTTTTTCTCTCCATAGTTGAGTCAGTTAAAAGAAGAGAAAGATGGGTAGTGGGGGGGGGGAGCTCAAGCAGAAGCTCCAGACATGGAGGGCCCAGCCACACATCGCTCCATGCTCTCTTCTAGTCCCCAAGTGTCTGCCACCTGTGGACATTACTGCCACCCACAGCAGCAACTCTCCTCTGCCCTCTGCTGGGTCTTTTCCCCTCCAAGATCATCCCAACTGGGGCTCCCTGGAGAGCCACTGAGAACTTTGTCCCTGGGCCCCATTCCTGTCCCCATCCACTGCACACCTTTGGAACCTGAGGCAGGAGTTCCTCAGGAGCTGGCTCTGGGCACTGGAGCAGCAGCTGCTCATCTTAGCAAAAACCTGCACAAGCTAGCAGAGGCTTCCTGTAGAAACTCTTGTAGCTGAGTTCCATCGTGTCTTCTGCAGTAGTGACATCACATGAATATTTTCTGTCAGTTATTTAGGAGCCTGACCAGTATTAAATGGATGGAAGCCAGTCATGGTGGCACATGCCTTTGATTCCAGGGACCAGGAGGCAGAGGCAGGCAGATCACTAGTTCAGAGCTAGCCTGGTCTACATATGGAGTTTGAGGCCAGCCTAGGCTACATGGTGAGACTTCTGGATCAGTGTCAATTTGTTATTTAATTTCAAACGGCAGATAACAGGATTCTCTCCCCATCAGGCAGGTTGTCACAGCTGTCCTGAAAAGGACGAAGAGGTGACATCTGAGGACACTATGAACTGCTCTGATATTTACCACTCTGATGAAGAGTATTTCAGGAAACTCAAAGACCTGAAGGCTGCCCATGTAGAAACCATGGCAAAATTAGAGAAAATGTATCAGGACAAGCTAAACATAAAAGACATCCAGGCAGCGCTCACTGGGGACGATTCTTCTAGGTAAGTCTCTTCTAGGCTTGCTTGCATTGTCATTTGTGGACTGAACTAAGATAAATGCTTGGACGAAGTGCCCAGAGGATTTGTTTCCTAGTATTAATGATATATGAAGGCAGGACTTTACTCACAGTGTTTAATGGCTTATCTTTCTACCAGGTTCCCTCTTGCTTTGAGGGTCATTTGGTGGCCATCTGTTTTCTTTAATTGTAATTTTTAATGCATTTTGCCTGCATGTATGCCTACCCCACGTGTGCACCTGTCATCCAAAGAGACTTGCGAACTGCCGTATGGGTGCTGGGAGTCAAGCCTGTGTCCCTGGAAGAGCAGCCAGTGCCCTTATCCTCTGAGCCATCTCTCCAGCCCCTTCATCTGTGTCTCTCTGCTTTACTTATGCTTACAGACATGTATCAAAGTATTTAGGCTGGCCCAGTTTTGAAACATGATCTTATACTCAATATAATCCAGAATGGCTTAGAATTTCTCATGTTCCAGACTGGCCTCTGTTGCAGAAGTTTTGGCTATTCTGCTTTGTGCTCCCAGCTGGTCACAGGCACACACACACACACACACACACACACACACACACACACACGCTCATTTTAAACAGCCTCGTTGGCTCTGATGGCTGGGCTCTTCTAAGCTTCCCGTGGCTAGCATGCCCTTACCTTCACTCCTAGCTAACATCTCTACATTTTCCCTCAGCTTAGTTGCCCAGTGACTTTCTGTGAAGCCCATTGGTCTTGCTGCCCACGACACTTTTTGGCTGCCCTTCCTTGGGTCACTTTCCTTTTCCACCTACATTTTGGAAGACTTTCTGCTACAGCTCTGAGTCTGTTCTCTCTCTCTCTCTCCCAAGTTTCTCTATCTCCTTTTCTTGCCCTCTCCTCTCTTCTCACCTGTGGGAACTTGGAAGTCCCATCTCTTTCTTTCTGCCTAGCCATTGGACACTGGCATCTTTATTGATAGATCAAAAACCAATTGGGGGCAAGGGCCTTCAGAGTCAGTAAACACAGATTCCCATTTAAATGAAAGCATCAGAACCATTCCTCTACAGGCCCAAAACTCAAAACTCCCTCATGCTTTTCTTTTCTTTCCTTTTTTTTTTTTTTTTTTTTTTTGAGATAGGGTCTTAAGTAGTTCAGGCTAGCCTCGTACTTGCAGTGTAGCCAAGGCTGATCTTGAACCACTGATCTTCTCACTTCCACTTCCCAGATGATGGGATTACAAGCAACCATGCCTTGCTTGAGCTGAGCCTTTTGTTGTTTGAGGTAAGACTTAAGTTTGAACAGGTAAACTAACAGGATGGTGCATTGGTTTTTAAGTTGTTCCCAACAAAACCTGAGCCTAGCTTCAGTCTTTAGATTAATTTCCAACAAGACCAGAGTTTTTAGGTTATACCCTTAATAAGACCAGTGTGTTTAGGTCATTCCCCCAACAAACCTGCACCCCAGTTTACAAGCCCACCCCTTGCCTAACAACCACCAATGCAGAGGGAGCAGAAATTAAGCCAATTGTGTTAAAGACCACAATAGTTTTCTAATTATGTGTTTGCATACATATTCCCTGCTTGCTTCTTACTATAAAGCCTTGCCCCATAAATATTCCCCCCCCCAAACCGTCCTGCGTGATAGCAGTGCATTGGAGGGTGGTGGTGTCCTGAGCTAGCTCAAATAGAATAAAGACCCTGCTGTGAATTGCATCTGATTGGCTCCTGTCTGTTTTTTGGGGAATCACTAACATTTTCCTGGCACAATAGCATATCTGAATAAGCAAATGTTGCCTGTCTCTAGCTACCTATTATCTTTACAACCCAGAATATTTATTTCTGTGATAATCCACAATCGTATATGACAAGACCATGAGTTTAGTTGTCTGACTGTTAACTTGCATTACTTAATTATCCTAAACAATTTGTAATAGCAGATATTAAAATGGCTGGGTCTAAACCTTGTATTCTTCAATAATTGCATAGGCACCATGGCTATCTAAGAGTTGAAACATTCATATATTATGTTGTAACAAGATTAATCTTAAATTTTATATCAACATACCAATGTAACAAAATATAGCCTTATATATATAGCAATATACAGAATTCTGTACCAATGTAAGATTATGGCTATAAAATGTTTTTTGGGAGGGGTGTTTAAGAGTAGATTCAACAATCAACCCCTATTTGTCAAATTCTTATAATATTTCTATATCCCCTTTTTCTTTTTAACCTCTCTTCCCTTCATCTAAGAGGGAAAGAAAAACAGAGAAAAGGAAAAGAAAAGTTAGCTTTCTCCCTGTCCAACACCATAAGTTTATAAATAATCCCTTAAAAATGACAACATATGTATGTATAATTCATAAAATGACCAGACCATCCGTCCCAACTAAATGGACTGAGACAACAGTCGTCTAGAAGACGTCAAAAACGATGAATAGGCCAGGGAGGGGTAAGACTGCTGGGGAAGCAGGGGCCAGTCCTGACAGGTCAGACTTTACAGCAAAGGAGTCACGTGGTCAGACATGGCTCGGAAGGTGACTCTGGGAGGCACAGAGGGGAGGGATGAAAGCAGGAAGAGCAGCTGACAACTCAAGTTCCGTCTCTGAAAAGTGAGGGTGTGTTAGATAATCATAGTCACCTCTCAGCTCTACTCTAAAGAAAAATAATATTGTCACCACCCTTAGCTACTCTCTTCGACTATTCCTTAATCTTAGAAAATCGGTAATTACATTAATTCTAACATTTGGCCACATAAAATTGGAAGTGTACCCTAATTATTCTTCCCTAGATCTGCATCAGAAAAGAGCTGCTCACATCCTGCCTTGTCAGTGACCTCACTGTCAGAGTCTGACCTAGACGAGTCGCCCTCCTTGTCCACAACTACTGATGAGGAGTTGCCCAACCTAGAGACAAAGATTCCCATGGAAATCGGAGCGACCTATGCCAAGGAGCTCATAAACAACATGTGGAACGACTTTTCTGTTGAAGATTATATTCAGTATGACTCTGACCTCCAAACGGCCAAGAAAAAAAGGAAGAAACCTAAATCCTGGACGCCCAGGATTACAGTGCCTGTGCCCTTTGAAATGACGGTAAGGGAGCAGAATCGGAGAGAGAAGGCGTCGAGTGCTCGGTCAGATCTGGAAATGAGGCAGAAGCTGCTGAAGAGGGACGAGGACGATGCGGAGTGTAAGAAGAAATTCCGGGCCAATCCTGCTCCTTCCTGCGTGCTCCTTCCCCTGTATGAGGATCTAGTCAAGCAGAATGAGGAGCGTCGGAAGAAGGCTCGGGAGAGGAGCAAAGCCGAGCTCCTGGCCTCCCAGAAGCCCTTTAAGTTCATTGCGAGGGAGGAGCAGAAGAAAGCAGTCCGTGAGAAGAAGCTGAGGGACCTGTTTAGGGCTAAAAGAACAACGAAGCCGTTTAAAGCCAAACCTGTGCCTCGTTTTATTTACAGGCAAGCTGCGAATGACAAGCCAAAGGAAGAAGAGCTCTCTGGGGACAGCAGGATGCAGCCAAAGGCCAGAGATCTGCTCCGAACTTCGCCTCGGCCCAGTCGGTCATCCTGCAGACATTTCAGGGACCCCAGAAGTCCTGCAAAGCCAAGGGGCAAACACAGGCGGAGGTGCCTGAGCCCCGGTGATGGAGACTTGGAGAAATGGAAGGAACCCTTCTCTGAACCCAGCTTTCTGAAATGCCCAGTGCTTTGTGAACAGTGCTGTCATCACGAGTCCCCGTGTGACTCTGACAAAAGACAGGAAGTCTTGGCAGACATCAGAGCAGATGAAGAAAATCCGAGAGAAACATGCAGGCCTAATCTGTCTCCTGGGCGTAAATCACCCAGAAGAAGCGCGCGCACGCAGCCCAGGCCTCATGAATGCAGCCCTCCGATGCCCACCGCATCTTCTCGAGGTCGGGAGCAAGCCATTAGGTAAGGCACCGGGATGGTTGCTGAACTGGCATATGAAGCCCTGTGGGTTTTAGCTTGGTGAATCTGAATTTACTTAATTATGTGGAAAGTATTGCATGACATGGTAGAGAATTGTTTGCTAAGAACGTTCTTCTAAGGAACAAATGTGATTTCTGTGTTTCCTTGGGGATAAGTAGATAAGCGCACACCATCAGCCCTACTTGGATTTCCAATGTCGCAATTAAGATTTTGGTCAAAAGGTGGTCTTTCTTTCAGCCTTTGAATTATCCCGTGTTAACTCTTTGCTGAACAACTTCCTTCTTGGCTTAAAGTGAATTGAGCCTTAGTTTGTTGCCCTCAGGAAATCCCTTGAGGAAAAGAAAATGCTGGAAGAAGAGAGAAATCGGATCCTAACTAAACAGAAGCAAAGAATGAAAGACTTGCAGAATCTCCTGGCAACACGGGTTAAGGCTTATGGCTCACACCAGAGCTTGTCTCAGATAGTTAAATCCAGGGTAAACGATCTCAGGTACCATGGAAGAGCCTGGACACTCCGACATAGTTGACAAACTCGGTTTCCTCCCCTCTCCTGTCCTCTCCTGTCCTCTCCTCCCCTCTACTTTCCTTTCCTTGTAATTAGTGGATATCTAGATATGAAAACATTATAGTATCTTAATTTATGAATTTAAATAATCTTTGGTTGTGTCTACTCAACTGTTACATACATATATGCACACATACACATCTTATGATGACAGTCAGTGTATACACTCACCTCTATAGCAAGAACCATGAGACCATGTGGAAAAGAAGCATTTTCTGTTATGGCCATAGTTAATAACTGCTTTACAACCAGCACAAAAACCTCTTATTTCTATAAGTATGTTCTCATTTACAAATTATGTAAATATCTGGCATCTATACATGCATATGCATATATATATTACACACACACACACACACACATCTGGTGCTAGGGATGTGAGGATCAAAGCCAGGACCTTGTATACAGACTGGCTGATATGGCCTTATTAGCCCAGAATATTTTTTAAAATTAACAAGTAAGTCAGGGAGTTCTGTTTCACGTTTTACCAAATGCAGTGGTTTGAGTGGATGCATCGTGGGTGCATGCTGCCCCTCATGATTGTTCCCCTGTGGACGCTAATAGCAGCCACAGAACACCTATAGTCCTTTGCAGAATACTGCTAGAATTCTATACAGCAGAGTTTGAAAACCAGCATTCCAAACATTGCATATAGAAATGGTCATGCTTAAGCAAGAAAAGCTGTGCTCCAAAGCTGGGTAAGTAATGACTTATTAACTTTTACCATCCAAATGCATATAACTGCTTATTTTTTAATTATTTATTTAATGTATATAAGTACACTGTAACTCTCTTCAGACACACCAGAAAAGGGCATCAGATCCCATTACAGATGGTTGTGAGCCACCATGTGGTTGCTGGGATTTGAACTCAGGACCTCTGGAAGAGCAGTCAGTGTTCTTAACCACTGAGCCATCTCTCCAGCTCCATATATCTGCTTTTAACACTTACTATTCCTTTACAGTATAGTACTACCCCACTAACAGAGACTAGTTTGATGAACTTGTGCAAAAAAACTTACTTTATGAATACAGTATTTACATAGGAAATTAGTATCAACTTATTGTAAAGTATAATTATTTTCTGTTCCCATGATACTCTCTTGTCTTGGTTACTTTTAGTGTATCTTACACGGAATAAAAAGGAAACAGAACAGTGAAGTTTAATTCATTGTGAGATCTGGTCCAAAGAAGAAGCAGAGTGATATTCATGCATTTTGGCTTCTGTCTTCTGTTGCTAAATTCTCATGAGCCCCATTTTCTCCCTTACCTGCTCCCACTTAATTAATGTTGCCACTGCCCGTTAGGTGGTTTCATTCAGGCAAATAAGAAAAGCGAGGTTTTTTTTATTTTGGTTTTTGAGGTCTCTTTGTGTACCCTGGGCTACCCTAGAACTAGGTCTGCCTGTTTCTGCCTCAGAGTTTTGCCAACATTGCCTAGTTTAAGGGTCTTATTTTTGAAAAAAGAATCCCAGGATTTTCCTCCTGTCTGTTTTCGTCTTGCCTCTCATGGTCCATGATGCCAGCCGAGGTTGTCAGCACAGTGAAACCAAACTGCCGTGACGGGAGCAGTTTTTCTAGGTCTCTGAGTTGAACACCAAACCTAGGGCTTATTACTCCACACTTGTTCAGCCTTCCTGTGAGGTTCACGGTCTTCTCAGCTCTGTGATCATCAATGATCTCGAGTTCACCCGTGTGTCCCTGCTTCATCATCACAGTTAAGAACCAACAATGACTTTAGAACGCGGCCTGATGAGGACCTGGCGTTTGCCTCTTCTCAGCATTGTTGATGCTCCCAAGAGCATCTGCCAGAACATTTATTCACACCATGGTGACTGGGGAAAAGGGATGGCGTAGATACGGGACGGATAAACACAGAGCTTCACAAGCACTCACTCCAAAAGAATATTTTTTAAGATAACTATTTGGACCAGACTTTCTTGCCTTTGTACACTTATATATAAAACACTTTTCAGGCAAGTTTGAAGACCTTTTTTCTTGACAACTTTTGAAATCAAAATGTCCAGACCATTCCGGACAGTACAATGTGTACCTCCAAAACCTGGGCATTTTATTCTGGGCTTATGAGAACCTTGTCAGTCTAGAAGGGGAACCAGGCTGAACCGTGCTCTTATTTCTTGATTTGACTTCTGAAGTAAATGTCCTAATAGAGCACCCGTAGCTTACCTTTTAAAATGCCGTTCTCTTTATCTGATTCTAGAAGGAACGAAAAGGCCAGGATGAAAGAATATCAGCAAGAACTGGAGGAACAAGATGAAAAATTGCAAAAGAGGCCAATGCTGTTTGAAAGAGTCTCCCAGGTTGTATCTATTGAAACTTAGGGCCATTACCAGCTTCCTGTTTCTCAGTGCCTCCCTCTGGCCTTCACGTGTGTGTGCCATCTTACTGTGTCCTACGATTGCTGAGACATGCTGTTTCTGGGGCACTTCATCCAGTCCACCAAGGAAGTAATTTTGCTTAAGATCTGATGAGGCTCATAGCTTAATAAAGAACAGGTCACTGTCCCCATGCACCTCAAGACATCCCTGCCACAGTCTGCTTTAGTGTCCGGTCTTTTCAGTCAGCCTGGTTCTCGTTCTGTTGAGGCTTCAGGATATTATGGTGAGGTCTTTGATGAATTCAACCATTTGGTGTATGACCAGTGTATGCAACATAGTGAGACCCTGTCTCTTGAAAAAATTGAAATTGGATATTTATTTATTTATTTAAATTATTGTGTGTGAGTGTTTTGTGTGGGCACCATGTATATTTACTGCCACAGACGTCAGAGGGTACTGCACACTGTAGAACTGGGGTTGTGAGCCACCACATGATTGCTGAGAAGTGAACCTAGATGCTCCGTAGGAGTAAGTGCTCTAAACTACTGAGCCATCTTCCCAGGCCTAAAAGCATCAAAAAGCGAAGAGCAGATTGCTCTGCGTCCCCATTCTCCACAGCACATCCTGACAACAGCACAGTCATTCCTCCCATGGAGGTCATTCAACGTAATCCTTTTGAGCGGGGCCTTTGATAGTGAGAGAGTAGGTGCACTTTCCTCTCATCGTCACAGCTCCATCTCTGCACGGTGAAGGCAGAGTGACCATCAACGGTCAAACAGTTCACAGATTGCTCACCTTGCTGCCAAGTGCTAAGTCAGGGTCCAGTGACCACTATTTTGGTTTTGTTAACATAAATTAATGCGTCCCCCCCCCACATCTCTGCTGCTGCTAATTAGCAGCTGTTATGCCATAAATTCTCTTGCAGCTTTATTCATTGCCCATTTATAAGAGTTAATTGCAGTCTCCCTGCCTGTTGCTCTGTCCTCCAGCAGGAAGTGCCTGTGATTGGTTACAGGGGCAACCATGTTGTCCTCGCTCTTGGAAGTCACAAGGTCTATTAACAGACGTTAAGTTGAGTTCTCTTAATTCATAGCGTTAGCTTTGATTTTTTTTTTTTTTTAAACCAGGTCTCATGGAGCTTAGGCTGGCCTAAACTGGTTATAAAGCCAAAGATAATCTTAGGCTTCTATTCTGCCGCTGCCTTCTGAGTGCTGAGATTATAGACTGTATCACTACTCCTGGCTTAGGAGGTTCTGGGCACTGAACACAGATGTTTTAGTCACTTCTGTACTCCCTGGGCACAGTTCTCATTCCTCTCGTAGTTTTCAGTTCACCTAGGTATTGTGTGCATGTGTGCGTGCGTGTTATGTTCCTTCCTCAGTCACTCATTTGATTTTTGAGGCATGAACCTAGAGCCTGTGAGGGTAGCCAAATGTAGTGGTGCACGCCTTTAATCCCAACACTTTGGAGGGACTGGCAGGTGGTCTCTGTGAGTTCAAGGCTAGCCTGGTCCACACAGGACTAGGACTACACAGTGAGACCCTGACTCTTTTAAATCTATATATCTTAATGAACTCGGATAGCCTTGGCTCTTGTCTAAAAAGGATTGTCTCTCCTACAGAGGAATGCAAGGATGGCCGCAGAGAGGCGTTACTCTAACACTCTAAAAGCACTAGGACTCTCTGAGGAGTTTGTTTCACAGAAAGGCCAAAGTGGAAAAGTGTCTGAGAGCCTCCCTAGGCAAGATCTGAGAAGCTGTCCGTCGGACAGAGAAAGGTAGTGTGAAGGGAAGCCAACTCTGGGCTTCCTTATTGTTTAAAAACCCTTTTTCTTAGGGAGTGCATGTGAACCGTTGTAAGATATACTAATATTTTATCATGTAATATAAGTATTACACAGTGATCAAATGCTGTGTTCTTACAGCAAGCTTATATTTCTGACTTATATAAAAGAGATAATGGCCCATGTTTGATTGAAATATAAGGAGTCACATTTCGAGGTAGATTCATTTCGGGGACCTTTGTTCCCCATTGATGCTGCCATAGCTCTCCCACCTGTAGACTTAACCCCACCTACATGATGGTAACATAGGCTGTGTACCTTTGAAACCAACACAAACACATTTTTCCTTTGATTAATACATTTCTTTCTTTAGCTCTTACGGAGAAGAAAGAGAGAATGAGGAAGACAAGTATTTAACTGATACCAGCAGCCAGGATTCTTGCAAGGGAAACAAGGAAGATATTAAAGAAGGCGGAGAAGAAGATTCAGGAGCATTAGCCCGAATCACAGGCTTGTCTCGCTGACCCTCATGTGCAGCCTCAGCATCGCAGTGCCTGCGCTTGTGGGACTGTGAGCATCTGTGGGGACAGCTCTCACACATGCAGGGCTGCTGAAAAGGACACCGTGGCTAGAAGGGCCGAGTCCACACTAGGGATGTGGTTGCTAGATTACAGCTTTGCATGCTGCATGCTGCACTTTAGAAATTGCTATGTATGCTGTTTGTGATTATGATTATGTTTGTGTTTTCAAAGTGTTTGAGGGTTGGAGAACCACAGCCGTCACAAATGGATGACTTATGGAAATGCACATTTGTATTTGATAAGAAAAAATTGGTATTGAGAGAACTACTAGCTTTTGAAGATCTATTTTTAAATGGACTATTTTCAGTTTTTTTCTTGGAACCATTTTCAAATAAGTAATATGCTACAGATAAAATAGGTACTTGGAAATTTACAGTAATTTTGGCACTGAAAAGATTTACTGCTAAGTAATCCACACCATGGCCACTCTTTCCTTTTTTGCCCTTTTTCTGGTGAAGATTGAATCCAGAGCTAAGATCACACATACAACTTAATGAATTCTACCATTTGCTATCCCCTCAATGCTTCTGAATTATTTTTATAGGCAAAGTATTAAAACAATTTATGCTATTTAAAAACTTCTGTGTGTTATTGTATATAGAATAACTATGGCCCTTGTGAGTGGTAATCTCAAGAGATATAGGTTACTGATCTATATATGCTGAAGTTGGGATCCTAACTTGCCAAAGGAAAATCCTAAAAGTAATTCATATTTCTTTCTTTATTTAAACTTGGGTATTTTTTTAATGTTTCCTTTTTGTTTCTTTTTCTTTTTTTCTTTTCCTTGATATTTATTTTAAGACAGAATGTTTCTGTGTAGTCTTGGCTGTCCTGACCTCGATTTGTAGACCAGGCTGGCCTTGAACTCAGAGATCCACCTGCTTCTGCCTCCCTGGAGCTGGGATTAAAGAATCGTGCCACCAATGCTGGGCAATTTTACTCTTTTTAAAAAAGATTTATTTAACATATATAAGTACACTGTAGCTGTCTTCAGACACACCAGAAAAGGGCATCAGATCTCATTACAGATGGTTGTAAACTGCCATATGGTTGCTGAGAATTGACCTCAGGGCCTCTGGAAGAGCAGTCAGTGCTCTTAACCACTGAGCCATTGCTCCAGCCCGCAATTTTACTCTTAATTACATGTCTGTGTGTAGGATTGTCTTTGTGTATATCTGTGTGTAGTAAGTGGCTGTGAGTTCAGTTGTCAATGGAGCCTAGAAGACAGCGGTGGCCTCCTTGGAGCTGGGGCTTCCAGGGCTGTGAGCCAACTGCTCCTGAATGCTGGAAACCACACTTGTGTCCTTTGCAAGAGTAGTATGTGCTCTTACCACTGAGCCAGATCTCCAAATCCACCCAGTATTGGACTTGGTATTTTAGTAATCAAGGGGGCTGGAGAGACGGCTTAGGGGTTAAGAGCACAGTCTGCTCTTCCAGAGGTCCTGAGTTCAATTTCCAGCAACCACATGGTGGCTCACAACCATCTGTAATGAGATCTGGTGCCTTCTTCTGGTGTGTCTGAAGACAGCTACAGTGTACTTATATATAATGAGTAAATAAATCTTAAAAAAAAATTAGAGAAGGATATTGCCCATGGTTTGGTTTGGTAACTATTTCCCTTTTTCTAACCATTTCTCTTTTTAAAGATTCGTTGTTCCGGACTGTGGGCTTCTGTCTGCATGCATGTCTGGCCTGTCCTGCATGTGCAGTGTAGTAATGTGCCCTCAGAGGAGGGCATCGGATTCTGCACAACTGGAGCTGCAGACAGTTGTGACCCTCCATGGAAGTGCTGGGAATTGAACCTGGGTCCTCTGGAAGAGCAGCCAGGGCTCTTAATGTCTCTCGGCCCTCTTTGTTTTTATGTGTTCAGTGAAAAAGGAAAAGAAGACCCTCAATCTCCTTGCTTTTCTTACAGCTAGTTGGGAAGATTCTGTAATACCGCACAAGCCAGAAAGAGGAGGATTTGGGAAAACCTTCGAAGGGAAGACAGCAGCTCATCCCTTCAGCCCTTTCTCTTTTTCTTCTGTCTTGGGAAAGTGAATTTTCATCAGCAGAATAGTGCTCTTAATTCAAGAGATGTCGCTAACTCCGTGTTTTACATACGATTTGAGGTATCATTTCTAAATTTCCACTGTGTCTGGAATACTGATCATGGACAGTGACAGCAATCATTTCTGTGTGTGAAAAACGCTTGCTTTAGAAAACTATCCGCATTAACCTCTGAGGCTGGAACCACACTATAGGATATCAGCGCGGAGACCAGCGCGGGGACCAGCGCCGAGGCCTGGCTGTTCACTTTGGATTATTAATAAAGAGCATGCCCTCCTCTTCCTGGGGAACTGTTTGGTTGTTAGGGTCACTGGGAGGGGTGTCATTTCTACCTCCAGAGGGAAAGGAAGGTTATCAGAAGGCAGCGGGTTGAATGTAGACAGTACCCTGCAGGTGTGTGTGCAACCCAACAGAGGAGAGAAAAAGGCATGGCATAGTGTGCAACAAGGGTAAACTCTCATTGCGCTGTAGGGCTGAAGAAGCTTGATGCCCGCCTGTCACCCCTACAAGCCGTGTGCTGAGAGCTGTGCCAAAAGCTGTGTGGCTGAGAAGCAGAAGTCGTCATCGGAAGCAGTAGGGCAGGAGAGAACCTGTCAGCACGCCAGACACGATGCTCAGCCTTCTTGTAACCCCAGTACGTAAGAGGCTGGGGAGGGGAATTGTTGCAAGTCCAACATACCCTAGGTTACATATAAATTCAGGCCAGTTTGGGTTTGTCGGTCTACTCCTGGTCTTAAGAAAGTTCAAGATAAAATGGTTCATTAACAATATCAATAGGACACATTAATACTGTGGAACTCATCTTTCTTGTTATTCTTTACATATCAAAATTTCAGGACTTTGATCTTCCACAGTTGGCTGAGATTTTGTGACTGTATTGCTCTCAGAGCTGTGGATGAACTGTGTTCTGTCTCAGTTTCCCTTTCTCACAAGGATGCTACCGGCAATGATTTTTGTTGCTACCTGGTCTAGTTTTTCCTGTCAGTAGGCCCCCATGTTTTTTATCTCAGCCCACCTGAAGAAGTGGGGAGTGTCGTTTAAGGAAAGGATTGTAGGAAGAGTCTAGACGCACACATGAGAGGAGCTGCTTGTCTTGTGCTATGTAAGAATCTACTCCATCTGTAGTGCTTACAGCAGCTCGTGTGTCTGGAGTCTCACACCCAGCCTGAGGGCAAGCAGGAAGGACACAGGCCAGGGGAGACACCACTGCATCAGCTCTCAGTCATTACGGTGAAGTTTGATTGTAACCTGGGTAGAAGTACTCTGTATTAAAATTTTCAGTGTCAGAGACATAGCTTGGGTAGAACACTTGCCTAACACACCCAAGGTCCTGGGTTTGATAATCATTAAACAGAATTAACAAAACAAAAAAAAAAAAAAAAAAAAAAACCAAAGGTTTATAGAATCTACATACATACACACACACAAACACACATACAAACACACATACATACACATCATGTACACACCACACACATACACACACTTGCACCATACACACAAACACTTTTCACCTTGGGCAAGGGCTTTTTTTTTTTATATTCATTTATTTATTTAATGTATATGAGTACACTGTAGCTGTCTTCAGACACACCAGAAGAGGGCATCAGATCTCATTATAGATGGTTGTGAGCCACCATGTGGTTGCTGAGAATTGAACTCAGGACCTCTTAACCACTGAGCCATCTCTCCAGCCCAAGTGCAAGGGCTTTCTTTACGTAAGGCAAATGTTGCTCTACCAATTACCTACACCCCTGACCTGAGCACTCATACTTTTATTCCCTAAATGATTTGATAGTAATTTGTTTAATCCTAATGTTTTACATCTAAATTCTTTACCTGTCTTCTGTATAACCACATTGCCACTATAATGCCTTAAACAGTCAACTATATATAACCTATTCTTTTCTTGGCACTACGGATTGGATCCCTACCAGGGCCAAAAAACTGATTAGCAATGAAACACTTCTGTCTCACACAGTCCATGTTCAATCTACCCAGTTGTCCCGAACAACGTCTTACTTCATTTCCTTCCATCTCTGCATGAGGAGGCACGGGTGTCTGATACTACACTTGATCACTCACGGTGTTCCTGCAACACACTGTGCTGTAAAGTCCTTGGTATCCCTTTATGATAACGGTGGGGCAGGGTGTGAGTATGTGAGTAGTGCTTTAATATTATAAATATCTGCTTCCAACAGATTCTTCACCCAGTAATCTAGTGGATTCATTCCTAAATTTGTTGTGATATTGGGGCTTATCTAATGGCCGTTTTCTTAATTGTTTATCCACTCTGTGTTAGACAGCAGTCCCTAAAGGGCTCCCTGCTTCTTTTAGGTGATGTATCATCATGACTGATGAATTCATTTTTTATAATTATTATGTGTTATAATTATTACCATCATTAAATTTTTAGAATTATTCCAAATTATCCTAATTTGGCCAGCATGAGGTCCCCACCAGTTGGCCCACTTCCTTACCTTCAGTCACAATGATAGTTTCAAGGATCAACTTACATATCTCTGCCCAGATCTGGAATTATTCATTTCTTGAAGAAGTCCAAAAGCCTTTTATGGAGAATTGGGTTCTCCGCAGTGTAATGGGCCTGCTGCTACTGTTCCTGGCTTACCAACACTGTGACCAACAGACCCAAAGGATCAGGTAAAACAGAGACATTTTAGAGACTTCAGCATAAACCCTGTTATATGTGTACAGTACCTTTTATTTTTAAAACCATTGACACTTGTATGCTTAAAAAATAAACAGCCAGGTGTTGGTGACACATGCTTTTAATCCCAGCACTGTAGGAGTCTGAGGCAGGTAGATCTTTGAGTTCGAGGGCAGCCTAGTCTACAGAGTGAGTTCCAGGACAGTCAGGGTGACACAGAGAAACCCTGTCTCAAAAAAAAAAAAAAAAAAAAAAAAAAAGGAAAGAAAAAACCCAACCAACCAAATAAATAAACATTCTAGGCCATCACTGGATAAATAAATAAGTAAGCAAGTGAACAGACAGGTCATAAAATAAAATGTCCAGGTTATCACTGGATGTGGTGAATCAAGCTTATAATCTTAGAGCGTGGGAAGTGGGCACAGGGGGTGGGGCTCAGACTAGCTCTGGCTAAGTAGCAAGTTTGAGGCCAGCCTAGAGCAATGAGCCTCTGACTAATATACATGGGCTGGGGATTTGGCTCAGATGACAGAGAGACCCATGATCTGTAGCACTCCGCAAGACTAGGCCTTGTGGTTCATACTTGTAATAACAGCAACTGGGAGTTCAAGGTTGCCAGACTGGGCTATGTCAGACCGTGTCCTGAAAGAAAAACAAACACCTCAGATGCAATGTACAGTTGGAAAAATGCGACAGTTCTGGTATGAAAGTTACTGTTTTATGTTTTCTTTTTTACAAGCATCTGATACACTTGTTGAGAACTCTGTATAGTATAAAAAGGTCTAAATACTCTTTCATGTGTATAGGTGTTGGGTGTTTTGCCCGTGTCTGTTAAGAACCTGTGAAGACCAGAGAGGGCTTCAGATGGTCTGGAGCTGGAGTTAAGGGGCTGTGAATCACATGTGGGTGCTCTGAAGAGCGGCAGTGTTCTTAATCCCTGAGCCATGGCAGCAGCTCTGATGGTTTAGAAGGTCTGAGTGTGCATGCTTCCTCCTGAGATGTACATCAAGACGTAGCTCAGCTGTAAAGTGCTTGCCCAGTACACGAAAGTCCCTGGGTCCAAAACCAGCACTTCAGGAAGAAGAAAATGCAGTTCCATGTGTGTGATACTAGTAATATTATAAAATGTGTGAAATCCAGACTTTATACAATTGATGGGTCTGCACTGACCCATCCCATAAGTTATACCATTTGTTTCATGTGTTCCAGTTGAGACCTACTTCACTCTCTGGCTTGTCACCTCTTTTTAGGCAGCCTGTTCTCCTTTGGCTTCCAGGTTTTGGACCCTTGAATTTCCCACCCTTAAATACTTCCTTTCTACCTCAGCTGGATAGTCCCCAGATCACTTTAAAATGTTTATGTATAGGGTTGTGTGCTGTGTGGAAGCGTCACCTGTCAATAAAAAGCCTCTCTAAAAAAGGAGAGACTAGAAGGTGGGACAGCCAGCAGAGAGCTAGGAACTCTGGGACAGAGTGAGGCATGGGAACCCTGAATATATGACACCAAGGAGAGGTAACTAGCCACATGGCAGACATAGAATAGTGTAAACGGGTTAATTAAGTCATGAAATTGCGGGGAACATCCCTACCTTTTGGCCTAGGCATTTACTCATAAATAATAAACCTTGGACTTATTATTTGGAAACTGGAGTGCATGTGGAAAAGTCCGAGATTACACTTACCTGTATGTGTGCATGTGTGTGCAGGTGCCATGAATCCAGAGGAGGACACTGGGTCCCCTGGAGCTCAAGTTCTGGTGGTGATGGTCCACCCTACATGGTGGCTGTGAACCAAGCACTGCTTCCCTGGAAGAGCATCTAGTGCTTTTAACCACAGAGTCATCTACCTGCCCAGCCCCTCATTTAAAAAATTACATTTACTTGCTTATTTATATATGTATGTGTGTGAGGGACGTCTATACCATGCTGCTAATGGAGTCGAAGGAAAACTCAGGAGAGTTGTTTTCTCCTTCTACCATGTGGATTTCAGGGATGAAATTTAGGTTGTCAGACTTGGCAGCCAGCACCTTTACATGCCACGTCACCTCGCTGTCCCCTAGTCACTCATCCACAGTGACTCACCTCCTCCGCTGCTGCTGCTGCTGTTTCCCACTTGTGTCTTTCTGTGAGCCTTTAGACTCACCACCTTTGTTTCTCCTCTTGCTCACTCTGTCCTTATGCATCTATTGCCTGTTTGGTAGATCTTCATATTGTCTGAGCAACCTTCTTGCCAATGTTTTTCCCTTTCCTAGGTATCTTCCTGTTTTTTTTTTTTTTGTTTTGTTTTGGTTTGGTTTTTTTTTTTTTTTTTTTTTTTTTTTGCCTTTGCCAGTTTTCTATGATGCAATTTTTCTTCTCTCCCTCCCTCCACCCTCCCCTTTCTTCCTTTCTTTCCTTCTTTATTTTTTAAAGATGTATTTATTTAATATATGTGAGTATGCTGTCATTATCTTTAGAAACACCAGAAGATATCAGATCTCATTACAGATGGTTGTGAGCCACCATGTGGTTGCTGGGGATTGAACTCAGCACCTCTGGAAGAGCAGTGAGTGCCCTTAACCACTGAGCCATCTCTCCAGCTCTAAGATGCAAATTTTCAGAGTATCTACCACTGGAATCACTCAGCCTCAGAATTCCTCAGTTCTTTATCTTTTAAATATAAACACATCTCACAACACATCCAGCCCAGTCTTTGTTCTTCCTGTTATCTAAGTGCCGCTGCTGTTTCCCAGGTTGTTCAAGGCAGAAACCTTGTAACGTGCTTCCTGCTTCTCTCTTCTGTCCTGTACCCTTGTCACCAGCAAGTCCTGCTGTACATCTTCCATGCGTCTGTGACCAACCTCTGCTTCTCTTCCCACAGTTCCACTCATCACCAGTGTCACCTTTTTATGATTGTGAAATTTGAGCATTTCCAATATTATTCCTTTATTATAATTTGGCTTATTTATTCAGATTCAGGATCTTCCTCTGTAGCCCTGATTGGCCTGCAACTTACTATGTGGAACAGGCTGGCCTTGAACTCACAGATATCTGCCCCTCTCTGCCTCCTCAGTGCTGATACCAGGCATGCAGCTCACTCTGGGCATTTGGATCTTGTTCCCAAGGCACGGTTTCTCTTGCTATTTCTGCTATTGCTAAGCTGCGTCGTGTACTAGCTTCTGGCCTGTTCTCATCCATTCTCATATCTCTCTGCCTTCCATCTCCATGTGATTGTGCTGAGGCTGAGATTACAGATGTGAGCCATATCTGGCTTTTTTATGTGTGTGGGTTTTGAGCACAGGGCATTAGAGTTGTGTAGCAAATGCTTATTTGGTGAGCCATGTTCTCAGCTTGTTCTATTCTGAGTAGCTGGGGGAGACAGGCATCCCTGGAGAAGGTGAAACCTGGAGAGAGAAGGATTTTTAGTGGTCACTCTGGCTGTTGCCTAGGAGACCATTAAAGAGGTACATACAATCATCCAAGGAAGAGATGATTGTGGACTGGAAGTTGTAATGGGAAGACAAGACATATTTGGATTCTGGGTACATACAAAGGTAACATTAAAAGGCTTTGAATGTGGACTGTCAGAGAAATTAATGTATCCAAGGACAAAGTTTGTCAATTACTGAATTCGACGATTTGAAAAGCAAGGGGTTTAGAGAAATTAATAGAAAGGCTACTGTTGGCCTTGGCCTACTCCCAAGTTGACTTGCAGCCAAAGTGAACAGTCCCCATACACTGATGGCTTTATCTCAGTCTGCTGCTGCTTCTAACCCCCTGCCTGGGTTGTCCTCTGTAGCCCAAGGACTCCTTCACCAGGGTTGAACTGGAATCTAGGTCCTCTGGGGAGCCCCTGGCCAGTGAGAGATAGTATAGGAGCTACTGGGTAAGTGGCCCAGTTGTCCTTTTAGGGACAATTCTGAGAGGCCTCCTACAGGATTCCCCAGAGGCTATGCAGCAGATGTAGCTGTGATTTTTCCAAGTGGAGACCTGCTGTGTAAAATGCCTTTCCTTGACTTCTTCTCCTTTGCTTCTTAGTTCCTTTATTTCTCCATATTTATTTCTTCCCAAAGAAGCCAGGCTTTCTTTTTTTCAAGGAGAGTGTGTGCTTTGTCTTTATTCTGTATTTTGTTTTGATTATTTGGTTGTTTTTGTTTGTTTGTTTGGTTGGTTGGTTGGCTGGTTTGTTTGTTTTGTTGTTTTTGACAGGGTCCAATGTGACCTAGGCTAGCCTTAAACTTGCTATGTCCCTGAGACTGGCCTTAAACTACCAATAGGTTTTTTTGTGAAGACTTATTTTAAGTTGTATGTGTGAGTACAAGTGTGTGTGTGGAGGGGGGACTGGGAATTGAACTTGGGTCCTCTGGAAGACCAGCACACACTCTTAACCACTAAATAAGCTCTCCAAACACTTGTTATGTTTTTTGAGGCAGAAACTGACTTTGAACTCACTCTTCCTACCTCACCTTTTCAGTGCTGGGACTTAAGTACTAGGTATGAGTCACTGAGCCCAGTTTAGAGGTTAGCTTTTGCTGTACAACAAACCACCTCCAAATTTAGTGTCTTAACCATTATTTTTATTCTTGATTCTTAGCATTATGATAAGATGCCATGACCAGGACAACTTATAGAGAAAAAAGTGGTTTATTAAAGTGCCTATGGTTTCAGAGGATGAGTCCATGATCATCATGGCAAGGAGCATGGTGGCAGGCAGGCAGATAGGCAGCAGGGAGCAGGCAGGCAGCAGACAGCAAGCAGGCAGCAGGCAGGAAGCAGACAGCAAGCAGGCAGCAGGCAGGAAGCAGACAGCAAGCAGGCAGCAGGAAGGCAGCAAGCAGGGAGCAGGCAGGCAGGCAGGCAGCAGGCATGCAGCAGCAGGCAGGAAGTCGTGGACATAGAGCAGAAGCTGAGAGCTCACATCTTGCTCCACAAGCTCCAGGCAGAGAAAGTCAACTGGGAATGACATGGGCTTTTGAAGCCTCAAAGTCCCCCCTCCCACCTCTGTGACATACCTCCTTCAACAAGGTTCCACCTCCTAATCCTTTCCAAATAGTTCCAATTGGGGACCAAATATTCAAACATATGAATCTATGGGGGTCATTCTCATTCAAACCACCACAGTAGGTAAGGATTTAGACTGGACTCAATTGGATGATTCTTCTGTAGTCTTGCCTGGACCAATTTAGTGTCTATAAGAACCTGGCTGCTGGATTGTAGGTGGCTGGGTTAAGATGTCACCTGATAATAGATACAGAATATGGTCTCAGTTGGCTGCTTTAAGAGACTTCATATGGGATGGCTCATCTATTCCCACAACCGCTTCCTCTTCCAGGAGCCTAACCTGGGATTCTGCACATGCACCAGGGTGGCAATTCAAGGGAAGAAAAACAGGCCCCAAAGTTTTGTGAGGCCTGGAGTCAGAATTTCCACAGAGCCAGTTTTCATCAAAGCACGTCACAGGTTCTAGACCAGATTCACAGGGTGACACATAGACCCACTACTTATTGGAAGGAGGACTGACATCTCATTATCAAGGAGTGGGCCACAGATAGAAAAGACTGCTTGGGGCTACCTTTGCAAACTGTCCATCCCACCTTTTCCATGTCCCCAAACTGCCGCTGCTGCCCTTGCTTGAGTCTACTTTGGGTGAAATCCAGACAAAGCTAGTATGAACAGGCCGAGTTTGTGGTACTTACTGGAGAAATTCAGACAAAGGGTTTGGTTTTGTCACAGAGGCAGTTTCATGAAGCCCAGGCTGGCCTTGAATTGCTGATTCCCCTGCTTCTGCCTCCCAAGTGCTGGGTTGCAGGCATATGTCCCTGTACCGGGGGATGGTGAGAGTTCACGTTGGCAGTCTGAAATAAAGAGTAGTGGTCTGGGCTACAGAGTCACTGATGATGTCCTGACATAGTGGGTCTACTTTAGAGCAGACAGGAAAGTGTGCAGTAAGAAAGCTTGCAGACACCATGTCAGTGTGGAGAGGTCAGGAAATGGGTCAGAAAAGGACACAGAGAGGAGTTGACCAATTAAGGGTCTGTGGTGACAGTGACATCTTGGGGACCAAAGAATATTTCCAAGAAGAGTGAGTGACAGTAACAGGGAGAAGCATCCATATTCTCTCCATAGGGATGCCAGTGATTGCTGCCTCTGTGTCTGGCTTCTCCTCTTCCTCCCTCCCTCCCTCCCTCCCTCCCTTCCTCCTTCCCTTCCTTCCTTTCTTCTTTTCTTTTTCTATTTTGTTTGTTTTTGAGACAGGGTTTCTCTGTGTAGCCATGACTGTAGAACTCACTCTGTAGACCAGGCCCACTTCACACTCAGAGCCACCAGCCTCAAGTCAGCTTTCGAAGAGTCCGTGTCAGGACAAGTTCTTCTGAAGCCACCCATCAGTTTTAGCTGTGGGGGGGTGGTGGCGGGGGTGATCGAGTCGGGGGTGGGGAGTGAGGATTGGAAGGATTGGGGGGCACAGCCAAAGGCCTTTCACGGTTGCTCCTCCCCCTACTCTGCCCACATAAGAGGCAGGGAGCTCTCATTTCTTGTTCTTATTTTCAAGTAGTGAGAGAAGAGGCTTATAGCAGACAGACTCCTCACGCCTTCAGGACTTTGTGTGATGTATCTGGGACATGTGATCAGCAAAAAAAAGAAAAAGAAAAAAAGAAACACACAGTTAAACAGATAGCCCTTTCTTCTTCTTTTTTTTTTTTTTTTTAAATACAATTCCTTTTTAAAAAGATTTGTTTATTTTATGTATACAGGTACATTGTCCCTATCTTCAGACACACTAGAAGAGGGCATCAGATCCCATTACAGATGGTTGTGAGCCACCATGTGGTTGCTGGGAATTGAACTCAGGACCTCTGGAAGAGCAGCCAGTGCTCTAACCACTGAGCCATCTCTCCAGCCCCGACAGCCCTTTCTTGTGGTGCACTCTCTTCCTGGCTTCTTTGCCTGCTTATATTTTCAAGTTGAGATTCAAACAGTTTCAAGAATGGGCTTACTTAATTCTTCTCTCTGGGAGTTTGTTACCTCATTTAACATGCACACTTTCAGGAGGGTTACCAATGCTTCAACTTTAATTCGCCAGGTCTTCTGAAGAAAGAACACACTGCTCCTCAGCTAATTAATTCTACAACTTAACAACATTTGATTTCCACACCCAAAAAAACAAACAAACAAAAAAAGTGACAATCATCTGGGATAATTTAAGCAGCAATCACATCTGACGAATGGGAGATTCTAGTCTTTCAGTCATGGAAAGCAAAAAAAATCGCTTTCATCTGAAAAGAAAGTGACATGCACAACTTGAACATTTAGTATCAGTTACTTATAACATCTCCTGCTCCCTAGACTCATTTCTAAATAAGAAAGGTCACTCTGCATGAAACCTGAGAGCTCAGAATTAGTATAAAATTTTCAAGACCATGAATATTTTATTTGATTTGGAAGCATTGTTAATTCTCCTTCCCTTGATGTTTAAGATGAGCATTTCACAGCAGCAGTGTTGGAATAATGGGGGCAACTTCAGCTGCTGCCTCATCTGGCGGCTGCTCATTGTAAAGTAATTCCAGAGTCTTAAGCCAAAGCTAAAACTGTAACATGGTTTTCTAAGTAGAATTTCAATCCATGGTTACTGAAGTGGTGGCTCTTTCCAAAGAACAGGTGCACAGCGCCTATGCCCCTGAGGAAGGTTTGCTACCTGACTTCTCACCTCTGGACCTCTGCTGACTTCTCACCTCTGGACCTCTGCTGACTTCTCACCTCTGGACCTCTGCTGACTTCTCACCTCTGGACCTCTGCTGACTTCTCACCTCTGGACCTCTGCTGACTTCTCGCCTCTGGACCTCTGCTGACTTCTCACCTCTGGACCTCTGCTGACTTTTCGCCTCTGGACCTCTGCTGGTTTGAGCATCTTGCAGGGTCACAGTGCCGAACACTTTTCTTTTTCTTCTCTTGTTTGTTTGTTTTGAGCCAGGGTTTCTCTGTGGAGCCCTGGCTGTTCTAGAACCCATGGTCTGCCTGCTTCTGCCTCCTGAGTGCTGGAATTAAAGGCGTGCGCCACCACTGCTCAACCCCCAAATACTTCTTTCTTAAGAACATATACATTTTAAAAACTGACTAAGGGGGCTGGAGAGATGGCTCAGTGGTTAAGAGCACTGACTGCTCTTCCAGAGGTCCTGGGTTCAAATCCCATCAACCACATGGTGCCTTACAACCATCTGTAATGGGATCTGATGCTCTCTTCTGGTGGTTTCAAAGGCAGCTACAGTGTTTATATATAATAATATAAATAAATGTTTTAAAAAATAACTGACTAAACTAGTTTGATAACAAGACTAGTGATAATAAACCAGGGGGCCTTTGGAAAGGAAGCCCAGTGATGGGAAGTTGAGAGAGGGCTTTACTTAGAAGCTGCCTCTATGGTGAATCTCTAAGCATCTAAAGTATACAGGGCCCACAGGAGCATCCCTGCAGCTTCAATCCCACGGGGACGGACCACACACAGTGCTTGTCCCATAAACACAGGTGAAAGGAAATCAGTAAATATATGCACTCATAATGCAACTGGCTGAGCCATACATTTGAAACAGTATTTTAAAACAGTTCCCATAATTTGAAAATATGGTAATAATCTAATTCTTTACCAGAAGTGTTCCATGCTCTTCAAACTTCTTCCTTTCTCCTTTTCCCTCCCATCTTCTGTCCTCCCTCTCTCTGACCCCATCCTTTAAAACCCACTTCTGCAAAACCAGCTGCTGCTTGTTGTTTGCTTTTGCCTGATCCAGAGGCAGCAGTGTTGTGTCCATGGTCCCTACCCCAGCCTCCAGGCAATAAATCTCCTTTGTGCCGAGAATCTGGTGTCTGCATATGCTCTGAGCCAGTTCCGAGACCCCTTCCCTTACCCTTCCATCAGACCTCACCCAGAATTCTAGCATAAGATTGACCATGGCTGAGTGGCTGACCAAATCTTTATGGGATTGCAGGCAATGATTCATTTGATATATAACAAGAAAAACTGTTTTCTCTGTCCTTTTTTTCTCTTTTAGACAGGGTCTTACCTATTTCATGCCACCTTGACGTTGCTGCAAGTCAAGGGTGGCATTGAACTTCTGGTCCTCCTGCCTCCAGTTCTTCAAGTTCTGAGATTATAGGTGTGCAGCATCAGATTTGGTTTATGCAGTGCTGGGAGTCAAACTCAGAGCCCCATGCAAACCAGACAAACAAGCTATCAACAGATAAGAAAGCCAAATCTTCAACCCAAGACTTCAAACAGGATGAAGGTCATTGGCAGAGCGCTTTACCTGCTTACACAAGGCCCTGTGTTCTTATCACCATTAAAAATAAGCCTCAGTTCTTCATAGAAAAAAAAAACAAAAAACAAAAAAAAAACAAAAACAAAAACAATAAGTGTATAGCACCCTCTCAGAGTGAGGTGCATCTAGACCTTAAATCATTAATAACTCAAGAGCTAAGAAGATAGCCTTGTGGCAATTTTTGATATTTAAAAATCATTATTTTTTTTTGCTTAAAATTATACATTTTTGTCAGTACTGTTTTTTCAGACATTAAAATAATTTTTACATAAAACCATGTGAATATATTTTTTAGTCAGTACTTGATTTTTTTCAAGGGCTTGACAGTATGCATTGAAAACCTACTAGTTACAATAAGCGTAAAGTACATGTAAAACAAAACGCAACATGGAAATAGTCAAAGTCCTCTTGTTTTGTAAATATATGTATATTTTTTTGTTTTCTTTATTTCTTGGACTTCATACAGTCTGTGAGTTGTTTCTGGGGGAGTGCAAGCCTCTGGGGTTAGCATCCTACTATCAGTGACTGCATATTATGTCTGTTCTTTTGTGACTGGGTTATCTCACTCAGGATGATATTCTCTAGATGCAGCCATTTTCTTAAGAATTTGGTTAAGTCATTGTTTCTGGTGGCTGAGTAGTATTCCATTGTGTATATGTACCACAATTTTTGTATCCATTCGTCTTCTGAAGGACATCTGGGTTCCTTCCAGCTTCTGGCTATTATAAATAGAGCCGCTATAAAAATCATTATGTTTAATCCATAAACACCAACAAAACTTTGACTATTTCCATGTTACGTTTTGCTTTACATGTACTTTATGCTTATGGTAACCAGTAAGATTCCAATGGATACTATCAAACCTTTAAAAAAAATCAAGTAATGACAAAAATATATTCATATAGTTTTATGCCAAAATGCTTTTAAAAATCTGTACATGTATCTCTCTTTTAAAAAAAAATAAAGTTGTAAGAAAAAAAAAAACAAAAGAAGAAAGAAGGAGCTGGAAAGATGGCTCAGTGGTTAAGAGCACTGATTGCTCTTCCAGAGGTCCTGAGTTTAATTACCTGCAACCACATGGTGGCTCACAACCATCTGTGATGGAATCTGATGCCCTTTTCTGGTGTGTCTGAAGACAGCTACAGTGTACTCATATACATAAAATAAATAAATATTTGAAAAAAAAGAATTAGAAGAAGAGAGAAACTCACTGAGTATGGTGTGGTATATGCCTATAAGCCCAGCACTTCCATGACTGAGGGAGGAGGATCCTGAACTAAGACCAGCCTGGGCTACACAGAGAATATTATGAAAATATATTTTGAGAATATGTGTGTTAAGAGATTATATATAATAAGAACAAATATTCTCCAATTATTCCACCAATCAGGAATTAAGGACAGGGCATTTCCTTAGAAACATGTCTTTGTGTAGACTTACCCTGTTCCCATTGGTTGGAGTATTCAGCTGTGGCAGGGCACTGCTTTGCCTAACATATAAGTTAAGTCGCCAACCAGGATGTCAGTTACCCATGTACATGACTCTGCCAACCAGGATGTCAGTTCCCAAGGAGATCTTGGGAACTTAAGACTGTATTCAACCCCTACTCAAAATGAAAGTTGTATTCCAAGTAGCTTTTTATGCTGGTACAGGTGTCTCTTATGTTGGGGTACATCCTAGGGGCAGCTAATATAGGCAAAGACCATAAAAGCTCATACACAGGTGTAGGAAGTGCTGCTCGGTGGTTGGTTCAGGTTCAAGTTTATTGTGACTATACAAAGCAGTTCTCACTGACTTCTATTGTGATCGTTTTCCAAGAACACAAAAGCATAGACTATTACAGAATATGCAGTAAGTTAGGCATGAGAAAGTTTCCTAGTAACAGTAGTCACAGACATAAAATGGCTGGCTAGATAGGCAGCAGTTCCCCAGGCCCTAACCCTATCCAGCTCAGATACCTCTCGGGCCTAGACTTAGGACTTGGAGTTGGCCCACCCCAATATCTCCCCATGGATGAACTGCTGGAGCACATTATGGGGCTGGTGCTACATCTAAAATACAGGGTCTCCATAACTCAGGGGCAACAACAGGGTATCCCAGAGTCCCAATGAGAATCCAGTACAGGTAGAACAGCAGAAGCCAGGGGCCTCGTACAGGACCAACAAGTCAATGTGATGCAAGGAAAAATGTGAGGACAAAAAGTGTACACACTACAGCTTCCACAACGAGACTTGTGTTTCCCTGTTGATAGTGAGGTTACAAGGGTGGAAGGCAGGTATGAGGGGAGGAGGAAATGAGTGGCATTGGGGTGCAGGATTTGAAAAGAACCAGTTAAAAGGAAAAAAATACTCCTACCAGTCAGCTGTGGTGGGCACATCTTTACTCTCAGCACCGAGGAAGTCTCTGAGTTTGAGGCTAGTCTGGTCTACAAAGCAAGTTCCAGAACAGTCAGGGATACACAGAGAAATCCTGCCTTGGGGTTGGAGGGAGACACACACACTCCTACAAAACCAGGTTACTGAGCAGAGGGGTGGCATAGCCACACTTGACGGTGGCTTGCTTTCTACCCTGTACTATCAGACGCCGTCCTGATTTGCAGGCAGAATATAAGATGTTAGTAATCACCGACCAGAGACCTGGGGGCTTGCCAGATGTTAATGAGCGTCGAAGCCACCTCTGGTATCTGAGAGCTTCCAGAAGAAAAGAGCAGCACATCATTAGGAGTAAGGCTATTTGGTCACTATTAAGTCTTTCTAGAACTTAGTTTGGAGGCCTAGGATTTAAATGTTGCTTTTACCAGAAGAGTAGGAGGAAGGGAAAAACATTCTACAACTTTATTCAAATAAATGTTTCTGCAATTTCCTTCATGGGAACAAATGGAGACTATTTAAATTGGGCACATTTAACCTTTATACAGTCACATTTAATTTTTAATAGTATTTTTAAAAATGGTATTGGAGATTGAACCAAGGGCCTTGTGATCACAAAATAAACAAACATAAACGTTTAATAGTTGCATACACATTTTTTCTTGGAAACTAAAAATATTTCAAATGTACTATTTTTTTATTTGTCCTTGAATCTTTGCCCTCAAGATGTCATGTTCTGTGGCCAGGTTAGCTTGAATTCTGTCCTACCTCTAGTGCTGAGATATGGGTTTGTCTCACCTTAGCACACCAAAGAACCTGGATTTAAATCCCCAGCGATAGAACAGGGATTTATCATCACAACAGAGCTTCAGGAGTTTGGGTCTTCGAGTACACTAGCTATTGGCCTCCTTGGGCTACAGAAGACCCTTCCCAAATCCACAGCCCCAAGAGAAAAGTTAGATCTTTGCTCTGAGAGGCCTGTGCCACCGTGCCTGGCACATTTGAAGTATGTATGTGCCTGGCACAGTAGGTACTGGGGGATCAAAGAAACAAACTCCTAGCCTTGCCCTCATGGAGACTCAAGATGGAGAGACAGACCCAGGGTGGTATTGGCAGGGCTATGAAGAATTAGCAAAAGTCTGCCAGGAACTCCAACAAAATGACCCAAGTGTGGCATTCCAGAAGGGAGAGACAGACCCCTTTTAATGACACACACCAAGAGTGGTTGGGAAGGATTAAAAGACAATTCTGCGCCAACCCGAGTGGCCCTGTGAACTTACTATGAATGTCTGGAGTCCAAAGACAACTGTATGGTTTCTGAGCAACGTCACTGTGGCTGTGAACGCACATGGAGAGGAGGTGGATACCCCACAGAGGACAGCCTGCCTACCTGAAGGTAATCAATCCCCCCACTAATGTTCTCCAAATACAGTTGGGTACTTCCCTGGAGCCCTAAGAGCAGCATCCTGGGGCAAATGAGTTTTCACATTCCTTGTTTATATCCATCTCACCCTAATCCTAAAAGTCATAATAACCAGTCCACACTGTATATAACCCTATCAAAAGCCCTTGCCTCAGCCTTCACGGGCTCGCCAGGCTCCCACCCCTGCCCCACCCATCTTCCCAATGATGGGGTCAGTTGTGTGAACTACCACACCCAGCCTGGTCTTCTTCATTAACTTGTTGCCTTTGACTCACATATGAATTCTGTTATAAACTGCTTTTTCCACTGAACAATTTATCCAGGGCATCTTTCTACTCATTCATCTCTCTCTCTCTCTCTCTCTCTCTCTCTCTCTCTCTCTGTGTGTGTGTGTGTGTGTGTGTGTGTGTGTGTGTGTGTGTGTGTGTGTGTCAGTTGTATGTGCATGCATGAGTTTGTGTACCTGTGTGTTGATTTTTAATTTTCACTATATTTAATTTATTCATGCGAGTGTTTTACCTTGAAAGTTTGTTTGTGCATCACATGTGCCTGGTGCCCTTGGAATCCCCAAGACTAGAGTTTCAAGAAGTTGTAAACCACTGTGCTCAGATACCTTGGAGGCTGTGCTAGACAGTGCTTGTCAAATCTAAGCTATCTTACTTCACCGATCTTACTATTCCAATAATCAATACGAATGAAATAGCAGGTGCATGTGTACAGAATGTTTAGTAAGGCATTGCTGAGAACAGTAAAGTATTGGAAGCAATGCAAATGCTCATAAATGCACTTGTTAGCATAGTGGCCGTTGGGACACAACTCTTTAAAAAGAACAGCTATGTTGGGACATGACAGTGATCCCAGCACTTGGGAAGCTGTGGCAGAAGATCATAAGTTCCAGACTAGTCTGGGACGGGTAGATAGTAAATCTCCGTTTCAAAATCGGGGCTGCAGAGGAGGCTCAGTGAGTAAGAGCACTAGATGCTCTTCCAGAGGCCCTGAACAGACAAGTCATATAATCAGTAAAATACACTTTTTTTCTTTTGGGTTTTGGAGACAGGGTTTCTCCACTTGCATTCCTGGAACTTGCTCTTTAGACAAGGCTGGCCTCAAACGTAGGGATCCTCCTGCCTCTGCTGCAGAGTGCTAGATTAAAGGGATGTGCCACTACTGCCTGCACAGCTGATAGGATTTAAAACCAAAAGTTATTGTAAAATTTCCAAGTACATCTCTATTTCAGTCACAGTTTTCACGAACTTAGTCATAGCACTTTATTTTAAATTTTTAATTGATTTATTTTTCTCTTCAACAAGCATATGATCTCAGGAGGAACACTTGGAGCTGTGAGAAAGGGGATACTCTCCCAGACCAGGTCACCCATATGTCCAGTTGACTGATTTTTATGCATGAAGGTGTTTTGCCTGCATGTGTATCTGTATCATATCTGTGCCTGGTATCAGAGGGTGATGGATCCCCTGGAATTGGAATTACAGAGGGGTATGAATTGCCATGTGGGTACTGGGAATTGAACCCAGGTTCTCTGGAAGAGCAGACAGTGCTCTTAATATCTGAGCTCCTCTCCAATCTTGTTCCAGCATTTAGAAGCATTGTTTCATTGGTTCCTTTCTGTTTATAACTAGCATCTGACCATGGCTAAATTCTGTTCCTCTTGGGTAGATGATTTTGTCTTGTTTGTGCTAGACATAAGAAATCTGTGTCATGGGTGTCAACATTTTTATTTCTGTTTTTCTTCACTTTTATAAGAAAGGGCCAAAGTACGACAAAATATTTAAACAAAGCTCATCAACAAAAACAGCGCTAGCAAGATCAGATCGAAAATGCATCCCTATCATATCATAGTGTTTTTAAATTAGTGTAACATGTATATGTGTGTCTTAGTGTGTGAGTGTTGCACCATGTGTGTAAAATGCCAGTGGAGGTCAGAAGAAGGAATCAGATCCCCTAAAACTGGAGTTAATAGGTGTTTTTAGACCACCATATGGGTGCTTTGAGTCAAACCCAATCTCCTGCCAAAGTAGTGAGTTTCTTAGCCACCATACCATACTTTAAGCCATTAATGCCAATATATACAAACTGAGTTTGAGGAAAGAAGGTTGGTATGTGGATATGTATATAAATAGGAGGGTATATATTCACTCAGCATGGTGGCACATCCCTTTAATCTCAAGCTCATGGGCTGCAGATGCAGTTTAAGACCGGCTTGTGCAGTCTAAAGAAGAGGGATGTGTGAAGGTAGACAAGACTCAAAGCTCACCTACAGCTTTGCAACTGATGACTCTGTCCAATGGTTTAATGATATCTTTTTTCTCTTCAGTCGTTTTAAAGAAACATAAACAATAATTTGTACGGGTAAATATCAGAATCTATATACCCTTCTCAGACCCTCATCTGAACTAAGCTTCATCAGGATTCCTCTGGGTGGAGGCTTCTAGTTCCCAGTGTTCCAGAAGACAGTGTCTCTCTCAGTCCACTACTAGTGTGTGTGTGTGTGTGTGTGTGTGTGTGTGTGTGTGTGTGTGTTTAAATCAGACTGAAGAGAAATCATCCAAAGTTGATTTCAAGGTTGCTTTTTGTAGGCATAATTATGGTTATTATTTTGAGCCAATCAGGCATAGTTCCTCTGGTAATAATCTAATGCTTCTTAAAATTGTCCAGAGACTCTGGCTCTTAGAGACAAGGGTGGGGCACGGCCGATCTAGGAGGGGCAGATCTTTGGCCTCAGTCAGGTGCTTACTGTGAGAAAAGAGAACAGCAAGAATGGAAAAACATTCAAGAAAGTTTTCACACACTGCTTCAACAAATGTGCAAAGCCCCGTGGAGATGTGGGTTAGCAGCTACAGGGTAAAAATGTACAAAGCACCACAAGAAGCCTGAGTTTATCACATCACTGAGAAGAAGGCCTGCCCAGCAAAGATTTCTTTGAATAAAAACAGGACTAAGATGTGACATGTGTTATCCAGGTAACAATTGCTTCAGAAGTTCAACCCTTCTGTATTCTTGACTAAACCCATCTCATTCCTTGCTGTCCTTTCTACTCGGCCAGTCATGTGCCCGGCGGTCCTGTCTAGTGTCTCAAGCAGCCACTGCCACACTAGCATCTCAGAATCCTCTGTTCATTTGTCTTTCCTGTTGCAAAGTTCCTACCAGGGCCAGGCAAGAACCACTGTCTGTTTCCTCAGCTTCCTCTCCAGGTCCTGGAGCAAAGGTAAAGTTGCACCGACTTGACTTTGCCAGACTTTCTATGTAACAGCTCACGGTATCTCTCCCATTTCTCCTGCTTTTCTGGAGCCTCTGATCTCAGTAGTGCCTTACTGACCAGTGTCTGAGTAAATCACTGTCATCGCTGCCCATTTTCCACAATTACTGAAGGAAGGGGACATCTTCTGGTTTCACTTCGCTTAGCTTCGGACTCCCATTCCTCCTTTCCTCCCATGATCCTGTCCCTTCACACTTAACCGACTTTATGGATGTCTGTACAGCAAACACCGCAAGGCTGATTAGATTGACACACCACTGTTACCTAAGGGCTCCTCACTATGAGAAATGGATTATGAGATAGTTTAGGCACAGGAAATGCTGGCTTTGACTCTCTGGTGAGATTTCGACAGAGATAAAGGAGCACTATAGTCATCAGTAGGCCTAAGAAGGCAGAGAACTCTTGTCTGAGGATGGAAGTCCTCATGATATGCCAGTGGGTGTTCCCAGAGCAAGAACACTGAGAAGCAAACAAAGGAAGCTTGGCATTCTTAAGGTCCTTTCTCAGAGGTGCTCTGTCACTACAGCTGCCTTGTTTTATCCTCTAGAAGTAACTGACTACACCCACACCCATAGGAGTACAATTAATTCACATCTCTTATGAAGGAGAGCCTTGCAGTTTTGTGGACACACTTTAAAGTGAGCACAAGTTTCTAATCACTTTTTTGAAGCTACTGGTCTTCCAAGTTACATCTCTGCTCTCTTTCTGCTTTCAGGACTGTTTCTCAAAATAGTGATCTCTTCCCTTCCCTTCTGTTCTTATGAGTTAACACTCAGCTTCTGAGAGACCTACCCTGCTGTGCTGCAAACCAGCCCCAGCTGGTCCTCTCCCCTTCACCTCTGCAAGCCTGGCTTCAGCTTTCCTGCCCCTGAGCCTTTCCCTCACCAGGCCACAACCTTCTCACATCTTATTTCCCAAGACTGGCTTTTCCTTTCCTCTCCCGCACCCCACAGCATGCCTGTTGCAGCCGGTTTGTTAGCCTGGGTCCAGACAGACATCTCTGTACTCCTTTCCACATCCCAACAGACCAAGTCCTTAATCTTTTTTGACTCAATAAATTTACCTAAATGATTAAAATTTAATTTTGCTTTTATCAAAAGGCAAATTAAAGTCCCCGTAATCTCCAGTTCTATTAAATTAATACATTGAGCTAAGGGAAATTGCAGAATAGTGTCTGCTTTAGAAGAATACAGATTTCTTTTCTATTATTTGAACAATTTTAATGGAATGATTAAAATTAAATCATGGTTATTCACCAAAAGGGTTTGCTTCTGAGATATCTGTGCATATAAGTATTCTTGCAATTCCTGGTCAACATGAAATTTCCATGGAAACAGATCTCACACTGGGGAGGAAAGGAATTGGATTGCATTTGAACTGCATTTTGTCATCTCCATGGAGCTACTAGTGCTAAATATCCGAGTTCAGGGAAACTGTAATTTAATACCGCTTAAGTGAAGACATGGCCTCTACTGCTTTTTAAAATGGCAGGATGTGCTACTAATTAATCATTTTTATTAACACGTAGAGGTAGTATGAAAGGACCCTTTAATATTTCTTGATTCACACTCTAAGTTCTGCAAGTCCAATGCCTTTTGTCTCCTTGCCAATGCAGAAGAAACTGAAAGTTTAGCATAGAAGGGACAGCAGTGCTATATTTAGCTGCAGGTGAAATTCTTTGTTTTGAATGTCAATCGACATGGGTCTTAAATTTTAATTTTTCTTAATTATTTAGATGAAGTTTCACTATATAGACTATATTGACTGTTGGCCACAGACTCAAAGAGATCCACCAGCCTTTATCTCCAGAATGCTGGGATTAAAAGAATGTATCACCATGCCTAGCCAATATTTGTTTTTTTAAAAATCTCCTCAGTCTTCATACATTTGTCTTGCAATGAGACACCTAACAATTTTGATTCCTTATATTACTAACCAAATAAAGACCATTTAAAAAGCATGTCTAGAACATCTTTTTCACTGATTAATGGTATAGTGAATATATTTTGTAGGTACTGCAAAACATGCCCAAGTACTCAAAATCATTAAAAAGTCCATATCTTAAGAATTATCCTTCTCTACATGCCAATGGAATATTAATCTTTGTAGAACAAAATGTTCAGGAGATATCATAAGGACCACTGGATTTTCTTATGATTTCCATGTATTGTATATCAACTGTAAACTTCCAGTTTTACATTTCAATAAATACATGAAAGTCAGCATATCAAGGGTGGGCATGATGGCCCGTGACTTTATTCCCAGCTCTAAGACGGAAGAGGCAGTCAGATCTCTGTGAGTTCCAGACTGACCTAGTATACACAGAAAATCCCAAACCAGCAAGGGCTACATAGTGAGACTCTCCAAATCCTGTCTCAAAACAACAAAAGCCCAAACAAATAAAAACAAGCCAGTATATCAGGCAAAAGGAAAATAATATAAAATCCATACATACTTTTCACTAAAAGGGGAACTTAGACTGTTAAATATCAAGAAGGCACATCTCACACCGCTTGTTTCACAATCATAATCACTGATTATATCACTGATTATAATCTTAAAGGTATATTTTACATTTTGGTTTTCAGTTCACTTATTTGTGTGTATATGTTTATATGGTGTATACATGTCCATGTGTCTGCAAGTGCACATGCCTGTGTATGCACATGTGTGGAGGCTGAGGTCTTCTATCATATCATTTACACTCTATTATGCATTTATATACACACACATGTGTTTGTGTGTGTGTGTGTCTTAGTCAGGATTTCTATTCCTGCACAAACACCATGACCAACAAACAAGTTAGGGAAGAAAAGGTTTATTCAGTTTACACTTCCATATAGCTGTTCATCACCAGAGGAAGTCAGGATTGGAACTCAAGCATGTCAGGAAGCAGGAGCTGATGCAGAGGCCATGGAGGGATGCTACTTACTGGCTTGCTTCCCCTGGCTTGCTCAGCCTGCTTTCTTAGAGAATCCAGGTCTACCAGCCCAGGGATGGCACCACCCACAATGGGCTGGGCCCTCCCCCCTTGATCACTAGTTGAGAAAATGCCTTACAGCTGAATTTCATGGAGGCATTTCCTCAGGGGAGGCTGCTTTCTCTAACCAGCCAGTATATATATGGGGTTTTTTGAGCTAGGATACTGTAGCCTTGGTGGTCTGGGACTCTCCTTGTAGACCAAGTTGGCCTTGAGCTCACAGAAGATCTGCTTGTCTCTGTCTCTTGAGTGCTGGGATTAAAGCCCACCACACTGGGCTCCACCTTTTAATGAAAAAAGAATTCTTTAGATTTGTTTTGTGTATCGTGCACTACTTATGTGCCTGGTTCCTGTAAAGATCAGAGAAAAGCATCAGATCCCTTATAATAGAATCGGATGGTTGTGAGCTGCAGTGTAGGTGCAGGGAATTGAACCCAGGTTCTCTGCAAGAACAACAAGTTCTCTTAACTGTTGAGCCAACTCTCATCTACCTTATTTTTGAGACAGCATCTATCAGTAAATCACTCACTGACTTAGATTTTCTGGCTACTGAGCTCTTGGATCTTGCTGTTTCCATCTCCTGAGCACTAGGATGCATGCCATCATGTTTGGCATTTTACATGGATGCTGACAATCAAAGTCAGGTGCTCATGCCTGCATGGTAGCTTTATCAAAGGAGATCTCTCCAGAACTGCAGCTGGAATTATGTGGATGATTTGAATATGTTTGGCCCAGGGAGTGGCACTATTAGGAGGTGTGGCCTTGTTGGATGTCACTATAGGAGTCAGATTTGAGACCCACATCTTAGCTGTCAGGAACCTTTCCCTGGTGGCCTTAAGAACAAGATGTAGAACTCTCAGCTGCTCCAGCATCATACCTGCCTGGATGTTGCCATGTTTCCTTCCGTGACGATAATGGACTGAACTTCTGAACCTGTAAGCTAGCCCCAGTTAAATGCTGTCCTTTGTAAGAGTTGCCTTGGTCATAGTGTCACAACAATGGAAACCCTAAGTAAGACAAGTTATATTCTTTATCATGCTGAGATGATCAGTTCTAGATAGAAGACAAATTCCCTGGATTTCCTATGCAGCCTTGATACAGAAGTATCATTTCCACATATGCCAACTTTGTCTAGTTAAATTTTGTTTTCTTTTTGTCATTATTTCTTCTCTCTTTCTAATCTATGCTTTTTCTTTTTCTTGCCTCCACCAGCTAAGACTTCCTGTGTCATATTGAATAGGAATAGTGAGAATACACAGACTGGCCTTGACTGTAGTCTTAAGAGAGGTAATGACCAAGGCCAGCTCAGTCAGTCAACAGGTTCTCCAGGGCAGGAGTGAGGATTGTAAAGAAAAAAGACAATTAGACAAAACTATAACATGACTCCAGCCAGTTCTGAGGCTGAAGCAGTGTTTTATATTTTCCAAACTGCTTTTAAACCACTTTAATTACATACAGAATAATCAGATAAATTTTGAGTCAAGGAACACACAAGACAATAAGCAAAAATACTGTAAACATCTTTTCTAGGGGCTAAGCAGGATGATGGAGGCAAAGGGACTACCACACATGCTTCCACTGAGCCTGCCCTGAGCTTCAAATGTAAATGTTCTTAATCCGGGCATGTTCCCATTAAGTCAGATTTCTGCCTTGAGTTTACTTCTTTGTCCTGGCCTGTCAAATTCCTGCCTCAAGTGTAGAAGTAAGCAGCCCCATATAGCTCTCCACAAGGTGCAGTCTTAGGGGAAACCTCCAGCCTTTGATCACTCAAATAGCTTTATAGGTTTTTGGAATAGGTCCTTTATCTTGTCAAGGAAGGACCCTTTAACTGCTAGTTTAATGAGACTTGCCATGGAGACACTTAATTTTTAGAAATGTTCTGCATTAGCCAACATATCTGAAGGACCTTAGAGGCTCTCACCAGCCTTACACCCACCACCCCAGGTCAAGACTAGGCCAAGTACCAGCTTTCTGCTTTGGGTCAAGGTAGGCCAAGTTCCATTCTCCACCCATAGTGAAGTGGAGCAGGAACATTCCTGGAAAAAAAAAAAAAAAAAGCAGAATGTACTGACTGATAGTCACCTGACCCTCTGGTCCCAGATAGAATGCTTGCTAGCTAATAGTTCAAACGTCAATATGCTTAGCCAATAAGTTTAAACTGTACCCTTCCTGATGTAACCTATACCCCTAAAAAGTATAAAAACTGCTTGTTATAGACATTGGGGTCACCTTCCAGTCATTTTCCATGAGAGGCTGTTTGAGGGTAAACCCTGATGGGTTGGAAAATAAACCTCTTGCATTTGCATCAAACTCCATTCTTGTATTTCACTTGGGGGGTCTCCCAGTAGTTAAGACTCACTTAGAGTCTTACATTTCAGTGTGTGTGTGTGTGTGTGTGTGTGTGTGTGTGTGTGTGTGGTATTTAGCCTGTTAAAATAGTAGATTATACTGATTTTCAAATATTAAGCCAGGCTGAATGCTGGTAACTCAGGTCATTTCTGTTTTGCCAGTCTTGTGAAAAGTTTACCAATTTTAGTGTTACAAAAAGTTACCTTTTGGATTATTTTCTTTCCATTTTATGATTTTTATGTTCTTTACTATTTCTTTCTTTTGCTTTCTTTGAGCTTATTTTGACTGTACACCCTAGATCTCACATAACTCCAGCACCCAGTGTACCTCCAACACCCATAGAAACCAGTAAAAATAAATAAAAAATAAATAAATAAAATAATTAATAAAACACCTCCGAAGTCAGTGGCACAGGTTCGTTCCAGCTAGTACCTGTTTCTGGAGCAAACCCAGGGCTATGGCACCTGACCAACACCTGAAAAACCCAGGAAAAGCTGGACTTCTAGGAGATCTGATATAACCCAAGGTGACCTCCACCTCCCAAGCACTGTGGTAACAAATGTGTTCCACACTCACAACTCTCTAGGTTTTTTAAGGTGAAAACTGAGGTCTCTGAAGAGTTACTTCCTTTTCTTTTTTTTTTTTTTCTTTTTTTTTTTTAGATTTATTTATTTATTGTTTATAAGTACACTGTAGTTGTCTTCAGACACACCAGAAGAGGGCATCAGATCTTATTACAGATGGGTGTGAGCCACCATGTGGTTGCTGGGATTTGAACTCAGGACCTCTGGAAGAGCAGTCAGTGCTCTTAACTGCTGAGCCATCTCTCCAGCCCAGTTACTTCCTTTTCTAACACTATGATGTTGATGCAATAACACTGCTGTATTTGTACCTCACAATTTTAATATGGTGTATTTTTTTTTAATGAAAACATTTTTCATTTTCCTTTGAAACTTCCTCATTTCCCTGAGAATTGCTTATGTGTATTGTTTGTTTTCCGTTTGCAGATTCTTCTTGCTTTCTTTTACTAATTTTCAATGTAATTTTAATATGAAAATTAAGCATAATTTGCATTAATTTCAACTGGTCTTTTTTGTTTTGTTTTGTTTTTTTAATGATCCAGGAACCAGGAAGCAGCCTGCCATAGGAATTTTCAGTATGCACATGAAATGACTATTTTGCTGTTATTGGGTGGAAGTCAGAACTAGTTGGTGTTAATGCTGAATTCTTCAGTGTCTATCTATAATTTGGAGATGATAGTTACCTCTGTCTATTGTGTTATTTATTTGAGATCAGTAGAGATGTCTTCAGCTGCAAGTGCCAATTTACTTATTCTTTTGCTTCCCAAAGACCAACAATCTTCATGCATTTTGAACTTCTTGATAAACGTAAACAGTCACAATTTTTAAAAAAGTTTTAAAGACCTATTTATTTATATTATGTGAGTACACTGTAGCTGTCTTCAGGCACACCAGCAGAGGGCATCAAGTCTTATTACAGATGGTTGTGACTCAGGACCTCTGGAAGAGCATTCAGTGCCCTTAACTTCTGAGCCATCTCTCCAGCCCACAATTTAAAATTTTTAAATTACATTTACATATTGTATTTGTGTATGGGTGTTTGTGCGATGGCACACATATGGAAATCAGAAGACAACTTTCATATAGATCCTGGGGACTGAACTCCGGTTTTCAAGATTGGCAACAGGTGCCGTCAGCCCCTTATGCTATCTTCCCACACAACAATCTCTTTCTTTTCCTTCCTTCCTTCCTTCCTTCCTTCCTTTTCTTTCTTTCTTTCTTTCTTTCTTTCTTTCTTTCTTTCTTTCTTTCTTTCTTTCTTTCTTTCTTTCAGATAGAGTTTCTCTATCTCTGTGTAGCTCTGGCAACCCTGGAATTCACACTGTAGACCAGACTGTCCTCAAACTCAGAGATCTGCCTGCCTCTGCCTCCTGAGTGCTGGGACTAAAAGTGAGCACTACCACCACACACAACCTGCTGCAAGAGTCAAACTCGAGCCTTGCCACTGAGTTACACCTGAAGGTCCAGACAATACACCCAGTCACTCTCTACTCAGAAGTCTACTGTTTGAGATTCACATAGTCGATGTTTTCTTTTCATGAACGTTGCATATTACATATTTTCCGGTTCAATTTCTGTCACAGTTTGTAGAGCCAGAAAGCCATGCAGCTGGGGGGAGTCAACCTGGAGCAAGAGTGAGGTTGGGACATGTTCAAACCCGGAAAATCTCATCCTGAGACTGACAGGAGTTAGGACTGTCTCCTCCTTGCTCTGGGCCTGCATGTCCCAGCTCATGTTACAGCCCCAGCTTCTGAAGCCTGGTTGCCAAATTATAGGCTAAACTTCCTCTTATAAGGACATAGCCTGGAATTCCTCTTCATGCAAATGAAGCAATCCTAGTTCTACAGGCCAGCCAATAATGGACACTCATCCCCCTCCAACCCCTATCCATTCCTCAAGGTTTATATAGCCCTTGTGCACCCCGAATAAAAGGTGTTTCACTGGAAACTGTCTCTGGAGAAGATAATTTCTCCTGCACTCCACCAGCAAGTCCCTTGATGATGCACTCAGCAGTTGAGCTTCCTTCCTTCTAGGCAGCCCAGTGTGCAACAATGCCTGGAGGGCAGAAGCCAAACTGGGCTCACAATACTCAAAGCACACTTTTGTTAGACAGTACATACTGCCATGGTGTATTTTAGTTGGTACACTGACATCAATTATATGTTACTGAGGCCAGTTACATGACAACTTAATATTATTGATATATTTGAGCTAATGTCAACAATTTAATCATTTGTTTTTTGGTTCAAATCTACTCATTCCTGTTTTCCATCTTGCCTTCTGTTCTTTGAGTTTCTTAGTATTTACTGCATCTGTTGAAATTTTACTATCAGCAGAATGTGAAAACCTCATCTCCCTATAGTCCTTCTAAGCATATAACATCTCTAGTCATCAGAACCCTATCAATGTTGATTTTTGCTTTCAGGGGACTATCTGAATTTACTATGTTTCCACTATTGTGTCCCCCTCCTCCATAATGTTCTATTTTCTCACAGTAGCATTTCTCCTTTGCTTAGAATTTAATAGCGTAATTGTCAGAGCACATCTTCTAACAACAGTCTCTTTCTCTTCTCATGGGAGGATTTTTTTCACCTAAATCCTGAAGGATGTTTTTTGTTATTGTTGTTTTTTAAGATTTATTTAATTTATATGAGTACACTATAGCTGTCTCAGGCACACCAGAAGAGAACATCAGATCCCATTACAGATGGTTGTGAGCCACCATGTGGTTGCTGGGAACTGAACTCAGGACCTCTGGAAGAGCAGTCAGTGCACTTAACAGATGAGCCATCTCTCCAGCCCCTGAAGGATTTTTTTTTTTTTTTTTTTTTTTTTTTTTTTTTTTTTTGTTGCATGTAGAACTCTGGAGTAAGGAGTAAGGTGGTTTTTTTTTTTTACTCTCCTTTTCTTTCTTTCCTTCCTTCCTTCCTTCTCCCCATTTCCTTCAGTTCTTTAAAAAAGATTTGCTGCTTCCTGTTTTCATGATTTCTTGAAGAAAAAACATCATTGGGTCTGAGGAGATGGCTTAGTGGGTCATCTTTCCCACCTCCACTTATATGTGGTTGGCTCAAATCGGGTATTGACTTTTTCCAGGGAAGCACCAGGCAGTCATTTGTTTAGAAGTGACACTTCACATGACAAGAGTAATAAGACTGTCTGATCAGGCAAGCAGATTAGAACTAATCTCTAAATACATACAACCCAGTCTCTAGAACTCTGTAACTAGATAGCTGATACATAGCTGGAACACATACATACAATGTCCACCACAAAATTCAGCTCACAATGCACTAGAAATATTCAGCACTTTAAAAACTTAAGTCCCAGATGTAGCCCAATAAGAAAATAAAAATTCTCAGTGACAGAGCCCTTATCCAGGTGAGCCCTTATTCAGGGTGAACCCTTATCCAGAGTGTAGAAGGCCTTGCATTCAACTTCTAATGCTACCACTCTTTCACACAAATAAATAAAATACAGAAAAAATCTATTAAGAGTAAACTGTCCTAGCTATTGAAAAGTGTATTCATTGACATTTGTGTTGATAGATATGTTTGTTTATGGTCATAACCTGTGAGATATGAGAATAGGCATGCACAAAGCCATACTTACACAGTGATGCTTACAGTACCATTTACTATTACTTTGTTTTATTTGGTCGCTAGGCTGAAGGAAGGCAGTAAATCATTTAGTCAAAACAATTTAAGGTATTCCCCTCTGAGACTGTGGTCTTTATGTGCTGCACTGCAGACTACTGGCTTATAGTTGGGGCATTCTCTTTGTGTCTCCTACGTGTTTCCATTATTGTGGTTGTTTCTGTTTTTTGTTTTCAAGACGGGGTTTCTCTGTGTAACCTTGGCTGCCCTGGAACTCCATCTGTAGAACTTGGCCGAAAACTCAAAAACTCCACCTGCCTCTGCCTCCCCAGTGCTGGAATTAAAGACATGTGCCACCACTGCTTGGCTATTATTATGGTTGGTTTTAAAGCCAACTTGTCACAAATTACAAATTACATACCTGAGTAGGGAAACTCACCTGAAGAACTGTCCTAATCGATAAGGTAAGGGTATTTCAGGAGGAGTTTGCTCTTACCTTTTGCTGACTTAGCCTCTCTCTTGCCACAAGTTGGTATGTCCTATTGTTGTGCTGACAGTAGAACCAGTATTCCCAAGCTTTCACTGTGGAATATGGAGCAATGGCTATCCATGCTCCTGGCACCAGACTGGAATTACTGAGGCTGACCTTATGGACTAAGCAACCATCAGTCATCCAACCCCCGGCTCCTCCCCAAATGAGAGACAGCTATTCTGGGACTACTTTGACTGTTGAAGCATGTATTGTAGCATGAATAAGGAACAAATCTGTGGTTTTAAGTCCCTTGGATTTGGCAGGCATTTCTTACTAGAGAATCAGCATCCTCTCCTGATGGTTGCCTCACTACAACCCTGCCCTCAGCAACTCAGGTCAAAGAATAGCAGAAAGAGTCCTTCCTGTATGCAGCACATTCCTCTAGTCTCAGTATTTGGGAGGCTGAAGTAGAAGGACCCTGACTTCAACACCAGCATGACCCAGACTTAAAAAAGAAAGAAAGGAAGGAAGGAAGAAGAAGGCAAAAAGGAAAGAAAGAAAGAAAGAAAGAAAGAAAGAAAGAAAGAAAGAAAGAAAAAGAAAGAAAGAAAAGAAAGAGAAGGTGCTAGACACAGTTTAATCAGCATAGAGACTCAAAGATTTTCCTGTTGTCTTTAAACACCTAGACATTCTAAGAGGTTTTGTGCTAAAGAGATGGCTCAACAGTTAAAATTACTTGTACAAATGAAAAAATCACTCTGAAAGAGCACTTGTGTTTCTCCCCCAACACTAAATAACTCTAAATTTGGACATAACTAATTGCTAGATATTCAGAAACTTGAGCATGAAATAAATGCTTAGACTTAGTTAGCATTATAAACACCTACAATCTAGACTTCATTTGTTTGGTTAGATTTCTTTGACAGGATCTTGCTATGTAGTCTCAGCTGCCTGGAGCTTACATATAAACTTGGCTATCTTTGCCTTTGGGGAGACCTGATGCTTGGTGAAATAATTTTAACTTTATGATTGTGGAAAGTTAAACAGAAAATTGTGAAGATGATTTAGTTTCTTGAGAGAGAACTAAGCGGAATGCCCACAGATGAGTCAAGATCAAGATGGTCTTGTGCTAAAGGTGGCATGGCTCAGTGTTTCCCAATGTTGTGGCTGAG
Source organism: Micromys minutus (assembly GCF_963924665.1). Classification (NCBI taxonomy): domain Eukaryota; kingdom Metazoa; phylum Chordata; class Mammalia; order Rodentia; family Muridae; genus Micromys; species Micromys minutus. The sequence goes on from NC_137969.1 coordinate 45,819,285, forward strand.
GATTTAAAGTAATCTGGTTTTAGAGTTGGATACTATGACTTTTTTTCTCCATGAGACATGGCAGGGATTTGGTTCCTGTCCTAGGATTTATGTTGGAATATTACCTCTTTCTTACTCATATTACCTATAATAAGGCATCATTGTTTTGGGAGAACCTGGACAAGTATCCAATGCTAACCCAAGTGATAATCTCCACCTGTCTGTTCAAAATTGCCTCACTGATGCCTGAAAGTATTTTTCTACCAGATACAACTATGATAAAGAGCATGTGTTAGGCACAGTAATACTAACAATAATACAACACAGCAAGTTCAACCCTATTCAGCCCTATAAAAGTTATGTGATATGTCCAAATGCTAATCAGGCCTGACCTGCTTTAAATTCTGAGATCAGACAAAGTTCATTCAGAGTAGTACAGCCAAGGCCTGGTCTCTCAATAATAATTACTGTATTGTACACACCCTTCTGGTGATAAGAGGCGACACAAGGCCAAAGAAGAGATCAAATGAGGTCAATGACTAAGCACTTGTCAAGAACAGTGGCAGTCACTTTGTAGTTCAAGGTGAACTACACAAATCTACTTCCTTCTTTACAATTTGTTGTTTTCCAGCCTAGACTGGAACTTGCTATGTAAGGAAGGATGACCTTGAACTCTTGCCTCTGCTTCCCAAATACTGAGATACTTTGTCTAGCCTTCTTTAGAATTTCAGATAAAAATTTGTATACCTTAGTGACTTTGGCACTCAGCATTTTTTTCTCTCCATATGGGAGTCAAGAGTTTTCTCCTGGGAGCTGGAGAGATGGCTCAGTGTTAAGAACACTGACTGTTCTTCCAGACGTCCTGAGTTCAGATTCCAGCAACCACATAGTAGCTCACAACCATCAGTGATGGATCTGATGCCCTCTTCTGGTGTGTCTGATGACAGCTACAGTGTACTTATATATAATAAATAAACCTTTTAAAAAAGTTTTTCCTTATCAGTTCAAGGAAGCACTTAATGGCTCCTCTTTTCACAAATGCCCTGGCCACTATTAAACACGGCCACTATGACATCCTGACAGTTGATCCTTTAACCAAGACATGATGAGACTGAGGCAAACCTAAGAAGCCCTCATTTCACTTGCTCTCAGTGGACTTTAAGTCAGATGTGAAGGCACATAGCACACCCCTGCCATTCCAGCACTCAGTAGGCAGAGCCAAGAGGACTGCAAATTTTAGGACAGCCTGTGCTACGTAGTGAATCCTTGTCTCAAAAAAAAATCACTAATTTTAAGATGGCAAACATTGAATCTTCAGTAATGGGAAGCTGGGAGGTAGGTAAATGGACTAGTTGAGTAACACAGTTAACTGACTAAGGGAAAACAGCATCTGCATCATGAAATTGCTGGATTAAGGGATGATTCACAACATGTGAAGGATGGGGCAGAAGGCAGGAGACTGTCGTGCTGGGCAGAATGATGCATAATTTACAACTTACGAATCACTTATTTCTGGAACTTTCAATTTAACATTTCAGACTGCAAGTGAGCGTGGGAAATGAAGCCAGAGATAGTGAAGTGTAGATGAGGGGGACAGCACAGAGAACATTTCATCCTTCCAGAAAAGGGCAGAGTCACTCTGGGAGCTGCTTCTTCCGAGAGGGACAAGGAGGTTTTCCTCTGGTTACCAGAAAGCAGGGGCCTACTGAGAGCTGTGAGGACTATGTAGGGCCTGCATAAGCTACCTGATTATGTAGACAGTTTAAAGACAGTACAAGATGGGTGATTTCGGGGGCCAGGCCATTTTTTTAGAGTAGTAAAAAACGTCACCTTGAGGTGTGGAATCTGAGGCCCTTGTGTGGAGGGGTTCTTCTCTAGCTGTGTTGTTATTGGGTGCTACTAGGAGCAGTCAATAGTGGAAAGCGTTGGTCTCACAGCCAGGATACAGACTTTCCTTTCACCAGTTTTCGTTTAAAAAATCCAGGCCCTCTCATTTAACTTTCCCAACAAATACATCTTCTTCCTCACAGAACTGGGGTGACTTGAACCTAGAGATCTAACCCATCTGTTCAGACTTTCAATCAGCCTACTGATCTTCTCTTCCATACCCTCCTACTGAGGTGGTAGCTCCACTTCATGGGCTTTTCTGAGTTATTTTACCCCCACTTCACTCTGAAGTCCTGGGAAATCAACATGTGGCTTTGCACATAGAGATACAGGATCTAAGTTGTCCAACTGGTCTTTAGTGGCTATTCCTGGTTGCCAACTTGACTGTATCTGGAATGAACCACAATCCAGAATTGGAAGGCTCACCTGTGATTCTGATCTTGCGGCTAGGAGATACAAGTTTCTGTCCTGGATCTTGGCATGGAGATCTTAAGGCATAGTGGCTATAATTCCTAGGACACTAAGGCAAGGAGATCTCTGAGTTCAAGGTCATCTGGCACAAAGCAAGTCCCAGATTCAGGCATAGTGGTACACACCTTTAATCAGGGCCACCTTCGGCTGGAGACCTAATTGGAAGAAGGAAGACTCTCTTTACCTGCTTGCCTTGTAGGACAGAGCAACTGCTAGATCCTTGGACTCCCATTCAAAGCTGTTGCTGACCACTGTTGGGGAGTTGGACTACAGACTGTAAGTCATCAACAGATTCCCTTATTATATAGAGACTACCCAAAGTTCTGTGACTCTGGGGACCCTGACTAATACACATCCTGTTGCCTCAACCTTCAGAACAGTTTGGGAACACAGGCCGAGACCAGTCTGAATGCTTTACTCTGACAGCCCTCTTTCTCTCCACTTAGATCCTGTCTTTTTAAGAAAGTCTGCTTAACTACTCTCACCCACTGCTGTCTTTTGGGCTTGACAGCTTTTGTATTTTCTCACTTTAAACAGCTTTCACCTGAAACAAACCCATGTTTAAGTGTCTCATGCTGAACCAAAATCTTCTTTGAAGTGTGCTTTTTTAAATTTGGGCTGGTGACATGGCTCAGCAAGTGTTTGTCTCCCTGATGTGCACCCACATACCTGCAGATACATGATATTACACAACTATTTTTAAAATCAATGATGTAACTATAGACTATTTAATATGAAAAAAATGTCCATAATATATTTCTTTCTTTTCTATTTTTTTTTTTTTTTTTTTTTTTGATTTTCCTGACTGAAAAGGGAAACATATATTTTAGGACTTAGTTTTGTTTTTTGCAAAAAGTAAGACATATGGTTTGATGGTAATCCAGTTCATAACCAAGTAAGCCCCTCATAATCCTAACCTCCAAACAGGCTGGCTTCTGCTCCTCTGTCAGATGCAGTTTATTGGTTCCATATTGACCATGGTAGAGAACATAGGCTAACACAGAGATATTAACAGGCACTAACTCTGGGCAGAAAAATTCATGACTGCTTATCGAATTCATTCTCATGTTTCTTTTCCCCCTTACTCCTCTTCTATTTTGTGTATGAAGGGGTGGGTGGCAGCGGGCAAACTTTAGTAGCTGCTGCTCTCACTCCACAGCGTGAAACCTGGAGCCTGAACTGAGGTGGTCACTCACTAGCAAGGCAATCTCACATACCATTTCTAACTAAACATACCATTTTAACTTTTGAACAATTAAAAAAATCTTATAATCTAAAATAACAAACCTGTGTATGTATGTGTGATAACATGTGTGTAACTGCTCTGGAACTAGTCTCACAGCAGTTGTGAGCTGCCCTACATGGATTCTGGGAACTAAAATGGTTCTCTGTAAAAGCAAGAAATACTCCTAACCAGTGAGCCATCTCCCCAGCCCCCCCCCACACAAACCAAAAACAAACAAAAAAAAAAAAACCCCAAAACTTCATAATTTGATATTTAAAAGCTCATACTTAAAATACGCATTACCTAGTCCAACTTGACTTTGGAAATTTTCATTAAAAAACTCTAGATTTAGTTAAAGGTTCTGTTTACAAATAAAAGCTCTTAATCGATAATGGGCAAGTATAATCTAAGTATAAAGTTTCTATCAGTTATTCATGTTAAACCAGACAAGGATATATGCCATAATCAATAAATGGGCATCCTCCTGGTTTTTTCCTCTATTATTTAACTGGTTTGTCTGAAAATGTCTGACCTGGAAGTCTTATGTGGCTTTCAGGCCTTCCAACGTTTTATTCTCCCCAAATTTCGTGCTTCTTGTCTGCTCTGTGAAATTATAAACAAAACAATATTGTTTTATGCCAAACTTACCGCTCAGTCCCTATGAAATTTTTTAGTCAAAATAATGCATTTACATGGCTTTACTTCAATTTTTCTTCGGATGGGGATTAAACTGAACCTTTAACATGGCTACAGACAGCTGTCACTTAACTCTCTCCGGCGCTGCAGACTCTACCCTACACTCTACATTCCCAAAGCAAGCCTTCGTACCTCACTTCAACCAGGCGGGGCAGCACATGGTGGTCATTCTGCACTCAAGAAACTGAGGAACCTAAGCTCCAGGCCAACTGGGTTACAGAGTAAACCCTGTCTCAAACAAATCTATCAGCTCTTCTACTTCAATGTCCTACTGATGCCTCAAAACCAAAATCCATTCGTTTTCAACACGAATCATTCCAAAATTGGTTATCAACTTTCATCCCCAACAGGTTAGTCCTATTTGGTTTTCCAATAGAATGATTGGCCGAGGCTTCTCCACAGCCCAGCAGGTCTGGCTCTGGACAGATCTTTTATCCCGATGCTCCTCGCCCTTCCTCCAAGAGCTAACCTGAGCCTTCTTTCTGCAGGACCTCGCCTCCCTCTACCTCCTATCCTAGGGCCTCTGAGGAATGCCTCGCTTCCTCCCTGTCTGTCAGGACCACGAAGACGCCCAGGGAACCAGTGACAGTCCGCGCCCTACTGGAGGTAACTTCACCTCGCCCACCTGCGCAGAGTCTGCGCACCCTGGCGGGACCGTCTCTGCGCACGCGCATAACACTACCGCGGCGGCGCCCCGCGGGCAGGGCCGCTCTAGGCACACGGTGTTGTCCTGTCTCGTTGGCGACGGCGCTCACACCGCCCACCCTGTACGCTGGAGCGGGAGTCTGTTCGGCTTGCTGCCCCCACGCTCTTCTCACAAACCTCCGCGCAAAAAGCGCGGGCCGCGTCCAATCCAGCGGGAGGCGGGATCGTATTCCCCCAGAAGGATAAACGTCCCTCCCTCACTCGTGGCCCACAATCCCCTGGCGCGGGGGCTTGTTTCCGGTAGCGAGCCATGCCCTTCACTTTTCCGGAGCCAGGCATGGTGCTGGCACCGCCTCTCTGCGCAAATTAATAGTTCTTCCCATCGCCTCGTCGTAAAAATAATGAGTTAAAAAATATTCAGTTTGTTATGTGAGCAGCATTCCAGCAGTACACAATTATATCCGAAATAATTAAGCAATAAAAGAAAAAAAGTCGGGCGTAGTTGAATTCTAATCCACCCTGGGCTACATACTGAGTCTGTAAAAAAACACGGAATGTGGGAAATTAAGTGGGGTAATCCTTATGTTTGAGAGCCAAAGATATGGTCAAGGTTAGCCCACTTGGGTGGGGCACGAAACAGCCCACAAGGATGAAGATATTGCCATAGTGCTAAGTAAATGTAGAGGTTTCAAATTATGCACAAAGGGGGTTTTGGTGCCTGTTTCTCCAAGTCAGACATACATTTTAAATGGTCAAATGGCTATTTTGGTTGTTTAAAGAAGCTGTAATTGCTGGGCTTTTAAGGTCTTTACAATTTTTCATTTCTACAAGCAACGATGGGTTGCTGGATCAAAGGGAATGCCCATTTGTAAGATTCTGAACCTTAACAGAGTCTTCCGAGAAGTGTGTTTATTAAAGTGCATTTTCCAGTGTGTATTAGAATACCGCGTGAGAGCATGAATCACTAGTCAGTCCTTTAACAGGCTCTTGTATGGATTTGCATTTTGTTACCTAAGTATAAAACTGGATACTTTCCGTATACTTATGGTTCTTTGTGAATTGTTGGCTTATAATTTTAAATTCTAGGAATTCACATTTTAAAAACTTCACAGTGCTTTTGTATATTAGCAATATTAACTTTTATTTAAATATTGCAAAAGTTGTTTGGTTATTAAAGCCAGTGAGGTTTAGTTTGTGAAAGGTTTTAATTTTGTTGTAGGCATATCCAATCAGCCTTTCGTTCCCGCCCTAACTTCCTGCTTACCTATTGCATTTCCTTGTACAGTTGCAGGGTTTTTATCGAACATGTGTGCACATGTCATTTACTTAAAGGAGCAAGATTTTCAAAGAGGCTTTTTAAAAGGGGGCTGGTGAGATAGCTTGGCTGTTAAAGGCTCTTGCTTCGAAGCCTAAGGTCCCAAGTAGGGTTCTTAGAACCGACTCTGGCAAGTTGTGATATGCATCTGTTTCCACATAATAAAATATCTTAATGAAATTTAAAAGGTCAGAGAAGGGCTGGAGATGTAGTTCTGTGTTAAAGTATGTTGCCTAGAATCTTCCAGACCCTAGATACGAATCTCAGTGTTGCCAAAACAAAAAGAAAAAGGAAGAGCCTCACACACGTACCATTTTTTGAATGAATATTCAGGCTTCTCCATTGATTGAAAATGCTTCCTTAGCCAAGTGGAGGTGGTGGCTCACACCTTAAATTCCAGCACCTGGGAGGCAGAAGCAGGCAGATTTCTGAGTTTGAGGCCAGCCCGGTCTACAGAGTGAGTTCCAGGACAGCCAGGGTTACATAGAGACACTCTGTCTCAAAAAACAAAACAAGAGAAAAGAAAATACTGCCTTTATAAAACCCTAACTTTCCAAATGTGCCTTTTTGTCTATGCCATTGATTCGCCACTGAGCAGTAATACTGTTTCAGTGAATCTTTAAAAAACTGTCTTATTCCGCATTTGTATATATTACTGTTTGAGTGTGCGCACAAGTTACGAGAGTATATATGCAAGTGTGTGTTCTCTAGTGTGTGTATATGTGTGCATGTGAGTGTGTATGTATGTGTGTTTGTGTGTGTATGTATTTGAGGAAAGTGTCATGGAACTGGTTTGTTCCTCAACTTTTACATGGGTTCCAGGAATTGAACTCAGGTTGTCAGATTTTGTGGTAAGTGCTCTTACCTGCTGAACCATTTTATTGCCCTCTCCCAGTTTTAAAAATATATTTATTATTACTCTGTATGTGAATGATGAGAGGGCACTGTGTGCCATGAGATGCGTGTGCAAGTCAAAGGAGAACGTGTGGACCTGCTTCTCCCCTTTCCCTTTTCATGTGTGTGAAACTCAGTGTGAGAGTCCCTGTGAATGCCACGGTAGAATAATAACCAGAGTGACAATCTGTGTGAGGCAAGAAAGAACTCTGCCTCAGATCCATTCAGTAGCTGCTGTTTGTTCAGACCTCCAAAATCTGGCCTCGGGCAGTTTATTCTAGGCATTGTTAAGTACAATGCACTTTGGAAAGTTCTCTGGTAACAGTGAGCCAAACCCCATGTGCACAGTAAAGCTCAAGGCATGACTACATGGAAACCCTTTTGTAAAGCACATGTGACATCTCCCATAAAGATGGGTTCCAGTGACCGGGAAACTGCTCAAGATAGAGCTCTATGGAGGAAGAGCCTGGGATAAGCAAGTTAGTCTGTGGGATTCGGGTGTGGCCTGGCCCTACAGGTCATACAGATCACCAAGCTATTTACTGCATCATTCCCAGCCTTCTGGGCAGAAACAGGATATGATTGAACCCAGAGCCTTGCATGTGCTACCGAGTGCTGTCTCACTGAGCTATACCCCCAAACAAGAAATAGGAGCTTCATAAAGGTAATGCATACATTAGTCATGCCAAGTGCTTCATTTGTATCTAGTGGTTTATGTGAGACACTGCTTCATGTAGCCCAAGTGCCCGGGCCATTGCTAATCTGAACTTCTGACCACTTGACTCTGGCCTGTACCTATTAGAGGTGTAAGCCACCACACAAACTAAGCAGTGGTCTTTCTTGTGTTGATTTATTTAATTCACAGATCCACATTGCTACTGCTAACTTTGCCAGACACTCCCCACCGCTGTCATGGGTGGCTGAAACAGAGGTAATAGAAAACTGATTCAAACTAGTTCAGTCTCATTTTCTCTCCCAGAATTTACAGGTAGCTTTAGTTTCAACCTAGAAATGTATGACACAGCCAAACAGACCTTTGATCCACACAGGGTTGGAGTGTGGAAATCTTTGGGGGAGCTGTACAGGCTTACCCACTTTTCCAAAGAAACCGTCAATTTCAGCCCACCCGAATGATCTCGGCTGAAAACCAAAAGTTGGTTTTACAACTTTTCAAGTAGCAGTTTCTTCCCATATATTCTATAAATTTCTTACTTAGTTCATTTGGGTTTTTTCCCTTTACAACTGTAACTGCTTATATAGCCCTCTCTACGTCTTAATCTATAAAATTTTTTCATCAGCTGAGGCAGCAGACGTCAATGGCATGTAAATGTGACATCAGTCTTTGAAATGCATTCCAGAACAATGTTTCCCATTAGATCTTTCAGCTCTCCAGCTCAGCTCTGGTGGTGATTCATATGAGGATGACAGTGATTCATCTGATTTCAGTGAGCCACAGGATCCCAAAGAAGTACCGCACGTCCTATAACCCAATTTAAAAAGAAATTCTCACATATGAGTAAGAGCATTCAGATTCCAATACATCAAACAGAGCCAGGCATAGTGACTCATACCTGTAGCCCCAGCATCCCAGAGGCAGGTGGGTTAAGAGTTCAAGGCCAGTCTGGACTACAAAGACAGGCTCTGTCTCAAAACCAAAAACCAAATAGGCAGCAGCAGCAACAACAACAACGTCAAAACCTAAAGCAAACTGCAGAGTGAAGAAAGGCGTTTTCAAGAGGACCACTTTTCAGTTATAAGGTGATAAGCAGTGGAGGACAGGATTAAGTATCTGCAATAGAAGAGACAAAATAGAAAGGAAATGGATACTTCATTATTAGTGTGAGCACACAATTCTTGTCCAAAGCCCATCTTACCAGATGTATTCAAGAACACAGTTGCTGGGGTTTTAGACATCATACAATGCACGTGCCATGTACCTCACTGGAGATGAACTCTCATGTTCAACAAAAACAAAAAAAACAAAAAAAATGTCAAGCAGAAATTAGTGTAAAAGCCATAACTAGAATCAGTAAGGTCTACAAACAGTCACACACCTGTTCAGGTCAGACTTGGCTGCTGAGTGAGATTGGTCATGAACTTAGGAAAGTTTTCAGATTTCTAGAGGTAGGGAGATTTTTTTTCAGAATTTAGGTAATGGCTGATAGGCTTATTCAGCTATACACTTACATTTCAGCAGGCACTTGGTTTGCCTGCCTAGCTGGAGCCAGCGAGGAGTTTCTTTGAAGTACTGCTTGGGTCAGACAACCCTGTGGTTTGGATTGTTTAGTCTGAAGTCAAAGAGCACAGTTTCAGAGGAGAAATACAGACTATAAAGTAGTTACCAAAAGTAATGGGTACAGTTCCGACCAGGGTGCTCAGCTGCACCCCTGAGTGTGTGGTCTGTCCTTACTCATTGTGCGGGGCTCAGGTTTAGAAGAATTACAGTTTTAGATCATAAAATATCCTAGTGGACTTTTAGGGTTTTGCTAGATATTTTTCTTAAAACGTTATTATTTGTGTGTGGGTCTGCCGTTGTATGTGCCTGTGTGAGTTTATAGGCACCGTGTGAGAGCAGGTGCCTAAAGAGGCAGAAGAGAGCTTCAGGTCCTCTGAAGCTGAAGTTATAGAGTGAGCTGTCGAATGTGGGTAATAGAAACTGAACCTGGGTCCTCTGCAAGAACAATACGCACTCTCAACCACTGAGCCATCTCTCTCTCCTCTGGAGTATGTTTTCTTAAACCTCACAATGAAGCAATCTGTCCTTCATACATTTTTTTTATATTCTCTGTATTTACATTTAAGATGGTATCCCCTTCTCCCAAATCCCATCTGCCCTCCCCCTCCCATTGCCTCTTTGAAGATGCTCCCTCTCCTAAACACCCTGTCCCACCTCAGTGCCTTGGCATTCCCCTACTGTGGGAAAATGAGTCTTCACTGGACCAAAGGCCTCTCCTCCCATTGATGTTAGACAATGCTATCCTCTGCTGCATATGCACCTGGGGTCATGAGTCTCTCCATGCAAACTCATTGGATGGTATTTTAGTCTCTGGGAGCTGTGGTAGGTTTGGTTAGTTGATAATTTTGTTCTTCCCATGGGTTGCAGACCCTTTCAGCTCCTTCAGTTCCTTCTCTAGCTCCTTCATTGGAGTCCCCGTGTTCAGTCCGATGGTTAGCTGCAAGCATCCTCCTTTGTATCAGTATGGCTCTGGCAGAGCTTCTGAGGAGACATTCATATCAGGTTCTTGCCAGTAAGCACCACTTGGCATCCACAATAGTTTGTGGGTTTAGTGAGTGCATGTGGGGTGTATCCCCAAGTGAAGCAGTCTCTGGATGATCTTTCCCCCAATCCCTGCTCCTCTATTTGTCCCTTTATTTCCTCCCGTGAGTATTTTGTTCTCCCTTCTAAGAAAGACTAAGGCATCTACCTTCTGGCCTTCCTTCTCCTTGAGCTTCATAAGTTCTGTGAATTGTTTCTTGGGTATTCAGACCTTTTGGGGCTATTATTCGCTTAACAGCGTTCTTTTGTGATTGGGTTACCTCACTCAGGATGATAGCTTTAAGTTCCATCCATTTGCCTAAGAATTTCATGAGATCATTTTTTTTCATAACTGAGTAGTACTCCATTGTGAAAATGTACCACAATTTCTGCATTCATTCCTCTGCTAAAGGACATCTGGGTTCTTTCCAGCTTCTGGCTATTATAAATGAGGCTGTTATGAACATGGTGGAGCATGTGTCCTTGTTAGATGTTGGAGCTTCTTTTAGGTATATGTGCAGGAAAGGTATAGCTGGGTCCTCAGGTAGTGCTATGTCCAATTTTCTAAGGAACTGCCAGAGTGATTTCCAGAGTAGTTGTACCAGCTTACAACCCCACCAACAATGGAGGATTGTTTCTCTTTCTTCACATCCTCTCCAGAATCTGCTGTCATCCAAGTTTTTGATCTTAGCCATTCTGACTGGTGTGAGGTAGAATCTTAGGGTTGTTTTTATTTGCATTTCCCTGATGACTAGGGATGTTAAGCATTTCTTTAGTCATTTGATATTCCTCAGTTGAGAATTCTTTGTTTAGCTCTGTACCCCATTTTTAATAGGATTATTTGATTCTCTAGAGTCTAATTTCTTGAGTTCTTTGTATATATTGGATACTAGCCCTCTATCAGATGTAGGATTGATAAAGATCCTTTTCCAATCTGTTGTCTGTTGGTTGCTGTTTTGTCCTTTTGACAGTGTCCTTTGCCTTACAGAAGCTTTGCAATATCATTAGGTCTCATTTGTCGATTTTTGCTCTTAGAACATAAACCATTGGTGTTCTGTTCAGAAAACTTTCCCCTGTGCCCATGTGTTCTAAGCTCTTCCCCACTTTCTGTTCTATTAGTTTCAGTGTACCTGGCTTTATGTGGAGGTCTTTGATCCACTTGGACTTGAGATTTGTATAAAGAGATAAGAAGGGATCAATTTGCATTCTTTTGCATGCTGACTACCAGTTAAACCAGAACCATTTGTTGAAGATGCTGTCTTTTTTCCATTGAATATTTTTAGCTTCTTTGTCAAAGATCAAGTGAGCACAAGTGTGTGGGTTCATTTCTGGGTCTTCAGTTCTATTCCATTGATTTACCTGCCTGTCTCTGTACCAATACTATGCGTTTTTTTTTTTTTTTTTTTTTTTTTTTTTTTTTTTTTTTAACACAATTGATCTGTAATACAGCTTGAGGTCACTGATGGTGATTCCCCCATAAGTTTTTTATTGTTGAGAATAGTTTTTGCTATCCTGAGGTTTTTATTATTCCAAATGAATTTGCAAATTTCTCTTTCTAACTCTATGAAGAATTGAGTTGGAATTTTGATGGGAATTGCATTGAATCTGTAGCTTGCTTTAGGCAAGATGACCATTTTACAATGTTAATCATTCCAGTTCATGAGCATGGGAGATCTTTCCACCTTCTGAGGTTTCCTTAATTTCCTTCTTCAGAGACTTGAAGTTCTTGTCATACAGATTCTTCACTTGCTTGGTTAGGGTCACACACCAAGGTATTTTATATTCTTTGTGGCTACTGTGAAGGGTGTTGATTCTCTAATTTCGTTCTCAGCCTGTTTGTCCTTTGAGTAGAGGAAGGCTACTGATTTGTTTTAGGTGATATGACAGGTAAGCATAGTGGGCCATTGAACACCATGATCTGGAATAAGGGAACTGAATGCTAAATAAATCAGAGGGTAATTCAGAGGGAAACTTAAAAATACTGTAAGACAGTGTGTTAGTCAGTGTAATGTTGTTATGAAGAGATATCACAACCATGGCAACTCTTTTAAGGAAAACTTTTAATTAGGGCTTGCTCACAGTTTCAGAGGTTTAGTCCTTTGCTACTATATCAGGAAGCATGACACCACACAGGCAGACATGGTGCTGAAGAAGGACCTGAGTTATACATCTGGATCTGTAGGTAGTAAAAAGAAAAAGAGACACTGGATCAGGCTTGGACTTTTGAAATCTCAAAGCCCACCTACAGTGACACTTCCAACAAAGCCACACCTACCCCAACAAGGCCACACCACTTAATCCTTCTCAAGTTGTGCCACTACCTGATTACTAAGCATCCAAATGATGATAAGCCTATGGGGGCCATTCTTATTCAAACCACCACAGGTGTTAAAGAAGTAGATCTCCAACCTACTAAACAAAACACTGAATGGGGCCCAGCAGCCTGCTTTAATAGACATAGCAAGTGACCATGCTGCCCACAAGTGTGGAACAAAAATAGATAATCTTTTATCTGTTTGTTTGCAGGGTCTCAGTCTGTATCCTAGCTAGACTGAAACATGCTGTGTGGTCCAGGTTGGGCTCAGATACACGGGATCCTCCTGCATCAGCCTCTAGCATAGGCAATTTTGCCATATTCTGCAAGACAGTCAGTGATTCTGAATGAGAACAGGAATAGAGTAGGGCGAAAGATGAGACTGGAAAGGTAAGTGTGCCTCACTTAAAGTCTTATAGGTCACATTAAAGACTTTATGCTTCAACGGGCACAGAAACACATACCTTTAATCCCAGCTCTTGGGAGGCAGAGGATTTCTACAGTTCAGGCCAGCATGTCCTAAATAGTGAGTTCCAAGTAAGCTGGGGCCACATAGTAAAACCCCCGACTCAAAACAAAAACCAAAGCTAACAACAAAATCGTCTCTAAACATCAGTCTACAAATGCTGACTGTACCTTGTCACATGGAGCTATAATGAATAAAACAGAATCCTTATCCACTGGGGATTTACTTATAAGCAAGTGACCATATTGTGCCTGCTGGAAGGAAATGTGGTACAATAACTTGGGAGGCAGCAGAAGGAAATTACACATAGTCAGAGCCATACTGGGTTCACAGGTCCCAAGTGGAGTTCAACATGGTTGCTTTGCTAAGGGGGCATGGTGTCAGTCAGCTCTCTAAATATTATAGTTATTCTCATATGTAGGAGCTGCTCTTAGCCTTGGTCAGAAACTCTGAGTTTTGCAGTGGCTGTTATATAGGAAGCCAACTCCTGTCATCCTCATCTGAGGTACCTGAGGTTGAAACTGTCCTGGAGCCTTCCTCTGTAATCCTAGGCCATTACAACCCCACACTACTCCTCATGCATACCAGAATGTTATGAGCATAAACTCCATATAGTTATGTGGAACTCTCTGTATAGAATTCACAACATGGAGAACAAGTGACCATTGAGAGTTCAGCATTAACTGGAACATTTCCATTGCTTCCTTCAGAACTCAAAGCACTGTAGTGGGGGTGAGGAGAGAGAGAGAGAGAGAGAGAGAGAGAGAGAGAGAGAGAGAGAGAGAGAGAGAGAGAGAGAGAGAGAGGAGGGAGGGAGGGAGGGAGGGAGGGAGGAGGTGAGGAACACTGGCACACACTGCTAAGGACACCAGGAGCGCTCGGACACATGTGCACCCCTAACTTCTCAGATGACATTCATGAGTTCCATCTCCAAACCCTGCCTCCAAGGAGCTACAGCTAACTAATAGATGCCAGGGGAGGGGGAGATAAACCCATGCTTGTGCTTATAGAGAAAGCTACTTATGCATCAGGGGACTCACTTGCACACAGACACACATGGTAATGGGATATGCTCAAAGTATGCACACGCATGTGCAGAGGAAACTAAAAGGTTAATTCTGTGATTATATAACATCTATGAAAAAACAAACAAATCAGCTATAGGAATGGAAACCAGATGACAGCTTTCCAGGGTTTGGAAGGTCAGTATCACAAAAGAGCATTTCTATAAAGCCTGGTGTGGTGGTGCACACCTGTAATTCTAGCACTTGTGAGAATGAGGCAGGAGGACCACCTATTCCAAACCAGCCCAGGCTGCACAGATTATGTCTCAAAAACAAACAAACAAACAAACAAACAAAAAAGGCAATACTTCAGATCTGGGATGTTCTCCAAGTACCAGTGTGTTGAAGGCTTGGGTCCAGCACGTCTGTGTTGGGAGGAAATGTTAAGTGTGGCCTCATTGAGCTTCTTGTCATTGGAGTAGTCTGGGGAACCGTAAACTAAGACAAACCTTTCTACAAGCTAACTCTCAAGTATTTGCTAGTTACGGGAAGCTGACTGATGAAGACCTGTGGGGATGAAATGCTGGAAATGTTCTGGCCTTGGCCGATTGATGTCTTAGTTGTGACATTTGTTATGCTTATGCAAATGGTACAAGGAACTCTATTGTTTCTTACAATTTCATATAAATATAATAATTTCAAAATAACCAATTTTAGAACAATGTTCTGAAGAATAATCAGGGTAAGTAAGGGGACAGAGATGAGTTTATTATTTTGTATAGGACAGTTTGGAAAGTCCTCGATGGAAACACATCACCATATTCACTATGGGTACCTGGAGTATCACAGAAGGATGATCCTGGGGTGGGACCTCACAAGCTCCTCCTTTATCCACATTAGAATGTTGTGCAGATAACCGGTGCTGCTCTGAGCTAATACCTGCAACATTATGGTACTTTGAGGTCTAGTGTGGGACTGTAATGGCCAATATCATAGGACGGTCCAGGAGAGTTTCAATCCCATGCCTCAGAGGAGGCTGGCAGGAGTCGGCTTCCTCCCAGCTCCCATCCTGGAATCATAAAGTCATCTCCCCCAGCATCAACCCTGTAAGAATTTCTTACCCTCACAGTTACCAGGCTTCTTCCTTGTCTGACCTTCTGTGTTTCCCCTACCAGCCCACTGCAGCTCCTGAGTATGCAGTGAAGCATCTTCCAACACCTCTGCTCTGGCCAACTGCACACAGCCACACAAACCTTGCCCTAGGAACCCTGGCCACCTCTCCAGGGGTATAAGTACCCCTTTCTCAATGCCTGCCCCCTCCATTAAACTGACCCAGTTCTCCAAAGCTGTTCTCAGGTGTGTGTCTTTTGGCTCCACACTCACTACTGACCTAGATCCTGCCTGCACCCACCGGTCCCTGCTAAGCTTCTTTCCCTCCAGCGCAGCAGGCCTGGCTTCCCTGAGGGAAGAGGCAGACCCAGGACCATGACCTAGCACCAGCTAGAGGCAGCCATACATGGGGAACAGTTTAGTCACCTGGGTCTCTACCTGGTTTGGATAATGCACAGCTTCCTTTAAGCATGCATACATTCTTCTCTAAACAACCCTGGCAATATAGGACTCCCGTTTTGGTCAGGCTACCTGTACTTTTGTCTTGAAGAGGGAAAGCCTTTCCTCCCATTGATGACCATCAAACTTGGAAAGCTGTACACAAACGAGTTCCCAATACATTCTTGCCTGAGGGTAGTAGGCCATTCAGCCCGACTTGGTTTAAATTGTGTGCTCTGTAAAGCAAAATTGTGTCCTCAAGTGAACTTTTAGGGAGAACCCCCTATTTACCATCTTATGCCTGTACATAATAAGGATATGAATATGGTTAAAATCAGATGCTTTATGAAAGAGGAAATGTGCGGTAGAAAAAAATCTCAGTCAAACTAGAGAATGATCCAAATTCCACACCTAGTACCAAACTCCTCCTTCTCCTAAAGTCAAACCCAGACAGTGACCAGATCCCCAAGGCTCTGCAGCCCACCGTTCCCTTGTGAGTTTATTTTGATCTTCTCCATTGTTTAGCTTTGAGTAATACTCCTTCACTGCTTTACAATCTGCGTGGGTTTTACCTCATTCTTAAAAAAAAAAAAAAAAGGCCAAGAACCTAGGACACCAATTCACACAGTGACTATTGGCTACTGGCTGCACCACGGTGGGGAGCCAGGAGAGCAACAGGACGTAAAATGAGAGTTGGTGGAGAAGGTGGTGGAAGGGACACACCACACAGCTTTACCGGCCACAGTTAAGCATGTCTGACTTCATCCTGGGGGAACGGGAAGCCTAGGAGAGCGGACACGCTGTAACTTGCACTTTAGAAGTATGATTTCATATGCGAGGAGGGCACGGAGCAGACGGTGAAATGACTGGAGCAGGAGCCGTGCTTTGAAGACAGAGGAGGAGGTGATGAGCAGCCAGCCGGCTTCTGTCCTTTAGGTATGGCTATGTGCTCTGATGGATTCCATGTGGAATGGGGACGAGGTCCAAGGTCTGAACTAATCACATGGAAATGGAGAACAGAGAGATGGAAGAGTGAACAGGTAGACGGTCAAAGGTTTAGGTTTGTTTTGTGTTCATTTACTGTAGAATAATCTTTTACAATGTCTTTTAAGCCAGGTAACACTTGAGAAGCAGAAACAAGCAGTTTATAGAGTGAGCTCTTTAAGATTCGAAGTGAGTCTTAACTACCGGGAGACCCCCCCCCCAAGTGAGACACAAGAATGGAGTTCGATACAAACACAAGAGGTTTATTTTTCAGCCCATTGGGGTCCACCCTCAAACAGCCCTTCATGGAAAGTGACTGGAAGGTGACCCCAATGGCTATAACAAGCAGTTTTTATACTTTTTAGGGGTACAGTTTACACTAGCAAGGTTACAGTTTAAACTTATTGGCTAAGCATATTGACCTTTGAATCTATTGGCTAGTGAGCATATGACAGGCATTCGAACTCTATCTGGGACCAGAGGGTCAAGTGATTATCAGTCAGTACCAGTCAGTACATTCTTTGATTTTTGTTGTTGTTGTTGCTTTGTTTTTTGTTTTTTATTTTGTTTGTTTGTTTGTTTTCAAGAATGTTCCTGCTCCTCCCGTGAAGCTTGGGTGAAGAATGGTACTTGGCCTAGTCTTGACCTGAGGCAGTGGATGTAAAGCTGGTGAAAGCTCCTAGAGTCCTTCAGTTCCAGGACAGCCAGGACTATGTAGAGAGACAGTGTCTTTTCAATTCCATACATGTACAGATTCACCATACAATTTCATACATGTATACGTGTACAAATTCATCTCCCACCCCCAATGTCCTCCCACTCCCTCTGGGAATGCCTAACACATTCCCCTTCAACTGCCATGTCCTTTCTTTCTCTCTTGCTCTTTCTGTAATTCATCGAGTGCAGTTAGTGTCCCTGTAAGGAACCTGCCTAACCTCGTTGATGTGATGTTCTGCAGAGGTCATATGCAGTGTCATAGCTGCAGTGAGTTTATGTGCACAATGGCCGCACTGTATGCAGAGGGAACATTGCACAGCTGTATAGAGGTTGCATGCAGTGTTATACTGTAAGGGTCCATGATTCTCTGAAGAGTGATACCCTGGACTCAAATGGTATGTAAACACAAGGAGTGTTTTTTTCTGCAGAAGTCTAACATGCTGGGGTCTCCCATTACCAAGATAGATACCCAAGTGAGCTCGCAGGCCTGATTTAAAGCACACTAGGGAATTCCAGAGGAGGTGACCTCTATGTTAATCTGTTGGGTCCATCTCTACAGACATTCTATTACCAGGGTGTGGGGGCTGGAAACTTGCTGTGGAGGTCTGGAAACTGCTGCCGACTCATTGTCCTTGCCTCAGGCCAGGTGGCTGGGACATTCCATTACCTGGGCAGGATGGCTGGAGCCCGAGGTTTTTCTATCAGTAACTGACATGCCTGGGCTTGCCTGGGCTTGCCCAATTTTTAGGCCTATTCTCCTTAACTGCTAATTGGAAGCCTGCCATGGAACCAGCCTAGTGTTCTCAATGCCTGCAGTGAATTTATGTTCACGAGGCCACACTGTGAGCAGAAGGGAGCACTGAACAGCTCTCTTCTCTGTTCTCGGGCTTTTATATTCTTCCCATTCCTTTTCTGACATGCCCCGAGCTTCGGAACGGTAGTGGATACAGATGTGCCATTCGGAACTGTGCACTCCCAAGCCACGGGCTTTTGACTATGTTTATAGCATCAGGCATGAATTCCTTCCTGTGGAGCAGGCCTCAGATCCAACAGGATAGTGGCTGGCTCTCCCAACAACCATCTTGCCTCTTCTGCACCAGAGGGCACATCTTGCCTGGAAAGTGACTTTTGTAGAAGGCAGGGTTCACCACTGGAGAACAGCATGGATCAGTTTTCTCTCTCAGTGGCCTGCACAGCACCTAAGAGTAAAAGACCCCCAGAGAGGGAAGACCCTCACTCAAGTCTCGGGATAACATGAGAGACCATCCTTGCTGCAATTACACAAGGTTTATTAACAAAAACCAGTGCACCGGGGTCGAGACTCATATCCCACACAGGGGTTGAGAAGTTCGACCTCGATAGCTGGGAGAAGGGGTATTTAAAGTAAAAAACTACAATCCAAAGGGGGTAGGGAGGGCATCATTGAAAAATGCCAAGAATACAGCAAAGAATCACCAGGGAAACACCTGGTTTCTCAAGATTATGCACAAGATTTTAATCTAACTGTTTGTGGTCAACCAGTTCCTAGAACAGTTGCTGAACCGACCATCAGAGTTGCTGGACCAGGATAAAGCCTGACCCCCTAACAGGTAAAGTAGAAGACCCCTAGCAGTTAGAGTAGAGCCAAAAATGTAGGCTAGCCAGTTCTGCAATACTATCATTCTATTCCAGGAACTGGCTGACCATAAAAGAATTTATGGCCTTAAGGTCAGGGTGACTCTGTTTCAGAAACTGACTGACCATAAAAACATAAAAGTTAAACAACACATCATAAACAAACTTGAGAAACCGGATGTTCCCCTCGTGATTCTTCATTGGTAATTTTCACCCTATAGGCAATCTTGAGAAACCGGTATTTCCCTTATGATTCTTTACTGGTATTTTTGGTATTCTCCAATGACGTACTCCCTCCCCCCTTGGTTGTGGATTTTTCATTTAAAAATCCCCTCTCCCAGCCACTCAGGGTCAGACTCCTCTAGACTTGCGTGGGATATGAGTCTCGACCCCAGTGCACTGGTTCATTAAAACCCTCAAGTAATTGCAGCAAGGACAATCTTTCATGAGTTCTTGTGGGGGGTCGTGTTATCATGAGACTTCAGTGAGGGTCTCCCATCTGCAGGGGTCTTTCAAAAGCTAGCTACCAAGGACTTTTCAAGTAGGTTCTAGTTTGATTTCTCTGTACCCTGAAATAAAAGTGTGTCTTGTCTTCGGCCAAAGGATCTTATCATCTAGTTCTGGTGGGAGAGTGAGCAGTGGCCTATGCCTTTGCTGTGTGGGGACCTCTAGGCCCTCCCTGACAAACACCTTATAAGGTGGTATCCCTCACCCAGCACTGAGACTTTTATTTAGTAACTCATGTCTTCTAGGCAGGGGGATGGGGGTAAGGCAGGGGTGGGGTGGGATGAGATATAACCCATCCATAACGATGTTTGTCCTCAAATTCCTTAACAATTTTTAAAAGGTTATTAATACATTTTTTGAAAAGATTTATTTATTTTATGTATGTGAGTACACTGTCGCTGTCAGACACACCAGAAGAGGGCATCAGATCTCATTACAGATGGTTGTGAGCCACCATGTGGTTGCTGGAAATTGAACTCAGGACCTCTGGAAGAACAGTCAGTGCTTAACCACTGAGCTATCTCTTCAGCCCTATTAGCACATTCTTATCTGTAGTTAATTCATCCCAACCAACCCCTCTCTCCCATTCCTGTCCCCACATTATTAACTAATTCCCCACAGACCTTCCCTACTTTATATTACATTCACTTTACCACCTTAAGCCCCACCTACGAGCCTTTCCACATTCTTGGGCTCTATAGAAACTCCAGATTAAACACATTCCTAAAAATTCCCCTAGGACCCACACATGAGAGAGAATGTGAAGCCATTGCCTTTCTGAACCTGAGCTATATATCATTTCATGTTATCTTTTCTAGTTTAGTCACTTTATTGTAAATTTCTTAATTTTATTTTTTTATAGATAAATAAAATTTCAGCCTGTGGGGCTTGAGAGATGACTCAGTAGTTAAGAGCACTTGTTGCTCTTACAGAGAACACCAGTTTGATTCCCAGCACCCACCTGGCTCACACCTGTCTGTACTCATTCCCCAGGATCCAACACCCTCCTCTGACCTCATGGGGCACCAGACATGCACACTAAGTTACAATGTGGGTACTAAAAGCATGGCTTCTCTGTGAGAGCAACAAGTGCTCTGCAGACATCCTTTGCTTATTCTATCCTATTGGCCTGTGTGCCTGTGGGTAGCAACAATAACGGGTGGAAGTCAGATCCTGAGTCCAAGCTGACCATCTGTGTTCTACTTACAGCCTTTCTAGTCTCCTCTCTGCAGACTGCTCTGTCTCCATTCTACTCCCTTGTGTGTGTGTCTCTTTCTGTGTGTATCTTCTCTCTCTCTCTCTCTCTCTCTCTCTCTCTCTCTCTCTCTCTCTCTCTCTCTCTCTCTCTCTCTCTCTCGGTGTACTCTCTATTTATCATAGAAAACTCTGGAAAGCTCATCTCCTGCAGAATACAGGTCCAGTCTTTTATTTTACATACCAATCCCAGTCATTTACTTTCAGGTTTTCTTTGTGATTATCTTATGAATCAGCATCCGGAGACTGACCCCTGCCCTTAGATTCTTAGGAGACAGCAAGCATACATTGCAAAAGACTTCAGAGATCTGTCTGCCTTGGGCAAGCACAGACTATAAACTAGTTAGATGAGACCCTACCCTGAAATTACCATTTCCACCATGCCTGGGCCTAACCTTGCTCTGCCCTAGGCTGATCCTGAACTCAGGAATCTATTTGCCTTTGTAAAAATTAACAACAACAAAAAAAAAACTTAGCTCAGGTAGAATCTCCTGCGGTCACCACAGCCCCTACATCCCATTTTTCTCCTTCCTTAGTAATTTTCTAACAAGTTGGCTCACAGAACAGTTGCTTTTGTTCCTTTAGATTTCATAAAGCCCCTCATATAATTCATATAGCATCCTTATTTTTTGCATAGTTGAGAAAATGTATGTTTTTGAGCTGTATTTAGAGCTCTCTCCCATAGTCTGAAGGACTCTCCTAAAGGTTCCAGCATTTTACATTTTGCCAAAACATAGCCACACGCCCTTGACTCATGTTGTTCTAATTATCATGGAGTCTTTACCATTAACAGGAAGGAGATTCCTTTGAAGGAGTCCTCATTGCTAGTGGGTCCATAAAATACGTGCATTATTACACAAACAAGTCATATGCTCACAGCAGCAGTGGACACTTCAGGGGTCCCGTCCCAGGGACAGGAGCCTTGTCAATCTGTCCCAAGGACACCAAGGACACACGAAATTTCTGTATCAGTACCATTTTGATTTTTATTACTAGGTCTCTAATATTACTTTAAGTCAGGTATGGTGATAACCCCAGCAGTGTCTCTATTGTTCCAGATTGTGTTTTGGCTATCTGGGGTCTCTTTTACTTCTAATAATTTTATTAAAAAATTATTTTTTATTCTAATTTTATGTGCATGTGTGTTTTGTCTGTGTGTATCTGTGCACCACATAGATACCTAGTGTTTGCAAAAGCCACAGGTAGGCATCGGATTCTCTGGAACTGAAGTTACAGATGATTGAGGGCTGCCATGTGGATGCTGAAAACTGAACCTGTGTCCTCAGGAAGAGCAGCCAGTGCTCTTAACCACTAAATGATCTCTCCAGTCTAATCTTCATGTGAATTTTGTTTTTTTACATTTGTAAATAACATCACCAGAATGTTGACTGAGATTGCATTGAATGCACATATTAACTTTAAAGAGAGCCATTTTTGAAGCATTGATTTTTCTAGTACCTGATCCTCCAATTATCCAGTGTCCGCCTCAGTTGTTTTTTTTTTTTTTTTTTTTTTTTTTGATGTGTTGATAACTGTTCATTATGGAAGTCCTTCACATCCTTGATTAGACATATTCCAAGGAATATTTCTTTTTACTTTTTATTTATTCTTCTTTCACATAATACATCCGACATATCTTTTAGACTATTGTGAACAAGAATGTTCATCTATTTCTTTTCCAGTTTGTTTTCTATTGGTATGAAGGACCCTAGGGGCTTTCAACAGCTTTACACCCACTGCCTCAGGTCAAGGATAGGTCAAGTT
This sequence comes from Micromys minutus, assembly GCF_963924665.1. Classification (NCBI taxonomy): domain Eukaryota; kingdom Metazoa; phylum Chordata; class Mammalia; order Rodentia; family Muridae; genus Micromys; species Micromys minutus. The sequence continues at coordinate 45,841,825 of NC_137969.1, forward strand.
CCATTCTCCACCCACAGTTCTTGGGAGGAGCAGGAACATTCTTGAAAAACTGCAGAATGTACTGACTGATAGTCACCTGACCCTATGGTCCCATGGCCTGTCACATGCTTGCTAGCCAATAGATTCAAAGGCCAATATGCTTAGCCAGTGAATTTAAATTATAACCTTACTGATGTAACCTGCACTCCTCAAAAGTATAAAAACTGCTTGTAACAGCCTTTCAGTGTCACTTCTCTGGATGTAGTGCCACACCCCCACCCCAGTGCACTGAACTAATAAACCTCTTGCTTTTTCATCAGTCTCCAATCTCTCATCTCATTCATGGGAGCCTCAAATAGATAAGACTCGATTTGGGTCTTACAGGTATACTGGAAGACTAGCTAATGATTTTGAGTATTAATTTTGATGAGACTGTTTGATGTTCCAATAGTTCCCTGGTAATCTTCCAGTCTCCTCTGTGTAGAGCCATATGCAGATAGAAGATCTTTGGCTTCTTTCCCTATGTGTATGCATTTTATCTGCCCCTCTTGTCTTAATGCTCTAGCTGAGACTTCCAGGTCTAAGAACAGGCTAAGTAGACTTTCCCATTTAAAATAATGTCTATAGGTTTGTCATATATAGCTTTTACTATGGTGAGACATGTTCTTTCTCTTTTGTTTTCTTACAACATGAAGAGATTGGATTTTTCCAAAAGTTATTTCTGTATCTGTTAACTGTATGACTTTTGTCTTTTTATGTAATTTATAATGTTTATTGATTTACATATATTGAAGTATACCTACATTCCTGGAGTAGATTCAAATTAATCTTAGCAATCTTTTCAATGTCTTTTTAAATTCAGTTTGTAAGTATTTTGTTGAGGGTTAAAGGACTGCACCATCATGCTCAGCTGATGAGAGACTCCATATATGAGTCATATAGTATATTTTGGGTCTTCTGTAGATGTTTTTCATTTCAACTGTGTTTTTCCATAAATGTGCAACAGGCATAAACACCATGCAAAAAAAAAAAAAAAAAGATATAAGCTTTCTTCCAGAAAAAGCAGAGTCTGAAGATTTGATTTTGGTCCATTTCATTTATATATACATATATATAAATATACATATATACATAAATACATACATATATACACATATACATATACACACATACATAAACACATATATACATATATGTACACGCACATACGTGTGTGTGTGTGTGTGTGTGTCTTTTTTAAAGGATTTCTTTATTGTATGTAAATACACTGTAGCTGTTTTCAGACACACCAGAAGAGGGCATCAGATCCCATTACAGATGGTTGTCAACTATCATGTGATTGCTGGGAATTGGACTCAGGACCTGTGGAAGAATAGTATGTGCTCTTAACTTCTGAGGCATCTCTCCAGCCCCAATTTTGGTCCAATTCTAATATTTATGGAAACTTTCAGGAATATGGAACATGGATGTGCTTTGCATGTTTAATATCTCAACTGTGATGTCAGCTTTGTGGTTGTATAGTAATGTCAAACTTTAAGAAATTAAATACTTAAAACGTGCAATTATGTCATAAGAGATAAGGAAAATATTGTGTAGCGTGTAATTATTTTAAAAAATCCACACTATGGCCAGCTAGGCACCGGCACTGGTAGTATGAGGCTGCATGTTTCCCCTAGACAATGCCTCTCCAGAGCTTGCAGTCTCAGTCCCCGAGGGCAGCTGAGGGTGTACTCTGCTGAGTTGCCTGTACCTGGAGCTCAGTCCTTGCCCAATCTTCCTGTTCCAAAGCCTTGCCAAATTCCACCCCAGCTAAATTCTTTCCCTCTGACCTGCCTGAGTCACCTCGAATGTAAAACACCAGACAATCCTAGTTTAGAATCAACAGATAACAACCACTGGGCCCAGAATCTTCCTAAACCATCAACTATTCCATGTGAGCAATCTTCCAGTGGTACAATCTGCCACCAGATTTAACAGTTCCCAGTCTGCATTTTGCCTGCTTTTGCTCCGGCCTTATGTAGGTAGATGCTGTCTCTGCAGTTTGTTCACTGCTGGAAGCTGTGTTTGTGCTTCCTGTATTTTCAGGTAAATTTTATTTTGCTCTTGGAATTTTGGCAGGATTGAAGACTAGTCTCTTAGCCAACCCAAGCTTTTTAGCACTGAGAGAATATATATGTGTGAGACAATGGTTTTCAGTAGTATACAAGCTAATGCAGGGCATAGAAGGTGTAGAGTGATAAGCCTTCTTAAGTTAGGAAAGATGGCAGAGTGCTTTATTTAATTGATGAACTGGGTGTTAGGTGTGTCTTATACTTTATAAATCACAGAATGGTAATAGTTTATGTTTTATATCTGAAAGAAAAGAGCCTTTTAATTGGACAAAAGGGAGAAATGTGGATTGCTGTCTATAGGGTGAAGTCAAGTGAAATATAAGGCCTGTGATTGGGCAATGGAAAAAGAAGGTGGGGTTAAAAGTTTTATAGAGGGAACAGAGAGACAGAGGGCAGAGGAGAGACTGGAGATGAGGAGACAAGATGGAACCTATAGGAGAGGAAGATGAGCCAGAACCACGAGGTCCTGGGAGCCATTAGCAATTGGGGATTTCTTAGACAGAGGATTAAATAATACGGGGCACATCTGTTCAGTCGAGTTGTGTAGCTGGTGTCTGTATCAATTGAGTTTTGAGTTCTTTGTGTGGGCGTTTTGGGAGTTGAAGATTTACTGTTGTAAATCTTGCTGATAAACTACAAACCTCTTGAGTCTTAATTATAAGGGGTTAGGAGTTTAGAGCCAGTGATCACCAGTCTTGGCAGGCAAGTTGCAGGGCCTAACAGGGGCAGATGGCCTGGGAAGATGTGCGCAGTTCCGCGGCAATCCAACCACAGGAGACTGGGCAGACCCACTGCTTGGAGACCACTGCTAGCAGAACAAAGCCAGTGCTAGCATGAATTGGTTTTGTTGTTGTTTTGTTTTTAAATTTTATTTACTTATTATATATAGCTATATTCAGACATACCAGAAGAGGGTATCAGATCTCATTACAGATGGTTGTGAGCTACCATGTGGTTGCTGGGATTTGAACTCAGGACCTCTGGAAGAGCAGTTAGTGCTCTTAACCACTGAGCCATCTCCCAAGCCCGCTCCAATGTTTTTTTTTTTTTTAATAATTCCACACTACACTATTGCCTTTTCTATTTCCATACCCTGCTTTCAGAGACAGGGTCTTCTATAATAGTCCAGCCTGGGCTAGAACTCATTCTGAAGCCCAGGCTTGCCATCAGCTTACAATCTTCTGGCTTCTGTCTCCTAAATGCTGGGATTACAGGTGAGTACCAGCCCTCAGTACTTACTTCCTGACATTATGTGTCTGATTACACACATACACATGGACACCAACACCCACACACACCAAGCAAATCTACAGATGTTAACTGGTATTTAGTATTTGAGTTCTAGCTGACACTGTCAGCAGTTAGAGTTCAGACCCTATATGGCAGTCCCAGAGGAGAGATCTCTTAATCTGCCAATCAGCTGGTCATTATCTAATCTTCTAACCTAGAAAGCTGAAATTTCCATACCATCTCCTTAAGCTTGGTTAGTTTTCCAGATACTTGGGAGAACTTGGATTTACTGGATAACTATATAAATGAGGATAGAAGAAAGGTAACTGGTGAACAGCCAGTTAGATTAAATGGTACCAGAGGAAGGTGTATAACTCCCCCATATGTTCAGCAGGCTTTGGCTTTTATGGAGTCTTTATTACACGTCTAATTGATTACATCATTGACTTTCAGCTTTTCTTCTTTCCTCAAAGGCTGTTTGTCTTAGGGTTTTACTGCTGTGAACAGACACCATGACCAAGGCAACTCTTATAAGGACAACATTTAATTGGGGCTGGCTTACAGGTTCAGAGGTTCAGTTCCTTATCATCATGTTAGAAAGCATGGCAGCATCCAGGCAGACACAGTGCTGGAGGAGCCAAGCATTCTACATCTTGATCAGAAGGCAACCAGGACTATATCTTCCAAAAGGAGCTGGAAGGAAGCTCTCTTTCCACACTGTGTCGGTCTTCAGCATAGGACCTTAAAGCCCACCCTCAAGGAAACACACCCACTCCACCAGGGTCACACCTCCTAATAGTGCCGCTTGCCCTGGGCCAAGTTTATTCAAACCACCACGCTGGTATTGAGATTCAGAATAAAACTTCTAAACTTCTAAGAATCCAGTCTTTCTAGAGCATAGCAGGAGTCTTGCCAGCACTTGCTGCCCCTCAGAGTGTTTCCATTTCCCTGTATTAGTCAAGGTTCTCTAAAGGAACAGGACTGATAGGATTAACTCATATATCATTCATATATATGTGCATGTGCACGTACACGTGTGTGTGTGTGTGTGATTTCATTGAAGTTGTTTACAGGCTATGGTCTGTTGTCTCCTGATAAAGAGGCCAAAGATCTTGAAGTTGTTTAGTCCATGAGACTGCTTGCCTCAGCTGTTTCAGTTTGGTCCTAGAGTCCCAGGAAAGTGCTAGAGAGCTGCCTGTTCCTGTTTCAGGACTGCTGGAGTCCAGAGAGGTGGGTTCTAAGGTGAACGGAGAGGTGTCTTGGGAACTGGACTGATGAACATGACAGAGTGAGGACAAGGAGGAAAAAGCAAAGGCTTCCTTCTTCCATGTCCTTTTGTGGGCTGCCACCAGAAGCGGTGGCACAGCTTTAGGGCTGATCTCCTACCTCAAATAATCCAACAGCCCCTGGCACACAAGCACACACACACACACACACACAATCACTCATGGGTGAGCCCAGCTGCTTGGGGTTTAGTTAATTACAGATATAGACAAGTTGACAATCAAGAATAGCCAATATATTCCTGTTTTTTTTTTAAGTGTGTGTGTGTGTGTGTGTGTGTGTGTGTGTGTGTGTGTACATGCCAAGGTGTACATGTAGAGGTTAGAGGACAACCTGTGGAGTTGTCCTTCCTTCTGACTTTAGGTAGATACATGGATGAACTTCAGGTCTCCAGAATTTTACTGCAAGCACCTTTACCCATGAACCACATATATGACCCTAAGCATCCAATTTAAAGAGAGACTCAGATGTTTTATCTGTTCATGGCGTGATAGAAAGTGGGCTTGCATATGGCTCTAATGTTACTGTCATCATGATACCACTTGTGGGAATATGGGCAGGAACTAACTTCTCTACACAACACACTAAATTGATCTTGAGAGTTATTGATGGGCAAGGCGCAATAATGTGTTATTACGTTTATTATAAAGCTGTATCTGAATTGAAGTGGTTTTCTTAATTCCTTTTTAATTAGTTAGGCAACATGCTATGTTTTCTGTTAAGCTATTTTCACACATAGAGAATGGGATTAAAGGTGTGTGCCATCACAACAGCACAATTGTTCTTAAGGCTGGTTGAAGGCCAAGGATGACAAAGGGTCAGATATGGCCCCTGTCATCTTTAGTCGTACAGTAATTTGTGGCAATCCCATTTGGTGACCCTAAATCACATAGGGATAATGGCTCCCCTTGTCCTGTGATGGCTTATTTGTTCCCACCGACAGGAGAAGAAATACAAAGACCAAAGTGCTGAAGAAAAGAGTAAGTGCATCACGCTTGATGTTTCTTTTGTCCAATCACTACGGGACCTTTTGTTATTAGCAGAGATCAACCCGATTTGAGGGTAAGAATTAAAAGTATTTCCAGGGAAGTTCATTCACCACAATTAGGCAATTGTTGCTCTTCTCGTAGAGTTGAGACTAACACCCGGGGATTACAGGATCTGCTCAGGGTACAAAGGTCAGCAGAGGCAGCAACAGACAGTAACAATTCAGGAGGCTTGCCTCCGGCCCAGCTTCAGCACATGCCCGGATTGCCTGAGCAAGCCTGTTGGGTTGATCGGAGTTGGGGATCCAGAACAAACTCCACAGGATGGTGCCACTGACCCTGCAAACCTCTCTGCATTCCTCACATAATGAATCTGCCCTCCAGCCTTACTGACTGTGACCTCAAGAAACGGTCACACAGCTCAAGTGCATTTCACAGCCCAGAGTCTGGGAACTGTGTCCACAGCCCTATCAAGGATGGTGCTAGAGTCGCCATGAGGCTGTTTACAGGTTTGGTTAAAAGAAACGTGAATACTGGTTCCTATTGTCTCCCACAGTCTGAACTGTTTGGATGTGGGTCTGTGCTCTCTGTGTGCCCCACAACCATGCCTCAAGAATCGAGTGTTTTCTGCTCAAATCCAGGCAGAGTGCCATCCCTGTCGAGACAAGAAAAAGAGGATAATGTAAAGTTCATTTGGCTGTAGACCTTTGTACTCCATTCATCATAAACAAGAAGGCAGAGAGGTTAAAGTGGTCTGCCCTTTAAGTGGTTTGGCAATAAAGGAGCTGAAATGGACCAGACACCCCCAATTAAAAGGTAAGAGAATTTTATTTTTCTGAGACAAGGTCTCTAGGCTTAGATTTTTGAAAAATCTACTTTAATAGAGGTATTTTAATGTTTCACCCTCCCTTCTAGCCCAGCTACCAGAGAGAAGAAAGGAAATGGGTGTCGCGGACCTGTTTGAAGTAGGTCTTTGGGTAATTACAATCTGCATTGCTGGGATATCAGCAGTCCAGTCCAAAACACCAAATGTGCATCAGTAGCAGCCGCTAGATCCTGAAGGAACCACGAAGTTCTGCCATATAAGCACGAGTCCATGGAAGCAGCAAGAAGCAACCAGAACACCATGAGAAGTTCTTTGATGTTTTTCTCTCTACGAAGTCATGACAAAGATCAGGGAAGACCAGAAAATCATTGCAAGGCAAACCAATGCAAGAATGTCCTCTTGTTGTTTACTGAGTTCCTTATACTATTTCCAACTCACATATCTGCTTCAATGAAACATCCTCTCATTCCGGAGACACAATGAGTCTCCAAAGAAACCAGAAATTCCCACTTCAGCCCTCTCTATAAAACTCTGGCTGCCCTGAAAAACTGTGGAGACCAGGTGTGACAGTGTGTATAGGTTTGGGCCAGGGAGTGGCACTCTTCGGAGGTGTGGCGAGTTCACTCTGTGCAGTGTGAGCTGGGGTTGCAGCAAAACCACTGAGCTGAGCCGCTGCATGGATAGAATGAAGTGTTTAGTGGGAATCAAACTGCCAAGACCGGGGTGGGGGAGTATAGAAGGACAAAATGGCAAAAAATCAACATTTTCTGTCAGGCAGCAGGATGGGGGGGTCTTTGATCGGACACAGGATGTTCAGATTGACTGGGAACTAGATGCTTGTGGTAGTTTGAATAGTACCCTTGGGAAGTAGTACTATTAAGAGGTGTGGCTTTGTGAGTTATTATGTAGGTGGGGCTCTGAGGGCTCCTAAGTGTTCAAGCTCCACCCAGTGTGGAAAAGGGCCCCTTTCTAGCTGCCTGCAGAACAGTCCCCAGGCTGCCTTCAGATCAAGATGGAGAGCTCTCAACTCCTTCTCTAGCATGGCTGCCTGCCATGCTTCCTACCATGATGATAATGGACCGAACCTCTGAAACTGTAAGCCAGATCCAATTAAATGTTTTCTTTTATAAGAGTTGCCTTGGTCATAGTATCTCTTCACAGCAATAAAACCCTAGCTAAGACAGTACTATTTTGGGTGTGGAGCATTTTGGTCCTAACAGTTACTTTGAGATTTGTCTATGTTGAGGACATGAAGAATTGCTTCATTTCATTTAGTTCCTAACTCATCTCCCACTGTATTCTTTTGGTCATGGAGACATTTGGGTTGCTTCCAACTCAAGAATATTACAAAGAAAGCTGCTTTGAGCACTTGTATATCCACATGTAACATGTTAGCATGCAGTGCTTTCTTCGTCAAACATCTTGCAATAGAAAGGTGAACTTATGACAGGCGATATTTCACATTGAAAAGGACCGCCAAGGGTGCCGGAGTGGTAACTCCAAAGGAAGTGTAGCACCAACTACACTTGCACGCCCAGCCCTCTCAAAAGTTCTTCTAATCAAGGCCTAAATTTAAGTCACTCCCAGTTTTAGAAATCATCACATTTATTTACTTATTGTGTGTATGTGCATGGCATGAATGTGTCACACACATGTGAAGAGATTGGGGGACAGATTATGGCAGCTGATTCTCCCCTTCCACCTCCGCCATGAGGTCCCAAGATCAGGTTATGGGTTTGGCAGCAACTGTCTTTACCCAGAGGATAACCTCGCTGGAGCACTGCTGATTTTTAGGTCACTCAACTCCAGGCTCCTTTTTCACCATCAAGCCATTGGACCTTCCGTTTATCTGATTGGTCGCCTTTTCAGCTAGAGTTCTTATAACTACCTAGCCAAGGAGGCATCGAACTGTATGTGTTTGTTTGTTTGCTTGTTTTGGAGACAGGGTCTTCCTATGTAGACCTGGCTGACCTGGAACTGTTTCCAGCCTCTGGTACTGAGCAGCCATGAGCTCCTGCCTTTCCCTCCCAAGCCCTACTGAGATTACAGGATTCATCAATTTTATACAATTTTGGGGATCTAGCCCAAGATTTCCTGAGTGCTACCTAAGCACTAACCAACCAACCCATGCACCCTCAGCCCCAAGCTGTTGTTTTTATGTAATATGTAAAAAGTCTGATGTCTCCCCCCCCCCCCCTGCACAGCCCCACACACTTTCCTTTCCTCAGCTGAAATAGAGCTGGGACACTCTAGCAAACATGCTGACACTGACCTATGTTCTCAGGACTCTTTTTACTTTTTATTTTGAGACAGGGTCTCACTAAGTTTCCAAGGCTGGCCATGAACTTATCCCCCGCCCCACCTTAGCTTCCCAAGTAGCTATGATTACAGGCCTGTGTCACTAGGTTTCGCTTTGTCTCCCTGCCTTTTAACAGAAACTGAATTTCCATGATATATTTCTTTTTATTTGTCCAGCATGTATGTCTATGTATATATATGAAGGTGTTAAATCCTCTGAAACTGAAGTTACAATTGTGAGCTGCCACATGAGTGCCAGGAATTAAAACCAGTTCTCAGAAGAACAACCAGTGCTTTTAACCACTGAGTTATCTTTCCAGTCCCCAAAACTAAATTTAAACTATTAGTGTAGCCATGGATCTGTCTCAGTGTTCTATTGCTGTAAAGAGACACCATGACCACAGCAACTCTCATAAAGGAAAGGGGTTAATTGGGGCTGGCTTACAGTTTCAGAGGTTCAGTCCACTGTCATCATGGGGAGAACATGGCTGTATGCAGGCAGACATGGTGCTGGAGAAGTAGTTGAAAGTCATACATCCAGATCCACAGGCAGCAGAAAGCAGCTTGGCTTGGGCTTCTAAAACCTCGAAGACCACCAGCACAGTGACACACTTCCTTAGACAAAGCCACACCTACTCCAACAAGGCCATACCTTCTAATCCTTTTAAATAGTGCCACTCCCTGGTGACCAAGAATTCAAATATCTGCGCCTAGAAGAGCCATTCCTAGTCAAACCACCACAGGGTCTAGACAGAAAGTTGTGCTTCCCTGTGCCTTGCAGCTTGGAGTGGTCCCGTGGCCAGTTATGTCTATGGAGTCAGCTGGAGACTTGCAAAGACTTCCTGTTTTCTTCATGAGATACCTTTCTCCTGGTGTTTCCTCCTTTTTCCTACCGGAGGCACTGGCTGGATAATGAGCAGCCATTCTGCATTCACAACGACAAAATAGATCAGACTGAGGTTGACAGGTGATGTCATGGAGCCATGGCACCTGACTGAACTGTCATTGTAATTTGAGATACTAGTACTATAAGTAAGACACAGTGGTATGAACATATACAGAGAGAAGGGGTGGGGTGGGGGATTATATCTCCACATCCTCTCACTTCTCCCCATCTGTGGTGCACGGGTCCAGCATAGTGAGTGTCTTGCACAGCTGAGTAAGTGTTCCAACTCTGAGCAACAGACACCCCACTCCAGATTCTAATCGATCTCTCACTTCCCCCTCTTGGTCATCTTTCACTTACTCTCAACCATCTGGCTTCTGAATCCTCATCCCAGTGTGATTGTTAGGGACCTACATGGGAGACCCAGGGGATAATTTCCAGTTCTTGTATTACCTAACATCTCATTTGACTCTTATCGAAGTCTTCATTTCAAAATGCTCGTTTTCTGAGGGTTCATCTCCTCTTTAGCCACACTAGCCATCTTGCAACCTCTAGGACCTGGTCTCTGCCACATGTCATTTCTCCCTGTCTGCAATGTCCTCTCCTGCCTCCTTTGCCTGGATCCTCCCGTGCTCTGTCCGTGGGGAAACTCTGTGAGAGCATATGTCTTTATTAGTGGTTTCTCATAGCACTTGTTAGCACAGCCACAACTTTGCCTTCTGTTATGTGACTGTGAATAAGCCACCGCATCCTTCACACAGGAAGCTCCATGAAGAGAGACACTCTGCTTTTACTCCCTATTGTATTCTCTTTGGTTGTCCCATTTCCCCATCCCTCTACATAATGTGCACTTCAATTGTCCCTGAAGAATGGAGCGTTTGCCTGGCAAGTGTGAGACCCTGAATTCAGACCCTAGCCTCAACCAACCAACCAACCAACCAACCAGCAAGCAGCAAGCAGCAAGCAGCAAGCAGCAAGCAAACCCCAACAGCTGAGCATCTCTGTATTAATTGTGTAAATCGATCTGCTTTCTGTTTGTTCGCCTTCTTTTGTTTTGTTTCTTGAGCTAGTGTGGTAGTTTGCATATGCACTATTAAGAGGTGTGTCCTTACTGGAGAAGGTGTGGCCCTGTTAGAGGAAGTGTGTCACTGTAGAGTGGGGCTTTGGGGATATATATTCAAGAAGTCTGACCAGTGTGATCCAGAGCCTCCTCCTGGTTTCTTCTTGCCTTTGGATCAAAATATAGAACTCTCAGCTCCATGTCTGCCTGCACACTGCCATGCTTCCCACCATGATGATAATGGACTAAGCTTCTGGAATCTGTAAGCCAGCACCAGTTAAATGTTTTCCTTCGTAAGAGTTGCCTTAGTTATGGAGTCTCTTCACTGCAATAAAAGGCTAAGACAAGCAGGCTGTATAAAACCTTTGGCCTCAAAAACCTCCTCCTTAGGCTCCCAAGTGCTAGGAATGCACCACTATTGCACTGTTACAGATCTAGTGATCTGTCCCTGCTGCCCAGAGTCTAGTGATCTGTCCCTGCTGCCCAGAGTCTAGTGATCTGTCCCTGGTGTCCAGAGTCTAGCGAACTGTCCCTGCTGCCCAGAGTCTAGTGATCTGTCCCTGCTGTCCAGAGTCTAGTGATCTGTCCCTGGTGTCCAGAGTCTAGCGAACTGTCCCTGCTGCCCAGAGTCTAGTGATCTGTCCCTGGTGTCCAGAGTCTAGCGAACTGTCCCTGCTGCCCAGAGTCTAGCGAACTGTCCCTGCTGCCCAGAGTCTAGCGAACTGTCCCTGCTGCCCAGAGTCTAGTGATCTGTCCCTGGTGCCCAGAGTCTAGTGATCTGTCCCTGCTGTACAGAGTCTAGTGATCTGTCCCTGCTATCAAGGGGGTCAGTGGTCTGTCCCTACTCAGTGTTTTGGAAATATTGCTGTGTTTTGTTCATTTTTGCTTGCTTACTTCTTTTGGTGCTGGTAGCTGGATTCAGGGCTTTGTACATTGTAGGCTATCACTTCACCACTGAGCTACAGCCCTACTCTGGTTTAGTATCATTCCTGGTTATAATAAAACCCGTATTGTCTGCATGGGAGCATCTGTTAGTTTGTTCCCTTTGCCGTGTATGTCACATCTGCAATGGGACACCTGTAAAGATCTCAATTTCCCATACTTCCCTTCATTGGCACCTCTCCGCCCAGTAGAAATCATTGTGCATTTCCCCTAAGCTAATCCTGGACCAAACACCTTTTCTCTGGGTATTATTTACTACCTGGAATTAGAACTTGGATGGCTCAGAGTTCTGATTGAATCTTAATGCAAAAGTGCCTTTTACATTGGGTCCTGGCACATCTGCTTTGCATTTGACAAAGTAGTTAAGGAGAAAGAAGATCCAGTTAGTTTTTGTTTTACTTTGTTTTTCTGAGCTAGGATAGTGCATACCTTCAAACTCTATTTGCCACGGAGAATGACCTTGAACTCCCCTTCCTCCTGACTCCAACTGATCAAGTTACGGGTGTGCTTCAAAACCTTGAAAAGAAGTATTTTTAAACTAACAATGCAGCCTGGAGAGGTGGCTCAGCGGCCAAGAGCACCGGAGGTCCTGAGTTCAAGTCCCAGCAACCACATGGTGGCTCATAACTATCTGTAATGGGATCTGATGCCCTCTCTTGGCATGTCTGAAGACCTGAGTTAAATCTGCAACACACAAGCCATGGTGGCTAATGCTTATAATCCCAGTGCTCCCAGTTAGTGAGGAAAGACAGGGTGATCCTCAGAGCTCAATGCCCAGCCTCATCAGTGAGGCCCAAGTCCCAGTGAGATTTTGGATAACACAGTGGAAGGTTGGCCTCCAGTTTACACACACACACACACACACACACACACAGTCCGCACGCACGCACGAGCGCAAGGAAACACACACACAAATCTGACCTGTGAATTCCAACCTTCAATGACACCGAGCAGATTTTTATGCACCCGTAACCTATGGAAAGACTTCCACCTTGAAGTCAGCTTATCTGGATCCAGCCACTCTTTAAAGTCCAAACTCTGCTCACCTTGACAAGCCTTCCTGAACTCTTCATGTACTCAACTTTGATAGTGGGGATTTTATCCACTATCACCACCTGGAAGAGTGAAAGAAGGACCTTATACACGTCTGTGTCCTCAGGGCCGCCGGTAAACTCTTATATCCATGTGAAATAATGTTCTTTGTTCCCAGTGCTGATTTCCTTCACAGCTTATAAAATTCACCAAGCATTTGTTATTTGTTAGGCACCATACACTCTGTAAGGACTATGAAGGTCCAGGTAACGCGTACAAACCTTATGGTGAATGAGCAGTGAACTCCAGACTCAGCTTCTGAGATGTCACACTCAGGGTATGAGCACTCACTGACCTGCCCCTTCATCACTATTCATGCTGGACACTAAACTCCAACAATGCTTCATTTTTCCTCAAGAACTTTGGAGAAGCCAAGAGACCAACTTGGCACAAACTAGTCGGGGGTGATTAGAAACATTCTCACATGAAATTATAAGTCTGCAAATAATTTAGGAAGAAATCACTTTGCAAACAGCATGAAAAGGTGATTTGTAAAGACCCACTTTAACGCTGGAATATACATCTCAGGGCTATAAAAAGCCACCACACTAAGATTGCAGAAGCATTAAAAATGCAATTGCCTTATACATTTTTAGAGAATTGTAAATGGCACTGTCATCTCTGGGCAGATCTTCTCCTGAAGCTCCACACTTGATGGTGACTGGAACGGGTGGACTGACCTCCTACATTTCCACCTCTATCCCGGAGGGCTGAAACCATCTCATTTTAGGACTTAAGCTTTATTTGCCAAATAACGTGTCCAGCAAGTTAAACTAAAAACAAAGGGGCTGGGCTGTAGGTCAGTGGTAGAGCAGATGCTTAGCATGCATGAGGTATTAAGTTTAGGTCCTAGTTACCCACCTCTCTCCCTCTCTCCCTTCTTCTCTCTCTCCCTCTCTCTCTCTCTCTCTCTCTCTCTCTCTCTCTCTCTCTCTCTCTCTCTCTCTTTCTCTCTGTCTCTCTCACACACACACTCAAAAATCAAGAAAGGCCTTTTTTTTGTTGTTGTTGGCATGATGAAAGAAAGTGTTTAGTCGCTGTCTGGTGCAATGATAGCAGATTCATAAGTTTTAATCTCTTTAATACAGTTGAGAAACACCTTTGTAGAGGGGGAAATGCCTTACAAAGTATTGACCACTAATATCTTAGCAACTTGAGTGGAAGGCTCAATATGATGGGCCACCAAGTTTGTTCAAAAGCTTGAAACGATCTGATTTGGAAAGGTTGGGGTTACTTGAACCCTCAGAAAATAGAGCTGTTTCCCAGAGGGCAGCAACAAAAGCAACAGGTGGGCACTGCTGGGCTGGGCAGACCCACAGAAGGGCACTGCTGTGCTGGAGAGTGCCACAGAAGGGCAGATCATGTTCACCAGGGTTGGTTTTTCATAAAGCTATCCTTTGCAAACAAATCCCTGGACCTTGTAAAATGCTGAGTTCGGAATCTCAATATCAGTAAAAACAAACAAACAAACAAAACCAAAAAAACACCAATGGGATCATTATAATCTCAGCAGGAAGAAGAGTTTATTCACTGAAAGTAGAAACTTCCACATGTACGGAATCTTATTTTAGAAGAGCTAAGGCCTTAATGGGGAATTTATCAAAACTTAGAGCCCCATGACCACACCTCAAGACTCCTGGTCTCAGCAGGGCCTTTGCTCAGACTTGGATACCGTTAACACAGCTAATGCTGGAGCCACCGCCTCAGGCAGACAGGCGTCTTTGCAACCAACCCATATTCTGTGCTTTAAGACTTGAGCTTGTGTGTTAACAGAAGTAGGAAAGGCGGGATCCAAGAGAAGAAGCAGAGAATGCAGGAAGAAGTAGGGGAGAGAGGAGCCCCTCAGAGTTAGCAGCAAGTTCAAAGCTGGCAAGAGTGTTTTTCCTCAGAGATAACCAGCCTGCTCAGCAGGGGGCACTCCACTTTGTTTTGCCAGCCCACTGGTGATACTGTTCACAGAGCACATTTAGTGTGTTACTCAGCAAATATTGACTATATCGTGTAAACCAGTCTTGTTTAGCAGAAGCACCATTAGCTGCCACCAAAAGGTCCTTGATTCACGTCAATCTTCCTTCCGCACTTCCAGCTTCCTGGCAGAGGCATTACACGGTCATTCACGTTTCTGTCTTGCCTGCAGCACGCCTGTAATCTTGAATAAGTTACATCTCATCGCAGGGAAGGTGTGCACACAGCAGCTGCCGGCACGGCTAGCTAGTCTCTTCCCAGAAAAGGGGAAGGAGCATCTATTTCCCCAAACGGCCAGCTCAACAAGACTAAGAAATAAATCATGGTGTCAAATAAAAGCAAATAGCCCAGACTTCAAGGCAGCACGGGCAAACTCAAGTCTTCTTTTTTTTTTTATTTGCCACTTCACAAATAAGCTTTTCACCTCTTTCCCCCATAAGTTCATCATGCTGAAATTAGTCCGACATTACATTTTTCTAGAGAAATCTTTGTTTGGCTGAATCCCTTGCAATGAGTCATCTTAGTAGTTGATACAAAGCAGACCATGAGGCTGCTCTTGTCAACAAGCTCGATGCAACAGCCTAGCAGATGCTTGAGAACCGGAGTAGGTAGTCTATCCCTCTCACCAAGCCTGGTCTTAAACGCTTATTTCAGATTTCATCTCCTGCCCATTTGTTCAGGAAAGCTGTATTGGGTTTCCAGAACTTTGTTCAACTCTGAAACTGCAAAGAGGAGGGGCCGGGTTTCAGAAGCTTCCGGCACCATTAAGGGGAAGGTTAGTGGAATAGAAAGGACCAGATCAGGACTAGAAATTTAGCTACAGGAGCATGGAGCCATTAAACAGTCCGAGAGAACATGATGACATTTTATTTGGAAAATCAGCATAACGCTGGTAAGGCTGATAGCCGGGGACAGTGCTTTGTGGGAGAAGGTTCTGACTACAAAGTATTAAAGTTTTTTCTTAAAACTTTATGACTACGGAGCTGGAGGCACAGCTCAGTGGTTGATAACACTTGTTCTTGCAGAGGATCTGGTTTTGGTTCCCAGACCCATGTGGTGGTTCACAGCCATCTGTAACTCCAGTGCCAAGGGATCTGGCCTCCGTGAGCACTCAGCATACATGTAGTATTCAGATATGCATGCAAGCAAAATGTACATGCACATAAAATGCAGTTTTAAATTTTTAAGAAATTGTGGCAATGACATGAGACTGACAGGCTCCCGGGGCACTCGGGACACTTTGGAAACACTGAGAGGGTAAAGAAAATATTGCAGATTTGCTGGCGTTCACCCATAATCCCAGCCACTCAGGAGGCTGAGCCAGTTAAGTCCAGAAGTCCGAGGCCTAGGTAACTTACAGAAACTGTGTTTCAAAATAAAATATAAAAAGGCTAGGATGTGCCCTAGTGGTAGAGCATTCGGCTATATTGGGAAGCCCCAAGTTCTGTCTTCAGTCCCACAAAAAACAAATTTAAAAATATAAAAAATAATAACCGGCCAAGCATGATTTTTAATCCCAGCACTCTGGAGGCAGAGGCAGGAAGATCTCTGTGAGTTCAAGGCCAGCCTGGACTACAGAGAAAGTTCTAAAACAGTTGGGAATACATGGAGCGATCTTGTCTCAAAACACCATTCTTTTTTTTTTTTTTTTTTTTTTTTACCATTTTTAAAAAGTATTTATGAGGCTGGAGAGATGGTACAGTGGTTAAGAGTATTGGCTGCTCTTCTAGAGAACCTGAGTTCAATTCCCAGCAACCACATGGTGGCTCACATCTGTCTATAACTCTAGCTCCAGAGGATCCAACACCTTCACACAGATGTACATGCAAAACACCAATGCACATGGAATAAAAATTTTAAGATGCATTTATATGTTCTGTGCATGTGGGTGTTTTGCCTGTGGGCATGTCTGAGCATCATGGAACCATAGTGCCTGTGGAGAAGATGGCATCAGACCCTAGAGAACTGGACTTTCAGATGGTTATGAGCTGCCATGGAGGTGCTGGGAATTGAACCTGGGTCCTTTGCAAGAGCAACTGGTAGTGCTCTTAACCTCTAAGCTATCTCTCCATCCCATAATAACCAGTTTAGGTATGTTATCTAAAGAAAGTCACTGCCTATATTTGTGCAAAATACTCAACTTTGTAATGACTAAAACCATGCTTTTATAACATTTCTGACAAAGGGGATCATATTAAGCCTGTTTTACACCAAATTCTTCTCACTTACCAATGCAGTGTCATAAACCCATTCTTGTGTCATCAGGCACAGACTTACACCCTTATTTTAAATGTCACATTGAATAGAGTTGGACAGCTGAGTCACAATTCACTTCATGGTTTCTGCATGGCAAAAATTTAGGTTGTTGGTAACATTCTAATGCTACTACAAATACTACCATAAGCATGCTTGAACTTAAGACTTTACATCTTGTCTAATCTGTCTACATAATAAATTCCTAGAAATGAGTATATATGTTTCTAAGACTTGCTGGTATATATTCTCTGAGTATGGGACTATTCCCATTCAGGAAGTCAAAGGCGGAGACTAAGGGCCTTTTAAAAAATGGAAATATAGCATAAGTATATGAAAGTTCACAGTGCCTGCGGGACTGGCTATGGCTTCGCGTGGGTGGAGGACGTATGACTGCAGTCTTTAAGAAATAGAAATGGCTTCCAAAAGAAGTCATTCTGGCCAAAGGAGCAAAGATGGAGACAGTGATTCCTGTGGATGTCATAGGGCGAGCTGGGATTAAAGTTGCCCCTGCGGGTTTGGCTGGGAAGGACCCCGTGCAGTGTAGCCGTGACCTAACGATCTGTCCGGATACCAGTCTGGAAGATGTAAAAAAACAAGGACCATACAATGTGGTTGTTCTTCCGGGAGGAAATCTGGGTGCACGGAATGTATTTGAGTCGGCTATGGTGAAAGAGATCCTCGAGGAGGAGAACAGGAAGGGCTCATAGCTGCCATCTGTGCGGGTCCTACAGCTCTGCTGGCTCACAAAGTGGGTTTCAGGTGCAAGGTTACAACGCACCCACTGGCTAAGGACAAAATGATGGACAGCAGTCACTACAGCTACTCAGAGAGCCGCGTGTAGGAGGACCTCCTGATCCTCACCAGCTGCGGGCCTGGGACCAGCTTCGAGTTTGCACTGGCCATTGTGGAGGTCCTCGGCGGCAAGGACATGGCTGACCAAATGAAGGTACCACTTGTTCTCAAAGAATCGAGCCCAAGGCCTGGCCCCCAAGCTTAAGCAGACTTTGGAAGCCCACTAGTGTGTCCACAACCCAGGGAACCTTAGGAAGTAGCCGCTCCGCAGGAGGCTCACCCTGGGTCGGTACATTTCTGCATTTCTACACCTTGGTCTTAGAATAAACAGTTACCAGGGTCCTGGGGAGGGCGTTGTGGGGAAGAACATTCACAAACTGAAAGAGTACTTGTTTAAAACAACATGTAGGGTCTGGAGCAATGGCTCAGTGGTTAAAGAGCACTTGCGGCTCTTACAAAGGACCTGAGTTTGAGCCCCAGAACACACATAGCAGCTCACAACCATCTACCCCCTCAATTCCAGGGGATCCAACACCTTCTTTTGGTCGCCAAGGGCACCAGGCACAAATGTGTTATTCGGACATAGATGCAGGTAAATACAAAATAATAAAGTGAATTTTTATAAAGAGGCACAAAGTGGGCACACACATAAAGCCCAGATAAAGAACAATCCGGCACGGGCCTGCCTCCGAGGCCCAGTTGGTTGGTGGGACCATCTGTTGACTGAAAGGAGCAGATCAAGTAGGGGATGGTGTCCTGTGGCGGCCTGTAAGTGGAATGCCCAGAAGGGCCATAGACAGGCCACCAGCTGAGTCTGACCTGGGAGTCCTGCCTGGACCCTCAGTTTTCAGTTGATAAAGGCATTTGCTACAAAGCCTGACTTGAGTTTGGTCCTTGAGACACATGGTGGGAAGGAACAGACAGACAGCCAATCACACACCTCCGCACACATGTGCCTCCCACAATAAAAAGATATGCTCCAAGATGGTCTTTACCCTTGGTTGTGATTTAAATTGCTACTAAGCTATTGAGCCCCAGGCTAAGGCTAGGCCTGAGGAGGGAAGAGGGTGACGAGGTTTGCCGAGGAAGCTGGTTGTAGTGGTTGGTGTCAGCGTGGTAATGGCATGCTTTTAGAAGTATTTATCCTGTTCACTTTGGAACACCCGGCTCCTGCTTGCTGTCAGAGGAGCAGAGGGAGCCCTGATTTAAAGCTGTGTGCTCCTTCTGAGCTACACACCTCATTCGACCTTCACAGTGACTGCAAGGAATGAACTGCAATCTCTGTCGTCTAGCCAGAAACTAAACAAAACTCAAAAGGAACAAAACCCCAAAACTAGTGTTAAAACTTTACTAAAGAACAGCATACATGTCTGGCATAAAGCCCCATGGTAGAACACTTTGATTGACATGGGCAAGGCCTTGGGCTGGAGAAATGAAAAAGAAAATTAAAAAGGCAAACCCTGGACATAAAACATTTGCAGAGGCAGATGAGGAAGAGCTCAGAGCCCAGTGTAGTCTGTCACCTCCAATTGCCACTACCAGATTTCCTGTGACCTTGCAGCTCTTTTACACTCCCTGGGCAGAACGTTTAGTGAAAGTCACTTCTTTTAAAAAAAAAAAAAAATTTTACATGTAATTATGTTGTGTATATGTGGGGGGCACAAGTTGACCTCTGACTTCCAGTGTGAGGTGGGTGTGGGGCTCACACTCAGATGGTCAGGCTTGCTGGTAGCTACCTTTCCGAGCTGAGTCACTTTGCCAGCTGGAGCTGTCTTCTTTGCCAGGAACCTTTTACCTCCCATTTGTGACTTAGTTTGGGTTTCTGTTATTTGTGACTTGAAACCTACCTCCCAGTCTAAGCTGGGCAGCCCAAGTCTTTAGTGTCAACGCTTAGGAGGCAGAGGCAGGCAGGTCTCTGAGTCTGTGGCCAGCCTGGTCTATACAGCATGTTCCAGATCTGCCAAGGCTTCATAGTGAGACTGTCTCAAAAAGAAAAAAAGAAGCCAGTGGTGGTGTGGAGAGCCGTTTTGGCACCTCTGGTAAGCTGGTGGCAGAGAAATATTAATTTTTCAGGATACCTTGAAACTGACCGTAGGCAGGAAACTGGCTTTTTGTGCTGTGCCCCTTAAGGGCTAGAATTAAGCACATTTGCATCTGAAGTTCAGAGCAAACCGCTTAGGACTGAAGCCCCAGAAGATACATTGACATTTGAAATGTAGCTCAGGACAGCGGATTTAGGCAGTGGCGGCCTCTTTTATCACCTTTTGCCCCTGATCCTCACACCTGGACTCCAGAAGGATGTTTACAGAATCTTTGATTGTTAACTTGCTTGTTCCCTGTCTTAAAATTGATGTAATCTTTCTACATGCAATTAAAGTGGTATATAAAAAACTAATAAAGGCTTCGCTTCGACCACGAGGCTTAGGCCTCAAGTCCAGCTGAAGTCATATTGCAGCTTTAACTAACTTGTCTTTCTCTTTCAGTCCTCGCACCAGTTCCGGGTGGACCTCTTGAGAGTTTGAGCTGGTCTCGGACATGGTGGTGGTGAGGCACACCTTTAAGCCTAGCACTGGGGAGGCAGAGGCAGGCAGATCTCTGTGAGTTCCAGGACAGCCTGGTCTATACAGCATGTTCCAGGCCAACCAGGGCTGCACAAAGAAATCCTCTCTCAAAAAAACAAACATCAACAACAACAAAAAAACAAAACAATAAGACTAAACAAAAACAAAAGAGAAAGAAAAGAAACAAAACAAGCCTCCTTGTCCTACCAGCCCATCTGGTACCAGGTTAATGGTGTTCTTCTTTGTGTAGGAGAACGAACCCAGAGCCTGTGCATATGCTTGGTAAGAGAGTTACCACGGAGTTACATCCCCAGCCAAAGACTAATCTAAAGGCAAATCATCTTTTCTTTTTCTCTTCCTCTTCTTTGAGACAAAGTCTCACATAGCCCAGTGTGGCTCAAACTCACTATGTGACAGGATAACCTTAGACTTCAATCCTGCTGACCCTACCTCCCCGTTAGGATGGCAGGAGTGTGTGCGCCATTACATCCCTGTGGAGGTTCTCTAGAGCTGCTCTGATGGCTTCCCACAAAGTAGTCCATGTGAGTCCAATCCTGAGTGAGTGGGATGAGAGTCAGAGGGTGGAGGCTGTTCCCCGGGGGTAAGTGTATTTCCCCACCATTCAACAGGAGCGAATAACTAGATAGATAGATAGATAGATAGATAGATAGATAGATAGATAGATAGATAAATCCTGATCAGACAGCTTACTTTTTTTTTTTAATTAAAAAAAGAAAAACAGGGTTTCTCTGTGTCGCCCTGGCTGTCCTAGAACTCACTCTGTAGACCAGGCTGGCCTGCGACTCAGAGATCTGCCTCCCAAGGCAACCTACATTTGTTGTAAAATCTAATGCCCAATACATGGTTCTGCAAATCTAAGTATTTCCTTTGGAAAACAACAGGCGAGCTACAGGCTGCCATAACAACACATAACTCCAGCATTGTTTCACTGGTAGCCACAAGAAAAGGTATACACCACTTTTAAAAGAATCTCCCCCAGAATCTGTTACTGAATGAACCCTGGGCTGCAGTTTGGTAGTTGAGTCCAGTCCTCTGGCCTGAGCCCTTTGCGGGAACTGGATATGGCCAGCTTAGAGCACCATTGCAGAGAGCACGTGAGGCATGCACCTCCAAGTCCCAGAAGCTCTGACACTGAGCAAGATTATTTTTAGAGGTGACCTGCTAGGCTCTTTAGCAAAGGAAACAGACAGAAGCACGGACTCCCGAGAGCTGCGGTAAACACAGAAGCACACTTGCACAGGCGCGGTCCCGCCAGGTGAACTGAAGTCCAACCAAGAGGAGGCAGGGAACACTGAGTGCTCACAGCTTCCAACTGTTCAGTCTGGAAACAGCAGGTGGAGAGATGTACCCATTCGTGTTCTTGGAAAACACACTGTTTTAGATAAACTTTCTTTTTTTTAAGATTTATTTATTTATTATATATGAGTAAACTGTAGGTGTCTTTAGATGCACCCGAAGAGGGTCTTATTACAGATGGTTGGGAGCCACCATGTGGGTGCTGGGAATTGAACTCAGGACCTCTGGAAGAGCAGTCAGTGCTCTTAACCACTGAGCCATCTCTCCAGCCCTAGATAAACATTCAATACTTTCCTTATGAAAAAAAAAAAAACACTAAAACATTATTCATTGCCTTTTGTTGTGTTCTATTATATTTCTTTTCCCTTATACTGTGTCTATTTCTGTGTGTGTGTATCTTTTTTTGTATGTGTATCAGTATCTTGCCTGCATACATGTGTGTTCACCATATGTGCATCTGGTGCCCATGGAGGCCAGAAGAGGGTGATAGATCCCTGGAACTGTAGTTACAAACAACCATGAACAACAGCCTTGTAAATGGTAGATCAACAAGGTCCCCTGTTAGAGCACTGAGTGCTCTTAAATACTGAGACATTTCTGCAGCCCCAAGATGTACCCACACATACAGAACTCCCAAAGCTTTGCCTTTTAGTTTAGTTTGTTATATATACCTTCAACCAGCATAAACACATACTTAGTTTATATGTAAACAAGAAAAACAATTTCTGTTGAAGCATGCTTTTGCTGTCTAACATTATACCTTGACACCTTTTTGTGTTGGTATACGTAGGTCTCTGTGCTTCTAATGATGGACACTGAGATCATTTCCAGTTTTTTACTATTATAACAATACAGGAGCATCTTTGAAAGTAACCATGTTTCAAAATCAGACCTCAGAATTTAAAAAACAAAACAAAACAAAACAAAAGCAAACGAACAAACAGAATAAAACCTTTTCCATTTCTTCATGATACATAATGCCAATTTTGGTTTCAGTATCACAGGTATATTGGGGATGGTGTCTGTGACAGACAAAGTAACCAAAGACATGCATGACCTAATACTGAACATTTTTCAGAATGTTAATTTACATGAAAAAGGGTATTTTGCAGGTATGAGGCTGACAGAGATTATCTTGGATGGTCAGCCTAATACAGTAAGTATTCTTATAAGGAAAAGAGGAAGGCAGAAAGTCAGAGAAATATGACACAGAAGTAGGATTCACACTAGTAATTGATGAAGGAATAAGCAAAGGAATGCAGGAACTTTACCCCTGGGGCTCCCAGAGAGGAATGTGGATCATTATTAACCCTTTATCTTGGCTTGCAGAGACTGTTTTTGGGTTTCAAGCTCTGAAGTGAACTACAAAATAACAAATTTGTGTGATTTTTAAGTCACCAAGTTCATGATAACTTGTAATGGCAGTAATAAGAATAGGTTAACATCAGGTAACTTTATTTTATTTTGAGATTTATTTATTTTATGCATATGAGTGTTTTGCCTTCATATATGTTTGTGTACCACATGCGTGCCTGGTGCCTACAGAGGTCAGAAGAGGACATCAGATCCCCTGAAACTGGAGTTAGGGATGGTTATGAGCCATCATGCAGATGCTGGGAACTGAACCCAGGTCCTCTGCAAGACAGCTCATGTTCTTAAGCACTGAGCCGTCTCTCCAGCCTTAGCACAGGTCTGAGTTTGGCTTGAAGGACAGCTGTTCTTTTGCAGCCTAACCAGAATGAACATCTTTTAAACATAAATGATAATTTAGGCAAAGATATTTAATAGTCCTAGCTGTCCTGAAACTTGCTATGTAGACCAGGATGGCCTCAAACTCACAGAAATCCACCTGCCTCTGCCTCCTGAGTGCTGGGATTAAAGGCATGCACCACAATGCCTGGCTTGGTGTTTTTTAAAGTGAATTAGTAGACTGTGGTGTATGGACAAGCTGAGCAGAAGGGACAGGGCTACTTAAAGTGACTCACTCACAGTGTCACCTATGGGAGACCAGGAAAAAAAACACAGGCCAAAAATGCTCAGGGGTATTTTGAAAAAAACACAAAAGGATAAACATTTTGTGATGGTTTGAATGGGAATGGCCCCCATTGGCTCATAGATCCGAATGATTAGTCACCAGGGAGTAACACAACTTGAGAAGGATTTAGCAGGATTGGGAGGTATGGCCTTGCTTCAGGAAAAGCTCACAGCAGGCCCAGCATCTCTCTCTCTCTCTCTCTCTCTCTCTCTGTGTGTGTGTCTGTGTGTGTCTGTGTGTCTCTCTCTCTCTCTCTCTGTCTCTCTCCCTCTGCTGCTGCCACTCCCGCCTGTGGATCAGAATGGAGAGCTCTCAGCTGCCTCTCCAGCACGTCTGCCATGCTCCCCACCATGAAGATATTGGACTGAACCTCTGAACCCGTAAGCCAGCCTTAATTAAATGTTGTCCTTTATAAGAGTTGCCTTGGTCATAGGGTCTGTTCACAGCAATAGAACAGTGACTAAAACACATGTAACAAAAATAGCTATAGAAAACAGCTTCATAAATACATATTTATGAATATGTATTTCATATTCATGAAGGTCATATAGTTAATGTATATACAGTTAGAAAACCAATAAGAAAATACCTATATATAATTGCATAGTTAGAAGGTAAGCTTAGAGTATAAAGGGCCAGTTCAGGAAGAAAAAAAAAAAGGAAAAACAAGTAGAAAAAAAGCATGTGGGGAGGAGAGAAAATGAGATCTAATTATATTGACAAGTATATTCAATATGTGTTGCTAAAGGCAAGCAGAGCTGGACATATTAATACAGGCTATAGTTCCAGTTCTGGGGAGGAGAGCCATGAGTTCAAGGATAGCCCAAAATACATGATGAGCTGAGGCCAGCCTGGGCTACTAAGTGAGAACCTGTTCAGAAAACAAAGAGAGGAAGGAAAGAAGGGGCGGAGGGAGGAAGGGTGGGCAAGGGAAAGGGAAGAGAAGAGGAGAACGAGGAAGGACAGAGGTTGTAAGGTACTGATGCATAATTGTCCTATAGTGCACATTAGTGCATCCATAGGAAAAGCTGGAAGTCAGTCATTCTAAGAGTTTACAGACTAATGCTGCTGTCTCTGAATAATAAGAGGTACAGATACCCTCACTGTCAACATCACACGCTTCTTCACATTTGGACTTTGATAATTCACATACATTCCTTACCTACATGAACAGAATGAAAGTATTTAAAAGGGATGGTGGCAGCCATCTTTAATTCCAGCACTCAGGGAAGAAGCAGGCAGAGCTTTGTGAATTTGAGGACAGCCTGGTCTACAAAGCCAGTCCTGGACACCCAGGGCTTTGTTACACAGAATAACCCTGTCTTGATACACCAAAACAAATAAATAAATGAATACACACACACACACACACACACACACACACTAATTTTAAAAAGTGAAACTTACAAAGGTTGTAAGTGATTTGGTCAGCTGTAGGACGATGTACTCTATTGAAGCATACACCTTCCGTGATGTGGGATAACATATGCTGGCCCAAACCTTCCTAGAGGGCACTCTGGGATTCAGACCAGCGCTCTGAAAACATAAGCATCTGTTGGCCCTGTGAGTCCACTCCAGGCAACTTATGCCAGGAAAATGGCTAAATACGTAAGCAAATATTTGTATTATTCTTCCCATCAAATAATCTAAATGTTCAGTAAGAAGGAATCCTTTACATATTACATTATTATTATATTCTTCTAATATTTTGTAGTCATTAAAAATCCAGAAGTCTACTAATGTAAAAAGATGTTTACATCTTGTTGAAAAGTATAAACAAAAAAGCTGGCCACAAAGCCGTGTGAAAAGTGTGAGCCTCGATCCCCTGAATCTAAATCTGGGCTTCCTCACTTCGGTACTAAGTCCCTGGCCCAAATTCAATTCAAATCATCCTCTTATTTGAAGAGAAGAATGTGGCTGTGTGCAAACTGAGATTTTTTTCCAGAGCCGTGTGATTCTCCTTGCCTGGAAAGAGCCTCTGTGTTCTGTGTGAGAAATTCTACTTTTTTTTTATTTTATAAAGAATGACATCATGGTCTGGAGAGATGGCTCAGCTGTAAAGTCTAGGCTCACAACACCAAAAATATAAGAATTACATATGGTCATGGGAGTCACACTCAGGTGCAGGCTTTGCCACAAGTGCACTGTTTGGCTGCTCAACCTTGCCAGCCCCAGTGAGGAATTCCATCCTGGCTCTGGCGGTGTGCACTAGGAAACTGGAGAATTGCTGGGTAATATTATCACCACTTAGATGTGCATGTGACCTGCCCCTACCAAGAACCAAAGGCTTATCCTAATTCTGTGTCCCTAATCTTTTCATTAGGTAGATGAGAAAACACAAAACAACTGAGGTGAAGAATTTAATTAACTCTAACTAAGCAGAGATTAGCTAAATTCTCCAGAGAGAGAGCAAAAGCGAGAGAGACAGAGAGAGAGAGGAGAGAAAGAGAGAGAGAGAGAGAGAGAGAGAGAGAGAGAGAGAGAGAGAGAGAGAAAGAGAGAGAGAGAGAAAGGTAGAACTCTGTATTCTCACAGCAGACAAGAAAAATTTGAAAGGAGGCAAAGATAAAATCTGCAGGATTCCTAGACAGGCAATGTCCTAATTGTGAAAATAAATCCCAGCTGAATTGCTTGGGCTTCAGGCTCCCATTAAACAGCAGGTAAACCCCAGCTGTTCTAAAGTTCGGCCAAGGTTGAGCACCTAGAAGGCATGAGTGCTCCTGTTTTGCCTGCCCCCAACAGAAGTGTTTGCCCAACTCTGTAACCCTAAAGTCATTGACAACCCTGAACATATGTATTGGTTAGTTTTATGTCAACATGACATGAACTGGAATTATCTGGGAAGAGGAAACCTAATTTGAAAAAAAAATGTCCTCTGTGATCAGACTGATGGCAAGTCTGTAAGTAGGACATTTTCTTGGTTAGTGATTGATGGGGGAAGGCTTGTCCATTGTGGGTGGGGCTATCCCTGGGCTGGTGGTCCTGGCTTCTATAAAATGGTAGACTTAGCAAGCCATGAGGAGCAAGCCAGTAAGTAGCACCTCTCCATGGCCTCTGTATCAGCTCCTGACTCTAGGTTTCTGCCCTGTTTGAGTTCTGCCCTGCTTGAGTTCCTACTCTGGCCTCCCTCAATGGAGCATGATTTGGGATACACACACACACACACACACACATATGCAAATAAACCCTTTCCTTCCACAGGTTGCTTTTGGTCATGGTGTGTCATATAGCATCAAATTAACAGCCCCCAAATAAATCCACTGCCTGGCACTGGAAAATGATTACTGCTCCAAATGGCTACAATGGAGAAATTAGTATAAGGTTAAGGGACATATTGAGCTTACTAAGAGCTAACAAAACTTGCACTACACTGTGTTATTTTATATACACTGTGCTTAGGATATTTTATATTTTAAAAAATTTCACAATTTAAAATCTGACACCTTAAATTTTATTTAATTCACTCACTGATAAGTGGATAGTAGCCCAAAAGCTCGGAATACCCAAGATAAAATTCACAGACCACATGAAGCTCAAGAAGGATGACCAAAGTTCGGATCCTTCAGTCCTGCTTAGAAGGGGGAACAAAGATATTCTCAGGAGGAAATATGGAGACAAAGTTTGGAGCAGAAACTGAAGCAAAGGCCATCCAGAGACTGCCCCACCTGAAGATCCAGTCCATATACAGCCACCAAACCCAGACAGTATTGCTGATGCCAAGAAGACCATGCTGACAGGAGCCTGATAAACCTGTCTCCTAAGAGGCTCTGCCAGAGCATGACAAATACAGAGGCGGATGCTCACAGACAACCATAGAACTAACTCAGAACGGGGTCCTTAATTAAAAAAAAGTTAGAGAAAGAACTGAAAAAGTTAAAGAGGTTTGCAGCCCTATAAGAACAACAATACCAACCAACCAGAGCTCCCAGGGATTAAACCACTATCCAAAGAGCACACATGGAGGGACCAATGGCTCCAGCTGCACATGTAGCAGAGGATGGTCTTGTTGGGCATCAATGGGAAGAGAAGCCCTTGGTCCTACCAAGGCTCAGTGCCCCAGTGAAGGGGAATGTCAGGGTCCGGAGGTGGGAGGTGGGAAGGGGTGGATGGCTGGGTGGGTGAACAACCTCACAGAAGCAGGGGAAGGGGAATGGGATAAGGGATATAGAGGGGAATCTGAAAAGGGGATAACATTTGAAGTGTAAATAAAATATATCCAGTAAAAAATGTATTTAGGGCTGCAGAGATGGCTCAGCGGTTAAGAGCACTGACTGCTCTTCCAGAGGTCCTGAGTTTAAGTCCCAGCAATTACATGGTGGATCACAACCATCTGTAATGAGATCTGATGCCCTCTTCTGGTGTGTCTGAAGACAGCAACAGTGTACTCACATACATAAAATAAATAAATAAATCTTTAAAAACAAACAAAATAAATGTATTTAATTGAAATTCTTAAAATTTGGCCAATCATAGTATTTCTGTTAAGAGTCTTTCTGAACATGGGCTAGCCAGGCTGCTTAGAATTAGTGATACCTGGGAGGCTCCCAACTCTGGGACTTGTACACAGATGCACCCTTTCCAGACGAAAAACAGGACACAAAGCACTACCGAACTTGTCCAAAGAAGCAGTCAGTTAGTGGCAGAGCCAGAACTTAAAAGTGAGCAGGCTGAGAGCCCAGTGCTCCAGCCTGATCTGAGCATCTCCCAAAGGCACATGTGTTGAAGACCTGGTTCTCAGCTTGGTGCTATGAAAAGGGGGCAGAACCTTTAAGAGGCAGGGCCTAACAGACAAAACATAGAGACCTGACTGAGGAAGGCCCTTTAAGGTGGCATTGGTAACCCTGTAAGACCCAAATTGAGTCTTATCTATATGAGGCTCCCATTAATCAGACGAGAGATCAGAGATCGATGCAAAAGCAAGAGGTTTATTAGTCCAGTGCACTGGGGTGGCCTACATCCAGAGGAGAGGAGACCCCAAAAGGCTGTTACAAGCAGTTTTTATATTTTTGAGGGGTACAGGTTACATCAGCAAGGTTATAATTTAAATTCATTGGCTAAGCATATTAGCCTTTGAATCTATTGGCTAGCAAGCATGTGACAGGGCCATGGGATCAGAGGGTCAGGTGACTGTCAGGGCATTCTGCGATTTTTCAAGAATGTTCCTGCTCCTCCCAAGAACTGTGGGTGAAGAACAGAACTTGGCCTAACCTTGGCCTGAGGTGGGTGTAAGGCTGGCAAAAGCCCCTAGAGTCCTTCAACCCCAACACTTTGCTCTCTCTTTCGGTTTAGATACCAGTTGCCATAAGGCAGCAAGCCTTCCCTACAACAATCTCCCAACATGGTGTGCTGTGTTGTCCCAAGTCAGGGAAGTAATGTGAATGACTGCGATCAAAACCTCTGAAACTGTGAGCTGGGAGAAGTCATCTCTCCTTTAGAATGGATTTTCACAGGCATTTATTCTCAGTAAGAGTGGGCTAAGTCCTCACTCCAAAACAAAGCAGTTTCAGTACCACTGAGTACTACACTAATACTCAGGGCTGGGATAAGTGGCCACTCAGTACAGACTCTAGTTCTGCCTTTTAGGGGCATGAGGTATCAGCAAAGATCAGATAAAATGTGTGAATCTCCTACTTTCTGAGATATTTAATAATTGGGATCATGAACAATTTTAAATATAAAAAGAATTTAATTTTCTTGGTGTGATGGTTTGCATATGCTTGGCCCAGGGAGTGGCACTAGTAGAAGGTGTGGCCTTGTTGGAGAAAGTGTGTCACTCTGGGGATGGGCTTGGAGACACTCCTCCTAGCTGCCTGAGGATGCTCAGTCTGTTCCTGGCTTCCTTTGGATGAAGATGTAGAACTCTCAGCTCCTCCTGCACCATGCCTACCTGGATGCTGCCATGCTTCTGCCTTGATACTGAACTGAACCTCTGAACCTGTAAGCCAGCCTCAATTAAATGTTTTTATCTATAAGACTTGCCTTGGTCATGGTCTCTGTTCACAGCAATAAAACCCTAACTAAGACACTTGGTGTACACATTATTCTGACTACCATGCAATGCTTAAGAAAATCGATTATATATATAAAGTATGTAAATGTGAAATTTAACAGTGAATTAATAAGCTCACCAAGAACTTATCAAAAAACAATTGTTTTAGCATAAACAATAGATTTATGGATAAATTTGAGAAATATAGTTACATGCTTAACAAGTAGACTTAAATAAAATTCATAATGTAAGTAGGACCAGGGAGATGACTCAGAAGAAAAGGCATTAGGACAACCTGAATTCAATCCCAGAACCAACACGATAGAGAAATCACAATCACACCCCCAACACAATAGAAGAAGAAATCACTGGCAAGTGTCACCTCTCTCTCTCTCTCTCTCTCTCACAAACACACACACACACACACACACACATACACACACACAAACACACACACATGAGTATTAGTAACAGTGATAATAATAATTTTAAAACATTCACTTAAGATTCTCATTGACAGTTGGTGCAGGAGAAATTGAGAGAAAGAAATATTGTGTGTCCAGATGACATGGCTAAACACCGGTCTTCCCTGCATTCCAGCAGAAGGGACAAGAACTCCTTCAACTACTTTTCTATGCCATCGCCAGAATATGGAGATTGTGTTTCTATAAAACAGCAATTCTCAACCTTCCTAATACTGTGACTCTTTAATACCCATGTTCTGGTAACCCACAATCATAAAATTATTTTCATTACTACTTCATAACTGTAATTTCGCCACTGTTATGTTAGTAAATACGTTTTCCCATAGTCTTAGGCAAGTCCTAGGAAAACGTGAACGTCATGTGACCATCAGGGGTTCGTGACCCACAGGTTGAGAACCACTGCTATAAAATTGTCTGTATTATAGTCACTTAGGAAACTTGACATCCTGAGTTTAATCCCAAACAACTCCTCCCCAGAGAAAAGCCAGTTCAGAAGACATAACGCAAAGGAATACATATGCCAATAAACTAGCACCAGCCTGTCTTGGCATAGAGATTACAAAGGCTCTTTAATGTTTATTTCTATGACATTCGTTATTTGAATAAAAAAAATCTCTTTTCACCCATCTTTTAAATGCTCATTCCTGTCAAATTTAACGTTAAATAAAGATGTTCTGAACCGTTTTATATTTTACTCTTCTCTGCTGTCAACCAGATAATTGTTAAATTGCTAAACTTCCCGTTCTGATTACAGTTTTTCTCACATTCATCCATCTTCCCTAGGGAATGTCTATAACTGCTTTGTTTTCCCAGATTAACTCAAATGTTTTAGAGTTACAAAAGCTGAAGTACACTTTACCTGGGCAATTATGTAAGTTTTAAAGGTTTATCCTTCCTTGAAAGGATTACTCCCTTTGGTAATTAACCCCAGCCTAGCCTTGGAGTAGATGCCACAAGGCTAATTTAACTAAAGTGGAAAAATTCAGTTAAGAGGATTCACAAACTAGAAAAAAATACGGTATAGACCCTGAAAAAAAAAATCATGTGTAAGGCGCATAGTTATGTAACAAACAGAACTTTGTTTCCCAGTGTTCAGTAGGTCAGTTGCTCACCCGTCAGCCTAGCTGTCACATGCAATACGTAGTTTTATGGATCAATCTGATTTTATAACAAAAATAAATAAATTAATTAAAGGTAATTAACTTCTTAACCACAAAATATCTTTTTAACAGTTGGGTTTTGGGAATACTTTACTTACCATGACCCAGGTTTATTCGTATTTTGTTTGGACTACTTCGGTGGTGGAAGTTTCTAGATTATAGAAACTTGCAGGGGGCATGTCCACATAGTGCGGGGTGCTGGCCCAGCGAGGACTAGTGGCCAGCTGGGGATTAGTGTGCGCTGACTCGAGAGTCTGAGCCAGCCACTCATCAAGGTGGCAGCAGGGTAGAGAAGAAGCGAGGGAAAGCTACCCGGAGCAGAACTGAAATTGGCTGGAGGGTTAGAAGCTGAAATCTGCAGGCTGTGACCCAATCCCTTCTCACGCTGCCCCTTCCCTTCCTCGCCCCGCCCATCCCCTAGGCCCGCCCCACCCCGAGCCCCGCCCCACCTCAGCCCCTCCTTCAAGGGGCGGAGCCTCAGGGCGCTTTCCTCCTTCGAGTTGTAGGGGTGTAGCTACTGCAGTCGTGGGCGTCTGGAGGCGTTGCGAGGCCGGGAGCTTCCTCGTCTGCGAGCCTTCTGGGGTGGTGGGTTCTGGAAGAATGGTTTCCCTTCCCAGCCGAACTTCGACGACAATGACGGGACAGGCGAAAGGAGAGGGTCAGAGTTACAGAATGCTTAAGCGAGGAAGAGCTCAGAGCAGGGAGGGGATGCGATCACTGAATTCTTTGGGGTTTGAAGGTGGAGGATGGGGGCGGGGTTGGTTTTGAGCCGGTTTCTTTAGGAATCCCAGCCTGACTTTCAACTCCTTCCAAGAACTGGAATTAGAGGCAACCACCACCACTTCAGGCTACGACGCCATCTTTGAAACTTAACCCATCGTCACAAAACAGAAATGGCTAGAATCACTGTGAAACTACCCTTAAGCTACACTATTGTTAATTACAGTAGATGCCCGACCTAATAACCTTCAGACCAAAGTTTGACAAGAAAACGGGGGTGTTGGTGTCTTCATAGTCCTCATCGTGAATCCAAAAGATACTGGAAGGGGAAAAAAACAGCGAATATTTTTCTCAAGCAAATGATGTGAAGCCAGTCTTTGTGTTTTTTCTTGTCTAATATATAGTCAGTGTATTCATTGACTGGTCTGTGCCCATGAGATCAAAGCAAAGCCAGGTGAGTATCTTCAGACTTGAGAGATACACAAGAAACGAACCTTCGCTTGCTTCTACCCCAGAGCGTTGCAACAGAAGAATTCCAGATGCTAAAGCATGTAGCTGTGAGGCTTTCTAACCAGACAGAGCAATGAAGTGTCATCCTTTCACACTGACAGCAGCTGGTTAGAGTGAAGCGCGTGCGCAATCAAGTGTCCCTCACGCTGAGAAGGACCGGGTGAAAATTCTGAGTGGTGAGGTAACTAGATAATTGACATCAGTGTTTCTCCAGTCTTCCCTCTGACACCACAGCGAAGGCTTGAAATGATGGTCAAAGGACCTAGGTGTCTGAGAGACTGCAAAGTAAAATTAGAAACAGACCCTTTATTTTTATCGTACTTGGTAATAAAGGGTAGATTTTTTAAAGTGTAGGCCAGATACATGTCATTTATTATTAGAACCATCACAACTCTAAAATCTCCTTTGCCTTCAGAGAGAAAAATTGCTCTGGAGAACGTGAAGTGAAGTCAAGATAATATGGTTCCTAAGTTAGCACTTCGGCACACAACGTGCACATACACACAAAATAAATTTAAATTTAAAAGCTGTACAGAATGAATTGAGGATCCATTATGATAAATCTCATCAAGCAAGCTGCAGGCTTGTTACACCAGTACTTAGGAGGCTGGTGTGGGATTGTCATCTGCTTAGGCCAACCTGGCCCATGTAGCAATAACCAAGCAAGAACCATGTGGTTCTTGTCTAAGAACCAAACAGAAAGCCCATAAAACAAACAGCAAGGTGTGGTGGCACATTCCTCTAATCTCAGTGTTTAGGAGAGTATGAAGTACTAAGGTCACACAGTCTATGTGTAACATTCTGTATTAAATATTACAGTAACCAGTGTGGTTACAAGCCAATCAGAAAAATTTACAGGTTTTTTTAAGTTAATTTTTATTTGAAAGTTTGTCAAAACAAGGAAGCAGGTGCTAACACTTTTCCCTCTGAAGGTGTGTTTGGCTGTTGGAGACTGCTGATGGCTATGTCTGATTTGCATATCAGGTAATTCTGGCCTCAAAATGAGTCAGGAAGTATTTCCTGAGGTATTTGTGAAAACGTGGTATTAATCCTTCTTTAAATGTCTGGTAGAATCCAATGGCAAAACCATCTGGCCTACTATTTTCTTAGAGGGAAGTTCCTTTTTTAAACTCACTAAGTCAGTCTCCAGTAGTTGCGTGTGTAGTTTTTAGGAGCTCGCCAAGCTGTTTCTCAGAGTGAATAATCCACTTTTCGTACCACCATATGTGATTTGTCTATCAGCATTTGGTGGTGTCGCTAGTTTTTATTTTAGCTGTTCTGATACATAGAAATATCTCACTGTAGTTTTAAAAATCATTTATTTATCATCATCATTGCATGCTTGTTTGTGTGCGTGTACATGCGGTTGAATGGCCGCACACATGTGGAGGTCAGAGGTCAACCTGAAGGAACGTGTTCTGGCCTTTACCAGCTGAGCCACGCCCCTTCACTCCGTAGTTTTTGTTTACATTTCCCTAGTTACAGTAAGGCCGAAATCTTTTTGATATTTGCTGTACGCGCGCGCGCGTGTGTGTGTGTGTGTGTGTGTGTGTGTGTGTGTCCTTTTTGGTTTGTCTTTTATTCATATTCTGATTGGGTCTGCTTTTGTACTGTTGAGGTTTGAGCATCCTTGATATATTCTAGATACTATCCTCTTAATATGTAGGTTACAAATATTTTTTCCAAATCTGTAACTCGTTTTTCTAACTTCAGAATGTTTTTACAGAGTAGCATTTCCTGAAGTACAGTTTATACATCTTTTCCTTAATGAATCGGCCTTAGAAGTCCTTATCTCACGTTAGATCTCAAGCATTTGTCTCTCATTCTATTCTTAGACGGTTAATATGTTGTATTCACAACCATGATACAGTCTGAGTTGTGCAGAAGGTGGGATTACTGCTTTTATCTTTAGATGGCCACTGTCTTGCGAGGCTTGCTCCCACACTGAACTGCTTTCCCACGTTTGTCAGAATCGAACTGGGAGAGGGTGGGATGCCTTCTTGGCTAAAGGGGCTTGCCTAAATTCATCCCCTCAGTCCCACAGAAGGAGAGAACCGCCTAACAGTCGTGCTCAGATCTCCACTTGCATGCTGTGACACACACGTCCCTGTGTCTGTTTTCCACGTGCACAACGTAATAAAAAATAAGTAATTGCAGAGGTCTCTTTCCAAGTTCAGGGAACCAATCACTGGGTGAGTAGGCGGGACTTCCAGGTCGGGGAGTGGAACAGGGGAGGCAAGAGGATACTTGCTTTTGGGGCAGAGGCCAAAATGTAGGTAGCAGGGGTTCCCCGGTTCGGGTGGCGGATCTGAGCTTATAAATTAGGATGCTAGTTGCTGCGCCCAGTGATTGTTACCTCTCTAAGCTAAGTCCGTGTGGTGTTTTCCCTCATGCGAGACTCTACTGAGTTCCAGAGAGAAAGGTACGGTGTTTGTGAGAAGTGCGCCCCAGCTAGCCATGGGGATTTGGAAGCATTGGGCTGTCTTGGCAGCGACCCCCATGGGAACTTAGCGAGCCAGGTAGAAAGATTTCAGAGCTCTGAGTCAGAGTCTGTCGGGCTGGCCGGCCTGCAGCTGCCTTGCCGGCAGAAGCGGCAGAAGCGTGGTGATTGCTTTTTAAAATATTTCACACAACAGTTAAGAGCACTTGCTGCTCTTCCAGAGGACCAGGTTCAGTTCCCAGCAACCACAACCATCTATAACTCCAGTTTCAAAGGAGCCACTGCCTTCTGACTCATAGCCACTAGACACACACGTAGTGCATATGTAAATGTGCAGGCAAAGGACCTGAGGCTGGTTTCCAGCACGCCACGTAGCAGCTCACAGCTTCCTGTAACCCCAGTTTTCAGGGAATCCAACACCCGAGTCTGACCTCCATAGGCTTCTGCGTGCATACACACACAAGAAAAAGAGAATTACTTTCTCACAGCACTGGAGGACATTGACAGATGCAGGGTTTGGCGTGAGCCTGATTCATAGACTCATAGAGTACACATTCTCAGTGCACCTCATATAGCAAAGGACAGGAGACGTCTCTCGGGACTCTCTTCCTGTTTTGGTTGGTTGGTTTGCTGTGCTGGTAATCGAACTCAGGGTCTTGAACATGCTAGACAAGCATTCCACCACTGAGCTACATCCCAACTCATTGTAAGCCACTGCAAAGTTATCTTGATTATCTTGATTATCTTGATTTCTCTCTCTCTCTCTCTCTCTCTCATTTATCTTACATATATGAGTACACTGTTGCTGACTTCAGACACACCAGAAGAGGCCATCAGATCTTATTACAGATGGTTGTGTTCTTATAATAAATAAATAAATAAATAAATAAATAAATAAATAAATAATGAAGTCCTGGAGGAATGCTCAATTGAAAGTTGTATAGTATTAAGACAATATTGGGTGATAGATATAGCTACTGTTTGGAGTGAACTTCACTTACATTTTTCTAAGTAATTCTGATCCTTACTAAGGATTATAAAATCAAGCTTTACCTTATTTAGGCAAAGTGAAGGACCCCTGTTTTCTAATCCCTCTTTCTTATCTGTCTAACATACCTTAGAGCTAATTTCTACACGGATAGATGGTTTAAAGTTCCTTTTACTGGAGATTTGGTAATTTAAAATATAACTTTCTTATACCCATTTCTGTCCAGAAGTATTATATTACACATCTATAATCTCAACTACTCAGGAGGCTGAGGCAGGAGGACCACAAGTTTAACACCAGTATGGTTTACATTAAGAGGAGACAAGGTACTAACCCCAGAAAGCTCTGAACACCCCAGAAACAACTCACAGACTGTGTGAAGTTCAAGAAAAAAGAAAAAAAAGAATATATTTTAATTAAAATAGAACTGTATCACATCCCCCTTCCTCCCTACAGCCCCTCCCAGTTTCTCTCCTGCCCCCTCAAATTAATAACCTCTTTTCCTATATTATTGTTACATATATACATATGTGTATGTATACGTACCCACAAATACTTAATTACAACCTTATAAAAATATATTCGTATACTTTTATGCAAAAATGCTTAAAAATCTGTACATTTATCTTTGTTTTTTAAAATAAAGTTAAAAAAAAAGAGGAGACAAGGGACAAGGAAGGAGAAAAGGGAGGAGAAGAGGAAGATGGCAGGAAAGGGAGAGGAGAGCAGGCAGGGCAATAACACACACACACACACACACATGCACACACACACACACACACACACACACCAATGTCGGATCAGACAAGACAAGGCATAGATCACAGAACCTGTGTCCAACAAATCCAGAGCTAGCCTTGTTTTAGCCCATTCATGGTCTGTAGTGATCAAGTGGTCAGCAAAACCTCTCCTTCTACAAGGAGCTTAGACCCTCCCAGCTGTGTTCTCCCCTACCCTCAGCAGCCCTGTTTCTGACTCAGTCATTTTGAATTTCTGAACCATTAGGTGGGATAGTACCTGATAGTAACTTTGTTACATTTAACCAGAGAGCCCTCTGGGCTCAAGCTTTTCTTTTTTCTAAAAAAAAATAAATATGTGTGTACAGGTGTTTTACCTGCACGTATACTGTGTGCTATGGGTAAGTCTCATGCCCATAGAGGCCAAAGATAATATTGTACCCCTGGGAATGGAGTTAGAGTTAGTTGTGAGCCACCATGTGCATGCTGGGACTTCCACTAGGGAACTCTCAAAGAGCAGACGGTGCTCTTAACCAAGGAACAATCTCTCCGGCTCCCAGGGTTTTGTTTGTTAACAGTTTTTCTGTTTACTATGTGTGTGTGTTATGTATAACAATACATATACACATACATATGAGAGGGGAGCTCACGCTATATGTCTTAGACTGAATTTATACTTTCTGTGAAGCCCAGTTGGACTTTTGTGTTCCTCTTGACTCTACCTCCTTGGTGCTGGGTTTACAGGAATATAGCACCAAGTCCAGCCTTAAATTATTAATTCAGTTTATTCAGGTTTATCTTCTGTAGCTTTGGTAGTTTGTCTTTTCAGGAATTCGATCTGATTTACTGACGTAGTTTCCTCCTCATTCCTTATCACACAACCAAATACGACTCACACTTTCCCTCCTACTCAGTCTTGTATTTCAGCTTAATCTCTACCCCCTAAAATGTATCCAATTCCTCTGGGACAAACTCTTCAGAGTTCTCTAGGGAACACTGAACAAATAGATATGATACAGCTCTTACAGAGAGTTCTCTGCCTAGTGCAATGTTTCCTCCTTCATAATACAAAGTAGCTGGGTTCTATACCAGGTGTGGGCAGCACCAAGCCATCAGAGAGTGGGGATTGTATTCACCCGAAGCCCCCTCTTACCCCACCCCAACCCCCTAGAAAGTTGGGAGATCCCTGCCTATTGGTCCCTGACAGAGTTTTGCATCCTTGGTTTATTTTGTTAGGTAACAATGTTAGGCACTCTTCTTTTTGGGGAGGTCGAGGTGAGAGTTTAGCACCCTTGGTTTATTTTGTTAGGTACACTCAAGGACCTGAGCGCAGGGGTTGTAGCTCAGTGATAGAGCACTTAGCTGGCTCAGAGTCACCTACATTTAATCCCCAGCAGAATGAGAAAAAGTTCATGAACCTGGTTTTTCTTTTATGGTTCTCCCCTCCCCTTCTTTTTCTCCCCTCCGCTCTTCATCTCACATCTTTGTGGCAGTCTGTCTTGGAATTTACCATATAGCTGAGAATGACCTTGAACTCACTGTGTAGCTGGGAATGACCTTGAACTCTGCAATTACAAATATGCACCACCACTCTGGTTTTATGTGGTGCTGGGGACCATACCCAGTGCTTCCTACATGGCAGGCAAGTAGTCTGCCAACTGCTTACACCAGCCCTGCTGCTAAGCCTTTGATACATCCCTGCACCCACACTCAGTGTACTTTGAAAAGCATGCATGACTACTTTGCTTGCAGAACTGTTGATCTATCCATGCCTCATGGGTAGCAGCATCTACATGACAAACAAGACACTGATTCCCTCAACCTCTGCATTCGAAGACAAACAGAGGCAACCTTTGCTGTGTAAAATGGAGTCACTCAGGGTGAGTGTCCTGGTGTCTTAGTTAGGGTTTTACTGCTGTGAACAGACACTGTGACCAAGGCAAGTCTTATAAAGACAACATTTAATTGGGGCTGGCTGACAGGTTCAGAGGTTCAGTCCTTTATTATCAAGGCGGGAGCATGGTCGCATCTAGGCAGGCATGGTGCAGGAGAAGTTGAGAGTTCTACATATTCATCTGAGGCTGCTAGCAGAATACTGGCTTCTGAAAAGCTAGGACAAAGCCCATACCCACAGTGACACACCTACTTCAACAAGGCCACACACTCTAATAGTGCCACTCCCTGGCTGAGCATATACAAACCATCACACCTAGTGAGAATTACTACTGCTTTGATGAACAAAAGCAAGTTAGGAAAGAAAGGGATTACCCTTCCACAGTACTGTTCATCATCAAAGCACAACTGGACAGCAAGGAAACAGGGTGGGAACTTGAAGGCAGGAGCTGATGCAAAGGTCCTGGAGAGGTGCTGTTTACTGGCTTGCTCAGCCTGCTTTCTTATAAAACCTACACAGTGGACAGGGCCCTCTGCCACCAATTACCAATTAAGCAAATACCCTATAGGGTTGTGTACAGTCCAATTTGTGGAAGCATTTTCTTGATTAAGGCCACCTCCTTCCCAGGGACTCTGGCATACTTCTAGTTAACATCAACCTAGCTTCAGTGAAGCAAAGCTTGAAAATCAGTGTCACACAGCTCAGAGCAGGGCACAGCCTACTGTCCTCATGTGTGTCATTTCTTCCAAGGTGGTACCTGGTTCTCCCTGGCAAGTCTGTTTCTCTAAACTGTTCTGACATAGAAGAGACAAGCCTGCTGTTTACCCATTTCCCAAAGTATGTGGTCACAGAACCATCCGAAATTTTCCATAACATCTAGAAAAGATGAAAAGCATATCTGTTCCATGGAACACACTTCAGAAAACAAAAACGGTGCAGCAGGTAATATGTCTACCCAGAGGGGTTCAGTACACATTATAGTTCCTTGGCCTCTGAGTAGGAAAGGTGGAAAAGAGGAAGGGGAGGAGGCATAAGTAATATCTTACAGGCAATAAAATGAAAAACAAGGGCAGACATGTTCACAGGAAAAGAAACTAAAGAAAGAGACAGTTAGGTCAAGATCTTTGGGGTCAAGGACACCAAGTAAGGACTCGAAGTGGACATTGTTGGGACCAGTATCAACCTTTTGAAGGGAAATTCCAGCCATAGATTATTGACAGAAGAAACATGAACAAGTCCTGGATAGGATGAGTTTCAAGGAAGCAGGGTTTTTGTTTTTCTAGATTCTGATTATTTTTCAGCCCCTAGAATTGTGCCTGTTATGTTGAAAGCTCTTGATAAACATTAAACAAATGAATGAATGTATGATGGTTGCTGAAAAAGAAAGCGTGGATAAACTAGGCATGATGGTTCAGTGTTCCGGAGAGTGGCTACATACTGGGCTGTGCTCTGCTTCACAGGACTGTCACAGCGACGGGGAGTCGGGGGTAAGCAGAGGTTATGAAGAAGAGTCGCATGTGTGGTAACTGAGCAAAGAGCATCTTAAACAGGCTCTAAGCTGAAGATGCCAGTGGGAAACCACAGCCAGACTCACAGAGTCAGCAACACTGGAAATGCCAGTGGGAAACCACAGCCACACTCACAGAGTCAGCAACACTGGAGATGCCAGTGGGAAACCACAGCCAGACACAGAGTCAGCAACACTGGAGATGCCAGTGGGAAACCACAGCCAGACTCACAGAGTCAGCAACACTGGAGATGCCAGTGGGAAACCACAGCCAAACTCAGAGTCAGCAACACTGGAGATGCCAGTGGGAAACCACAGCCAAACTCACAGAGTCAGCAACACTGGGGATGCCAGTGGGAAACCACAGCCAGACTCACAGAGTCAGCAACACTGGAGATGCCAGTGGGAAACCACAGCCAAACTCAGAGTCAGCAACACTGAAGGTGCCAGTGGGAAACCACAGCCAGACTCAGAGTCAGCAACACTGGAGATGCCAGTGGGAAACCACAGCCAAACTCACAGAGTCAGCAACACTGGAGATGCCAGTGGGAAACCACAGCCAGACTCACAGAGTCAGCAACACTGGAGATGCCAGTGGGAAACCACAGCTAGACTCACAGAGTCAGCAACACTGGAGATGCCAGTGGGAAACCACAGCCAAACTCAGAGTCAGCAACACTGAAGGTGCCAGTGGGAAATCACAGCCAAACTCAGAGTCAGCAACACTGGGGCCTCTGGGAAGCTCACAGGGTAAAGGCCCAGCCTGACCACTGATCCTGGGACACACATGGTGGAAGAGAACCAACTCCCATAGGCTGTCCTCTGACTTCCACACATGCCCTGTGGCATGTACCCCTTACACACATACACGTACACATACCACACACATGCATCACATAAACCACATACACATCGTACACACACACACACACCACACACATATACACACATACACAAACCACATATACACACATGCACAAACCCCACACACACACACACAAAGACCAAATACGGAAAGCTGATGAACACTCACAAACCAATCTTCACTGCTTCCTTGTTCTTCACCTTGGAAACAAGTCTGCACTTCGACAGCTGTGTTGCTCCACACCCAGCATTTGTGCATACACACCCAGCACTAGTGCATGCACACCCAGCACTAGTGCATACACGCCCAGTGTTTGTGCATACAAGCCCAGCACTAAGTAAGGCATCTTCACTCCTTGCCTAGAGTATGATGCTTCTCTAGCGTACGATGAACTTGGTAGTGTCCTCTCAGCCTTTTCTCTATCCTGCTATCAGAATATGTATGGCCCCACAACACAGACCATATGAACACTGAATGGAACCCACCAGTTTCCTCTTTAAGAGCAGTGTCAGGGCTGCACAGTGGTCACACACATTTAATTCCAGCACTCCGGAGGCAGAGGCAGGCAGATCTCTGTGAGTTCAAAGCTAGCCTGGTCTACAGAGCAAATTCCAGGATAGCTGAGGCTACACAGAGAAACCGTGTCTCTAAAAACCAAAGAACAACATTAGAGTGATAGGGAGCTTGCTCAGCATTGAGGTGCTATGTTCCGTTCTCAGCACTGGGGTGGCTGGCCGAGAAGGAATCGAGGTTATAACAAAATAGAAAGAGTTTAGAGAATGAACTGTTCTCTTTCTTCTATGAGATTAGCAAAAATTTCAAACAATAAAATTAGTCAGCATTGGCAAATCTGTGGGAAAGGGAAAGGCGGCAGCCATATTAATAGGTCTTACCAGACACTTTTGGAAAGCAGTTTAGCAATCTTAATTGTAGCAATACCAATTTGCCCGAATATTGATTCTTTCCAGGGTTGCAGAAAAGACAAGAGTAAGGTTCAGAGTGGGGGTGTGGCTCAGCTGGAAGAGTACTCACCTCACCTCGGATGCCCAAAGCCCTGAATCCGCCACCACATAATCCAGATGTGGTAGCACCTTCTGTAATTCCCCAGACTGGGGAAGCAGAGACAGAAGGACCAGAAATCAACCCAAGAGCATCCTCTTCTACACAAGACCATGTGTGTGTGGGGGGGGGGGGGGATTCAACCCAGTATTTTCACTGCTCCTCACAGTATAAATGTTTGTAACTTGTGTGTGTGTGTGTGTGTGTGTGTGTGTGTGTGGTGTGTTTCAACATAAAAAAAATCAATACCCCAAAGGGAAAGACAGATGGGTGTGGCTCACACCTGGCCTGCAGCTCCTGGGGGTGAACACAGGGGGATTGCCAGGTCAGCAAGGACTACAGACTGAGAATCTCAAAGGGCAAAACATCTTTTCTTCCTCTTCCTCCCCTTCCTCTTTTTCCTTCTTTTCCTCTTCCTCTTCCTCTTCCTCTTCCTCCTCCTCCTTCTTCGGTTCAGACAGAGTTTTACTGTGTAGCCCAGACTGTCCTAGAACTCAGAGATCCACCTGCCTCTGTCTCTGGAGTGCTGTGGTTAAACAGATTCACACATTTTAACTTAATTCTCCACACTCCACTTCCTCTTTATCCAATCCCACCCGTGCCTTCCAGCGATGCTTTTCTTTAACCAGAGACCGGTTCCCCCAACCACTGTTAGTCAGAAGCTCCCAATCTTCCCAGGGTGCCTGAGCTTCCTGCAGCTTGTCTCCCATCTGGATTGAGTTGTCCCCCTTGCTGGGAGGATGCCTGTTGTCCCATAACGAGCTCGGTGGGCTCCTATTGTTATTTGTGTCTTCCTTGCCAGTATTTACTCTGGATCTTGTCTATTCTGTAAAACAAAGTGTTTATTTCCAAATACGTATCCAGGTTCTTAGGTTCTATATGTAAATCCTCACTTAAATCATACAGTTGGAAGCTCTGCCCTCAGCCATCTGGGCAACTACCTTCAAGTCACAAAAATGCTACTTAGTGCTAATTTGTATTTGAGGAGAGCGCAGGAATTAATCAGGCAAGTCTGTAGCTGCCTGGCGTTTGTTCCTGACCGTGAGCTGGGATGGTTACGTCACTTTAAGCTTTTCTCTGGAGATTTGTTCAGGGAGTTGTGCTAAGTAATGAGTTGTTGTCATGACCCTTTGCCTAGATATTTCAAAACAGTCATTAGATGTGTGTTTTCCATAACACACACACTAAACCAGGGAAACAGTTCTTAGAATTTCAAACTGGCACAGGTTAAACTTAGGTTTGAGGTAATGGTGTAGCTGGGCTTTCACAACAGTACAAAAGGAGATCTGAGGACTGTAGTTCCCAAAATCAACTGTAACCATGTGTAGAATTAACTATTAACTTTCAACAAGCTTGGTCAATAGAGCTCTTTCCAGAAAGGTGAAGAATTAAGCACTTTTTCCCTATGAGGGTTACTACACAGTTTGAAGTCCTTACGTAGGAACAGCTCTTAAAGTGACAGTGCACCTTTAGCATCTGTAAATTTCCACTATTGCAGCCAGCTGGGCTGTCTGTTGGCAACAAAGGCTGTGACCTTTCTCAAAGCCTAGTAATGCCCTTGAGATGTTTATGAGCATCTCTACATGCCAGTACAGTTCTGGAGGGACAAGTTCAGGGAAAGAAAACTGAAAGTGTGAAAGAAATGGAAAGGGTAGAGCCAGAAGGACTTCAGAGACCTTGAAAGGATGATGTCCTCTGAGCTCCCTTCTCAGACGTCTGGTACCCAGTACTTAGTTTACAGTGCAGGGAAACTGAGCGCTCTGAACATACTCTAGCTAAAGTCCAGTGGGTCCTACGGTTCCCAGCACTTGCTAAGGGTGCCTTAGGCAAATTTCAGGGTATCTGCATTGATTGTCACTTTCCTTTTCAGGGACTTTACAAATAAGAGTGCGTTACTCAGCCTTGTGAGAGCCTCTCAGCCACTCAGCTGAAGGACCACCATGATTTAAGTTCATGAAGGTTGAACCTCATTTTAGTATCTACAGGAACCACTGTGGTTAACCAGCGTTAACCAGCTCTTGCCATTCACCCGACTTATGCCATTTGTTTCCTGAGAAGCAGTGCAGACAGCTCAGCTGGAAGAACATCCCAATCTTTCTCATCCAATCCTCTTGCCTTCAGCAAGCAGCCCCTGAGGCTTAGAAAGTTCCTGATGCCCAGAAAGCCCGGGAGCAGAGGTGGAATTAAAACCAAAACCTCAGTGAATCCAGATTCCTAATCTGGAAACTTTTTTGTACCTAGAGCAACTAAATGCCTGAATAACTTCTCACTTGTCAGAGAAATACTCGGTGAATTTATTAATCTCTTTACTTGGATGTATTGATCATGTGTAAAGAAGGGGGAAAGCCTCTATGTAAAGTCATGTTTGTCAGCCCTGAGGAAATGCTTTCGGATTTTCCCAAGAAGTATTTTAGAGATGTCTTCTAAAGCAGGATTTGGTTTTGGTTGAGACAGGTTCTCTCTAGATAGCCAAGGCTAGCCTAGAATTCCTGAGCCTCATGCCTTCAGCATCCTGA
This sequence comes from Micromys minutus, assembly GCF_963924665.1. Taxonomy (NCBI): domain Eukaryota; kingdom Metazoa; phylum Chordata; class Mammalia; order Rodentia; family Muridae; genus Micromys; species Micromys minutus. The sequence goes on from NC_137969.1 coordinate 45,886,315, forward strand.
GTGCTGAAATTACCAGGTGTGTCACCTCACTCCGTTTGTGACCATCTGAAACTGTTCAGCAAAGCCAGAGTGACCAGTTTTCAAGAGAACTCAGAGGGACTATTAAATCTCAAGTACATTTGGGTGGTAGTGATGGACACCTTAAATCCCAGTGCTGGGGAGGCAGAGGCCTCTGAGTTCCAGGCCAGCCTGGTCTAAGGGTGAGCTCCAGGCTGTTAGGCTGAGAACTCAAAGGGACCTTGACCACCAGCCTTACTCTGAGCCCCTCCCCCCCTTGCTAGCAGGAGCTGCAGCTCTTCAGCTCTTCTGGACTGTGCTTAGTGAAACACTGGGAATTGCAACATCCTCCACAATGCATGGATTTGATGTTTCCCAAGTGTGTCCCTTTGAACGTTTATGAGGATTCAGAAAGGGGGTTCCACTGTGGAGTAAATTTAGGAACACAAGCCAGGGCTATTTAGAGGACTTGAGTTTGATCCTCAAAGTTGTCCTCGGGCCCATATATGCACATTACCGCACACATAAGCCCAAATATCTCACACACACACACACAAACTGATAATAATAATAATAATAATAATAATAATAATAATTGTAGAGAGTTTTGGGGGGTCACTTAGCAAGTATTAGACATTGGGCCAGGACAAGGAAGTAGGCAAGAATTTGACTTTGGGCCAGAACAGGGAAGTAAGCTTAGGCAGGAATTTGATTTTAGGTGAGAACAAAGAAGTAGGCTTCAGGCAAGAGTATGACTTTGCCTAGAATAGGGAAGTCGGCTCAGATAATCCTGTCATCTTTAGGAGCCTTAGAAAAATTTTGTTTATGGTCTTTCTCGATCCCTGACTATTTATTGTCTTGCTGGTTCCCTTAACCTAGAACTGACCTTACTTTTACTTGCATGTAATTAAGATGGTATAAAAGCAAACTAGGAAGGATTAAACCAGCCTTTGAGCCTCAGAACTGACTGGGGTCATGCTACAACGTTGTCTCCTCTCTTTCTTTTTAATCCTCCCTCCGCTGCTGGAGAACCCGGTGACTGACTGAGTGGCCTCGGTCAAATAATATCCTTAACAGAATAAAACAGGTTAGGCATGGTGGTGTATACCTGTGACCCCAACACTCAGAGGGCAAGAAAGTCTAGTCTGAGGCCAGCCTGAACAGTATAGAGAGAAGACCCTATTTTAAAAGTAAATGAGAGGGCTGGAGAGATGGTTCAATCAGTTAAGAGCATTGCCTCCTGCTCCAGAGGTCATGAGTTCAAATCCCAGCAACCACATGGTGGTTCACAACTATCTGTAATGAGATCTGATGCCCTCTTCTGGTGTGTCTGAAGACAAGGGCAGTGTACTCACATAAAATAAATATTTTTTTTTAAAAAGTAGCCTTCCAGACTGTGACCCACGTGCTTCTTATTTCACCTACCTTGGTACCCTGTAACTTTTTACTATTGACCTGAAGTTGGGGACGTGTGTGAGCTGTGACCTGCCCCAGTCCGTGGACCAGGAGGCTATTCTCCACGGTGCTAAGCTGACATGGCTGCGGAGCTGGAAGTGAAGATGATGGCCGACGTGTAGAACACACACCGCAAGAGCTGTCTGAAGGTGAGTCTGTGTGTCTGGACAGATGTGTCTCCAAGTACTTGGACATCCATGAGATGGGAGAAATGTTGACAGAGTTGTCTCTGTAGGACGAAGAGCTAATGAAGAGGGGACCTCAGAGCTCGGGACCCGCCTGAGCTCCCAGGCCACATACACCTGTGGTGTGCCTTGCCACTTACCTGATTAAAGTGTCTCTGATGGATGTCACATGTTAAACTGTCATACTTAGGCTCTTGAGCATCTCCAGGACCCCTGAGTGTGGTAGAGCTCTCCTGGCTAAGGAAGGGGACTTGTCATGCTGGTATGTGACTGTGTATGTGTGTACATGTATATATCTTACTAAAACAAATTTGTGCAAAAACAAAAGTAAAGAAGAAACACAGCAAAATTGCCTTTGGTGTGCTAATTTATGTGGTTATTTATTTCAGATATACTTGTTTTGTACTCTATGTGCTGGGCACTATTTTGGATGCTCTTATATAGGATTCACAGAAAGATCAGACACCTCTGCTCAGAGAGCTTGTAGACAGTTTAACAAACGTAGGTTTCTCCTACTAAAATTGTGTGTGTGTGTGTGTGTGTGTGTGTGTGTGAGCGTGTGTGTGTATGTGTGTATTTGGGGTTGGGGTTTCACGTCTCTTCAGGACTTCTCCGATCATAGTGTGTGTGAGCGTGTGTGTGTGTGTGTGTGTGTGTGTGTGTGTGTGTGTGAGCGTGTGTGTGTGTGAGCATGTGTGTGTGTGTGTGTGTGAGCATGTGTGTGTGTGTGTGTGTGTGTGTATTTGGGGTTGTGGTTTCACGTCTCTTCAGGACTTCTCCGATCACAGTCAACCCCCCCATTCTTACCACGTTGCTGTCGCTCCTAACCCAATGAGCACGCAGTCCCCCCAAGCATCCCCCTGCCTGCACTGTGCATTGCTTATGTGACTTGGGGGTTGGGAACTTTCCTGGCTTCCCGGAGCTGTAACTTTCCTGAATCTTCTGAGTGGCCCCCCTTCCTATTTCACTTCGAGAGAATGGCTACACAGTCATGTACAGATTTGTTCGGTGCCATGTTATGATCATTACTTTGTACTGACACAGGTGACACAGGACTGTGTTTAATGACCCTAAAGAACTAATAGACTACAATCTACTTAACTGTTTCCAACTACAAAGGACTTTGTTTTATTATTTTCTCATTGGTATTGGATTCCACACTATTGCCAGTTGAGAGAACATAGTGTTTCTTGTCTCTTAGTTAACTCCTAATTCAGGCTCCTGGGAACAGGAACCTGAGTTACAGGAAAGGAACTCTTCATAATTTTTTAAACAAAACTGAAATCGTTTGTACATTTTGGAAAAAGTTTGCTTAGGTGTCAAATTTGGAGGACTGCCTGTCTTTGCTGGTGGGGGGGTGGGGGGTGCAGGCACAAGTCTTGAGTCACTCCCTCCTGCCCTGCTTCCATCCTGAGGCCATCCTGCTTGTGGCTCATCCAAAGCACTCGGAGGTGGGAAGCAGGAAGCCACAGTGGTTGTGCTGTGATGCTTTTGTTCTTAATGGGTGTGATGGGGGATTCTCACAAAGGAAAGGGAGGCTGGGCAAGCAGCCAGAGTCTGAAGAGGGACTTTGAAAACACCAGTGCGCCAGTCACTCGGAGAGTTTCATAAAGGTGAGTCTAACTACAAGAGTCTGCTAAGAGCCCTTAGAACCTTGGGTTTTCTTAGTATTGCAATTTTTCTTCCTCTCTCCCTCTCTCTCCCTCGCCCTCCTCTCTCTCTCCCCCTCCTTCCCTCCCTCCCTCCCACCCCCTCTCTGTCTCTCCCTCCCTTCCAAGCCTAGCCTGGCCGGAACTTGCTACATAGCCCAGGCTGGGTTTAAACTCATGGCTCAGACTCCTGAGTGTTGTACTTCATGTATATACCACTATGCCAGGCAGAATTATAATTGATTTGACTCATTGCCTCACTTCTGATATTGAGTTCCTTCTTAAAGGGGCATTTATTTAAGGAATCTTTTATCAGGGCCAACCCTGAGCAGTAGTCCGCCTCCCACCTAGCACTCACCAAGCCCACAATTCATCCCCAGCACCACAAAACAAACAAAACAGGAGAAAAGCACTGGCTCAGGTAACTAGGCCTCCAGTAGGGCAGAGGTGGTGCTGGTTTAGGAATGTCTCAGAAGAGAGACACAGCTGCCATTTCCTGTCCTCTCTGCCTCTGGTCTCTGCAGGGACATCCCCCTGCAGTTCCACTTCCCTCCAAGTAAATACTCTCTAACCAGGATGATGGTGCCCTCCAGCCTCCACCTAAGAACAAGTCTAGAAAGAAGGGCATAGTAGCTCACATGGAACAGGAGGATTATTCTGAGTTCAAGACCAGCATAAGCTACAGATCAAGAGTGTGGTGATTTGAAAAAAAATACCCCCCCACAGCCTTATACATTTGGGTGCCCAGGCACTAGTGAGATGTGGCAGTGACTTGCAACCCTGGCACTAAGGATCTTGAGACAAGAGAGCTACCAGGACTTTGAGGCCAGGGTATGCTATATAGTAAGACCCAGTCTCAAAACCAAACCAAACAAAATAACGAAACTAAAATGGCAGGAGATGGGGAAGCTAGGTCAGCAGGTAAGAGCATTTCCCACTCTTGCAGTAGGCTCTAAATTCAGTTCCCAGCATCCACTTTGGGTCTCTAATTCCAGCCCCAGGGAATTTGATGCCCCTTTCTAGCCCTTAAAGGCACCTGCATTCGACATGCACATACTCACACAGAGACACATGCACCCAGACAGAATTAAAATAGAACAAGCCTTTCAAGAAGCAGCTACAAGAGATGGGTGGTTAGGAGCACTTGTTCTTGCAGAAAACCTGGGTTCCTTTCCCAGAAGCCACTTCTCAGCTCACATCCATCCATAACTCCAGTTCCAGGAGATCAGACCTATATGGGTACCAGGCATGCATATAGCATACATATAGAAATGCAAACCAAAAAAAAAAAAAAAAAACAAACAAAACATACACATAAAGTCGTATAAATAAATCTAAAAGAAAAAAGTTAAAAAAAAAAAAAAAAAAAAAAAACCTCCTGGGCCAGGTGTCTTCAATCCTACTACTCAGGCAGATGCAGGAGGATCTATCGCTATGAGTTCGAGGCCAGCCGGGCGTATATAATGGTTTTCAGCTAGGACTACGTAGGATCCTGCCTTAAATCAAGCAGCAACAACAAGAATTTAAAAATAACAAAAATGAAACAAAGTTGCTTCTGGCAGTTGAAAACAGGCTAAGGCAGCTGGCTTGCAGCTCATAAGCCTGTGTTTGCTATGTGGGCGGAGACGGACTTGGACTCGGAGACCCTCTGCCTCCACCTCGGAACACTGGGGTTACAGGCACTCCATCTCTTAATCCTAGTGACACGTTTCAACTCAGTAGCCTTATGTAGCTGCTGCCCACCATCAAACCTGGAAGCACAGTCACCCTCCCGTCACTGCAGAGAGCTTCGCTGCATAGCAACCGCTTTATCACGGATAATTGCATTCTTTACCTCCATTCAATAGAAATCTAATTGCTCTCAGGAATTCACTACTCATTGTTTTGACACTGTTGGAACTGGAACCAAAGACTCTGATTCCAAAATGCTTCAGAAATCAGGTTGTTCGCTCGACCACCGAAGTGTGTTGTTTTTAGCCCATTTCTACATCTGATTCATCTTGAGAGAGCAAGACAAAGCCTGGGCTCCTTACATACTGCCACTCCCCGAGGTCTGTGAGGAATGGCTCCTCTCTAAGGTTCCAACTGTTGAGATTCAGTCACTGAAGGTCAGATTCATTGTAAACACACCTCTTGGAGTTTAGTTTAGCTTTGGGTCTGATATATTGAGGACCAGAACTACTGTTCCCCCTCCCCCCTTTTTCTATTAATGTTTTCATTCTGATCTATTACTGAAAATTTTAGCACATAAAATAAGCACTCATACAATGAATTTCTTCTATGCTCACACCAGTCTTTACTGTGGTCCACTTCATTTCAATCTCCTTGGGATCAACCTGGAGTAAATTTCAGACATTGTTATGTATCTCTTTAGAAAATAAAGATATACTGGTGTGTTGGTGCACACCTTTAATCCCAGCACGTGGGAGGCAGAGCCAGTCGCATCTCTGGATTTGAGGCTCCCCTGGTCTATATAGTGAGTTCCAGGACTGCCAAGGCTATGTATAGTGGTTTGGTTTTTTTTGTGTGTGTTTTGTTTTGTTTTAAGCTGGTTCTCCGGCATCTTCTCTAGGGTTAGCTGTGATTTTTCAGTGCCAGGTCCCCTTACAAGATCAACGCCCACGAGGGGGGCTTCAAGCTGCTGCCATTTCTCTTCTGAACTATTTCCATCTTCAGCCCTTATGGACCTGTTCGGCTTGGCCTCATCACTTAGAAGTCCCAGCCTTGAGCATCTCATTAATAATATCTCACTCCAGTTCCAGAGAGGGAGAGGCCCTGGGCCTTGACACCCATTTCTGGAACCAGGCAGTAGCAACCCCACTTCATGAGCTGAGCTGCCAAGTGAAACAGTTGGACTCTATTTAGGAAAACCGAGCCAGAATGGCTATGCTTACAGAGAATGGCCATCTGAGGCAGGGGGATGGTTTGCACTCGTCTCATTCACAAATATTGATTGAGCACTTACCTCATGGCAAGTCTGATTCAACAGACCAAAGAGTAAAGACCAGTCTACATGAAGCTTTCATTCCAGGAGAGACATGGTAAGTATAGTGGGGTTTTCTTTTGTTCTGTTTTTGTTTTGTTTTTGAGGCAGGGTCTTCCTATGAATCCATGGCTGGCCTAGGACTCTCTAAATAGACCAAGCTGACCTCAACTCATAGAGATCCTCCTGCCTCTTCCTTCCGAGTGCTGGGATGGGTGTGTGCCACCCATGCCACAATGTCATCTAGATGCGCCGAACATTAAGTTTCAGCCATGCCCATCTATCGGACAGCAGCGAAGAGCTGGTACGTAGCAGGGACAGGTAAGAAGAGGGACAGGGGAAGAAAGAGGGAAGATTGAGCTAGATTGCTGTATAGAGGAGTGTCACGGGGGCTGGAGAGATGGCTCAGCCATTAAAGGCTAGGCTCACAACCGAAAATGTAAGAGGAGTGTCACAGATCCTAAACAAGAGGCTAGGAAGCGGGGCTGCTGAGATAAGAAAGGGCATTTCTAGACCGACTGCTCACACAGCTCAGCTGCCTGTGGTGCTGTGATGCTGCCCACACAGAACATGTGTGCTAACTCAACCGCCACAGCTCAGCACAGAACAACACAGATGTAAGTCTTGGGTGGCGTTAGCACCTAACTCCCCAGGGAGCCTCTGGGATTTCGGCCACTTACTTTATGATTAAAAACCTTTTAACAAAGCTCCTTATCTGCTTCCCAGGCCACAGCAGGGGGTTCAGAGAGGAGGAGAGGGCGAGCCCCTCCTTCAGCTGATGACTCCAGTGAGTCATTTTGCTTGGAAACCAACCTCCTCCATGGCAGACCTCCCCTGACACTGCAAGCTCAGGTCACCCAGACACACTTTATGTTTGTGTCTACTGTCCCACAGTGGTAGGAAGAACATGGACACATCTTAGTGATTTTGAAAAAATAAAATAAAAACCCTGATTCCGCCATTCCTAATCCAGTACCGTTAGGTTATGATTAATTTAAGAACAGGTTTGAATTTACCCATCACCCAAGCTCCTTCTTGAAGCCTAGGATAATGCTAGGTGTGTAATAATGCTTGATAATCAGATTTTGAATAAATAGATAAAAATATAATTGTCACCTAATTAATTCTCTCCAATCCTCCCCTGTGGTCTTATGCATGGAAATAGCATCCCCATCGAGAGGACTTCCTCAGAATACTGAGTCACATGATGTAGACAACACAGTGGGTAACGTGTCATTTCAATGGTGGGTATTTCGATACAAGGAGCTGAACCAACCAGTGTCCTTCCCACAGATGCCCTTTCAAAGGTCAAGGGAACCTTTAGGTCCCTGTGTCTGTACTTGAGGAGTCACCACTAGGTGGCAATATTTTCTTAAGGCAGATAAACCCTATTCTTGCTCTATCCCGGTGGTCTCCAAACTGGGGACTCACCCCTGTGAGGACAAGGTTTCCAAGAGGTTTTGGGGACGTCGCCTGTGTGTCCTCTTCATATAACCAAAGGGTGATGTCCCCCACTGTCCATCCCAGATTACTACTATTACCATTGTTCCTCTTTTAAAGACAGGGTCTTACCCTGGAATTCTCTCTATAGAGCAGGCTTGCCTCCTGAGTGCTGGGATTCAGGGCTCCTGTCACTCATCTTTGTTTTGGCAATAACTTCTTCAGAGGCATCAAGCTCAGGTGTAAAAGCATCTGTGTGACTCCCAGGGTGTCGTCCATCCGCAGTGGCAAGAGCTCAGCCCACAGAGCCACTTCCCCAGGCTCTGTATTTAGCATTTTTCAGCACAGATTCTCCATGGTAGGCTTCCTTCAGATCCGTGCTTATCTTGATATTTCTGTTGCTTTTCAGTCTCTGTCACTATGAGCCAAATGATGCTATTGCTGAAGCTAACCCCCCCACACACAATTTTTTAAAATGTTTTTATATTTATTCATTATGTCTTTGATGTGCTCTTGTGTTGGAGGGTGCATGTGGACAGGTCACAGGTAGCTTGCAGAAGTTGGTTCTCTCCTTCCAGAAACCAAACTCAGGTACTGTGGCTTGGTGGCAGGTATCTGCACAGCGGGCCATCACTTTGCAATTCCTTCCTTTATTTTTTACTTATGTGTGTAGGGGTGAATGCTGAGTGTGTGTGCTTGTACACCATATGTGTTCAGTGCCCACAGAGGCCAGAAAGATATAGTGTTGCTGGAAATCAACCTAATAGTCAGTGCTCTTAACTGCTGATCCATCCTCTAGCCCAAGTTTTACACTCTCTCTCTCTCTCTCTCTCTCTCTCTATTTGTTTATATATATATATATATGTATGTATATTAATATGTGTATGAGAACATACGTTTTTAAAACTATATCTTTACACATATATGCGTTCAACTCCCCCATACACATAAGCTTAAATAAAATGTATATGTTGCTGGGTGGTACACACCTTTAATCCCAGCACTCAGAAGGCATAGGCAGGTGGATCTATGCTACATAGAAAATTCCAGAACAGCAGGGTAACAAAGAGACTGTGTCTCAAAATAAGATGTTTTAAATATATAAGTATATATTATATGTAAAAAATGTATATAAATTATATATATTTATATATAAACTTTTTAACCCCCAAAATGTAAGAGCAAGAAAGATGGCTCAGTAAGTAAAGATGCTTCCTGAGCAAGGATAGAAATCTGCAATCAAGGAGACAACCAACTTCCAAATGTTATCTTCTGATGTTCATAAAATTGCTGTGGCAGGGCAGCCAATAATAATAAATAATAATAATAATAATAATAATAATAATAAATAAATCAAAAGTTAAATTCCAATTTTAAAAAATCACTGTGACTTCCAGTGTTGTTAAAAGCAGAAGATGACCATCTTATAGAAAAAAATTCCTCCCCATCCTAGAGAACAGCATCCTCACCCTCCCCATCCTAGAGAACAGCATCCCCATCCTAGAGAACAGCATCCTCACCCTCCCCATCCTAGAGAACAGCATCCTCACCCTCCCCATCCTAGAGAACAGCATCCTCACCCTCCCCATCCTAGAGAACAGCATCCTCACCCTCCCCATCATAGAGAATAGCATCCTCACCCTCCCTATCCTAGAGAACAGCATCCCCATCCTAGAGAACAGCATCCCCATCCTAGAGAACAGCATCCCCATCCTAGAGAACAGCATCCTCACCCTCAAGAGAGAATTCTGCACATACAAGCCTTGGTAAGCTGCTCCGGCCTTCCACCTGCCCAGCCCCAGCTCCTCACAACATTTTTACAGCTCATTTATCATTCAGTACACACATGACCTACAATAACTGTTTCTTTCAGTCGTCAGGGTTTTGGGGGAGTTGTTATTTGTTTCTTTTGGGCTCCTGTGTCACATAAAATTTGTATTATACTTTTCTCCTGTTAATCTGTGTCATCTCTATTTAATCTTGGACTCAGCAGGGCCACTAGAAAGGGCAGAAATGGAATTTTCCACCTTGACATCTCTGGCAACAAAGATGGGATCCTGAAGGGCTGAGATACCCCTTGTTGCCTAAGCGTTTCCTTGAGAGTGGTAGAGAAAGGTCTGCTCACCTCAGATAGGGCACCAACAGCAGACCAAAAGAACTATCCCATTCAACTCTATCTTGGTGAGCCCATTAGTTTATTTGGCTTCTTACAGGAGCATGGGTAACAGGTTACATCACTGAACTCGCATGCTGACATGGATTGCAACATCCCACGGCTGCATGGATGGAGTCCTTCCTCCGCTAACTCTCCACTCTCTGTGTACTCTGTCAGCTCCTCAACTCACTTGCAGCCAGAGCAGACTCACGTAGATCTGTGAAAGAGGCACATTGGCATCTGAGGACACCACCCTCTCCTGTGTGAGGAAGGTCACAGACCTGATATGGGATCTCTTGGGGCTAATCTCAGATTCTCTAACAGTAATGGTGACTAAGCTTCTCCACATTTTCAGAGGGACCTGGGAAACCTCACAAAATCCGGAAGAGATGGGACAGGACATGGTAGTTCGTACCTGTAATCCCAATATTTGAAGCTTGAGGCAGGAAGGTTATTACTTCAAGTTTGGACCCAGCAAGAACTACAATGAGAGTCCTGCATCTAAAGAGTAAGACTCTGCTCATAGCAGAGACAAGACAAAAGTCCAACATAGTAGGAATTCTTGAAACTATAAGTGTTCCTGGATCTCTGAGTGCGTCTCCCCACTAAAAGGGAAAGGAGTCATGATGAGTTTCAGCTGCCATCCTGTCCCACTGAGAGGCACCGCCTCCATGGGCCTGGCTTGTGGACAAGTCTGTGGGGAGTTTTCTGATGTTAACTGATGTAGGAGGCCAGTGCCACCATCATTGCTGGGCTAGTGGCCCTGTGAGCTACAAGAAGAACTGGCAGAAAGCCAGTAAGCAGCTTTCCTCTGGTTTCTGCTTCAGCCTCCTGCTTTAAATTCTTGCCTTGTTTTCCTCAAATGACGAATGACTGTTACCTGTCAGCCAAACCCTTTTCTTACCCAGGTTGCTTCTGGTCCTGGTATTTTATCCCAGAACAGGAAGCTGATGAGGACAGCAATACAAGGTCTTTCTGTCTGTTGCTTTCTGATTCAGGAGAGAAATACCTGTTAGAACCAATTCTTGACTGTGTGGCTCTTGAGAGTTTTGTTATGGTATGAAGACCACTGCTCAGCAAATGGTTCTTATCCCTTGCTCTACCATTTGTGTGGCTTGTTAATAAATAAATAAATAAATAAAGTTTTCATTTCACCTTGTTTTGGGTCTTTAAAGATGGCATTGTAGCTATGAGAATGCCTTCTGTGAGCTTCTTCAGCTGGCCAGCAGTCCACATGGCTGTCCCTGTCCACCCACGCCTCTCTCGGGGAGTTTATCTTCACTGTCCCATCTTTTCTGCACTGTTGACACCACGGGCTTTGCATTCTTGGACTACCTTAGACATTTTGAAGGTGATTACATGTTTTCTGCTTACTTTAAGGGACATTTCTTGTGTCCACAACTAAGCCATACAAGGCTTATCAGTGATAAGCCATAAAAAGACTCACTGGGTGTTAGTCATAACTGAAGTTAGCTTTGCCCTTGAAGACTAAGTGCATTTCAAGTTCATCTCAAGAATTCATTTGATAAATATAAAAGTCATGTTTAGTCTGGTGTGGTTGTTTGAATGAGAGTGGCCTCATAGGTTCATATATTCGAATACTTGGTCCCCTGTTGGTGGAACTGTCTGTTAAGGATTAGGAGGTGTGGCCTTGTAGGAGGTATGTTACTAGGGCAGGTTTCCAAAGCTCGTGCCCAAGCCCAGTCTCTCTCTGCTTCCTCTATCTCTCTCCCACTCTCTCTTCCACCACCGTACCCTCACCTTGCTTGTGGATCAGGATATAAGATTCCAGCTCCTGCTCTAGCACCATGCCTGCCTGCTGCCCTGTACCCTGCCCGGCACACCACCATGATGGCCATGGACTCAGCCTCTGAAACTGTAAGCAAGCCTACAAATACATACTTTTTAAAAAATAAGCTGCCTTGGTTGCTGTATCTCTTCAAAGCAGTAGAACAGTAACTAAGACTCTTGGCCTGCTGATGTATAATCCCTCCTACCAGGGAAACTGAGGAAGGAAGGTCATAAATGCAAGGTTAGCCTGGTCAACTTTGAATCTGACTCCAAGGGAAAAGCAAAAGCTGGAAATGTAGCTCAGTGCCTGTAGGTTCTGTCAGCATCAAATATAAAATTTCTTTTACCAGTATTCACCACCCAAAAGCTTTATGCATGTTTGAGACTATTAAATTATAAATTCAACTGAAAAATAAAAGGTACACTCAAGGTCGATTGCAAGCAACTGAGTATTACCCAGTCATAGAGCTCTTTATTGTATATTGGTTAGTGTTGATTGTCAATGCGACAGGATCCAGAATCACCATGGAAACAAACCTCTGCGTGTTTGCGAAGTGGTTTTTAGATTAGGTTAGTGGAGGCGGGGAAACACTAAATGTGAGCAGCATCTTGCCATGGGCTGGAGTTCTGCACTCAAGAAAAAGAAGTTGAGTTGAGCACCAGCATCCAGTCCATGTCCCTCTGCTTTCTGAGTGTGTCGGACACAATGTGACCAGCTGAGTGTGGACACAATGTGACAGCTGCCTTGATCCTGCCATGGTGACACTCCCCCACTGCCCCCAGAATATACCCCTTGAACTCTGAGCCAGGATGAACCCTTCCTTTCTTCTTTCCTTCCTTAGGTTGCTTCTGTCCAGGGTTGATCACAACAATGACACAGTAACTAAAGCAGCAATGCCTTAGGCCCAAGCTTTGTCCTCAGTATTGCCACGTAACTAATAAATATCTTAGTGAAAAATACAGAACTTCATGGCTGAACAGCACAATATTAATGTTGTGCTTGACGAACCAGGTGTGGTGGCCAAGGCCAGGTCAGAGGGTGGATGAGCATAAACATCAAGCATCCTTGTCTACTCTGAGATATCCGAGCCCTGTCTAAATGAATCAATACCATTACGGATATTCTATGAGTATCTAGGTCATTTCCAAATAAGGTATGCTGCTGAAACATTAGCTGCTGGACAAAAATTTAAGCTTTTCTACTTGCAGCTTCTTATTACAAAGGAGCAGACAATATTGGAATCTATTTATAGCATGGTCTGTGTACACTGGAAACTCTAGCTTCTGAAAAGTAATGTGTGTAGCTAAGACTACAAAAGGCAAGAGAACCTGTCTCAAAAAAATAGCTTTTTAAAAATAATGTATGTGTATATATGTTTCTATTTGCTTGTTCTCGTGTGTGTGTGTGTGTGTGTATGTGTGTGTGTGTGTGTGTGTGTGTGTGTGTGTGTTTTCTGGGCATGAGGTCACACCATACTTTATATGTGGGTCTGAGGGCCTCATGATTTCTAACAAGTGTGACTGCCTGCTAAGCTTTCTCCCCAGCACCTGAAAAAAAATTCCATTTTTCTTTTTGATCCAAAATTAAATGTGAGATTTTCTATAAGGGCCCATGGAGGATCTCAAAAGACTTGCTCTTCTTCTAGAGAGAGAGTGTGTGAACTCAGTAAGGCTTGTTTGATCTGTTAACTTAACATGGGAAGCATCATTGAATAAGGGTGACATTTAACTTTCTCTGTTAAATTTGAATACATATTAATATGAACATTCCAGAAGGTTTATGAAATACCTGAACAGTTATATTTAACTAGTTATATTGATATCAGTATATATTGACTAGTTAATGCTTAACTAGTCAAAATTCTAGTTATTATTTTAATCTGTTGTTTACTAGAGAAGACAAGCAAAATCTCCTTTTAATTGAATCATTGAAACTCCCAGAGTTCTATAACCAAAATGTCATATGATGTTCATCATAACCTAAGTCAATCTAGGGAGAAAAGGGTCTATTTTCTTGTAGTTCCAGATAACAATTTATCATTGAGGGAAGTTAGGACAGGAACCTGAAGAAACCATGGAGAAATGATGCTTGCTGGCTTGTTCTCTGTCTTGCTCAGATGCTCATGCTTAGCTGCCTTCTTGTACATCCCATGGGCACCTACCTAAGGATGGTGCCATCCACAGTGGGCCAGGAGCTCCTGCATTAATTAGTAATCAGGACAATCTCCCTTAGGCCATCTGACCTAGACAATTCTTCAGCTGAGGCTTCTCTTCTTAAATGGCTGTTGTGGTTTGAATAAGAATGGCTCTGTAGGCTCATATGCTTGGGGAATGGCTTGTTAGAAGAAGTGTGTCATCAGGGGTGAAATTTGAGGCTTCAAAAGTCCAAGCCCAGCCCAGTGTCTTTCTTTTCCTATTGCCTACGGATCTTATGTATGTAGTCTTAGCCCCTTCTCCAGCACCATGTCTCCCTGTACGTCACCATGCTGATAGTGGAATAAACCTCCAAACCTGTAAGCAAGTCCCAGTGAAATGCTTTCTTTATAAGAGTTACTGTGGTCATAGTGTCTCTTCACAGCATAGAACACTGACTTGTCTTAGTTGGTACCAGGAGTGGGATATTGCTGTAACAGACCTGACCATGTTGCTTGCTGGTGAATGTGATTTTGGAACTTGGAATTAGGAAAGCAGTTAAACCCTTTAAGCAAGGCTGAATGGGCCATACTAGTAAGAGCAGGGAAGACAGAGATACTGAGAGAAATGCAGGTTATGATGACCGTACTCCAGAGCTTTCAGAGGGGAATGCTAATAACTGGCCTGGAAACTGTTCTTGTGATATTTTGGCAAAGGATATGCTAAAGAACTTTTTTCCCCAGTCCCAAAATTACTGTCTAAGGTTAGATTGAAGAGGTTTGGATTAATGGTATTGGCAGAGAAGATTTCAAGATAGCCCAGTATTGACCCTGTCATGTGGTTATTAGCAGCCACTCTTATTAGCAGATCTATAATGAAAAGGAGCAAGCTGAGCAAGGAAAAACACAAAGTGTACAGTGTGAAGAGAAAAGAGCATCAGGAAGTGTAATGGAGGTAAGACCTGTGGTCAAAGAGATAAAAAGTATAAAGAAAAGCTTAGTACTAAATGGTATAAAGAGAACGGAGACCTTGGGGCAAGACCCTACTCAGCTAACCTTTCAACTTGTGCATGAGAATTAAAAGAAGGATTAAGCAGTGAAGGAAACCATCACAAACAGAAAGCTAGTGCAAATGTAATTTTTAAAAGGGCCATGTTTCAGTCCCAGCAAGCAGCAGAGCTTGCTTTTCAGCCACGTGACTCTGGCTTTTGAGTCAAAGATACAAGAAAGGATTATGGAATCTCCCTCCACAGCTAAAAAAAAGCCACTGAGCCCAGCCCTGTGTCAGGGGTGTCCCTGCATGGAGGTCCAGAGAGGCCATTGTGTGAAGCTGTAAAGGTGAAACCTGAGTTACACTGAGACCCCAATGTGTTGGAAATGCTGTGGGAAACCAGCTGAGGAGAGCTGCTAGCGGGGAGTGGAACCAGCTCAAGAAAAATAATTGTGTTGCAGTCAACAAAGATGAAAGGAGTTGGAGATCTAAAGGTTACTTTACATCAGACATAGAGATTCAGAATTGGAGTTTGCCCAGCTGGTTTTCAACCTTGCTTAGGCCCAGTATTTCCGCACTGTGCTCCCTTTTGGGATGATAATATATATTCTGTGCCATTATATGTTGGAAGTATGTGATCTGTTTTCTTATTTTGATTTTACAGGGGATGGCATAAGTTTCAGAAAAACTTTTCAACTTTGGACTTTTAAACAGTGTTGAGACGTACAGACTATGGGGACATTTGAAGTTAAATTAGATGCATTTTGCACTACGATATGGTTACAAGCTTATGGTAGCCAGGGAGTGGGATGTGGGTGTTTCAACAGGAATGGTTCCCACAGGCTCATAGATTTGAATTCTTAAGAAGTGACACTCTTTGAAAAGACTAGGAGATGTGGCCTTCTTGAATGACATGTCTTTGGGGGGTGGATTCTGGGGTTTTAAAAGGTCAAGCCAGGCCCAGTGTCTCTCTCTTTGTGCTGTCTTCAGATCTAGGTGTAGAACTCTCAGCTCCTCTCCAGCACCATGTCTGCCTGTACTATGTATGCTTCCCGCCCTGCTGATACCGGGCTCACCTCTGAAACTGTAAGCCTGCCCCAGTTAAATGCTTTTTTCTGTAAGAGTTGTTGTGGTCACTATGTCTCTTTACAGCAGTGGACAGTGACTGCAGTCTGTTTGTTGACAAGGCTAACAGGGGATGTGGGATGTCTTAGGTCCTTGTTACTCACAAACAGCCTTTCTTACTGCTTTCCCTCCTGGGAGCATCTTCAACCAATTACAGCTTTGGATTGTTTCACTTTCATTAAAGAGACTGTGATAAATGCTTTGAAATACAGTCTTCTAGTATCTAAAGAGCATATTGCTCAGGTAGTGGCCTAGACCTCTAATCACAGCCCTAAGGAGGCTGGGACAGAGACCTGGTTGGGCTATGCAGAGAGACCTGTCTCAAAAAATCCGAAATGAGAAACATTGGAATAGGAATGACTGGAATGCTTAAGGAACTAGAATTCAATATAAGAATTAATAAAATGGGATTTAGTTGACTTTTTAAGTTACCCATTACAGATCATGTTTTTGTTAGTTAATCATTTTAGACTTATTTACTTTATGGATATGAGTGTTTGTTCACATGAATGTCTATGCACAATGTGACTCTCTGATTCCTGCTGAGACCAGAAGAGAGCATCAGATCTCCTGAACATGGAGCTATAGTTGGTTATGAGCTGCCGTGTGGGTCCTGGGAATTGAACTCAGGTTCTCTGCACAAACAACCCACTGCTCCTAACTTCTGAGCTATCTCTCCAACCTCTTGAGTCATAATAACAATAATAATAACAACAATAATAGCAGTAATAAGATTAATAGTAGTAGTAGTAGTAAGAGTAATAATAGTGACACCTGAGCCTCAATGGTAAAATAACTTCTTAGAATGCGCTAGGTAGGCCATGGCTCTGTTATCAGAACTGCAAAAGAAAAACAAAACAAAAAATAACAAAGTTAAAAACTAACAAACAAACAAAAAAACCCCTACTGCTTCTCAGCATTATGTTTAAAACATCATTAATTGTATCCTCTTGTTTTTCAGGTTTAAAGACACACACACACACACACACACACAGGAGTCTTACTCTACAGACAGGTAGACATCAATAACAAGCAATCCTCCTGCCTCAGCCTCCCAAGTGCATCAATTACTGGTATGAGCTATCACACCAGACTTGATCAGCATTGGGTTTGGCAAGGGATACAGTTTTACTGAACACCTTTAGCAGCCTGACTCAGTCTCTTCAGAGATCTCAGACTCTAGAGCTCTAGAGCTAGCATGAAACAGACATTTATTAGGAAAAATTGTTAAAGTAGATGTAACCACTGTGGGCTATAGAAAGAGAGACACTCAGAGAAAGAATAAGACATGCCCAAGGGTAGATGTGCCAAAATTCATGACTTCGGTGAGTTCTGAAATTACCTTCTGTGCTGGATCATTTTATTACATACCCTGGGCTGGCTCTGAACTTACTATGTACCCAAGCTGGCCTCAAACTCAAAGCAATCCTCCTGCCTCAGCTTCCCAGCTACTGAGACTACAGGTGTGTGCCACCACTCCTGCCTGGCCTTAGATTTCTTGTTTGTCTTATTCCGACTTACATTTTTCTCTCCCCTGTGGCCATCTATTCTAATACTTCTCTACATTCTATTTCCAGTATGTGATGTGTCAAGCTTACAATAAAATCCCCCGACTCCTATTCAGTTTACGCTCTAGAGCAGGCTTTGGCGGCTGCTCTCCAGGCTCACAGGGGCACAGAGTGAGAGAATCAAACGTGAGAAGCACAGACTGACAGCAGGAGATAAGAACAACCTAATCATAAGGAAGAAACACAAAACCCAAAGGAAACAGCCCTCACGGTGGGCATGCTGACACGGCACATGGGAAGCTTAGGAACCCAGGGCCAGTCTGGGCTATGGAACAAACTCTGTCTCAAAAATAACAACAATCCTCTAGAGAAAGACCTTGAACTATTAGAGTGAAGGCACTAAAAGTCCTCTGGGACACAATCTTCTTAATCAGTTACTGTTGTTTAGTTGGTTACGCTTTTTGTATTGTTTTGTTGGTTTTGTGAGACCCTGTGTAGGGGAGGCTGTCCTTGAATTCCTGATCTTCCCTCCATCCCTAAAACTCTGGCGTTATAGACATGAGCCACCATACCCAGCTCAGTGTTTTTAAACTTCATTATAATTTTTCTATTATTAGTTTGTTTGGTATTTGTGTGAGTGTGCATGGTCTAAATTTTTAACGGCGACTAAACAATGTTTTATGTTATGTATTATGGCTTCATCAATATTTTGTGGTTCCAATGACCTAACAAGAGCTTGTGCATGCTAAGCTCTCTACCTAACACGGAGCTACATTCCAACCCTTCTTTATTTTCATTTCAGACAAGGTCTCCCTAATGTACCCAGGCTAGCTCTGAACTCATGATTCTCTGGCCCCAGATCTCCAAGCAGCTGGCATCACATGAGGGCCCCGCCCTGCCCAGCCTGACTATGCAGATGTTTTCTCTGATCACAGGATGCACATTTACATAAACTGGGCAATTTACTGTCTGTCATTCCTGGCAATAATGATGACCTCCTTGTCTTTACTCTCCCACTTTCTGAATGCTGCTACTGGGTTTGTTCTTAAAAACAAAACAACAACAACAAAACCACTGTAGGTAGATGCTTCTGGTAGCATTACCTCATCTCCTAGAACACCTTTTTCTCACTTTTTAACCCAGCTTCTCCAGTCTAGACAGCTTCTCCAGTCTAGACAGCTTCTCCAGTCTAGACAGCTTCTCCAGGGCCACTTCTGTTCTGAGAATGACATTCGTGTCATCAGGCTGCATGGAAAGCACACTCAGCTGCTGGCTTTCCCTGCCTTGTTCTTAATCTTATGTTTGTTTGTTGTTTTGTGAATAGGAGGTGGCTAGAAATGAGACAATACTTCCTGCTTCCATCTTCCCATTCTGAGATTTCATGTAAAGAATTCTCCCTTACAAAGGCCCATGGTCATCAAAAACCCTGTGATTTCTCAGTTGCCAGTGGGACTCAAGGGTTTTTGTTGTTTTTTCAAAACAAAATCCCAATAGTTTGTTTTACCAAATGAAGACTCAGGCACCAGATGCTGAGATGAAAGCCTGCTGGCTCAGAGAGGCAGAGAAAGTATTCAGATTTCTTCTCAGCCAACCTCCTAGGAGGAAAAAGAGACCACTCTCCTTCACCACACTGTCTTAAAAAGTCTCCAAACCAATATCCCTCCTTTCTACTTCCTGTGTATCTCTCTGTCTGTCCTGATTTCCTCTTACTCTCAAGGGTTTGTTTTTTCTATATTCACTACCTGTCAACTGGTTGCTTGCTCCACCTCTTGACCTGTGGTTGACTTTACTTAATCTTGTTTACAATAAACAGAAGGCTCTTGGATTAAGTGTGTGTGCTAGATCTGAGCCACACCACATCAGAGACAGGTTTTTCTTTTCAGTACGCAATCTCACAGTGTGATAACACTATTGGATTAAAAGTGTGTGCTAGGGCTGAGCCACACCACACCTAGAAACAGGGTTTTCCAGTTCACAATCTCAGGGTTCTCAGTGCTATCAAATACAGATCGGTTGTGCTCTGGCATGAGGTTCTGTGAGACCTGGGTCTGGAATCCTGACTGTAGTGTGGAGGGAATGAGGAATGACAGACAGGCTACAGAAAAGTCAGCTGGGTTGTGAACTACTGTGTAACCTGTAACACACAGGTTTGGTACACACAGCACAGGGGGAGAGAAGTGAGGGGAGCAGTCTCTGCCCATAAACACCTTGGAGGGGGAAGCTGCAGTGGCTAGGTTTTGCTCACACTGGGAATTGTGGCTAAACACTTGGAATTGGATCAGAAGGCTTTACCATTCTGAGCCTAAACCCTATTGGGAAGACTTTGCCAACTTCATACAGGGCTAAGGCACTGGTACCTGCCATAGCCTCGCTCTTATGAGGCAAACATTCACTCGGGACTTCTTACACTCCCCACAAGATCCTTCCATTCTTGCCACAATGTAAGGCACAGCTGGGGAAATTGTTCATCAAGAATGCCCCCAAATTCTTGAAGGTTCTCCGGGGTATAGAACATAATCTTTCACATAATTGCTCAGCCTGGCAGTGAGGTGCAGTTGGTCCTCTGGAACAGACAGAGATGCGGTTCTCATAGCAACTGAACAAGGAGAGCTAGGGGGATGGTGCTAAGCTGGGAGTCAGTGATCCTATTTACCTGGGGTCTGAAGACTGCCAGCCACTTTCTCCAGCAGAGGTCAGAGGTACTCAGGAGTGATCTGTCTCACAGAAGAGTTACAAAAGTCAGGTGCTTAGAGCTGAGTGAGCTAGAGCTCAGCAAAGGTGTAACCAAAGGGCCAGGCTCCTGAGTAGCTTGCACATCTTCCACACAGGAAGATCTCCATATACAGCTCCTAGAGACTGTCTGGCTGGAAACGAGGAACTTGCACACAGGGTTGCCATTTATGTATTGGAAATATATGTGTTCAGAGTCATCCTGGCAAAGTTTATGAAGGTTACTCATCTTGCCCAAGTAAGAAAAAAAATATTTACATTATACCACAACACCAAAAACTATTAGAGCCGGTGCCTTGCCGCCCAGGTGTTGAACCCACAGAACCTTTGGACTCTGATAAGGACTTTGACAAAATCTGAAGCTGGATGACTCATTTGCTCATATTCACCTAGAGCAAAAGGTGGGCTTGGAATTGCTGCAATGTCACAACGCCATCCTGTCCTTCCAGGCTCCCATCCCCAGGCCATAGTACACAATGTACAGTGACTGACCGTACCCTCTGGGAGCATCTGTGAGGCCAGGACTCTGCCCCGCCCCACATCTCCATGTCCCAGAGGTTCTGAC
Organism: Micromys minutus; assembly: GCF_963924665.1. Taxonomy (NCBI): domain Eukaryota; kingdom Metazoa; phylum Chordata; class Mammalia; order Rodentia; family Muridae; genus Micromys; species Micromys minutus. The sequence continues at coordinate 45,907,021 of NC_137969.1, forward strand.
TCATACCTGCAAGACAAGCATTGCTATCTCTACCTCTCTGAACAAGTAGCATATTGAGCTGTAAATAATTTCTAATCTTCTACCTGCTTTCTGCTTTGACCCACAATTTGCATAAACTATGTTACTTAGTTTCCCGGTATTTGGGGGGTGCAGAGAGCTTTCTCTGATCTCTAACTTGGTTCTACTTCAGTCAGAGGACACACACTGACTTAGGGCCTGTCTTGCTTTCTGGTACCCTGATAAACACCCTGGCCAAAGCGCCCAGGGAGAGAAGAGTTTATTTGGTTTACATCTTCTAACTCCAATCCACCACTAAGGGAAGTGTAGGAGCTCACAGCAGTAACTGAAATGGAGGCCGTGGAAGGATGCTGCCTTCTGGCTTGCTCATCCTGCTTCCATAGACCACCCAATACTTCTGCCCAGGGGCACAGTGCTCACAGTGGCCCAGGCCCTTTTTATGTCACTTACTCAGGAAGAAAATGTCTCCTGGGCTTGTCTACAGGCTAATCTGATAGAGGCGTTCCTCCATTGAAACTTCCTCTTCACAGATGACCCTAGCTTGTGTCAAGTTGACAAAAATTAACCTTCACAACTTGCTTTCCTATAAATTTTTCATTTTTCCTTTGAGATAATGTCTTACTCTGTAGGCCTGGTGAGCCTGAAACTCACTATGCAGCCCAGGCTAACCTCTGACTCCCAGCTATCCTCCTGCCTCAGCCTCTTGACTCTTTGACCGCCACACCTAACCCTTTAAAGCATTTGAGCCTGGGTTGGTGTGTCTGGTTGTTTTCCTGTTGCTGTGATAAAGAAAGCATCACAATCGAAGGCAACCTAGAGAAGAGCAAACTTGTTTGGGTTTCCAGTTTCAGAGGGGGCCGATCACAGCACGGGAGGCACAGCAACAGAAATCACATCTCCAACCATAAGCCTGAAGCAGAGAGCCGGCAGGAAGTGAGGCTAAGCTGACTCCAGCAAAGCCACACCTCCTAAACATTCCACATCATCTCCTAAAGGTTCCATGGCTTCTTCCAACGAATGCTGCCAAACTGGTGACCAAGAGTTCAAATGCCTGAGCCTAAGGGGACACTTCTCATCTAAACCTCCACGGTTGCAGATGTCACTCAGTTGATAGCCTAGCATGCCTGAAGCCTTGCGTTTGATCCCCAGCTCTATGTAGACTCGATACAACAAAACAAAATCCCTTTAAAATTATTGAAACTTGTTTTACGGTGCAGAAGATTGCTAGAAATAATGTTCACCTACTGAGAGAAAATGCAACCCTTATTATGCTAATGGAGGCCCGAGGTCTGGGAAAGATGTGTTTCTCACTGTGAGCCCATGCACTGGAGTTCGGATTGTACGCAGCAGCTAATGAGTTCAGTAAATGTGGGCTCCCTCCCGAGAGAACTGGCTGCCTTTCTCAATGTTCTCCACACAAAATGGCAAAGATCCTAATTAAAAGCTGAACATTCCGGTCTTCAGGTATTTCCAAAAACAATGGCCATATGTTTGGATCCATATCTTTTTTTTTTTTTTAATGTGAAAACATGAATCCAGATCTTAAGTCTCGGGATTGATTATCTTTGGGAGGACTACTTTGTTTCCCATTTCAGAATTGAATATTCATAGTTTACTTTATTTACACGTAAATATATTTTGAAGGAAAATGTAATCCGTTTTGCTCAATATCACTGACAATTTAGACCAAGTGTAATGACACATGCCAGCAATCCCAGCACTGGAGAGTCAGAGGATGGAGGAACACTGGAAGTTCAAGGTTAGCCTGAGCTACAAGGTGAGCTTCACAACTATATAGCAAGACCCTGTCTCAGAAGCAACAGAAATTAATTAAAAACAGTGAGTAGCCACCCAGTGTGTTGAAATTGAGCCTAACTGGGATCAGCTCTAAAGTTTAACACATCAACAACCTGAAACAAAATGTGTTTAGAATAATTAGGTATTATGCGGATGCATTGCTGGCGCAGAATTATTTTTTTTATGATGTTTAGGAAAAAACCAGGGGCCTCAAACTTGGTAAGGACAGGCTCTCACTGAACCCAGAGCTCACTGGTTGGCTAGAGGGATTCTCTTATCTCCCCCTCCAAGTGTTGGAATACAGACATACGTCATGCCTGGCTCATGTGGATTCTAAGGATAAGTCCTTACACAAGAAGCAGTTTACCCACTGAACCTCTCCCCAGCCCAAGAATGTGCACTTCTAAAGATGCATTTTGGAGCAAGCAAGTAAGCAGCACCCTTCCATGGCTCCCTGCATCAGCTCCTGTCTCCAGCTTCCTGCCTTGTTTAAGCTTCTTTCTGACTTCCTTCAGTGATGAACTCTGTTGTAGAATTGTAAGCCAAATAAACCCATTCCTCCCCTAAAAATATATTTTAAAAAATTAAAAAATAAAGACACATTTTATTTTTAATTATATGTATATGTCTGTGTCCATGTGTATGTGCACATGAGGGCAGGTGCCAGTGAAGACCAGAAGAGGGCGCCAGAGCCCTTTAAGCTGGGATTACAGCTAGCTGTCAGCCAATGAGCCCTCTCTCCAGCAATTCTTATATGCTCCTACAGCTCACAACTAAAGAATATGAATGAAATATGTAATAATTAATATAATATGTTGTACATGCTATAGATGATGTAATATATATGTATATGATATATATTATAACAAATGAGCAGCAGTCTATTAACAGAAGTTGTCAGCCGGGAATGGTGCCTGGGTGGCTAAAAGTACTTCCTGTTCTTGCGGAGGACTTGGCTTCTCAGCACCTGCACAGTGGCTCACAACCGCCTGCAACTCTAGTTCGAGGGTATCTAAAGCCACCAGCTTTCCTCTGAGGCACACGCGTAGTAAAACGTTTATTAAATGCTGTTGGGGCTGGAGAGATCCCTGAGAAATTAAGAGGGACCTGGTTTTAATTCTCAGCAACTGCATGGTGGCTCACAACCATCTTCAAGTCTGGTTCCATGGAGTCCAATGCCTTCTTCTGATCTTGGGCACCAGGCACATGTGTGTACACAGACATACATGAGGAAGAACATCCTTATACATTTTTTAAATTATCAGTTTATTAAAACAAATGAATAGAAAGTTTCTGCCCTTCCCAGCTTATGGGGGTGGTTCTTTCTCTCCTGAGCACTCCTGCCCCTGAGACTCAGTTGTTTTGTTTGGTTTTGTTGAGGCAGAGTCTCATTAGATAGCCCCAGTGTCCTGGAACTCACAGAGATCCTCCTGCCTCTGCCCCAGCTACTTGTTTATTTGTTTGTTTGTTTGGTTTTTTTAAAAATTGTTTATTTTATTTATATGAGTACACTGTAGCTGTCTTCAGACACACCAGAAGAGGGCATCAGATCTCATTACAGATGGTTGTGAGCCACCATGTGGTTGCTGGGAACTGAACTCAGGACCTCTGGAAGAGCAGTCAGTGCTCTTAACCACTGAGCCATCTCTCCAGCCCATCGGGCATGATTTTCAATGTCTTCTTAATATGCTGGGCCAATGTGCTCTAACTTGGTGAGAGCTCTGGTGACAAACTCCCAGGCTGTTTGGAAGGCCTAGACTGAGGTGACAGCTCTGGTCTGCAGTAGTTCTGTGATGGCTCAGTCACTTGCATCTATCTGCTGGGTGTTTTCAATTAAATTTCCTTGGCATACCATGATAAATTTTGTTGTTGTTTGAAATGTGGGGTAGAATTAGCATGTGTATGTGAGACTTTGTACTCAATCCCCAACACCTCAGCCCCTGATTTGAGGCAGACTATCTGGTTCAAGGACAGACTGAACTACATCTGGACCTGTCAAACCCAACCAACAAAACAAAGCAAAACCCAGCAGTGTGCTCAAGCAGGGAACTGAAACACAGCATTGTTTCTGCCCCAGCCTGAACCCACCTGCAGCCACTGTGCCCAGCAAACATCAGTTTCTGAATCACAATAGAATTGTGTCTTTTTTATTTGTAAGTTTGTTTCTTTTGAGGTAGCCAGACTGGCCTTTAACCAACAGCATCCAGCTTCTGCCTCCTGAATGCTAGGATTGGTGTGTGTGATGTGTGTGTATGTGTATGAGTGTGTGTGTGTGTATGTGTATGTGTGTGTGTGAGTGTGTTATGATGGGTGTAGTGTGTGTAGTATATGTGGTGTGTGTGTGTGTGGTGATGAGTGTGGTAAGTGTGTGGTGTGTGTGGTATGTATGTGTGGTGATGAGTGTGGTAAGTGTGTGCTGTGTGTAGTATATGTGGTATGTGGTATGTGTGTGAGTGTGGTAAGTGGTGTGTGTGTGTGTGTGTGTGTGTGTGTGTGTGTGTGTTAATCTATAAATTACCAGTAACTCCCTAACATGTGATAATGCCACTGTGGACAGTGTGGACAAGAATGTTTTTGCAAGTGCTATCCAGGTGGAAGAACATTTGTGTAGCAGGCAAGGCGTGTGTTCATTCTACAGCACAGTATAAAGCCAGACATTGTGGCACACTCCTTTCATCCCAGAGCTGGGGAGGCAGATGCAGAGAAATCACAAACTTCCAAAGCCCATCATCACCCACACAGTAAGACAGAGCTTAGCTGAGATCGCGCGATACCCAGTCTCAGTTGTTTTCCAGTAGGAGATAATGAAGTTAAGAACCAAATTTCCACAAACAATACTGCATAGCTTCTTTGGAGCAACTGCTCCAAGAGAGGTAAAAAGAAATCACCTAAACAAAATACAAGAGAGAAAAATAGAATTAAGAATGTTAGTGAGTCAGAAAATGTGCATGCTGGTGTAGACTCTGGTCTCACATGTTGGGTGAACTGAAATTTTTTGCCATGGAGCTTGTCTGTTTTTGTTTGTTTGTTTTAGATGGGGTTGGGCTGGAGAGAAGGCTCAGCCATTAAAGGCTAGGCTCACAACCAAAAATATAAGAGATAGGGTATTATAGCCCAGGCTAGCTTTAATCTCGTTTGTAGCTGAGGCTGTACTCCACCTGGTACAATAGTTGAATCTCTGCAGCCAGCTCCCAAGAGCTACAATCCATGTGTGAGCCAACAGGCTGGGCCTGTCTGGAATTCTTTCATTTTTCATGTTACAGCATTGGATTAAAACCCCCAGACTCCCAGCAGAAAACTCCTACAGCTGCTTTCCTTCTTCCTCCTTTCTGGTGACTACTTTTGTCTTGAGACAGCATCTCACTTAAAGCCAGCTGAGGACAACCTTAAATTCTTGTCTAAAACAAGAGTACAGTGTGACTTTCCTAACAATCTTCCTACTGTCCTGTAATTGTAGGAGTCTACAGTGACTCCTTTGACTCCCTCATTTCTGTAATCCTCTGTTACAAGTTTCGCTGTAATCTCTGAGGTAAGTGCTGGGGTATCTCCCAGGTCACCCCTCAGCCACTGGAAAGGTTGGAGGGTGACAACTCCCATGTACAGTCTTTCTGGAAATTGCCTTCCTGCAGATAGAGCTGCCTCCCCCAAGGACACGTCCCTGGGCAGCCTAAGAGCCTGCGCCTGATGACTGTTCATTGCAGGAATAAGAAGAGCCAATGGGAAATACCTGCTCACCCCAGAATGTCTCTGCTGTTGTGATTACATCACAATATTCTGCAGAGTTGTACAGGTGCTGAGTTGGAAAACGTATTAACAATCAGCTGCACGGAAATCTCTCTGTCAGGTCGTTTCCTGGGCAACCTAACCTAAGACAATTTGGTTTAAAAATAAAATGGTTTAAGGAAACAGATTCTAGAGCTGAGGATGTAATTCAGATAATGAAGTGTTTGCCTAGACAGCACACGTCACTGGGTTAGATTCCCAGCACCACATAAAGCCAAATGTGCCAGCATATACACATCACTGTAATGCCAGCACCCAGGGGATGAAGTCAGGAGCCACATACCAAGCCAAGTTTGAGACCAGCTTGTGCTCTACAAGACTCAGTCTCAAAACAAAAACCTCAGCAGTAACAGAAACAACCTTTAATATTAGATTTTGGAACTGGATCAGATATTTTCCATCTGCCAGTGAAGACTCCATCGCTGCAGCTTGCAATACAACTGTTGACTCTTTTCTGTAAACTTGGGTAGAATACTACTATACGGGAATGAACCACCCAGGAAAATACCTAAGGGTTTTGGCACGTTGGGGAACATACAAATGACAGACAATGGAGTCAGGTGCCTCACTGTAAACTGGCACCAAAAGACTGAAGGTGTTTAGCCAGTCCAAGGTCAAGTATGAAAACCAGGAAAATCTCTTATGATTTGAAAATGAAATGTGGCTGGAAGCCCTCATGTATTTCAGGGTGGCTGTCAGTTGATGGGATTTGGGGAAATGACTGGGTCTAGGTCATTGGCACTTAAACATCAACACTGGAAGAAGTGGGTCACTTTGGATGTGCCCTAGAAGAATAAAACTTGTCCCTTCCATGGCCCCCTTCCCGTCTTCCACGAGGTGAACACCTCCGCTCCTCACGTCAGTCACTCTTCACCTTTAAAAATTTTTTTTACTTATTCACTTTACATCCCTCTCTCTGCCCCCTCCTATCTGCCCCCTGCCATGGTCTCTCTCCTATTCCCCCTTCCCTTCTCTGAGCGGGTGCTCCTCCCAGGTCTCCCCCAAGCCTGGCACTTCAAGTCTCTGTGAGGCTAGGTGCTTCCTCTACATTGAGGCCACACAAGGCAGCCCGGCTGGATTATACCCCAGGTGTGGGCAACAGCTTTTGGGATGGCATTCTTGTCACCTTATTTTTTGAGGTCAGATCTCTCCCTGACCCTGTAGATCACAAATTTCTCTAGGCTGGGTGGCCATCGTGTTCCAGGGATCTTTGTGTTCTGGTTTTCCCAGGCCTTCATAAAAAGTGCATGTCACCAAGCAGGACTTCTTATGTGTGCAATGATTGGTGTTAATTGTCTACTTGATGACATCTAGAATCACCTAGAAGAGGCCTATAGCCATGTTTGTAGAAGGTTATCTACAATATGTTTGTAGTGGCTATTTCTTGTTGTCAACTTGACTATATCTGGAATGAACCACAACCCAGAATTGGAAGGCTCACCTGTGATCCTGATCTTGAGGCTGGGAGATACAAGTTTCTGAGCTGGATCTTGGCATGGAGATCTTGAGGCATAGTGACTATGAATCCCAGGAAAGTAAGGCAAGGAGATCTCAGAGTTCAAGGTCATCTGGGACAAAGCAAGTCCAGGATCCAGATGTGATGGTACATATCTTAATCTGGGCCACACTTTCTGCTGGAGACCTACATAAGGGCATTGGAAGAAGGAAGATTCACTCTTCTTCACCTGCTTGCCTTGTGGGACTGAGAAACTGCTAGATCCCTGGACTCATATTCACAGCTGCTGCTGACCATTGTTGGGAAATTGGACTACAGATTATAAGTCATCAACAAATTCCCTTACTATACAGAGACTACCCATAAGTTCTGTGACTCTAGAGAACCCTGACTAATACAATCATGTTAATACAGGTAGAACACACATCCACTTTACGAGGCACCATTTTGGGGCAGGGACACTGGACTATGTGAGAGTAGAGAAAGCAAGCTGAGCATTGGCCTGCACTCATCCGTTGCTCTCTGCCCTTTTAATTTATGTGTATGTGGGATGGGGTACATGCCATGGCATATGTATGAAGGTCAGAGGTCAGCTTACAGGACTCAGTGCTCTCTACCATGCAGGCCATGAGAAAGCAAACTCAGGTTGTCAGGTCTGGCAGGAAGTACCTTTAACCTTTGAGTCACCTCAAGGGCTGCTCTGCTCGACTCTTGTCTGTTAATGCTTGATGACTAGCTGCTTCAAGTTCTGCCAGCCAGGCTTCCCACAGTGATAGTGGCCTGACTGTGAATCAAGGAAACACTTTCTCCTCCGACATATCAGGATTTTTCATAGTGGTAAAAAATGAAAGTGAGACACTGTGAGTGCTGGGAATCAATGCAGGTCCTCAAGTGTCCCCACGGTTGTATGGCAAGCACTTTGTGACTGTTAAGACAGAACTTTATGTAACCCAGACTGGTCTGTAGCTCACTATGTAGCTGAGGATGGTCTTGAACTTCTGATCACGGGCATTGACACATCTGGTCTCAGTGGAGTTTATATAAAGACTCACATCTCTTGTAAGCAGAATACAGAACAGAAAAGAAAGAAAAAAAACTTAAAGCCAGGCTCAACATTTGGCATGTCTGTTATGTCAAAGTCAGTGTCCTGGGGTCTGGGGATGGCTCAGTAGGTAACGCGCTGTGGAAACATGAGGCCCTGAATCCAGACGAGCATTCAAAGATAGATTATCAGAGCAACCCTACACTGCTCTGATGCTACCAGAGGTAATATCAACTGGTGAACAGTAGGTACAAAGAGCATCCATGTAGGAAAAATGCTACAGAGAATGTCTAGGCGAGCTCTAATGTCACATTACTGTGGAGATCCCTAGGGTACTGGAGCAAAAAAGATGTTACTCTCACAGAAGAATTTTATGAGCATTTGAAACTAACATCATTGTGTAAAGATACTACATTGTCTTTATTCATTCTATAGTTGAGGGACATCTAGGCTGTTTCTATTTTCTGGCTGTTATGAATAAAGTCACAATGAAAATAGTTGAGCAAGAGTCTTGTGATAAGTTGGAGCACCCTTTAGGTATAGCTGGATCTTGAAATGCATTGATTCCCAATTTTCTGAGGAACCGCCATATTGATTTCCATAGTGGCTGAAGAAGTTTGCAGTCCTCAGTGATAAAGGACAGTACATAGTAACCTTCAGCTGAAGCAGGTTATGCAAGGGCAAGAGGAAAACCTGGTGGTGTTTCCGAGAAGGCTGATGGTTGCAGTACAAACTTAAGAGTTCTTTAGAAAGCCGGTTGGATGGTGTTTTGCTGGAGCAAACACAGGTGAAAAGCTAAGGCAGACTCATGAAGGAACATTTAGCTGAAGCAGACATAGGAGAAAGGATGTTCTGCTAAAGCAAGCACATGAAAAGACACATGGTGAAGGATTTGTTGCTAGTGACAATGCATGTGTTGGTCCGCCTTACATTGCATAGTTGAGCTGCATTTGTCAGAAGTCCATAGAGAGAAACACACCAAAATTTTTTGGTGGTGTACTGCAGTTTCTTGCCACGTCTGTGGACTTGAGCTGATTGGTCGATGTTAGCTGAGACAGGTGCATGTGTTCAGGCGAGACATGTGATGAGGTAAGACCCAAGGAGGACACGTGCTGGACAATGGTGGGGCTGACTTAGTCTTGCTTACAAAGCTCGCTGTACAATGCTTGTGGGTCTCATGTCTGATCACTTCACTGAGAGAGGGACAGCTGAGAACTTTTCCTGGGGTCCCTCCTGGTCCCCACAGCTGACTTGAGCTGAGGCTGAGGGCTGGCTGTCTCTTCTAGGTGGTGTCACCTCTGCTGATTTGTGTTTGCTATCCCAACTCTACCAAACTGAACTGTTGGTGTATCCGTGAGGTGTTTGTGAGGGACCTAACTGCTGCTGTTCACTTGTGAAATAAACTGCAGATTTCCAGACAGCACAGACAGGAGTTGTTTCAAAAAATCATTTTCCCCATAACCTTTCTCACTACCTCTGCTGGGTGGTGGGATAAATGGAAGGCTAACGTGTTCAGGAGCCATCACTAAAAATAAGCTTTGAAAAAAATTAAAGTTACAGATGGGACTCTCAGAAGACATATTGTAATTAAAAACCTCCCCACAATGAAAAGCCCATGGCCAAATGGATTTACTGCTGAATTCTACCAAACTTTTGTGGAAGATTTGATACCAACACTTCCAAGCTGTTTTATGAAATAAAAAAGGGAGAACCATTACCAAACTTGCTCTATAAAGCCAGTATAACCCTGATACCAAAAGCAGATTAAAAATACAATAAAAAAGAAAACTTCATAGGCTAATCCCTTTGATAATCACAGATGCAAATATTTTCAACAAATGCTTGCAAGGGTAATTCATGTGCATTATTAAGAAGATACTATATCACAGCAAAGTTGGTTTCATTCCAGGGACACAATAAAGTTTCAGCCTGCACACCATATTTCACACATACATACACACTATGTATTAATATAATACACCATATTAATAGACTTAAAACAGAAATCATATGATCACCTCAATAGATGCAGAAAAAGCATTTGACAAAGTTCTAAATGCCTTGGCAATAAAAATACTTTAGAATATTAGAAATAAAAGGAACATACCTCAACACATAAAGGATACTTATGACACTTTTATAGCCAATATTAGACTAAGTGGGGGAAAACTTAAAGTATTTTCACAAAACCAAGAATAAGACAAAGGTGCCTTTTTTCTACACTCTTGTTAAATATAGGTACTTTTGGCAAAGTGACAAGATACAAAAATGAAAATATAAAACCAGTAAGTTTCGTATTTATCAATAACAATACCTGAGGAGCTGTCCTGGTCAGTTTTTATTGTCAACTTGATGTTGAAGTCTGCTACCCAAGCATAGCTGCAGCCATTTTGTCCCGACATTTCATATTGTTACTGACACAGAAAAGGAGCTTGACTCGGAACAGGATTAAGCTGGCCACATGCTCGTTATGTTCTGAGGTTTGTTAATCTTAAGAAATCCCACAGCCATAGCTCCACTTAGGACCAATCAGAATAAAGGTCAGTTAGAACTGGTCTGTCCAGCCGCCAAAATAACCTGAGTCAGCCGACCACCAGGTGGTGCTTCCTAAACCCGTACAGGAGCTCTTTGTGGGTTCTGCTGTATAAACTGACCCTGAAAAAATATTCAAGGCCCAGTCAGCTCCAGAGTCTGGTCTGCAGTCTTGATGGATCAGTCTTGGTGTATGTGTTCAATAAACCAGCCCTGTTTAACTGAGATTAATGTCTGAGTGGTTTGTGCAGCAACTCCCAGACTTCAACACTTGACACGACCTAGAATTACCTGAGAAGAGGGAACTTTGTATGTTTCAACTCTTGTATAGGTATTATGCCCATGTGACTCATTTAAAAATACAGTGTTTAGTGTTAGTCCTTTTAATAGCTGCTATTACAAACTGTTAGGATAACTAAGTAATACAAGTTAACAGCCATTCAATCAAACTCATCATCATGTTAGATACTTGTCTGAATTATCACAGAAAAAAAAAAATATCCTGGGTTGTACAGATAATAGGTAGCTGGAGACAAGCAACATTTGCTTGTTCAGATGCGCTATGAATAAGATGGTCCTCAAAAATCTCAAAGACTAACAGTTAAAATTAAACATAATTTTACTAATTTAAGATCTTTTGTGACACTGAGACATTGCAACTGCTAGAAGTACCTATTCAACTTGGGAAAGGGTGATAAGCATCAAAAACCTCCATATGGAGTTAATTCAACCATGGCAAGCTAGCCACCTGGCCAAGAAAATGACATAACTTCATCTGCAGACAGAATGCTGTCCAGAAAGGATAAACCAACACAAGGAAGTCAACAGCCAAACTTTGCCAAGACAGGGTAAGCAAGTCCTTCATAATTCCTGCTTCACAAGAGGTCTGTCAGATACTCTGGGCCAGAAGGCTGAAGATCAATGCTCCAATGCTATAGAGAATATTGGGGACTGTCCAGGTGGTCAGTTGTCTCTGTCATTTCTATGGTTTTGGGAGCTGCATCCTTGTGCTTCTAACACACTCAGGTAATATTTATTCCTTCTCATGTCTCTAATGAGGTTGAAGACTAGATAGTCTTCTATAGATAGTCTTACTACAAGCTTATGCTGTTCAGGAGAAGATGTTCTAAGTCTAAGAACATATTTTTAGGATGGTAATATAAGTAAGGATAGAAATTGATTTTGATACAAAACTCTGAACTCACCAAGATAAGATAGATGATACAATCCTCGATCTAAGTTGCCAAATACAAATGGACTGGATATTATGTATGTAACTCAAAATAATTTTCATAATTGTTTTTACTGTATATTGTTATTATTAAAGAGAAGAAGCCTTTTTATTTAGACTAAAAGGGGAATTGTTGAAGTTTGGTCTGTTGCTATGTTGGTATGTATTGTAATGCTAAATACTGGCTTTGGCTCTCCCAGGGACAAGGGAATCCTCATGTACACCAAGTTATGCTATGTAACCTTGCCCCCTAAGTTATCCCTGATTGGTAAATAAAGATGTCCGCAACCTACAGCTGGGCAGAAGAGAGATATGCAGGGTCTCAGTCCCCAGGCTTGAACCAAGAGAGAAGAAAGAGATGATTGAGAAAAGAAAAGATGCTATGAGGTAAGTGGATCATGAATCATGACCACAAAGAATGGCCAGTCCAGGTAAGAGCAGCCTGGACAGAACATGGCAAATTCTATCTCAGGATCATCCATAGTGAAGTAGGCAAAACAGCTTAGAGGGTAGATATCCGCCCAGCTCTAGTGCTTGTTATATTATAAATCTAAAGGGTGTGTGTCTTTTATCTGGGAACTAAATTGTCTAAGGCAGTATAGAAACCCAAAATTAAATATTTAATACAACAGAACCTCAACTGAAGAATTGTCTTGATCAGATTGGTCTATGGCCAGGTCTGTAAGGAAATGTGGTGATTCATGTGGGAGATACATGGCCACCATGGGCAGCACTGTGAGGCTATTGGCCAGGCCACTTAGGGAAAAGTTTCAGTTGCTCCTCTTTCTGGGACTTTCCAAAACACCCAAGAATTCTGTGAGGCTCTTAGCCAAGTCATGTTGTCCCCTCTCTGAGACTTTCTCAAAACACCCAGTTCTGAGAAACAAAACAAGGACAGAATATACTGGCTGACAGCCTAAACCCCCTCATCCAATGAATCTAAGGGTCACTGCACCAATGAGATGCCACCACCCCATGCTGTTGCTGAAATCTTCCCTCAGAACTGTGCAAAAAGTGTGTACTCTGAAACCTCGGGGTCATCTCTGCCCCGCTTGCAGGATGACCCCACTGCACTGAACCAAAAGAATAAAACCTCTTGCTTATTGCATTATTCTTAGCTTCTGTATCTCTGTGGGAGTGGACACCCCAGTCGTCGAGCCACACAGGTCCAACAGCACCATCCCTTGGCAGGAGGGCTCTAAGAAACAGAGAAAAGCTTGAGAAATGATAAGTATTCAGCATTTCTGCAGTTCTCCATGGTTCAGTTCCTGCTTGAGTTCCTTCAGGGATGGACAATGACCTGGGAGTGTGAGGTGAGATAACCTTTCCTCTCTCGGGTTGCTTTGGTCTGGGTGGTTTTATCATAGAAACAGAAAGCAAACCAGAATAGGGAGAAATTGTACAAAGAATCCTATTCACAGCTGCTCACACACACTCACACACAACACACACACACACACACACACACACACACACACACGGGGGTGGGGGGAGAACTCACACTGGAATAAACCTAATCCTGCAAGCCCTATGCACTGAAACTTTAAAACACTTGAGAGATGTTGAGAAAGACACTAGAAGATGGAGTAACCTCCATGCTCGTAGGTTGGAAGTCAGTGTTGTGTAAACAGCCATCTTGCTAAAAGCCATCCGAAGGCTCACTGTACTCTCCATTGGGAGTCCAATTTTATTCTTCTATAGAAATAGCAGTTCTAAGACAGCCAAGGCAAGGGCACAGTTGCAGACAAGGACTCCACAAAGGACCATGTGGACCAGCAAAACAGATAGAGAATGCAGAAGTCAATCCACATAACATAGGCACCCAATGTTTGGCAAAGGTGTCAAAAACATGCAATGGAGAAAAGCTATCATAATCAATGAATGGTGCTGGCAAACTGGATACCCACGTGAAGTAGCATAAAATTAGATCCATATCTCTCACTATGAATTAAAAAAAATCAACCTCAAGTGGACCAAAAGCCTCAACTTGAAACACAAAATGCTGCCAGGCAAGGTAGAACATGCCTTTAATCACAGCATTCTGGAGGCAGAGGCAGGTGGATCTCTATGAGTTCAAGGCCATCCTGGTCTACAAAGTGAGTTCCAGGACAGCCAGGAATCTACACACAAAAAAAAAACCTTTGTTTAAAAAGAAAAAGCGAAAAACACCCCTCAAAAGACCTTATAAAATGCTAAATTACAGTACCCAGTGTATTAAATTCTCAAAACAAAGTAGAGCAAGAATAACAATGTTTTTACATTTTTTAAATGAAATAAACTGGACATGGTAGCACATGCCTTTAATTCCAGCAGTTAGCTGGGAGGCAGAGGCAGGTGGATCTTTGAGTCTGAGGCCAGCCTTGTCTACAGAATGAGTTCAAGACAGCCAGGGCTGCATGGAGAAACCATGTCTTGAATATCAGATAGGTAGATAGGTAGATAGATAGATAGATAGATAGATAGATAGATAGATAGATAGATAGATGGATGGATGGATGGATGGATGGATGGATGGATGGATGGATGGATGGAGAGAGAGAGAGAGAGAGAGAGATGATAAAAATTTTAAAATAAAATGCTGTAACACTAAAGAGGAAACACTGAACCATTTCAGGGTGTAGAAATGGCTGAGAAACTTCTGAGTAAGATTTTAATAGTACAGGAAATGCTTCAAGAATTAACAAATGGGATTATGTGAAGTTAAAATCCTTCTTCACAGCTCTGGAGAGATGACTCGACAATTAAGAACACATCTTGTTCTTGCACTGGACCAAGTTCAGTTCCTAGTATCCACATGGGGGCTCACAGCAATCCATAGCTCCAATTTCAGGGGACCCAATTTCTGCAGGTACACATATAATACAAATACATACATAGGTGAGAGACCCCCCAGGACTCAAAAGGATGGCCCTTAGATGAAATGTTCTATAGTGGAAAAAGGGAACTTGTAGAGCCCACCTCTACAGAAAAACAGGCCATCAAGTGAAGGATGGGGGTTATAGGTTGATGTCAAAGCAATACATGATTGGACAGAGGAGAGTGGGGTGGGGACAGAGTTCTGAGAAGACAGAAGAGAAGGAGAGAGGCAAAGATTGGAGAGGAGGAAGATGGAATCAGATGGGACATGGATGTTTTTCTCTCATTTCTATAGATTGATAAGGTTGTTATGGTTATTTCTAGGAGTTTCTATGGGTCAATTTGTCTTATCTGGATAGGCTGTTTATATCTTTGTCCATTGGATGTAATTTTATTGTGTAGAGGGTTTTCGGATTGAGAATTTAATATATAAACCTGCTTGATAAGTTACCGAGCTTTGGAGTCATGTTTGTGCCAGGTGGTGGAGCAATGGAACACACTGGGGCCGTCCACTCCAGACAGAAGTAACAGGGTGGGCGGGGTGAACCATCTGGGAAGGGAACCGTGTGGAGTTTATGAAAGACCCCCGAAGAGGGGAGACCCTCAGTCAAGTCTCGGGATAACAAGACCCCCCAAGAACTCACAAGAGACCATCCTTGCTGCAATTACATGAAGTTTTTTATGAACCAGTGCACTGGGGTCGAGACTCATATCCCTCGAAGGGTTAGAGGAATCTGACCCTAAGTAGCTGAGAGAAGGGGTTTTTAAGGAAAACAAACCATAACGGGGGGGGGGAAGGGGGCGAGTACATCATTGGAGAATACCAAAAATACCAGTGAAGAATCATAAGGGAAATACCTGGTTTCTCAAGATTGCCTATAAGGTGAAAATTACCAGTGAAGAATTGCGAGGGGAACATCCGGTTTCTCAAGTTTGTTTATAATGTGTTATTTAACTTTTATGTTTTTATGGTCAGTCAGTTTCTAAAACAGAGTCACCCTGACCTTAGGGCCATAAATTCTTTTATGGTCAGCCAGTTCCTGGAATAGAAGGATAGTATTGCAGAACTGGCTAGCTTACATTTTTGGCTCTATTCTACCTGCTAGGGGTCTTCTACTTTACCTGTTAGGGGGTCAGGCTTTATCCTGGTCTTTCAGTGTACAGCTTGCGGACCGAATGACCAAGTGCATGTGCTCAGCTAGAGCAGCATCCACGGAGTGAGACTTCAGGGCCGATAGCAACAGCATCATTTCACTGTTTACCTCAACAGGTGGCGAACCAATGTGTTAGGCAAGAATCCACTAAAAAGTAAAGGCTTCAACCTAAGTTAAAGAGAAAGTTTTATTTTCTAAGTAGGAGGGGGCCAGTGCCATGTTGAGTCACGTGATGTCTCAAGCTGGGGGTGGGGTGGACCTTAAACAAAAGCAGAGACAACTTCTCCTGGGAGGCAGTAGGGGTCTTTCTAGGAGAAGGCAGGAGACCATGAACACAGAGAAGGAGAGATTAGTAGCTGCTTGATTCTTTGGCAGAATTGTTTTAAAAGATTAAAAGCTGGTTAGTTTGTTTTAAGATGGTATAAAGAATTAATGTACAAGTCAAGTTTGTTTTTCTAGTTAGAAGAACAGAGTATAGAGAGCACCTGAATCACGTGGGAATTTTCACACGTGGTTTGGAACTAAGAGCTCTGTACACCAGGCAGAGTAAGTACAGAAATATGTTAGAGAAGTTATTAATAAGTAAAGATCTGACGCTCCAAAGTGAAAGCTGGACGGATCAAAATACATTGGACTAAGGTCCTGGTTTTACAAATTGCTTACTTATTGATTTGTAAGTGATAGTAAGTCAGTTTGCTTTGTGAATTACCCCACTAAGGCCACATGGTTTGTCAGATGCTGGCCAGCGAGGGTTTATAATTATCTTAATTGTTTATATTATTTCAAAATGTGTATGATGTTTAGTTTTGTATTTATATTGTAACTCTGGGGGAAAAAATTACAAGATACAAGATATTCTTGTTGCCAACTAAGGGACACGTTATTTTGAGAGAAAGGTTTTATCTTTGTGTTTTTAAAAAGTGTGATTCGGTTCTATGTGCCTTCCAGAGTTATATGGATCAGATTTGATAGAGATAGACCACCTGAAAAACTAAATTCAAAAAGATCAAACAAAATATTTCTCAATACTAAAATGTTTTCTCTTGAGTTTTATATATTTACAGAATGTGCAGCTATGGTGAGGCTTGTCATCAGAGTGCTAAACTGGCCCGATTCCAGACATCAGAGACAACAATCGCCAGTGTGGCTTTCCTTCTTGAGGCCTGTCCGGCTTCCTCATCCCCCTCCTCCCTTCTAAATCCTCAGCGCCCATATATTCAGCTTGAAGAAGCTATAAAGAGTCATCACTTGATTCCCTGGACTTTGGGGGCTGAAGGTGGTTATTGTAAGGTTATTTTATGAACAATTTAGAAATGTTCATAATTTAACAGGGAGGAATTAGCCAGATTAATTTATACAGCCATAATCTTCTTTTGGTAACTAAGCTAAAGTCATATCTTACACTGGTAGAAATCTTTCTAACTGATCCAAAGTTGAAGCTATAATCTTTACAGTGGTATAGAATTTATTTGATAGAGATTTAAGGTTTTCAATGGTATAATTTCTTATTGATTAGTATTGCTACTTTCATTTAAGTATTGTACTTATACAATACATTTGGAAATGCAAGGTTTAGACCCAGTCCTATAACTAATATTATACTTCTGTTTTTAGTTGATTAAACAATACTAGTTAAGGGCCATATAGTAAACTTATGGTTCTGAATCAATTAAAAGGGTGTTTTTAAATATTTCAATTAAAAATGGCCAGGACTAGTCAAGGCTTAATAGTTCAGAAATGCTTTTTATAGTTAGATGGTTTTCAAAAACATCAGGAATCCATAAATTATGACATTTAATGTTATTTATCTTTTGTTGAAACAGTCCTTACAGTACCCCTTTGGTGGATTTAATGAAGAAATTGAGGATCTCTACCTCCAGATAAGGTATGCTTTGTGGCTAGGAAGCCACTTGGCAGAAACTGCCTATTTCATCTACAGACTAATACTGTCCAGAAAGGGGCACATGATGCAGAATAGTCAACTGATAATCTTTGCTGAGTCAAAATATCAGCCCTTCAAGATTTCTGCATTTTAAGTAGTTTTATAGCCTACTCAAGCTAATTAACTTTGAAAAAACATAATCATTTAGAATATTTTCAAGTGATAATAGTTGTACACAACTTACATTTAAAGGTAATTTTTTTAAGTAAACAGAAAAGGTGATTTGTGGGTTGATATTGAAGTGATACATGATTGGACAGTGGAGAGGTAGGCGGAGAAAAGATGAGAAAACGAAAGAGGAGGAGAAAAAGGGGGATTCCAGGAGGAATCATGACGGGGCAGGAGAAGGAAGATTTAGATCCAGGTGGTCCTAATTGGCAATAGGTAGATATGATTATTTTTAAGGGTTTCTATAGGTCTTTTTACCTCATATAGAAGGGCAGGTTGTATCTTTGTCCATTAGATGTAAGCTTATTGTGTAAAGGGTTTGTGGATTGAGAATTTAATATATAAATCTGCTGGAATAGCTAAAAAAAATAGATAAAACCAGACTAAAATTTATTCAATTTCTTTTGTGAGACAGAGAGGATCAAATATTTAATATGGATCAAGAATCTGAAAAAAACTAGTTGGGTAGCGGTGGTGCATACCTTTGATCCCAGCACTCCAGAGGCAAAGGCAGGTGGCTCTCTTTGAGTTCAAGACCAGCCTGGTCTATAGAGTTCCAGGACAACCAGAGATACACAAAGAAACCTTGCTTCAAAAAAAAAAAAAAAATTTAAAAGTCTGAAAAATGTTCTTAACTTTCCGCCCTCCAAAATCTGCTACTATGAGTTTTCTTTATTATTATTATGCATGCACATACATGCGGAGATGCTCTTAGTCTAAGACTGTGGTCGAAAACTAAAGTCCTATATAAATATAGGACTAGTGACATCTACATGGTCCATTTACATAACTAGGGGTCAGAATGATGGAATTGGGCGATGGTTACATTGTATTGAGAAATGCAAACAGCCAGGTGCTAATGGTAGGGTAACCTCAGCATTTGAGAAGTTAAGGCAGAAGGATCATCATGAGTCCCAGACCAGTCTAGCCTACAGAGGAAGACCCTTCCAAAACACGGCATTAAAAGGTAACAACAAATAAGGACTTACACTGACTCCTGAAGCTGTACAATGTACATGGGAAGGAACCAACATGGAGACAGGACTGACCTTCGGGGGTTAGATTTGTGGTGGGGGAGGTTGTATTTTAATTCCTTGCTTTATTTTATTTTATTTTATTAAGGCAGGGTTTCACTATGTGGTCCTGGCTGGTCTGTCCCTAAGCTCACCACATAGACCAGGCCGACAACCTCCAACATCAGGGCCCCGCCTGCCTTCCCTCTCAGGTGCTGAGACAAAGACTTGCCCCACCACAATCAGTTGTGGGTTTTTTTTTTTTTTTTTTATTTCCTTTTGTGTTTGTCCTTGCCCACAGTTTCCAAAGTTACTATAATCAACAGGGATTCTTTTATAACTAAGAACTGTTACTCCACCTGAAATTCGATCTGGAGGAATCCACGAACAAAGGCCTTAGCGTGCTCCGGGCCCTCTGTACTCAGATGTACAGAGTAAACTTGAAGCATCGAATCTCGGTTCAGGCAGCATCCTTCCAATGTGCGTGAGTACCATGCGGCCAGAGGTAAAGGCAGAGGAGGGGGTAGATGGTAAGAGGGTATGGGTGCTTTAAATGATTATTGCCTTGTTACAGTTCTCCTTCCAAGTGGTCATATAGTAACATCGTAGCTAAATGAGCTATTTTACACTTTTAGAACTGACAAACTTCACTAATTACCAGGACCATCCTTTTTTAAATAGACACGGTGTCATGTATCCCAGGCTACATAGCTGAGGATGACCTTGAACTCCTGATTCTCCTGACTTTACCCTCTGAATGCTGAGATTACTAGTGCTAGGGATCTAAACAAAGCCTTGCTCGTGCTAGGCAAGCTCTCTGCCAACAACCCCCCCACCCCAAGCTCATTTAATGCTTTTTCCGGTGTTCACAGGGGCTTTGAGGTCTAATGTGCATGCTGTTAGGAATCTTGTCTATACCAGAGAATAACAACTCTCCCAAAAAATAATACATGAAATTAAAATTAGAACATGTGGGTCAGAGCTGGGTGTGGTGCTCACATCCAGAATCCCAGCACTTGGGAGACTGAGAGGCAGGAGTTCAGCCCAGGCAACATTGTAAGACTGCCCCAAAAGGAAGGGGGCCATGGTAGAGAGATAGCTCACTTTAAAATCAGGTACTGCTTTTCCAGAGGACCCAAGTTCAATACCAACACCCATGCCAGGTAACTTACAACCACCTACAACTCACACCTACACACAGAAAGAAATGGGGGGAGGAGAAAGGGAGGGAGAGAGAGAGAGACTCTTGTTCATAGTCGTGGTTAAAAGAAACCTTTCTGTTGTACATAAGAAATGAAAAGTTGCAGGAGATGGAGCTGGTCAGGAACAACTGACCTGACACTTGTCAGGCTGTATATACCCAGCCCTGCCACTGCCCTAAAGAACGCACAAAGGAGCGGGTGAAATGGGAGACAAGCTCTTCACACAGCATGCTTCCACGTCATAGCCATCTTGAAGCTGTGTGAACCTACTCTAGTGAGTTCTGTAAGAGCAACACAAGACCCCACAACATGTACCGTGGAATGTTGATCTTCATTAAGGCTCCCAAGATGTTTACCTGATCAAACATCAGTTTGGCTGCCATGAGCCTGAAGAAGAGTATTTAGCCCACTCACCATGCAGCACACAGAGTTGGAACACAGTGAGAGCTGCTTTTTCACTTTTTATGTGATTCCCCTGTGTGTGTTTCTATGCATAAGATGCATGCGGTGCCCACAGAGGCCAGAAGAGGGCACCAGATCCCTTGGAACTGGAGTTTACAGATGGTTGTGAGCCACCATGTGGGTGCTGGGAACCAAGCTCATGCACTCTTAAACACAGAGCCCTGACTTTTATTCTTTTTTATTATTGTGTGTGCATATGTGTGAGTGCATCATATGTGTGTGAAGATGGGGTGCCACAGCACATGTGTGGATATCGCAAGACAACTTCCTGGAGTCAGTTCTCTCCCTCCACCTTTACATAATCTCCGGGGATTGAAATTCAGGTCACTGAACTCATGTGACTCCGTTATCCACTGAGCCATCTTGCCAGCCCCTAATAGTTACTTTATCTCATAAAATAGAAAGTAGATAATTATAAGTAAAGTATTTTGTCTCCTGTGCATGTGGTCTTGGGGCTCAATCCCCGGTACCAGCAGGAGGGAAGAGAATCTTTTTAACCTACAAAGTAGGAACCAAATGGGGTAAATGGACTATCTCTCACCAGCCAGAACGGCAGTATAGCCAGTGTAGAGCCTGCTCTTCCCCTGTGGTGCCTGTGAAATGATGAAGCAAGACTGAGACTGGCCTGTTCATCCACCCACCGCAGCGCGGGGCCAGAGCCTGTTCATCCACCCACTGCAGTGCGGGGCCAGAGCCTGTTCATCCACCCACCTCAGTGCTGGGCCAGAGCTCAGCTTGTGGCCATAGCCGTTGATCGTGGGGAATTAAGACTATGAAACCAGATTCCATTTCTTTGAGCCCAAATGTGATTTCCTTGTTTCCTAAATCGTTCTCCACAATGGGCCTTAATTTCTAGGTCCCTTTGCTCTGTATGAATTTTGCAACCATGAAACCTAATCAGAAGGCATTGGCTTTTTGGATTATTTGCATGAAGTCTCTGCTCTGGAATGTTTTGAGGGAATGCCTGCTGACCCCCTGTTTATTTTTTCAGCTGGTGGTTGAAACTCCCCTCCAGTTATAACAGATGGGAACACCAGTGTCTTGTCCTTTTTCAGCTAAGTTGCAAATTTTGCATTGCATAGCGGTCATATTTCTACTTTAAGCCTGTAAAATACAAGGAGTTTTCAAATCAGTATTTCCAAAGTAAATATCACTGTGTTTACACCCCACCTCAACGACATAGAAGTATTTAACAATGAAAATGATATAAAGAAGAAAAATGATATTTCAAGATTCTGGGAGAATATTAATATAAAATACCTTTTTTATTGTATTAGTGTGTTACTCTTTGTCTCTTTGCAGTTAGGGTAAAGCCAAGGCTCTACAATCAAACTGCAGCCTCGGTCTTGGGAAACTTTTCTTTTTTCTTTTCTTAAAATATTTTCCTGATATTCCTCCTTGAATTGCCTCTTACTCTCAGGAGTTTTATTTTCTTTTAATAAGTCATATTTTCTCGGCTTCAATAAGTGTGCAGTGTGCATACGTGTGTGTGTGTGTGTGTCTATGTCTGTGTCTGTGTGTCTATGTCTGTGTGTCTGTGTCTATGTTTGTTTGTGTGTGTGTGTCTGTCTGTCTGTATCTATGTGTGTGTGTCTGCATCTATGTCTGTGTGTCTGTGTCTATGTTTGCTTGTGTGTGTGTGTCTGTCTGTCTGTATCTATGTGTGTGTGTCTGCATCTATGTCTGTGTGTCTGTGTGTTATATGTAACCTGGATGGAGATGTGGAGATGTGGTAACACATGTTTATAAGTCCATTACTTGGGAGGTGGAGGCAGAAGGGTCAGAAATTTAAGGTTGTCCTTAGTTCCATAGTGAATTCAAGGTCAGTCTATGGCCCTGTAACATTGTTACCAAGATTTTTTTTTTAATCAAAAATAAATAGGCAGGAGAGGGTTGGGTATTTAGCTCAGTGGTTCAGCTCTTGCCTAGCAAGCTCGAAGCCCTGGGTTGGGCCCTCAGCTCTGGAAACACACATGCACACATACACACATATATACACATACACACAAACACACACATACATACACATACACACAAACACATACACACACACAAATAATAATAAAGGCAGGAGAAATGACTCCAAACTTATAAGTGCGTTCTGTCCTTCTAGAGGACCTGAATTCAGTTCCTAGCACCCCTGCTGGGTAGCTCACAATCACCTGTATATCCAGCCTCAAGGGATCTGGCATCTTCTTATAAAGTCTATGAACACCTTTACATACATATTCACACACACACTTACAATTTCAAAATAATTTAAATTTAATTAACTAAAATAATGCTCTCTCATGTGTGTGAACTATGCCCCTATTCTTTGTCTTAACAATAACTCCTTCTAAATGTGTTAATAATCATTTAGTGAATATCAGTTGTCTGCTGTGAGTCAGACACTGGTGACATAAAGGTGACCAAGAGTGGTGTTAGATTGAAGACAGGGTCTCTATGTAGTCCAGCTGTCCTGGTGCTTGTTGTACAGACAATTTGTGAGTTACTGATAGCCTGGAACTCACAGAGATCCTCCTGCCCCTGTCTCCCAAGTGCGAGGATTAAAAGTGTGCACAGCGTGGCCAGGACAGTCTCCATGGCACCTACCTTGGTTTTCAGACAGAGATGAAATAGGTATGGAAATACCACACTGAGGGAAATGTTCTGAAGAAATGAAGCAGGTGTAATTTCCACTAAGAGAGGCCTCTGTTAATCAGGTGTTTGGATGTGTGCTCTGGCAAAAGTGACTCAATGGCAGCACTGGGAGTCACTAAAGCCGCTGAAAGTCCCTACAGCTCCTGGGGAGAGGGAGAGGACAGGCCACACCCCGTAGAATCTGGTGCAGAGGTGCCAGGTTTGGTCAGAAAGCAGAAATGGAGAATGTGAAAACAGGGTCCAGAGCTTCGTGTGTTTTCTGTGGGAAAGGCAAGTCTGGCATGGAGATGGCTCGGTACTGAAGCAGTGGTATTAGAAGTCTGAGGATGCTCTGGCTACATAGTAGTGCCCTGTCTTGAATATATAAAGTGCCAGAAAACTCTGTATTTTTTATGGTTAGAAACATACACACATACACGTATGATTAGAAATTTAGCTTAGTTGGGAGTGTTTGCCTAGCATGTATCAAACCTAAATTCCTTCCCTGTCACAAAAACTGAGCATAGTTGTCTAAGAATGTAAGGGGATCAGAAGTTCATCATTACCTACACAGCGAGTTTGAGCCTACTCCAGGTTACATGAAACCCTCTTCTTAACAACAAAGGGACTAATAATGATCCTGGAGTTCCAGGCCTCAGTCCTCGGACAACTCATCCAATGCCAGGCTATGGCATGAGAGACACTGGCCTGGCGTGTGGGTGTTAAAGGAAGCTATTAGGTCACACACTGGGGTTAATGCAAGGCTTTGAAACGCAATTTTTGTGCACCCTTGATGATAGTCTACAAAGGAGATAAAAATAACTTTGAGTTGCTGGAGAGATGGCTCAGCCGTTAAGAGAGCTTGTTTCTCTCCAGAGGAGCCAAATTTTTCCCTTGCATGCCTGTAGCTCTAGCTCCAAGGGATCCAACAACTTCTGGCAATAGCCCTCCCAACACACACACACACACACACACACACACAAATAAAAATAATAAAAATCTTGATAAAACAATAGAAATCCTAGCCTTTAGTTTGGTCCTATGACTCATAGATGTCAAGTAGATAAATATGGAACCAAGAAATCATGAGACAGTATCAGGAGAGCCTTTCTAAGGATCAGACTATACCAAGACCTAGAAGCATTGTTGAAGTCATTCATAGTCTGAGGAAAGACACTCAGCAATTGCAGAAGCCCTGGGCTAGAAAGGAATGAAAAGACCTGGGGAGGCAGGCAAAGGCCAGACACCATGCCTTTGGCCTCCCCAGAAGTGGAGACTCTTGAATAAGGGAGAAACATAATTGTATTTATAATTTTTTGTTTTTATTTAATTTTGTTTGTTGTACAAAGTTTCAAATATCCCAAGCTAGCCTCAAACTTGCTGTATGGTGGAGAATGACCTTGAGTTTATAATCCTCCTGCCTCCACCTCCTTGTGATGAAATGTTGGACATGCACCATCCTGCTGGGGAGCAAGTCTGGGGCATAGTAGGTCTCATAGTAGGTCTCACACATCAAGTCTTGTGTATACTAAGCAAGCCCTTTACCTAAGCTGCATCCCGGCCCTAGAAGTTTATGAGTTTTTGCAATGTGTATATCATGTGCACACACACGTGTGTTCTCATGTATGTGTGCGGGTACTTTTGTGCACACACCTGTGTAGAAGCCAGGGGTTGATGCTGATGTCTTCCCAGTCACTCTTTTCCACATTTAGGTGGAGTCTCTCACTTGAACCCAGTATTGATCAGTTTGATTAGTCTGAATAGTCGGGTTGTCGAGAGGACCCTGTCTCCGGTTTCTGATTAACTAGGATTACAGGTGAGTCACCATGCCAACCACAGCATTTATGAAGGCGCTGGGGATCCGAGTTCTGGTCCCCACACTGGCATGGACTCCCTGAGCCATGTCCTCAGTCCAGTCTGTACTTTCTAAGTGTCAGGGCTACTTTGGCTTATGTGAGAGACAGTGAAAGAGAGGGTAGTAGATCTCTGCTGAATGCAGGAAGTTAGGAGACAAACCAGAAGCTCCAACATCATAAAAAATGATTGCTTTGGGGGCTGGAGAGATGTCTCAGTGGTTGGAACACTGACTGCTCTTCCAGAGGTCCTGAGTTCAATTCCCAGCAATGACATGGTGGCTCACAACCATCTGTAATGAGATCTGATGCCCTCTTCTGGTGTGTCTGAGGACAGCTACAGTGTACTTATATAATAAATAAATATCTTTAAAAACAAAACAAAACACAAATAAAATAAAAGATTGCATCTCCGGTGCCATGAGTAGAATTTCTGTCTTGAATAGTTTATGGTTTGGATTTTAATTTGTGAGCTAAGGTCTTGTTATGTAGTTCTGGCTGTCCTGGAACTTGCTATGTAGACCATGTCTTGTACTCACAGAGATTCTCCTGCCTCTGTCTCCAGATGCTGGGATTAAAGGTGTGTGGTGCTATGCCCAGCTGTGGTGTTCTGCTATGCTTCTTTTTTCACCTTAATACTTGGCGTACAGGACTGCTAAGTCTAACAGGATTAGAACCCACCATAGCATGGTCACTTAGTACTGAGCAAATGGTTTCTTCTCTTTACCTTCTGTGCCTTGCCAGCTGCCTTTCACCCCCTTCAAAGCCTGAAAACATAATAAATAAAGTCTAGTGCAATGGCCTAGTCCTGGTAAGGGTGAGGCAGAAAGAAGGTTGAAAGTTTGAGGCCAGGTTCCAGTGAGTTCTAGGCCAGCCAGGGCTACAGAAGACAGCTTGCCTTGCATGCAAACAAGCAAACAAGCGAATGCAGACATTTTCACTGCTTCACACAGCAAAACACTGTCTAGACTCCAGAGCTGCAGGCAAAGGGCTGCCCTGAGGGTACAAGGCCTTTGATTCCCACCCCTCAGCTGCAGAGGTGGCAGAGCTTTGAGTTTAAGGTCAGCCTGGTCTACAGACGGCCAAGGCTACACAGAGAAAGCTGTCTTGAAAAACAAACAAGCAAACAAACAAATAATAAGTGGCAATTTGCAAGCCTGTCTGCTGCTGTTCATCAAGTCACACACATTGATCCCTTTTGTCTGAGGACAGGGGACATTCACATGGCTACGTGAGGGTGAGGATAGAGAGGAACAGTCTTCCAGGACTTACAGAACATTCTAATTCTGAAGACCCCTGGCCAGGACAGTACCTTAGAAAAACACGGGACAATTGAGAAAGCAAGAAGGAGAGAGTGGATTGCCAGGTGGGATAGGAAATGGCCTTAAGTGACCTTAGGTCACATGGGCAATATGGGAAAGTTGGTGAAGGGGCACATTTCTGTAAACCCACAACTTGGAGGCTGAGGCAGGAGGATTAAATTCAAGGTGAGCTCCAACC
The DNA here is from genome assembly GCF_963924665.1 of Micromys minutus. NCBI lineage: Eukaryota > Metazoa > Chordata > Mammalia > Rodentia > Muridae > Micromys > Micromys minutus. The sequence continues at coordinate 45,933,652 of NC_137969.1, forward strand.
AGATAAGAGACACTGTCTCAAACAAACAGAGCAACTGTTTAACATTCCAGGATTTGTCCTCAAATTCAGAGGCCTTCAGCATGATGCAGGTTTAATTTCCTGAAACAGCATCTGGAATTAAGATAGTATCTAGCATGTGTGAACATCACACTGGGCCACTAGCTTCAACTGTTAGGGATTAATAGTTATATTAATCCGGAAATTGTCTCTACAGTTGAAACATGATTCCCAGTAAGGAAAGTAGCAGCTGTGATTCCTGAGCAGGGCATGATATGATGCATGCCTATTATCTTAGGTTTCTATTGCTATGAACAGACACCATGACCATTGTAACTCATAGAGGAAAACATGTAATTTAGGCTGGCCTTACAGGTTCCAAGATCATCATGGTGGCAGTACAGGCAGACATGGTACTAGAGAAGAAGCCCAGAGTTCTACGTCTTGATCTGCAAGAAAGAGATTAGGTGTCATGCTGAGTTTAGCCTGAGCAGAGAGGACCTCAAAGCTGGCCCCCACAGTGACACAGGTCCTCCCACAAGACCACACCTCCTATTAATGCCAGTTCCTATGGCTAAGCATTCAAGCACAAGAGTCTGTGGGGGCCACACCTATTCAGACCTCCTCACCTGCTGTCTCAGCGCTTTGAAGGTGGTCACTGCAGGTCACCCTCAGCTACACAAGGACTTGCAGCCAGCTTAGGCTACATGAGACCCTGCCTGAAAAATAAAACATACATTTTAAAAATGTGTGCATTTGTTTTGCCTGCACATGTGTGTGTGTGTGCATCACATACATGCCTAGTGCTTCAGGAGGTCAGAAGAGAGCATGAACTCCCTGGGACTGGAGGTACAGAGGGTTGTAAGCCACCATGTGGGGTCTAGGATCCAAATGTCAGTCCTCTGGAAGAACAGCCAGTGCTCCTAACTGCTGAGCCATCTCTCCAGTCCCTAATTAAAAAAAAAAAAAAAATGCAATCCTTGGGAAGAAGACTCCACAGCTGAGAAAACACTAGTTACTGAAGTATTAGAAAACAATTAGTACCTGGAGAAAAACAAAGCAACATGTTAGTTTAAAAATTTGTCTAACAAGCTGCCATGGTGCCATGTGCCTGTAACCCCAGCACTGGGAGGCAGAGGCAGGCAGATCTCTGGGAATTTGAGGCTATCTTAGGCTACACCAACAGTTCTCCTCAACCTGTGGGTCACAACCTCCTTGAGGTCAAATGACGCTTTCACGGGGGTTGTCCAAAACCATCAGAACATACAGATATTTACATTACAGCTATAAAGTAGCAACAAAAAATATTATGGTTGGAGGTCACTATAACATGACAAACTATTAAAGGGTCTCAGCATTAAAAAGGCTGAGGGAGGGAAAGAGAGACAACTCAGTGGTTAAGAGCACTGACTGCTCTTCTAGAAGTCCTGAGTTCAAATCCCAGCAACCACATGGTGCCTCACAACCATCTGTACTGGGATCTGATGCCCTCTTCTGGTGTGTCTGAAGACAGCTGCAGTGTAGTCACATATAATAAATAAATAAGAAGGCTGAGGGAGGTTGGAGAGATGGCTCAGCAGTTAAGAGCACTGGCTGCTCTTCCATAGGTCCCAGGTTCCATTCCCAGTATCCACACAGCAGTTCAGTTGTCTGTAACTCCAGTTTCAAGAGATTTGACAGCTGCATGCAGATATACATACAGGCAAAGCACCAAAGCACAAGAAAAAAAATTAAGTTAAAAAAAAAAAAAAGGTTTGAACTACTGTTTTACATGAGTTCCAGAGCAGACAAGGTTATATAATGAGACCTTGCCTCAAAGAGAGAGAGATTAAAGTAACTTTATCTTTCAAATTGGCTATATGTATATATGCACTTACATTACATCTATGTATATATCTTCCCAGGGTTCTGGTTCAAGCACAGAGGCAACAGCATGGTAGACTCTAACAATAAGGCACACACTCATATTTCTATATTGTAATACACAGTGTTAGTTAAGGGGAGACATAGAAACATATACTTAATATTATTAATATTAAGCAGAATTACAGTTCTGATTGGGTTTAGAATCACCTAGGACACACACATTAGGCCATCTCTCCAAAAGTGTTTTCAGAAAGACTTAACTGTCTTGGGGTTTTACTGCTGTGAACAGACACCATGACCAAGACAACTCTTATAAATGACAACATTTAGTTGGGGCTGGCTGACAGGTTCAGAGGTTCAGTCCTTTATAATCAAGGTGGGTATATGGCAACATCCAAGCAGGCACGGTGCAGGAGGAGCTGAGAGTTCTCCATCTTCATCTGAAGGCTGCTAGCAGACTACTGACTTCTAAGCAGCTATGGTGAGGGTCTTAAAGCCAGTGCCACAGTGACACACTTCCTCCAACAAGATCACACCTTCTAATAGAGCCACTCCCTGGGCCAAGCAGGTACAAATTATCACAGAAGGGAAACCTCATTTTAAACCCCAGAACATAGGCTGAGTGCCCATGCTGAGCTGAGGGGGAAGGAGTAGGAGAGTTGGATGGGCAGCAGTCTTCCTCTCCCTCACACCCACCCCCCTGCATCCTGATTGCCGATTTGCCCCCCCCCCCGTGCCATGCCTTTTCTCCCATGATTCACTGCATCCCCTCGCACCATGAGCCAAAATAAGTATCTCTGTTTTAGGGATTCGCTTACTGGGAATAATGTCTATAAACAAAAACATGGAAGAAAAGGATTTATTTCACTCAGCTCCATATATTTTTCAACATCAAAAACAGTGAGGACATGAACTCAGGCAGGGTGTGAACCAAGAGCAGGAGCTGATGCAGAGTCCATGGAGGGGTGCTGCTTACTGGCTTGCTCCTCATGCCTTGCTCTGTCTACTTTGTTATTGAAACCAGGACCACCTACCCAAGGGTGGCACCATCCAAAATGGGCACTATCCATCAATCAATAATTAATGATTAACTATTAATTAATAAATACTTTTTTTTGTTTTCGATACAGGGTTTATCTAGGTGGACCAGGCTGGCTCATGCCACCACTGTCCAGGCTCTACAGCTGGATTCTATGGAAGCATTTTCTAAATTAAGGTCCCCTCCTTTCAGATGACTCGAGCTTGTGCCAAGTTGACATAAAATTATACAGTATAGATATTTGTACTTAATCTTTTTAAAATGTATTTACTTTATGTATGTGAGTACACTGTTGCTATCTTCAGACACACCAGATAATCGGATTCCATTACAGATGGTTGTGAGCCACCATGTGGTTGCTGGGAATTGAACTCAGGACCTCTGGAAGGGCAGTCAGTAACTGCTGAGTCATCTCTCCAGCCCCAAAATCTTTGTAGTACAAATAATATTTTTTCCTAAAAACAATACCTTGTTGGATTTGTAGACAGCATCTAAGCAACAGCAGAAGGCACTGTCTAACTTGTGTGAGGCTCTGCATTTATCTCCAGCACCAGACTGAGGTGAGGAGGAGTACCTTTGAAGGGCTTTCAGAGGTGCTCCATTGATTAAGAAAGTTTACTCTGTGGCCAGCCTTGTCTACAGAGTGATTTCCAGGTCAGACAGAGCTGCACAGAGAAACCTGTCTTGAAAATAAACAAAACAAAGAAAGTGGACTGAGAAAGCCATGAAGATCAAGCTAGAAAACAGCACACTGCATGGCCTCTGCATCGGTTCCTGACTCCAGGTTCCTGTCCTGACTGGTTTTGATGTTGACCTGTTCCATGAATTGAGTGAAATAACCCCAGATTGCTTTTGGTCTTGGTGTTCTGTCCCAGCAGTAACCTTAACTAAGACAACATCCTACATTTCCATAACTGGCTAGTTAAATCTAAGTATATACATCCCAGAGAACACATTCTAATTCAAATATTAGAGGCCTTCTGTGAAGACACACCTGCATTTCAAGCACTTGGAAAGGGGAAAGAGATGGCTCTGAATGCAAAGGCATCCTAGGCCACTCAGGGAGAAGGAGGCTAGCCTGAGTTATCTAATCTCAAAAACAAACAAACAAAAAACAAAACAAACAAACAAACAAAAAAACAGGCAACCAACAAACCAAAGTTGTCATGAAGAAAGCTGAAGGGATGGTGAACATCTGTAATCTCAGTCCTTGGGACTCAGGAGGCAGATCAGAAGAAGGGTAAGTTTATGGTCAACCTGAGCTACATATAGAAATAAGTGATAAAGATAGATGATTGATAGATAAATAGATAGATAATAGGTAGATAATAGATAGATAGATATATAAATGATTGATAGAAGATAGATAGACAGATGATAGATAGATAGATAGATAGATAGATAGATAGATAGATGATAGATATTAGATACAGACAGATAGATGATAGATAGACAGACAGATAGATGATAGATTTACCAAAGCAATCTAGGAAATTTCAGTTTATGCTTTCAAAAGGATGTTCCAGGCATAGTTGTAATTATCTGGATACAGTTCACCAAGGAACCATAAATCAGCCACCGTGTAGTCTGAGAGTAATCATTAGCTTTATTCTGCTGCCTAAACGACACCCACACACTAAAACATTAAAACGGTAAATCATTTACTCATTAACCTCTTAATTCTTGAAGCAGTGTCTCACTGGGAGCATATGTTATGAGAAAGGGAAATGTGTAATGTTTCAGTTGTCCCAAGCTGAAGAACTTCAAAACAAAAGAAACACTGAGAGCTCTTAGGGAGCACAAGAAAGAGCTGGAGTTACCGAGTTTGTCCTTAAAGAAACTAGAAAATAATAGATGTCCAAGCAAACAAGAAAAACTAAAAACAGAAACAGATACCCAGGAGCTGAAGGTGTATCTCAGGGGTAGAGTCCTGACTTCCAGCCCAGCACCCCAAAAAAAGAAAAGAGGGGTATAGTAGTTTGAATATGCTTGGCCAGGAAGTGTCACGTTTTGAAGGTGTGGTCTTGGAGTAGGTGTGGCCTGGTTGGAGGAAGTGTGCCACAGTAGGCATGAGCATTAAGACCCTCCTCCTAACTACGTGGGAGCCAGTCTTCTAGCAGCCTTCACCCTTTTCTGTCAGCCTCTTGAGTACTATAGGCAGGCAGCAGCTTGTTCAGCAAAATAAAAGGCTCCAGGCCCAGGTATAGTGTTTAATACCTCTAATACAGCACGTAGGAGCCCGAGACAGAGGACTGCCAAAAGTTCCTGGCCAGTCAATCTGACCATTGATTACTATTTAAACCTGCCTCAGGAGCATTCTTTCTAAACTGTGAGCCACATTTTCCCCAGCTCAGTAGGTATTTGTATCCAGGGCTTAGAATACAACTGATAAGGAGGTGCATAGAGAATTGCTTTGATCTTCCACTTATCCAGTAAAGTGCTGAGCACAGAATCCAACAAGAGTTACCAAACTAAGTCATAATGGAAGATTCTAAGATTGCTGCTGCAGACTTCATGCAAGCTCTCCCAGCCAAGAGTTCTATTAAGCACTAGTCAATATTTCTTGAGTGTCTACCTTGGGCAAGCCACGTGCATCAATGGATCGATCAAGCTAGCAGTGAGCCATTGCAAATGTGGAGCTAGAACTTGAATTTTTCCTGTCAAGGCTAGCCCTTGTTAGGGGGCTGCATGCATTCCAGACCAGCTAACATAACAAGTACTAATTCCTCTGGGAGAGTCAAAGACTGGAAAACATAATTCAGATGTTGTGTTACAGGAGTTGATTGTTGCCAGGTGGTGGTGGAGCACACCTTTGATCCCAGCGCTTGGGAGGCAGACTCAGGTGGATCTCTGGAAGTTCAAGTCCAGCCTGGTCTACAGAGCTAGTTTCAGGATAACCAGGGCTACATAGAGAAGCTCTCTCTCAAAAAATGGGGGAAAGAAAGCAGTTGGTAGTCATGCTAAGATCAAGAATCTGTGACTGGCCTAGAGAAATGGCTCAGTAGTTAAGAACACCTGCTACTCTTTTCAAGGACCTGGGTTCAGTTCCCAGGACCTACCCAATGGCTCACAATGCCAGGTACTCAAGCTCCTCAGGGGTCCAATGTGCTTTTTTGGCTTCCTTAGGTGCCAGGAAAGCATATGATACACAGGAATCCTTGCAGGCAAACACATAAAATAAAAACAAACATTTAAAAACTAAGATAGACTATTTTTTATTTGTTTACACTACCATACTCAGCTAAAATCATTTTTAAAAGGGATTTGGAACTGGTAACGGTGGCACACAGCTTTGATGGGGGATGGGGGGAGAAGCTGTTGAGGCCTGCTCTCCTAGCATAACTGTAGCCATTTTGTTTTAAGCTCCAAAGAAACCTTCTCACGTCCTAGTTGATTGCATATACTGTTATGTTCTATGCTTTTGTGTTCTTGGAAACCAATCACAATAGAAGTCAGTGAGAACTGCTTTGTATAGTCACAATAAACTTGGACCTGAACCAATTTCCAGGCAGCACTTCCTGCACCTGTGTATGAGCTTTGCCTACATAAGCTGCCCCTGGGATAGACCCCAACATAAGAGACACCTGCATCAAAATAAAAAGCCTTTTGGAATACAACTTCCATTTTAAATAGGGGTCAAATAAAGTTTTAAGTTCCCAAGACCTCCAGGAGAATTGGCATCCTATTTGGCAGAAAGAGAGATGTATGTGGGTATCCTGGTTGACAAGTTGGGACATGAATGCTAGGCAAGCAACTTACTCCACCAGTTAAATAACCCAACCAATGAAGACAGGGAAAGTATATCGTAAAGACATGTTCCTAAGGAAGCCCCGTATCCCTACCCTATCCCTAAATTGGTGGAATTACATGGCACAGATATTTATGGATTTCATGCTTGAAAGATCTGTAGAATTCTGGCCCAAGGTTGCAGTTTAGCTCTGGAGTTTCTACTGCATCACTGATCCGTTAGTCTTGGGGTGTGCATTCAGTAAACAAGCCCTGTTTGTCTGAGACTGGTGTCTGAGTGCTTTGTGCAGCTATTCCCAGACCTCAACAGAGGCAGGTAGATCTCTGAGTTTGAGGCCAGCCTGATTTACAGAGCAAATCCTAGAATAGCCAGGGCTCTGTAGAGAAACCCTATAGTGAAAAACCAGAGAGAGGCTGAAGTGGAAACTCCTAGTTTCTTTGGAAAGTTAGTTCTGTCAAATGGTGTTTTGCTGAGGCACACAGGTAAAAGGATGTCTTGCTAAATCAAACACATGAAGGAATGTTTTCCTGAAGCAGACACACGTGAGAGGATGTTTGGATATAGCGAACACGTGGAAGGACCTGTGATGAAGGAGAATAAATATGACCCCACAGCCAGTGGGAGACAAGCTTTGGTTTGCTCCACCTCGTTATTCATCCCTAAAGATACACATGTGTTGGTTGTCCTTACATAATGTTGTTGAGCTCGACTTGTAATGATACCACCTGTGAGAGAAACTTGCCCTAGGTTCCTTCTTGCCACTTCTGCAGGCTTGCCTTCGGCTGGTGAGTGAGCCTGACAGTTTCTTCAGGACTGAACTACAGCTCCCTGGTGTCTGCTTGCTGAAAGGACTGGACTATAGCTGCTGCTTTGTGCCTGGGGTCTGCCTGCCTAGAGGATAAGTCTAGAACTGCTGTGTTTCAGGACTATTGAGAGAGAAGATGGAGCTCACCCCAAAAACTATTACTGAACAGTCCACTTCCCCAATCCTAATAACTTTCCTTTTCCACTACCTATGCTGGGGGCTGGGCTAGAGGAAAGATTGGACTCTTATTAAAAGTAGGTTGCAGGGGCTGGAGAGATGGTTCAGTGGTTAAGAGCACTGACTGCTCTTCCAGAGGTCCTGAATTCAAATCCCAGCAACCACTCTCTTCTGGTGCATCTGAAGACAGCTACAGTATATTTATATATAATAAATAAATAAATATTTTTTTTAAAAAAGTAGATTGCAAAAATGTATGCCTACAAGAGGCCCTGAGCAACCTGCTATCCCGGGGGACCTCCATTTTCCTGCCGCCTCTCCTCCACCTTCAACAGACCTACGGATCCTGAACCATACAGAGAGGAACATGCTGTCCTCTGAGAGGCTCCACCCAGCAGCTGACTCAGATACAGACACAGATACCCACAGCCCAGCAGCGGATGGAGCTTGGAGACTCTCATGGAAGAATAGGAGGAAGGATTGTGGACCCCAAAGGGGATAGGAACTCCACAGAAAGACCAAAAGAGTCAACTAACCTGGACCTTCCAGGCTCTCAGAGAATGAACCACCAATCAGAGAGCATACACAGGCTGGACCTAGGCCTCCCTGCACATATGT